>NC_090651.1:315649056-316249056 GCF_040937935.1 Hyperolius riggenbachi
TTTGTCATATAAGACGTAACTTTTTCTCCCCATTTTTGGGAGAGAAAAAGTGTCTCTTGTATGCCCCCCAAAAAACTGTAGTTTGTGAGGGATGAAGGTGACAGAATGTAGTCAATACATTTGTAATGATTGAATTGAGCACTCATATAGTCGGTTCTAATGATCTAATGATACATTCGTGATCATTCGCAGCAATATTTGTACATTTTAACTGTTCAGCTTTTAGATGAACGACAAAGGCTGTTAGACGATTTCTCATTATATATCCAGCATTGTCTCACATAACCTCTATGTATCTCTGCAGAGGGAGAACACACTCGCTGTAAGACCGTACTTACCTCGAAAGTCGGGGGTCTCATGGCATTTGCCAAGAAACGCAGTACTTGTATCGGATGTAAAGCCTCTTTAAATCATGACGGTAAGACTCACGTTTGCTTCATAAAAAGTGCTTTTAAGTACAATTTGAAGAACTTTATCGAAAACTAGTAATAGGGGAAGAAAAATAAATCATGGCACAACAAAGTGAGTAAAAAAAAAAATCTATATGGCAAATCAAGAAATTATTGGTATTCGCCGTGTAATTCTGTTCCTGTTGTATAATCCTCTGTGAGCCTGCAGGTCAGCATGTTAAGTGCTGGCAGGCATTAAAAGAACTTAACAGCAGAAATGCTGTTATCTGTAAACATGCCCACTAACGATATGATAGGAAAAAGTTTGTGGATTCAAAAAGCAAAACAAAAACAAAAAAAGAGAGAGGGAGGTACTGCTTACTTGGCAACAGCATTTTACAGTGCTTTGAGGTTTACAGATGGGAAACTGTCATAGCCGTGGCTAAAACATCACACTGTGGGAGTGGTTTCAACTCATTATCAGCCTCACAGACGTCCCTGATGAACTATTAGGGAAAATGTAAAGATTTATCGTGGGAAAAGGGGTATAGGCTACTGGTTGGTAAAAATTAAATCCTGCATTTGTTGCTCTTGAAAACACAGCTATTGTTGTTGTATAGTGTTAATTATTATTTGTGGCACAATACATTCCGATGAAAAACTCAATTTTATTGTTTTGTCTGGCTGGAGTTTTGCCGCTATCCATATGGATATAAGACCTATACCTCTATATTGGCTGGCTTCCTGATTAGAATGTGAGATCTTGTAATCACTCACTTCTTACTTCCTGTATAAGTCTATAAGTTCCTGTAGTCTGACAGCTTACCTTTGTATAAAATTCTGCATGCAAAGCCATTGTACATAACCTTTAGTAATGACAACATTTTTGCTAGGGATTCTGTATTTTTCCATCGAGTTCCTTCTATTAAGGAAATGAAAGGCTCTTTCGAAGTCTATAAATGTCAGGTAGATTGTAGTTCTCCATTTTTCACTCTTTTATAATTATTCTTGAGGGGATCGCTGGCATCAATGAGATGCCTGCGTCATTGAAACAAAACAAAGTTACACTTACACACATTACTTCCTGTTAGCGTTCTATTAGTATGGGGCAGGAAGAAAATGTGTGAGGACATCTTGTGGTCAAATAGTAAAATTGCACCAACTGTACATACATGTTATTTTATAAAAAATAACATATATACCATTACATGTAACCCTAACCTCCCCCACTCTCCCAAAATTAATCCCCCCCCCCACAAAAAAAAAAATTTGCATTAAAAAAAAAAATCCATTAAAAAAATACATAAACGGTTACTTTAGGGACTGAACTTTTTTTCACATGTATGTCCTGAGGCTATATTACTATTATTTTCAAAAATATGGGCTTTTAATTAGTGATGGATGCAAAACTGAAAAAAATTCACCTTTATTTCCAAATAAAATACTGGCATCATACATTGCACTAGGAACATAATTTAAGTGTTGTTATAACTTGGACAAATGTGCAAATACAATGTGTGGGTTTTATCCACAGTAGACAGTTTTGTTTTAAAACTATAATGGCCGAAACCTGAGAAATAATGACATTTTTCATTTTGTTTTCTTGTTATTCCCATTAAAATGCATTTGAAATAAAATAATTCTCAGCAAAATGTACCATGCAAAGAAAGCCTAATTGGTGGTTAAAAAAAAATGTAACCCTGCCTTGGAACTGCTGGACGAGTCTGACTCATCTGCACTGGTTTCAGCTATTTTTTCCTGGATGAGTCAGGCCCGTCCGTACCACCAGGGATGTAAAGGAGCTAATCCAAACAATTTGGAGTGGCAAGTAATTAGTAGCAGTTAAATGCATTCAAATCGGCAAAATGACAGTGGTTTGCACATTTTTGCCAGCTTTTCGCATATCATTTAATTTCAAACTAAATATTGGTTCCCTAAAAATCTTGGTTCAGAAAACTCCATGTTACACAGATGTTCCTAGAAGATGAAAGATGTTCACTGTTATCTTATCTTTGTTTGACCGTAAATGAATACGCAGGCTGAGAGGGGTTCCCATACTTTTTCATGTGTCTTTAATAATCCCAATCCACCACTTAACACAAAGTTCCTCTTTTCATTTAGAATATTTACCTACAGCTCAAATGTCACTAGGTCCTTTTAACTGCTCTGCAGCTCTTGCTTTCAGAATTTCCTCTTTGGAAAGACGTGTGGATTACTTTTATAGAATATTTATTGTTAATAAGTTTACCCTTCAGAGGCCACGTGTCGCAGGACAGTGAAGGTACTTTTCTACCGGTTGTTATTCAATGGCACGGACCAACAGGCAGCCCTCCGGGAATATTATAGCTATTCAGAATTGCTTGGGCATCTGGCCAGCATCGCGGAGGTCAGTACTTAATGCCTGAAATAGATTTGCCATTTCTCCTTTATATGTTATTAAGTTGAGACATTAACTTGAAAAGGGTTCTTGTCGTTTTTTTTTATCGTTTTCCTGCTCTAATTTTAAGGTACTTTTGTGCATTATTCAGTTATGTAAGTTACCGTATATACTCTAGTAAAAGCCTCGTTTTTGGGACCAAAAATGGTCTCTGGTTATAAAGCGTCACTAATTACCGTATATACTCGAGTATAAGCCAACCCCATAACTTTTACCATAAAAAAAAAGGAAAAAATGATAGACCCAAGTATAAGCCGGGGGTATGAAATGCAGCATGTATAAGCACTCTCCTGTGTACTCCCAGTTATTGCAGCACTTAGCTGGTAGAGTCTCATTTGAGTGTTATAGCAATTAAGCAGTGGTACTGGGACATGTCAGTTCAGCCCCCTGCAGGCAAATTACAGGTGAGAAGAAGGTGGAATGAAGTGACTGATCTCAGGCCAGACTGGATTACAGTGTACATCTGCTGATCCTGAAAGGCTGATCCTGATTCGATTGCCCCCTCTGCTGCCATATACTTGCAAAATTATGATGCTGGCTGGCTGAATTTCTCTGACCCTACCACACAAATGTGATACACTGTGACACAAGCTGGAGTGAAGCAGCAGTGGACATAAGACAGAACAGAGAGTTCTATTGTGGTGTCAGTGTCACCAGCAGTCACATCGGTCAAACAACCTTCTTCTAAAGACCCTGCAGCAGAAGCAGCGGTTTCTATGGAGACAAGCATCAACTGCTAGCAGCAGGTCTTCTGCCCTGGTCCAGTACAGAGATGAGGCTGTAGAGCTGGTGCTTCACATCATAGGTGGGAACGTGGAGACCAGCACTGTCCAAAGCAGTGTGTTTTGCTGACATGCACATCCATCCACCCCCTCCCTCCCTGCCAAAGCAGTATACTCCAGGTGTTTGGCATGTTTTGGTAGCCTGCGTACCCTCTTCCCCGCATCACACCGGAACTTTGTATCTAATGACGGTATTCCGGCTCCCTCCCGGCATGTGTAGCAGCAATGCACCACGCTTACTCACTTGTCCTCGCTTCCAGCTGCTTGCCTGTAACAGTCCCAACTCTATGACGTCCCACAGCGGCGCACATAAGAGGCACCGCTAGAGGATGCAATAGAAATGAGTCTGATTGACATGCAAGCTAAAGCTATCAGCGCTGACAAGTGAGTAAGCGTGGTGCATTGCTTCTACACATGCGGGAGTTCGCTGAAATACATTCATACAAAGCTCCGATCTGACACAGGGAGCAGCCAGAACATATATGCTTTCATATTCCGGTGTGGTGCCTGAAATATATATCTGGAATATACCAACCCAGGGTGGGGGTGGGGGGTGGAAACGTTAGATATTAATCCTGCATGATAATCCTGCAAATATATGGCCGGGCACTCGGGGAAGGGGGGGGGGTATGTTTTTGCACTGCTCTGCATATGGCGTAGGCACTCGTGGGGGGTTAACACTTAGTTGAGACTCGAGTATAAGTCGAGACCCCCACTTTTGGGGCACTTTTTTGGTCCCTAAATCTCGGTTTATACTCTAGTATATACGGTAACCCAAATAGGGATGAGTGCTGATGGCTAAGCTGCCGCTGCAGTTTATCTCCCTCTGATCTCAAAAGTTGCATTCTGCCAGGGCTGTGGATTTGGAGTCGGAGCAATTTTGGGTACCTGGAGTCTGAGTTGGAGTCTGAGTCAGTGGTTTCATAAACTGAGAAGTCTGAGTCGGGAGACAGATGATTTTTGTACCAAATGGTGGTATTTAAAAAGAAATGCATCTGGCAGCCTCCATATTCTTCTCACTTCAATTGTCCTTTAAGTGGTTACACCAATAAAAACAAACCATGCAAGAGATGGTGTGGCCCAAACAAAGTCATAATTTCAACATCAGGCCAGCAGCATCCTGGTAACAAAGAGGTTAGGGATGCTGTGACAGTTTATCGCACTGAGGAAGTCTCATCTGGCATTTTAGATCCTGTGAGTAACAGGACTTTGACACAGAAGCCTGTGGTAATCCTGAGTAATAGAGATCACAGTTACATGACCAGGACTTTAAAGAAGATCTGTAGTCAGAGGAACACAAAGGCTAGCTATTCCTTTAAAAGATGGCAGTCAGTGGTGAGTCAGAACACGTGATCTAAATACTATTACGTTACTGCGTCAGTATGTATCGGAGACAGAGGATTAGGGCAGTAGCCCTGTAAATACAATTTTAAAGGGGAACTGAAGAGAGAGGTATATGGAGGCTGTCATGTTTATTTCCTTTTAATCAATACCAGTTGCCTGGCAGCCCTGCTGGTCTATTTCTCTGCAGTAGTATCTGATTAAAACCAGAAACAAGCATTCAGCTAGTCTTGTCAGCTCAGACTTATAAGTCTGAACCACTGAAACACCTGATCTGCTGCATGCTTGTTTAGGGGCTATGGCTAATAGTATTAGAGGCAGAGGATCAGCAGGGCTGCCAGGCAACTGGTATTGTCTAAAAGGAAATAAACATGACAGCCTCCATATACCTCTCTCTTCAGTTCCCTTTTAAATGAAGTGAGCAGTAGCACATTATTCCTATTTTGCATTTTTTTTCTTTTAATTTGTCCAAATTTTGGTTCACGTCAAATCTTAATGGGAGTTGAGCCTACGAATGATGCAGTTTTTTCGCCTCCGCAGCGCTCCCTACTTATCAGTAAAACCTACAGCTGTGTGTAAATGATTCCCAGAATTTCCCTCTCACTCGTTTCATTGGTTCAGATGTCTGTGCAAAGCAGGAACTTTTTAATTCTTTCTAAAGTGGTGGGACCACCGAAAGTCTGCTTGTCGATGCTTGTTGCCACTGCACTCGGGCACACTAGCAGATTTCTGCTCTGGCGGAAATGGCAAAGTCCAATCGGGTCTACTCTATTGCACCGCGCACAGTGGTGAATGGATTGGGCTGGCTGAGGAGGACAGGGGAAGCTAAATTAGAATCCAGAGGCTTCCTCCTCCCGAGGTAAGTATCATTTTTTTCCCCGTAATTTCAACATTACAAATTTGTTTTTAAGTTTGACTGCATTTACCACATGCTTGTTTCAGGTGGGTGATTCAGACCCTACTGACGCTTTGAGTCCGCCAGGAGAAAAGCGCGATATAAATTTTCTGTGTTTGTTTGAAAGATCAGCAAAACAGCCAGGGAACTGATATTGTTTAAAAGGAGATAAATCTGGCAGCCTCCATATCCCTCTCAGGTCTGTTGTCAGGACAGACTCTGCTTAAAGGGGAACATGAAGTGGGAGGGAGATGGAGGCTGCCATATTTATTCACTTTTAGTTTCAAAAACCTTTATTGAGGTAAACAATTAACAAAGGCTTAATGCCAATGAAACCCACGCAGGGGTGATATTATCACAGCTGTATCGCAAACAACAAGAGGAACGAAAGAAAAAGGAAAATAGCAATTTTATGCTGTATGACCAGCTTGTTTAGGGCCCGTTTCCACTATCGCGAATCCGCATGCGTTGCCCGCATGCGGATTCGCACAGTCAGTACAAGTGGATGGGACTGTTTCCACTTGTGCGTTTCCCCGCACGTTTTTCTGTGCAGAAAAAATCTGCAGGGTAGGGGCCTCAGAATTCGCCTGCGTGTGGAATGCAGGCGAATCGCACGCAATGTATTTAATAGGGAAATCGCATGCGTTTTCCCCATGCGTTTTTTGCCGCGATTTCGCATGCGATTTCGCATAGGTACCCATGTTAATTCACACAGGCAGTGACATGGTTAAAATCGCATACAGCCTTACCTATGCGAAATCGCATGCGAAATCGCGGCAAAAAACGCATGCGGAATCGCACCCGCATGCGATTTGCCTGCGGTGATTCGCCGGCGATTTCGTAACGCTATAGTGGAAACGGGCCCTTAGAGTCCAACCTGCATAAAAGCACAGGCAGAATACATAGTCATGACATTGTCAGGCTCTACCATTCTATATTTATAGAAATGAGACAGGTTTAAAGGATACCCGAAGTGACATGAGATAGGCAAGTGTATGTATAGTGCCTAACGCACAAATAACTATGCTGTGTTCCTTTTTTTCTTTCTCTGCCTGAAAGAGTTAAATATCAGGTATGTAAGTGGCTGACTCAGTCCTGACTCAGACAGGAAGTGACTACAGTGTGACCCTCACTGATGAGAAATTCCCCTTTTTATCTCTTTCTTGCTCTCAGAAGCCATTTTCTGCTAGGAAAGTGTTTAATAGTCGGAATTTCTCATCAGTGAGGGTCACACTGTAGTCACGTCAGGACTGAGTCAGCCACTTGCACACCTGATATTTAACTCTTTCAGACAGAGAAAAAAAGAGGAACACAGCATAGTTATTTGTTTGCTAGGCACTGTACTGTACATACACATGTCTATCTCGTCATGTCACATGTCACTTCGGGTATCCTTTAAGGTGATATCAAAAGTTGTGTAGGAGATGGGATAGGCCACAATTCTCCAACCAAAAAATCCAGGGAGTCCAGGTATTATAAAACCCAATCCTGTAGTCCGCTACTTTGGCTTGAATATGATTAGTTAACATAATTTCAGTAACTAGCGGAAAAACATTTAGAGGTATTTATTTCCTTTTAAACAATACCAGTTGCCTGGCAGCCCCGCAGATCTATTTGGCTGCAGTAGTGTCTGAATCACACCGAAACAAGCATGCAGCTAATCTTGTCAGATATGAGAATAATGTCAGGAACACCTGATCTGCTGCATGCTTGTTCAGGGTCTATGGCTAAATGTATTAGAGGCAGAGGATCAGCAGGACTACCAGGCAACTGTGTTCGTTAAAATGTAAATCAATATGACAGCCTCCATATACCTCTTCCTTCAGGTTCGCCTTTAAAGTGAACCAGAGACGAAGCACCCTCTTGTATTTTCCCATATATATGACTGGGAACATTAGAGAAAACGCCTACCCTGCTCTGTTTTATTCTTCACTGCTCAGCTTGCTTGTTATCAGCCCTGATATAATCCCTGACTGAGCATTCACTCTGGCTTTGCTCAGGAATCATTATAGCTCAGTCTGTCTTCTCTGATGTCTTTTCAAGCCCAAGCTGCCCCCTACTGGCTCTGCTATAATGACTCAGCTATAATGATTCCTGAGCGAAGACAGACTGAATGCTCAGTTGGGGATTTTATCAGGGCTGATGAGAAGCAAGCTGAGCAGTGAAGAATGAAACCGAGAACAGGGTAGGTGTTTTCTCTAATGTTCCCACTGATCTATATGGTAAAATACATGAGGGTGCTTCGTCTCTGGTTCCCTTTAAAGAGTACATGTTAGGCATGAAAACCAAATAAAATTATTTATTTCTATCTGTTGAACATATAAAATGAATGCTGAAAAGGCAATGCCTAATTTCAAAATCCATCTTACTTTTTTATTGCAGCTATTACTCCTCATGTCCCCAGCTCTTCTAGTACGCAGAATTCAGCTGCAAAAGAGAAGTAGCAGTGCAGGCTGGGGCGGAGGTGGGGAGTTCTCCTCCCCTTCTCCACAGACACAGCTAGTTCAGCCTGATTGGCTGCAGCCTGTGTCACTCTCCTGCCTACTCCTCTCATTGGCTGCCTCAGAGTCTGCCACCGTCCACCCCCTCCCCGCACTCCAGCCGACAGGCATGATCTCCACCGAATTATGTGAGCACCTCAGCATACAAGGGGACCCCCGGCCCTGCTACCATTTCCACAGGGATTCCCTGCATTTAAACTCAACCCTGTAGCATCCCCGCTCGGCGCTGTTTCGCAGCATTGTAGAGCTTAGCAGGGAAGAATATATGCAGCGCACACAGACTCTCTTTAACATGGTTCCAGTCGATGGAGCTGCATTTATTCTTCCCCACTAAGCGCTGTAATGCTGCGGGACGAGCGGGGATGCTGCAGGGTTGAGCGTAAATGCAGGGGGAATCCCTATGGATATAGTAGCAGGGCGGGGGGTTTCCTATGGATGCTATTGCTGTGCGGAGGAGAGGGGGAGGAGGAGTAAGGGAGGAAGTGACCTCAGCATTGGCTTCAGCTGGAGGGAGTAAAGATGGCCCCTGCCAGCAAACAGAATTCTCTCCATTTACCTTTTTCTATTTTATAAAATTCACTGAAATCAACATGTGGACAGTACAGTACATCTATTATGTAAGTAGAGCAAGTATTTATCTTCTTATATATGTGTTTTTTTTATCTGGCATAGTATGGCTCACAGCTCCTCTTTAAAGGAATACTTAAGTCTAAAAAAAAAAATATTTACTCACCCGGGGCATCCCTCAGCCCCCTGAAGCTGGATGGTGCCCTCGCAGCCTCACTCCAATACTCCTGTCCCTGCCGGCAGCTACTTCCGGGTTCGGCGACAGCCGCCGACAGGCTGGGAACGCGAGTGATTCTCCGCGTTCCCAGCCGCTATATCACCCTCTATGCTTCTATAGCATATATGTTATATGCTATAGCAGCATAGAGGGTGATATAGCGGCTGGGAACGCGGAAAATCACTCTCGTTCCCAGCCTGTCGGCGGCTGTCGCCGAACCCGGAAGTAGCCGCCGGCGGGGACAGGACGATCGGAGCGGGGCTGCGAGGGCACCATCCAGCTTCAGGGGGCTGAGGGATGCCCCGGGTGAGTAAATATCTTTTTTTTTTTTTTTTTTTTTTTTAAGACTTAACCACTTTACCCCCGCGCGTACGTATTTCTCCGCCCCTTTTTCCATCCTTTAAAAACCAGGGACGGAGAAACACGTACTTTCCGCGTTCCCGACGCTGTCCGCGCTCCCGCTCGTAAACACGCCGCCCGCCGCTAGTAAAACCGCCGCCGCCCGCTCGCCCGGAGATCAATGAACGGGAAAATCCATTCCCGTTCGTTGATCTAAGCCCCACAATGACCCGCTGCTCTCCTATGGGCAGCGCGATCATTGTGAGAAGAAACTCACGTGTCCAGCCTCCTTATTCTTCCTCCAAGCTTCCGGAAGGAGGCTTGGAGGTCGCAATAAAGCAAAAAGTTACTGTGGCCATCTTGTGGCCAAATAGTAAACTACACCCTACACATTTTTCACATACAAATAAATGACTTTTACACAAAAAATTAACTCATTACCTCCCACACTCCCCATTTTTTTTTTTTTTTGTAATTAAAAAAAATTTCAAAAATTTACAATTAAAAAAAATACATAATTAGTTACCTTAGGGACTGAACTTTTTAAATATTTAAGTCAAGAGGGTATAACACTGTTACTTTATAAACTATGGGCTTGTAATTAGGGATGGACGCAAAACTGAAAAAAATGCACCTTTATTTCCAAATGAAATATTGGCGCCAAACATTGTGATAGGGACATAATTTAAACGGTTTTATAACCGGGACAAAAGGGCACATAAATTTCATGGGTTTTAATTACAGTAGCATGCATTATTTAAAAACTATAATGGCCGAAAACTGAAAAATAATTTTTTTTTCCCCACATTTTTCCTATTTTCCCATTAAAACACATTTAGAAAAAAATAATTCTTGGCATAATGTCCCACCTAAAGAAAGCCTAATTGGTGGCGGAAAAAACAAGATATAGTTCATTTCATTGCGATAAGTAATGATAAAGTTATAGACGAATGAATGGAAGGAGCGCTGAAAGGTGAAAATTGCTCTGGTGGTCAGGGGGTAAAACCCCTCAGTGGTGAAGTGGTTAAGTATTCACCGGTATGTCAGTATTCACCAGTATGTCACCAGGAGTGTATAGCACAAGCCCAGTATGGTCTGTCCCTGCGCAGTACGCTCCTGGTGACATCAGGGGAAGCGAGGACACGGCAGCGCAGGGGTTTTCTGACTTTAAAGAGAATCTGTATTGTTAAAATCACACAAAAGTAAACATACCAGTGCGTTAGGGGACATCTCCTATTACCCTCTGTCACAATTTCGCCGCTCCCCGCCGCATTAAAAGTGGTTAAAAACAGTTTTAAAAAGTTTGTTTATAAACAAACAAAATGGCCACCAAAACAGGAAGTAGGTTGATGTACAGTATGTCCACACATAGAAAATACATCCATACACAAGCAGGCTGTATACAGCCTTCCTTTTGAATCTCAAGAGATCATTTGTGTGTTTCTTTCCCCCTGCATCTCTCATGCACTGAAGTTTCAGGCTGCTCTTTTCTTCCTGCAAACAGCTTTGCCCTTGTCTGTAATTCTTCAGTATGTGAAAGCCCAGCCAGCTCAGAGGACGATTTATCCAGCTTGTAAAAGAGAAGAGAGAAGCTGCTCTAATCTAAATAAAACACAGGCAGTGTGCATAGAGGGGCCTGGAAGGGGGAGTTCATAGCAGAACCACAACACTGAAGAACTTGGCAGCCTTCCAGACACAGGCTGACAAGTCTGACAAGAGAGAGATAAGTTGATTTATTACAGAGACTGTGATAGTACAAAGTGCTGCAGTAAGCCAGAACACATTAGAATAGCTTTTGGAACTTGTAGGATGATAAAAAACAGGATGCAATTTTTGTTACGGAGTCTCTTTAAAGTCAGAAATTACAAAAGTGAACCGGAAGCGGGGCCGGAGCATCAGTGAGCGGCTGTGCGGGCACAGGATGCCTGCGGGGGACCGTTAGAAGCCCCGGGTAAGTTCAACTCGATTTCCCCCGACCCCCCCCCCCCCCCCCCCCCCCCCTACAGTTTCCCTTTAAGCAGAGTCCTCCACTGATATGTTTTTTTCAAAAGCTTCTTTAGGCTATGGTAGGTTCAAGCAGAATAGCTCTGATCAAACACCTGGGCATGAAGTACCGTATATATTTTTAATGCTGAAAAGATAGCAATAAACAGATTACCAGATAAACAGTCTCAGGTACCTTACTCACCTTGGGCTTCCTTAAGCCCCCTTGAGGCTGCTTTGCCCCTTCTCCCTGGGTCGCTCCTTCTCCTGCTGGACGGCCCGGTATCCTGGAGCCACCGGGGAGATGGTGAGGAGCCTGAGCCGCCTCTAGGGGACTTGAGAAGTCCCAGGTAAGTATGTTACCTAAAACTTTTTTCATCTCAAGGTTCCTTTAAGGCTTTGTTCACATTATAAAGTGCAATCACAAGCACTGAGCACTTTTTGAAGCAATTTTGCCAGTGTTTTTTTTTTCTTTGAGCGATTTGCGATTTTGCCAAGAGCTTTTGTAAGTGCTTTTGTTTGGCAGTTGGTGTTTTTTTCAACAGGCAATCAGGAAGTGAACTCTTTGACCTGGAACTGAATCTCTTTAATATACTTTTTTGTTGAAAAGCGCTCACAAAATTGCTTATCTAAGCAAAACGCGCTTAGCGATCTTCTATTGAAGCGCAAACACTCTGAAAATGGTGCAGGACCTGTGTTTGCGTTTGGAAAGAAAGCTCATTGCTCATGTAAGAACGCTTATATTGAAAATCATTGCTCAAGCGCTTTTAAAGCCCTTTAAAAAAAATCTCAATGTGATCAAGCCCTTAAAGGGATGGTTCACGGTCTATCTTAAAAAAATAAAAATACAAATCCACTTACCTGGGGCTTCCTCCAGCCCGTGGCAGGCAGGAGGTGCTCTCGCCTCCGCTCCGCAGGCTCCCGGTTTCCTCCGGCGGCGCACCCGACCTGGCCAGGCCAGCTGCCAGGTCGGGCTTCTTGTGTTCTCCAAAATGCGCCTCACGGCGGCGCGCTGACGTCATCACACGTCCTCCGGGCTGTACTGCGCAGGCGCAGAACTACTGCGCCTGCGCCGTACAGCCCGGAGGACGTCCGATGACGTCAGCACGCTGCCGTGAGGCGCATTTTGGAGAACACAAGAAGCCCGACCTGGCAGCCGGCCTGGCCAGGTCAGGTGCGCCGCCGGAGGAGACCGGGAGCCTGCAGAGTGGCGCCGAGGGCACCTCCTGCCTGCCACGGGCTGGAGGAAGCCCCAGGTAAGTGGATTTGTATTTTTATTTTTTTAAGACAGACCGTGAACCTTTCCTTTAAAGTAGCATTATACTGCCAAAACATTTTAGTAAATACTCTGTTACTTAAAAGAACATTTGATAGCCCTCCCAAGCATTCCCTGTGTGTAAAAATTGCTTATTTTCACTGTAGAGGACAGTAGAAGCTTGCTTATCTCTTGTCATCGGCAAAGGCAAGAATCTCCCTGCGCCTGTGTCTTCAATCCCTCTGCTGAATAGATTCATCACCTTGGCAACAGCTGAGTCCCTTCAGCAGAAACGGAGGGGTCAGAGTGAAGACACAGGCACATGGAGATTCTTGCCTTTGCTATTGACCAGAAATAAGCAAGCCTCAAAATAATTTTACACACGGAATACTTGGGAATGCTTTTAAATGTTCTTTTTATGAAGAGTAGTTAGTGAAATTTTGGTTTTGGGAGTGCAACCAGACTAAAAAAAATGGTTGGCGTTCTGCTTTAACTTTTGTGAGGCCACAGCTGCTGAGGTTAGCGTCGTGAAGACTATTTCTTCACAGTATCTGGCCGGCATTGGAGACTGGGAAGCACAATGCTATTTTCATTTTCTCAGACAGGCTTAACAGAAAACTCAGCAAGTTGCGGGATATTTATTTTAAAGCTGAGATGGGGGAGCATGTTTTCCTGGAACAGTCCTCCCTTTCTTATTATTTCTTATTTTGTACTGAGGAAGGTTCCTCATTTTCTTGCTACTTTTTCTCAACTCTTTTTCTAACCCAAGAAGGGGAAAAATGAGCAGCAACAATGATGTAATAATAGAAAGTCCAACTATATACAGCAGATGAGTATAGCTCAGCGGACAAAGGAAATCATCTGCCTAGCGTTCAATGGCCATCTTGTGGAGATCTTCACTGCTTAACCGCTATCATTTACCCTTATTTGTCTGGAATAACTACTGTATTTTTGTTGGTTAATTTTTTTTTAGGAAAATGGCCATAGGAATTATTGGGGCCCGATTATGTTCATATATTACGGTTTGTTCCTTTGTTTATAAGAGGGACTACTCTTGTGAAAGTTGGGGCTAAAATTCAGAATCACAGAGACTGGCCTATCTCCTGCCTGAACAAAATTTAAGACGATCCGGTACTCCACCTGGTTTTCTTTGCAATACACTGGCAGATAGTGTGGCCTCCAAACGCGGAGAACCTGCAAGAGCTCATTGCAAAATTTGGAAATTGACTTATGAAAATGCAATAGCTTTTTAATTCTGATTAAAAAATATGGTTTTAGGCTATGAAGAGCAGGGCTGTGGAGTCGGTACAAAAACCATCCAACTCCGACCCTTCAGTTTATGAAACCTCCGACACCAGGTAGCCAAAATTTCTCCGACTCAGATTTCTCAACTCCTTAGTCTAATACTTACCAGGGCTATGGAGTAGGTACAAAAATCTTCCAACGCCTCAGTTTTTTGAAACTACAGACTCCAGGTACCAAAAATTGCTCTGACACCCAACTCCTCGGCTCTGACTCCACAGCCTTGATGAAAAGTTTGTATTTTAGGTAGATATGACACTGCAGTTATTTGGATAATAAAGGAGGAAGAAGAATTGAGAGTTTGGGTAATTATTTTGAGTGGTGAGGGATGACCCATTTAACCATCCCAAAAGTGCAGTTTGACCCTCAGGATGGTGGGTCTTATCTAACAGTGAGCCCTGAGTGATTGGGCGCAGTGGAGGCTGTCCTTTCTTGACATCGTTGACCGAGGAGGTTCTTGGTGATGATTTGAAGATATTGGAGGAACTATTAAAGGACTTACAAGGCCAGATTGACAAAAAAAGTTAAATACCTGCATTAACTTTTAAGGCACGGAGGACGCCGTCCGCATCCACTGCGCCGTTCCGCCGGGTCCCCGCCGCTCAATAGCCCCCCGGGCCGGCTGCCGACCCCACGGCCGGGGTTGGGCTCTCCTGCCTCTCCCAAAATGGCCACTTGAGCTGGCCGCGGCTGCGCAGTCTACATAGCCGCGAGTGCTACTGTAGCGTGGATAAGAGGGTTGGCCCTAGAGCTGCGCAGCCGCACTCATGGCTATGCGGTCTGCGCAGCCGCGGCCAGCTCAAGCGGGCATTTTGGGAGAGGCAGGAGAGTTCGACCCGGGCCGTGGGGTCGGGAGCCGGCCCGGGGGGGCTATTGAAACGGCACGGTGGGCGCGGACGGTGTCCTCCGTGCCTTAAAAGTTAATGCAGGTATTTAACTTTTTTTGTTAATCTGGCCTCGTAAGTTCCTTTAAGCAATTGTTTCTGATGAATATGAAATGAGAAGAACTTTGTATTGTGTAGCACGGTTTCCTTTTTGTGTGATATTGTTTCTGAAATTGGTGGGATAAGCACTCCAGTCAATACTCAGTGGATCCATTAGTCTATCTTTAAAGTGGTGTGTTGTTCACTGGTGGGTTCTGGTCATAAATAGTCACCCGAGTTCTCTCATAAATCATCAGTTTATGTACCAGAGGATGACAAGTTCTGTGCCTAACTTAGGTTTTTGCCATTGTGAAGACAGGTAGGACATAGCAGCCATTACAATAAATAGGTGTAAGCAATGCTCCAGGTTCTTGGTGTTCTCTTTTTTTTTTTTAAATGTCACAGCAAAAAGACAGCAGGAGATATCTTATGCAGTCTCATCAGGGTCGTAAAGTTTCGATATAACAGTTTAACATTTGTTTGTATGGTAGAATAATAAAGGCTGCTGTTCATCAATATCTGAAAGCCGGATTTGCAGTCATGTGGAGAGGGGTAGACCAGCAAGCTCCACCTACTAGGCAGTTGTAGTTGGACCAATTGCATGTTTTTGTACATTCCTCAGGTCTGGGTACAGATATGAGAAAATCCCTTTTCCAAGAGGTAGTATTAGTACACCAAAGCTCAAAGAATGCGGTATTTAGATTGGTTTGATTTTTCTTTAGTTCGTGCTTCGGGAAACAATGAATTTGAGTCCACTGTAAATGCTTGCTAAAATGGTCAAATTTAGCAATTATAGACTGCATGAGTGTAAGTTTATTGACTAATATACAGTATAGCACTTTAGCAGATATATTTTCCTTTGTACGAACTAACTCATGTCTAGTTGGAAAGCTGGATTGCCTCTTATGTCTGTCCACGTGGAGAGTTGAGTTTGTCATTTAAGAGAATATCTAAATTTGCTAGATATAAGCATATGGCCATTTGTGTGTAAGAGCCTAGCGTCTGTAAGGCAGACCAAACCAGGGATGGCAGTCAGTAGGGAGACAAGCTCAGACTCCAACTGCACCCACAAGATTGCATGAGGACCTGCTTTTGTCGTTGGGACTTGTGCCAGTTGGGCAGCCCTGAAGTAATTCATTAGATTTGGTACTGAAGGACTCCCGTGAGCAAGGCTGCATCATAGCCTTTTATGAAATGTATGGGCGTTTTGTTTATTCAGTCCATGGAGAAGACAACCTCCTGTACAGCCCTTAGGTTTTGTGCTGTAACCCTAACTAGTATGACTCAAAAATAGTGCAACATTTAAGGTTACAGTATCATTGGAACACCATGAATCCTGCCTAGCCATGAAATGGGAAGGGGCTTCAATTGTGTAGTAACTGCAGCAGGTGAGCTATCATGGGTTTGTGAGATTAGCACTGAGGGCCAGATTTATCAAGGCATTACCGACAGTTTTTTTCTTCTAAAACTGTTCTAACCAGCAGAAGAACAGTTCTGCATGATAGTAAGAACCTTCCCAAAAGCCTATGTAATAGCGGCAGTTTAGCGTGGATTTCTAGAGCTACACTACAGTTAAGAAAAGTGCAAATCCATTCCTAACTGCTGCAGATTAAGAAGTGCTCATTAGCAGTTCTCCAGATAGTGCAGGCTAGATGTGATTTGTAAAGGGCTCCTCCCGCCTCACTTGCTGACAGCAGGTGTATTGGTTACCTCAGCAACAGCAATTCCCCTCACACACTGCACTGCATGAGAGACCTTCCTAGCTCCTTCTAGTCCTTACAGTTTAAGAAGGAATCTGCACTATCTAGTGATTTCTTAGGCTGTCTGAGACAGTTCTGCACGGATTTCTGAAAACCTACTAATATTTTGTCTCAGACACTCTTGATAAATCTGGCCCACAGTTTTTGAATAATCATTTGTGAATTTAACACCCAAGTACTTAAGAAAGTGAGTTCTAAGCTTGAAGCTTGAAGTGTCAATTATAGCTTGCTGAATATGGGAGGGTGTTTTACAGAAATGATCTCAGATTTGGAGATGTTCAGGTAGAGGCCCCGGACTTCTCACAAGTGTTTCGGGAGGTCTGTAGGTTAGGGATGGAAATTAAGGGATTAGTCTAAGTAAGGGCTCGCTTAGTTTAGATGTGACCTTACATCGGACACAGATGCTTGCCCTTATAATTTCCTGACAAGACTACTGCATAGCCCTTCTGTGTGACTCCACTCCAGTCCACCATAAACTGTGCTGCATGTCTCATCCAGCTCTCTTCTCTAATGCTGCTCCTCTTTGTCACTCCCTCTACTCTCTGCCAATCACATTTCTAGATCCTTACACTTACTTACAGAAGCCTTCTTTCAGTCTGGCTCCATCTTGCAAAGCGGTACTAATTTCCAGTACCATCCGACGTACATCCTGAGCTCTTCAAAATGTTTTCCTCCCATTCTTTCTGATCAACTCTTATCATGCTCACATTCATGATTTTTCTTTTATTTCTCCCCTCCTGGCACTTCCTTCCACTGTCTGACACTCCCCTACCCTTACCAACGTTAAGCAACTTGAAAACCACTTCTTGAAAGTATACAGTCTTACCTAGGACACACTAATTGGTTGCCAGCTGCCACTCTGTCACCATGGTCTCCACTTTCTTCACCTCCTTGTTTCTGTCAACTCTAGTTTTGTCTTCTTTTCATCAACTTTAGATTGTAAGGGCAGGGTTCTCTATCCTAGTGTTTCTGGCACTGCTGTGTGAGGAGTGTACTGTCTGCTGAGCCCACCTTCTTATGTAACCCATTGGCTTAAACCATTAGCAGCTTCAAACAAATGTTTTTACTTGAAAGCTGCTGGTGAATTCTAAGCCTCTGTCACATTAAGTTTGGCTGCCTAGTGCAGCCAAACAACCGGGGGAAGGGAGTAGGTATGATCACAGATATGCAAATTGTTCTGAGTTGATGCAAATGTATGCAAATGTGTATGCAATTGTATGCAGTTTAAATTGATTGGTCCTTTTTCAAGCTGCATATATTTGCATCATTTTAGAAGTATTTACATCTCATTGACCATCTCTAGCAGGGAGCAGTTATATTTACCTTTTACAGACAGCTTTTTCTTTTCCTCCATTGGTGGCTCTGAAGTTCCAACAGGTCTTCTGGGTCCCAATAACATGATATGATATGACATGTAATAGGGATCCAGGAGACTGTGTCAGGGTTACAGCTCCAAGAGACTCTTCCATCACCCCTCTTCCACCACCAGGTGGAGCTGTAATGCTGACACGGTCTTCTGGATCCCGATCAAGTCATATCATGTGATGGGAACCTAGAAGACATGTCAGGGTTATATCGCCGCTGCGGTGGAGGAAGAAGAAACCGATCCAGCCATCCAGACATTTACCTATAAAAACTCCCTGCTACCACTCTGCATACCCTGCCTGGCTGGGGTAGCCTCACTTCCCCAGTGGTAGGAAAAATTCAGCCCTGCAGCCAAATAAAGTTTTACTTTATGTGGCTGCTTAACCACCTTAGCGGTATGGACGAGCTCAGCTCGTCCATTACCGCCAGAGGGTGCCGCTCAGGCCCTGCTGGGCCGATTTTGATCAAATAAAGAGCAGCACACGCAGCCGGCACTTTGCCAGCCGCGTGTGCTGCCCGATCGCCGCCGCTCTGCGGCGATCCGCCGCGAGCAGCGGCGAAAGAGGGTCCCCCCAGCCGCCTGAGCCCTGCGCAGCCGGAACAAATAGTTCCGGCCAGCGCTAAGGGCTGGATCGGAGGCGGCAGACGTCAGGACGTCGGCTGACGTCCATGACGTCACTCCGCTCGTCGCCATGGCGACGAAGTAAGCAAAACACGGAAGGCCGCTCATTGCGGCCTTCCGTGTTAATTTTGGCCGCCGGAGGCGATCAGAAGAACGCCTCCGGAGCGCCATCTAGTGGGCTTTCATGCAGCCAACTTTCAGTTGGCTGCATGAAATAGTTTTTTTTTTATTTAAAAAAAACCCTCATGCAGCTGCCCTGGCGATCTTAATAGAACGCCAGGGTGGTTAAAGTGGTTCTGTGAAGTGTAAAAAAAAAAAAACCAACAAAAAAAACAGACCCTTACCTGGGGCTTTTATCGGCCCCCTGTAGCTGTCATGTCCCACGCTGTTCTCCTACGATCATCCGTTCCCCGACGCTGGTCCCAGTCTAATTATTCCGCTGGCGAGACTGCAGTTGCATGGCTGTGGCCGCACATGTGCTCGCTCCCGCTTGCGTCTCCGGGAGCTTACTGCACAGTGCGAGAAAACCTCCATCTGCGCAGTAAGCTCAGTAAGAGATGCGAGCGGGAGCGCGCACTATTCGTCTTGTCAGTTAAATAATTGACCGGCACTGGGGAAGGGAGGATCGTAGCAGGACGTGCAGGACATGACCGCTACAGGGGGCCGATAGAAGCCCTAGGTAAGTGTCTGGTTTTTTTTTTTTTTTTTTTTTTTTTTTAACACTCCACAGAACCCATTTAAAGGTTAAAGAACCTTGCGAAAATTGTAACATTTTTAAAATACATTTAAACACATTTCGGATTGTTTGATCCTCATCAGTGCATGGCATGAATTACAAGCCCTACTCCATAGAGCCAAATTAATCCATGCCATGAACTGATGAGGATGAAACAATCCGAATCAGTCTGTATGCATGTTGGATTATTATGGCTCTGTACAAATTAACAAGATGACACATAATTGCATTCCAGCGGTTCTGGAGGTGTGTTTAGCTTCTAAGGGCAACTATGGTTAATTTGCATATATTCAGCAGTGATGCACTGGTAGACATCTCAAGCTCACTGCAACCTGAATGATCGCAAATTCTTTCTGTTTTAAGAAAGCAAACTTTTGTTTTACTTAGTATTTTAGTAAGGGGGCTTTTTAGAACCATTGTAGCCCCCTACACACGCCACTGAGTTCTGGTTCACCACGAGTGTTCTACTGTAAATGACAGCAACATAGGAAAAAAGTAATTTATAGCTCATTTTACTCTGCAAGAATTGTACTTCTTATTTGAATATATATTCATGTATTTTTAATTTTTTTCGCAATGCTGGTCTTTTAAGTAAGGCTGCAGTAAATGCAGTCTTGGGAGTAGGGAGAATTTTCCCCAACAGTGGCTCATACAGAAAACCTGAACCAGCACTCTTATTCTTCCCCACTAGTAAGCTGTATTTAACTTTCCATTAGATGTTTGTATGGCTCATGTACTCGCACATGGCTTGTTAAGACAGCGGAGGCTTCAGTTATGCGGTATGGAAAACATTCTGTTAATGTTCTACATATACAAAATTATACACAGGTGGCACAAGGTCATTTGCTTGATAGAATTTGTATAGTTCAGTTGAATTTGGTTTACGATTTCTTTTTTCCATATTTCTGCATGTCTTTTTACTGAGATGCTAGGATATATACATAGTGGGTCCTCTCCTGTTTACGTTTTTTCAGCTTATTAAAGGCATAATTCGCCCTCTTTTGTTTCATTGTTATGCAGGTGAAACTCAAAATTATCATGCAAAAGTCAATTTATTTCAGTAATTCACCTTAGAGAGACTCTGTAATGAAAAAAAGTTCCCATGGTGGTCTCGCTGCAGCCCACTGACTGCACGGGCGACAATTTGTCAGGCGGTGCAACATTTATCTTTCCATGTTCCAGTGGGGGCGCTGTTGCGGCTCTATAGGTGGAAATGGCCGATCTCAGTCGGGTCTGCTCTACTGCGCAGGATATTTATGCCTCTGCAGTGGAGCGGACCTGACTGGGATCGGCTATTCCCGCCTATTTCCAAGCAGAGAGCCGCTACTGAGCCTGCGCTGGAGCCGGGAAGGTAAGGGGAAGATGAGATTCCTTGGGAGAATTTTTTAACGTTACAGGTCCTCTTTAAATGGTGAAACTAATATATGAAATAGACTCAATACATCCAAAGCAAGATACTTCAAGCCTTTATTTGTTATAATTTTGAGGTTTGTGGCTTACAGCTTATGGAAACCCCAAAATCACAATCTCCGAAAATTAGAATGTTGTGAAAATGTTCAATATTCTAGGCTCACAGACTAACCAGATAATTAATCCAAAACACCTGCAAAGGGTTCCTATTTCATATATTTGTTTTACCTTTTAAGTTGAATTACTGAAATAAATGGACTTTTGCACGATATTCTAATTTTTCAAGTTTCACCTGTGTGAGAAAACATTGTATTTATTTTATTTTCCACACAGGCTCTTATTCAACTCACTCTTTCTCCTGAGCTTTCCCCTAGGCGATATTTTCCCATTTTATCAATAAAATGCCTTTTAAGTCACCAGCAAGCAAAATGTCACAAATTGGAGAAGCCAGCCTAAATATCATCGCCAAGGAAGACGTTTGCATCTTGTTACAACGTGCATATCAAATCAGCATAGTTTCCCTATGAACAGCCATTAGGTATAGCATTGTATGTATTGATCATCCGTAGTATAGTTCGCAGCCCAAATGTAAATATGGGGTTTGTTATGAAGCACAGAGCGCAATGCTCAAAGTCTCTGTGAGAATAAAGTTATAAGAGCCCAACACATGTGTTGTGTGCAGATAATGGAGCACTGTTCACTGTAGCTGGATTCAAGCAAAGTCCATCTGAGCTAACATGCTCTGCACTTCTCCTTTTATGCATACATAGATTGCAAAGTGAGGCAGCGGAGGATGCCGTGAAAGGCGCTCTGTCTCTGCGAGATGCATCAAGTGCTTTTAGTGAGGCACATGTCCCATAAGAATGCATGGACTGCAATACACATCAGCGGTGAATGCTGCGAAAGGCGGCTGGCACACAATTACTGCGTGATAAACAAGTGCGCATATAGACTTTAGGCTGATAGAAGAACAGCAGCAGCACTTATCTTGTCTGGCGTCAGAGCTGTACATAAAGTGCATGGATGATCACAGGTGACGGCTGATAGCGACTGGGAGCAACTCAGCAGATAAAGGCTTCCACGTGCAACAACGGAGGCGGCTCTTAACAGTCAAACAGCGGCTCCTAGTACAAAGTAAGGCGTAGCATGACGTCTACGTGTTTCGCCCTGCCCACCGGAGCTTCATCAGGACGTGCTACGTCATCCTTGGTTCTGATCTAGTTCTGAAACATGCCTGAAGAATCAACGTAAAGTTTTTACAACTTGCAAACAAATCTTGTCCAGTTAGTCATTAAAGGTATCGCCTAAACAACTTTTGTTATGTCTTCGGATATTTGTCCACATATTCCCCTCTATTTAAGCATTTATCATATAATTTTACACTGTTTTCAATTGCTTTGTTGTAGTATCATTACACACCTCACCTGTGGGTGAGAAATTGAGGGGGTGGGGCTTCATTTAATGCTCCAGTTATCAGCATTGTGCAGTCAGGTGACTAGCAGTGCAGGGAGAGAGAGGGGAAACCTAACTGATGCAAGTTAAATGACGCAGAAAGAATACCTTAGCTGCAGATTAAAGCAAAGAGCTGTTACTTTTTGGATGACTCATGTGATATATATATATATATATATATATATATATATATATATATATATTTCCTACCTAATAAAAGTTAAGTGTCCCTGCGACCTGTCCCTGTGTCAGTGCTTTTGCGCTACTGCGCGTGTCCTGCACTGACAGCGTTGGAACAGGAGGGATCAAGGGGTGGGCAGGCTAGCCCGGCATGTGCGTGCGGCGTTGACAGACCTAGAGCCCGTTTTTAAACGGGCTTAGGTCACTAGTAATATATAATATAACATAGCAAATGTAATGATACAGACAGTGATAAACAAAATATATAGAGACTGATAAAAAATACAGAACTGGTTAACATGGTGATTACAGTGACAATTTTAACATGATTAACAAAAATATATAGCACATTCCAATAAAGTATTTTATAAATATTGAAAGTAGCAACATAAATGCAAAACAAAGTATTTTGTTGGATATGATCTGTTGTGAAAAAGGACAATTTGCTATTGGGGGCATTAACTGGAAAAATAAGAAATGTTGACTGAATAATGAAAGCATGAAATAAGAAATTTATGCAGACATAGAAGAAATACCCGAGGATGCCTAAAAAACAAAAAACAAAAAAAAAACATGTACTTCTCTATTCTAGCTAGTCAAAGACAGACGGAGCTAAATGTAGCATTGGCGTGATAAACAAAGATTTAAATTTACATTGAAGGATGGGAATATGTTCACAAAGTCTGCTGACTAGCACATACATACATACATACATACATACATACATACATACATACATACATACATACATACATACATCTGGGGCACCACATCAAACCAAATCAAAGAAGCAGCTGAGCTAAACATCCTCCATGATTTGGTGATATGACTGACGACTACTCTAATACGGTACTAACCACAGAGGTAAGAAACCCATAGATACTACAGAGATGGAAACTAAATTCTTCAAAATAAAAACGTATACAAAGAAAAAAATCTGTATTAAAGACTGAGAAGAGCTGAATTCAGGGCTGACATGGGGGTTTCGGCTGCGTCACTCGGTGTGACATCGGGATTTGGCTGCATCACTCGGTGTGACATCGGGATTTGGCTGCATCACTCGGTGTGACATAGGGATTTGGCTGCATCACTCGGTGTGACATCGGGATTTGGCTGCATCACTCGGTGTGACATCGGGATTTGGCTGCATCACTCGGTGTGACATCGGGATTTGGCTGCATCACTCGGTGTGACATCGGGATTTGGCTGCATCACTCGGTGTGACATCGGGATTTGGCTGCATCACTCGGTGTGACATCGGGATTTGGCTGCATCACTCGGTGTGACATCGGGATTTGGCTGCATCACTCGGTGTGACATCGGGATTTGGCTGCATCACTCGGTGTGACATCGGGATTTGGCTGCATCACTCGGTGTGACATCGGGATTTGGCTGCATCACTCGGTGTGACATCGGGATTTGGCTGCATCACTCGGTGTGACATCGGGATTTGGCTGCATCACTCGGTGTGACATCGGGATTTGGCTGCATCACTCGGTGTGACATCGGGATTTGGCTGCATCACTCGGTGTGACATCGGGATTTGGCTGCATCACTCGGTGTGACATCGGGATTTGGCTGCATCACTCGGTGTGACATCGGGATTTGGCTGCATCACTCGGTGTGACATCGGGATTTGGCTGCATCACTCGGTGTGACATAGGGATTTGGCTGCATCACTCGGTGTGACATCGGGATTTGGCTGCATCACTCGGTGTGACATCGGGATTTGGCTGCATCACTCGGTGTGACATCGGGATTTGGCTGCATCACTCGGTGTGACATCGGGATTTGGCTGCATCACTCGGTGTGACATCGGGATTTGGCTGCATCACTCGGTGTGACATCGGGATTTGGCTGCATCACTCGGTGTGACATCGGGATTTGGCTGCATCACTCGGTGTGACATCGGGATTTGGCTGCATCACTCGGTGTGACATCGGGATTTGGCTGCATCACTCGGTGTGACATCGGGATTTGGCTGCATCACTCGGTGTGACATCGGGATTTGGCTGCATCACTCGGTGTGACATCGGGATTTGGCTGCATCACTCGGTGTGACATCGGGATTTGGCTGCATCACTCGGTGTGACATCGGGATTTGGCTGCATCACTCGGTGTGACATCGGGATTTGGCTGCATCACTCGGTGTGACATCGGGATTTGGCTGCATCACTCGGTGTGACATCGGGATTTGGCTGCATCACTCGGTGTGACATCGGGATTTGGCTGCATCACTCGGTGTGACATCGGGATTTGGCTGCATCACTCGGTGTGACATCGGGATTTGGCTGCGTCACTCGGTGTGACATCGGGGATTCCGCCGCGTCACGCGGTCTGACATCGGGGATTCGCCCGCGTCACTCGATCTAACATCGGGGATTCGGCTGTGTCATTCGGTGTGACATCGGGGATGCGGCTGCGTCACTCGGTGTGACATCGGGGATGCGGCTGCGTCACTCGGTGTGACATCGGGAATGTGGCTGCGTCACTCGATATGACATCGGGGATGCGGCTGCGTCACTTGATGTGACATCGGGGATGCGGCTGCGTCACTTGATGTGACATCGGGGATTCGGCTGCGTCACTCGGTGTGACATCATGGATTCGGTTGCGTCACTCAGTGTGACATCGGGGATTCGGCTGTGCCACTTGCGTCACTCTGTGTGACATCGAGGATGCGGCTGCGTCACTCGGTGTGACATCGGGGATTCAGCTGCGTCACTCGGTGTGACATCGGGGATTCGGCTGCGTCACTCGGTGTGACATCGGGGATTCGGCTGCGTCATTTGGTGTGACATCGGGGATTCGGCTGCGTCACTTGATGTGACATCGGGGATTCGGCTGCGTCACTCGGTGTGACATCATGGATTCGGTTGCGTCACTCAGTGTGACATCGGGGATTCGGCTGCGCCACTTGCGTCACTCTGTGTGACATCGGGGATGCGGCTGCGTCACTCGGTGTGACATCGGGGATTCGGCTGCGTCACTCGGTGTGACATCGGGGATTCGGCTGCGTCACTCGGTGTGACATCGGGGATTCGGCTGCGTCACTTGATGTGACATCGGGGATGCGGCTGCGTCACTCGGTGTGACATCATGGATTCGGCTGCGTCACTCGGTGTGACATCGGGGATTCGGCTGCGTGACATCGGGGATTCGGCTGCGTGACATCGGTGATTCGGCTGCGTCACTCGATGTGACATCGGGGATTCGGCTGCGTCACTCGGTGTGACATCATGGATTCGGCTGCGTCACTCGGTGTGACATCGGGGATTCGGCTGCGTGACATCGGTGATTCGGCTGCGTCACTCGGTGTGACATCGGGGATTCGGCTGCGTCACTCGGTGTGACATCGGGGATGCGGCTGAGTCACTCGGTCTGACATCGGGGATTTGGCTGCGTCACTTGCGTCACTCGGTGTGACATCGGGGATTCGGCTGCGTCACTCGGTGAGAAAAAAAGAACAAGTGAATGATGTAATTAGATCTCAGAACTCTTGAGCGCCCGTTTCCACTTGCGTGGTTTCTGC
This sequence comes from Hyperolius riggenbachi, assembly GCF_040937935.1. Lineage (NCBI taxonomy): Eukaryota > Metazoa > Chordata > Amphibia > Anura > Hyperoliidae > Hyperolius > Hyperolius riggenbachi. Next base: position 315,675,045 of record NC_090651.1, read on the forward strand.
ACCGAATCCACGGAGTTTCTCCGCAGGCAAGTAGCGCAGGGAAAATCTGCCATAGAAAACAATGGCGCCGCCGGCTAAATCGCTTGCCCTAGCAATTCTGCCGGCACTGCCATCCGTTTCCGTGCAGGAGGCTGCTAATCACGGCTGATGGGATTCATCTGCAAGTGCCGCCGCATGTCTCGCACTCGCGCACGGCACAAGTGGAAATGGGCCCTAATACTATATTACCTATAAAGATCATACAAACTTTTAAAGGCAATGAGGTAGGACTAAATATGCCTCAAAAACCAGGAGGCACAGTCTTCACAGATGTGACATGCAGAGATAGGAGTTTCTTTTGGATCCTCCCATACAAGAAATATACATAGAAAATCAGCGGTGTGCAACCAAGAAAGTAGTGAAGACCGCTGGACCTGATGACCACAGCTTGAAAATGATGATAAACCTGGGATGAGATGTGGAAGTGTGGTTGTTACACAAATTCAGCCTTGCTTGGAAGAACAACAATGCCCCAAATGATCAGAAAATAGCACTAGTTTTTTTGTTGTTGTAATGCATCAGTAAAAAATGTATGGCCCATAAAGCCCCTCCCCTCTCACTTCTAAGGATAACTGACAAAAGGCTAAGAGCTAACGTTGAATACTGTCTTGAAGAAACAGTGGCTTTACCCCCATCAAGAATACTCAGGGCCGAGTTTTTACCTCCTGAAAAATAACAGAATATACGGTAATAAAGAGCTACATTTTTTTTTTCCATTACTTATAAAAAGACTTTCAGCAGAATCCGGTAGAAGGCAGCAGTGGCAAATCATGGGAGACTGATGGTAAAAGAGAATTGACTGATGCTATCGAAGTTTTTTTCCATAAACTTAAAATTACGTTCAGACCAACGATTCTCAATCAATTGCGGCCATACATGATACAGCCTAGTCATTCCATTTTCACAGTTATTCAAGAAAATCATGGCTTGTATTGGAAAATCAGATTAAACTTTTAAACAAATCTTGATAAATGTTTTTAAAAGTATGAAAAAATACTTGATGGTGGAAAATTTGTTATGGCTACTATACAGGATAAAATGGACCTTCTATAAAATGAAAAATCCTATGGCTTTTTTTTTTTAATTGTATAGAACTTCAAACCCAGAATAAGCACAATGTTATTTTAATTTTTTGTATTGTATATTTGTGGCAAAAATTTCAGACCTTGCTTGGAGCATATTAGAATATACTGTAGTTAAGATTGCAATGAAGCTTTGGAACTACTGTAGTTTGCGCTATTGCAGTTGCAAACCACACCCAGAGCAGAAAACAAATCTTTAATACATTTAGAATAGTGTTGTTTATTTTAAAAAAAAAATCATTAAGTGAAGACCCAGTTCTTCATGGAAGAAACCTGCAGTGATGGCTGATGCTGCTGAGGATGCCGATTGCTGGCATCTGTCAGTCCTGGCGATGGTGTTCCATTTCAAAAGGTGCAGTATATATTTCTGCGGTGGGTCCCGACTCCTGGGCAGAATTCAGCAAGGCTGGCCAAGATAGTCTGGCTGTCACAGAAGCATCTGGCTGCAGTGGCCACTATAAGATACATACATAGACATATGACTATGATAGAGTATAGATTCTGATCCCCTCTGAAGGACAGCTAGTGACAAGACAATATACTCTTTACAGCGTTCCGTAATATGTTGGCGCTATATAAATACAATAAATAAAAAAGACCCTTTCGATGTAAAATAATATGACTGAGACACCACACAATGCTGCACTCCATCACTCTCCATGGATGGCATTTGCAAATTTTATATTTTAAGAAATACGTTTTCCTGTGAGGGTGCTTATTGATCTGGGTTATGACCATTCCAGAGACAACTGGATACCATTCTCTTTACTTTACTTTTCACCATCTTTGGACAAAGAACAAAAAAACTGTTTGGCCAGAGGAGTGTTTACTCAAACAGAGGAGGAGGCCTTCAGCACCATTGATCATCCACTTACAATGTTATTTTATATTATTTGCCTAGACATTTTTGAAGACCGCCCACACCTACAGGTAAGGCTATGGAGTCAGAGCATTTTTGGGTACCTGGAGTCGAAGTCGGTGATTTTTGTACCCACTCCCTAGCCCTGCAAGCGTTAAGGAGTCGGAGCAATTTTGGGTTTGGCGTCAAAATTGAGGAATCAGGAGTTAGTTTGATTTTTGTACCGACTCCACAGCCCTGCCTACAGAGACAGGTGCTTAAAGAGGAACTTTAACCCTGGATTCAACTTCATCCCAATCTGTAGCAGATAACCCCTTTCTCACAAGAAATCTTTACCTTTTCTCTAATAGATCATCAGGTGGGTCCTTGTGGCTGGTATTGTGGTAAAGCCCCTCCCACAGTGTGATGTCGTAACCATGGTCCTGACAGTTTGCTCGTCTGTGAACCTCCTTGCACCGTGGGAAAGAATGTCAGTTTCCAACTGCCAAGCAAGCAGTATCTCCCGAACATTCCGTACAGATCACCTGGCAGAACTAAAGATGTTGCCACCAGTGATACATTTCAGAATGGAAAGCAGAGAGAGGAAAGTTTTTATAATGGGCAAACATTGAATAAATAGTCTATAAATGAATATTGTCAAAAGTAAGCAGTTTTATTAATCTTGTCATTTTCACTACAATTCCTCTTTAAAGAGATCCTGTACTGAGTAAAATTATTTAAAATAAACACATGAGGTAACTTCAAATGAACATTAAATAGTTACCTTGCCATCAGTTCCTCTCAGTTCACCATTTTATTCTGACAATGATCCCTTCCAGTTCTGACAACATTTTGTCAGAACTGAAATATATCAGTTGATGTCAGTTATAGCTGAGTGGACAACTGATGTGCCCGGTAATGTCCATGTTTCCCTATGGCTCAACTGGGCGATGTTACAGTTTAACAGTGTGCTGACCTGGAAGCTGTTATGGGGTAATGGCCATTTTCAAAATGGAGGACGGAGAATTCCCTTGATCACAGTGGACAAACAGGACGTGGGACAGGAGAAAGAGATTGAGGAGTAGACTACATGGGAGGTGTGTATGACCTGTGTATGTATATTTTGACTTAATTTTCAGTTCAGGTTTTCTTTAAGGAATGAATATACTGCAAAGTAATGTCCATTTGCCAGTCTGTCAGCTGAACTACACGTCACTCCTGCCTAGGGATCTCCTGAAACTTATTAGACCTGCTCTATAGGTGTCATGAAACTTCTAGAGAGAGGTTTCCACTTAAAGCTCCCCTGTTTTTCTTTGAATAAGCAAATACATGATTTTCCTATTGCCTATAGTAGTATAAAAGGCCCTCATTGTTTCATGTACGATTGCTTTGTCTTCCTATTCAAGTGTCTGTATGAAAATCCTGTTTTGCATTGGGATCGTAAGGTGAACATGTAAAATAGCGACTAGTTAACAATGTTTGGTATAGGCTGTTGTGGTGAATGGTAAGAAGAGGATCATCTATTGCAGTTGTTAGAAGAAGAGTTGGCCATTACCATACTGAAATGCTTGTGTGACATTTTAGGGAATTAAACATGCGTTGAACACCTCCAAGAGGTAATTTACCGTCCAGACCTGCTCATGTGTTTGCATAGCAGCTTGTCTAATGAAAAAAAAATCAGAATGTTATAGATTTTGTATAGTGCAGTTTTATGAATAGTTCTCAGTATCTTTCAAGAGGGCCTGTCTCACTATAACTCGATTGGTTGCACATTCGAGATCTTTGGCTTCACACAGGAAGAAGTGAGAGCGATTCACTTTACTAGGCCTTCCTCAAGCCATTGCTACCCAAGCTTCACCAGTAAAGATATTGCACCCCTTCCTTCCAATGCAGTTCAATCTGACCAGCATTTTGGTGCACTTGACCTGCAGCAGTATTTAGTAAGGCTTCTTTCAGACAGGAGGCTGAACTTGCATGCTTATCGGGAAGTTCAGCGTCCCGTCTGCCACTCACAAGCACTATTCGGGTGCAATTTACCACTTCAGCCTACAGTGTTTTCACCTTATGCATCTGAGCAACTTTCACCTCCCATTCATTCATCAATAACTTTATCACTACTTCTCACACTGAAATGATCTATATCTTGTTTTTTCTGCCACCATTTAGGCTTTCTTTGGGTGGTACATTTTGCTAAGAATTATTTTATTCTAAATCCATTTTAACAGGTAGATTAACCACTTGCCGACCGCGCACTCATAACGCGCGTCGGCAAAGTGGCTCCTGGAGGACCAGCCACGCACATGTGCGTCGCCAGGTTCTCGGTGATTAATCAGCGATCGCTGTGTCACGTGGTGCCGCCCCCTTGTGACTACAACCCGCCAGCCAATCCGCAGCGCCGGCGGGTTGTAACTTTTCAAATTAGCCACTTGAAATCGTATAATACAGTTTGTTTACCTAACAAACTGTATTATACTGCCTGCCACCCCGCTGGTGGTCACACTTAGCGATCGACCACCGGCGAGGAGAGCAGGCACAGTGAGTGAACGCACCACACTCTTTAGGAGCCCCACAGACCCCCCGATCACCCGCAGCACCCATCAGACCCCCCCCTGTACACCCCTGCAGCACGCAGCTTAGACCCAACCACCCTCCATATCACCCATCAATCAATCCCTGACACCACCTGTCACTCTAATCAATCAGATCAGACCCCCAACTACCCCTTAGGGTTATCTGATCACCCCCCACCCCTTCAGATCTCCCCCCCCCTCCCTCCCCCCCTGTATACTGCATATCTCTATCTCCCTCTAATAGCCCACTGATCAACTGTCAATCACCTATCAGTCACCTGTCAATCATCCCTTGTCACCACCTGCCACTGCCCCACATCAGATCAGACCCCCCACTGCCCCTTAAGGACTTCTGATCACCCACCCACCCTTTCAGATCCCCCCGAGACCCCCCCCTGATCACATCAGCAGTCCATTGTTTACATCTTTTTTTCCCTGTAAAAACCCACTTATCACCCATCAATAACCCATCTATCACTCCCTGTCAACACCTGTCACTCCCATCCATCAGATTAGACCCCCAACTACCCCTTAGGGGTATCTGATCACCCACCCACCCCTTCAGATCTCTACCCCCCCCCCCCTGTATACTATCTATCTCCCTGTAATCGCCCACTGATCAGCTGTCAATCACCTATCAGTCACCTGTCAATCATCCCTTGTCACCACCTGTCACTGCCCCACATCAGATCAGACCTCCAACTGCCCCGGGGCTTCTGATCACCCACCCACCCTTTCAGATCCCCCCGAGACCCCCCCCCCCCCCTGATCACATCAGCAGTCCATTGTTTGCATCTGTTTTTCCCTGCTGTAAACACCCACTTATCACCCGTCAATAACCCATCTATCACCCCTTGTCACCTCCTGTCACGCCTATCCATCAGATCAGACCCCCAACTACCCCTTAGGGGCTTCTGATCACCCACCCCCTCAGATCCTCCCCACACCTTACTAGTGCATTGCTTGCGTATATTCTCCCCCTGCCATTGTGTATCTTATCTCCTGTCTGTAAGGCTTGATTGTGCTTTGTTTGGCTACAATTGTCTCAATTGTACTGTGATTGGCATCGATTGTCGTGTGATTGGCTTCAATTGCCCTGATTGGTTTTGATTGTGCCAATTGCCCTCTGATTGGCTGTTTTGCCCTGTGTCTCGATTGTCTCAATTGCCCTGTGATTAGCATCGATTGTCGTGTGATTGGCTTCGATTGTCACGTAATTGGTTTTCGATTGTCGTGTGATTGGCTTCAATTGCCCTGATTGGTTTTGATTGTGCCAATTGCCCTCTGATTGGCTGTTTTGCCCTGTGTCTCGATTGTCTCAATTGCCCTGTGATTAGCATCGATTGTCGTGTGATTGGCTTCGATTGTCACGTAATTGGTTTTTGATTGTCGTGTTATTGGATTCAATTGCTCCTTGATTGGCTTTGATTGCGCAGATTGCTGTAATTGTGTTGTAATTGCCTCGTGATTGTTTTTGATTATTTGTGATTGCTCTCTGATCCCCCAACCCCCCCTCACCGTCACTATCCTAGTGATCTAAAAACAGTGATCAGTGAAAACTGTCACTTTTTTAGTATCACTAGTGGTAACAGTTAGGCCAGTTAGCTAGGCAAAAGGGTAGTTAGTGTCAGTTAGTGCTCAGCCCACTGCACCACAGTCACTAATTAGCGTCATCACTGTCGCTAATCAGCATTGGTACTATATAGTATCTGTAAGTGATCATTAGTGATCACAGTCAGATCTATATTAGGGTCACTAGGATCCACAAAAAAACGCAGTGTTTGCCCGATCAGACCTGATCGCCTGCACTGCGTTCAGCCCGCCCCACCGCAGTGACAGAAATTTATTTTTTCTGATCACTGCAAAAAACACTGTACACTAGCTGTGGCACTGTAAACAGCAGTTTTGATTTTTTTTTTAATCAAAACTCAGTGACCACAGCTTTCTACCTCTCAAGTACTCCATTTCGCTAGGTAGGTGCTCTTTTTCCTGGGTAGTCTCAGAGGAATACCTCCTAAATTTAGCAGGCCACCATGGCAAAAAAGAGGTTTTCCAATGAAGACATCTACAGGTACATGGACCAGTCGGATGAGGATGATTGGGTCGACTTATTCGACGAATCTTCTAGTTCAGAGTACGATCCTGTAGACAGCAGTGGCTCTCTGACCGATAGTTCCGATGACGAGGTTGAGGTCCCGGCTAGAGCCAGGCGTACCACACCCCATGTCACTGGACTGCAGGTGGCGGAAGATCAGTCTCAAGGGCAGCAGAGTGATGCTGGCGTTGATCTGATTTTTCTTGGTGAGGCATGCACCAGCAGCGCAGCATCTCCTGGACCTCTCAACACCAGTACTTCCGTAGAAGACCCTGGTGAAGTGGCGAACACCAGCCCGGAAGTAGAAACTGGTTCGGTGGTACGTGAATTAAGACCCGATTCGCAGCCACCAAGTAGACGGGCCCGTACTCCCATTGGTTTTCCAGAGGTGCTGGCAAACCCTGATTGGCATTCCCCTGATCCCGCCGCACCCGTACTGCCCCCTTTCACCGCCCAGTCTGGAGTCCAGGTGGAGACAGTTGAACTAGGATCGGCCCTAGACTTTTTTGAACTGTTCCTCACCCAGGATCTCCTTGACTTAATTGTGGCTGAGACCAACCGTTATGCCACACAATTTATAACTGCCAATCCGACAAGCTGCCACGCCCAGCCTTTTCAGTGGAAACCACTCCAAGTTTCCGAACTGAAAATTTTTTTGGGCCTTCTCCTCAACATGGGTATTACCAAAAAAAATGTATTGCGCTCTTATTGGTCTACACGCCAAATACATAACATGCCCATGTTCTCTGCTGCCATGTCCAGGACGCGATTTGAGATCATCCTGCGCTTCCTGCATTTCAATGACGACACCTGTCATGAAAGAGACCACCCAGCTTATGACCGGCTCCACAAAATTCGGCCCCTCATAGACCACCTGTCATCCACATTTGCAGATGCTTATACCCCTGAACAGAACATCTGTGTAGATGAGTCCCTCGTACACCGGTATGGGGTGAAACTGTATAAGCTCTGTGATAGGGCCACAGGCTATACATCTCGTTTTAGGGTCTATGAGGGAAAAGACTCAAAATTGGAGCCGGTCGGATGTCCTGACTACCTGGGGAGCAGTGGAAAGATTGTGTGGGACTTGGTGTCACCCTTGTTCCAGAAGGGGTACCATCTTTATGTGGACAACTTTTACACAAGTGTGGCCCTCTTTCAGCACTTAAAGTTAGAAGGAATCCGATGCTGTGGCACCGTGCGGCCTAGTCGCCGGGGCTTCCCCCAACGGCTCGTTAACACCAGACTTCAACGGGGGGAGAGGGCCGCCTTGTGTACCGATGACTTGCTCTCGGTGAAATGGAAGGACAAGAGGGACGTTTACCTTCTGTCTACCATTCACACAGACACGACAGTACAAATTACATGGGCAACAGAGGTCATTGAAAAGCCCCTCGCCGTCCACAGCTATAATGCCAACATGGGAGGGGTGGACTTCAATGACCAGATGTTAGGGCCCTATTTAATTTCCCGGAAAACCAGACGCTGGTATAAGAAAGTGTCTGTGTATTTAATTCAATTGGCGATGTACAACAGCTTTGTTCTCTACAGTAAGGCTGGGAGAACTGGATCTTTCCTTCAATTCCAGGAAGACATTGTTTCGGCACTCCTCTATCCAGAAGGTGCCAGAGCCCAACCCCCAAATGCAACTAGCCGGCTGCATGGAAGGCATTACGCCTACCCGATTCCCAGTACCCCAACTCAACGCAACCCCAGAAAAAGATGTCGTGTCTGCAGCAAGGCTGGAATAAGGCGTGACTCCCCCGTTTACTGTCCCCGCTGTCCTGACCAGCCTGGCCTATGCCTAGGGGAGTGTTATGAGAGGTACCACGAGAAGGCACACTTTTAGAACCTAGGGAACTACAGACACAGCAGTAGGCACACAAGGGTCTCTCAGTGCTATTTCACACTGGCGCGATGCGTTAGGGCAAATTGCCTAGCAAAAGTCACACTTTGCGGTCCCCCCCTACGCCGGAAGTGCTTGACTTAATGCTAGTGCATGCCTACGTTACTGCGTGGCTTCTGCGGCAATTTGGGTCGGCCCGGAAGTCATGTTAGTCTACGGCGACGCAGTTAATTACTAGGCCGAATGCTACTCTTGTGGTATTCCCTGAAGATCTATTTTGGGCGAGACGGTGCGGCGGGCTCGACCGACCGGATAGGCCAGTATGCAGTGTGAACCCAAACATCAGGTTTTGAGAGATCCAAATACACTGGCCTGCCAGAAACCTCTCCTTTCACTTGGGACAGAATGCATAATGTACTTCGCCACATATCTGTGCGATTTGCACTTTGCACATTGACCCATGGGGGAGGAGAAGTTTATCCTCAGCTCGCAGGTAAAAAAAACAAAAAACAAAAAAAACAGGTAAGCAAAAAAGTTCATATTTGGTTACCAATGTTATTGTTTGGTTTGAACATATTTAATAAAGTTTAAAAAGTTAATGTTATTGAAGTGCTTTGCTGCTTGCTTGCTTTTTTTTTTTTTTTTTTTTTTTTTTCTTCTCTCTTTTTTTCCAACCGACCAATCAGCTGCAGCACTGATGATGCATCCTGACAGAAGCATTGCGCTTCTGTCAGGTTACACAAAATCGGTGCATGCAGCGCTGTAGGACGAGATTTCTCCTCCACAGTAAAAAAGATACGTTTGCCGAGGCATATGGGCCAAGGTGTGGTGTTGGGGATTCATATGCTTTGGCAAGCACTTTGTATCAAAAAAGAACTCAAGCAATGATTTCTCCATTCACATCGATCAATGTGGATGAATAAATCAGGATTGCCTGGGCATACGAGCTGGTGGGTTTGGATTTTTGGGGTGGCAGCTCCTATGTCCAGGCGGACGCCTTCCCCTCCTCTTTGTTTTTTTTTTTTTTTTCGTTTTTCTTCTCTCTTTTTTCTATCCAGACCGACCGACCGACCGACCAATCAGCTGCAGCACTGATGGTGCATCCTGACAGAAGCATTGCGCTTCTGTCAGGTTACACAAAATCAGTGCATGCAGCGCTGTAGGACGAGATTTCTCCTCCACAGTAAAAAAGATACGTTTGCCGAGGCATATGGGCCAAGGTGTGGTGTTGGGGATTCATATGCTTTGGCAAGCACTTTGTATCAAAAAAGAACTCAAGCAATGATTTCTCCATTCACATCGATCAATGTGGATGAATAAATCAGGATTGCCTGGGCATACGAGCTGGTGGGTTTGGATTTTTGGGGTGGCAGCTCCTATGTCCAGGCGGACACCTTCCCCTCCTTTTTGTTTTGTTTTTTCGTTTTTCTTCTCTCTTTTTTCTATCCAGACCGACCAATCAATCAATCAATCAATCAATCAGCTGCAGCACTGATGGTGCATCCTGACAGAACATTGCGCGTCTGTCAGGTTACACAAAATCGGTGCATGCAGCGCTGTAGGACGAGATTTCTCCTCCACAGTAAAAAAGATACGTTTGCCGAGGCATATGGGCCGAGGAGCGGTGTTGGGGTTCATATGCTTTGGCAAGCACTTTGTATCAAAAAAGAACTCAAGCAATGATTTCTCCATTCACATCGATCGATGTGGATGAATAAATCAGGTTTGCCTGGGCATACGAGCTGGTGGGTTTGGATTTTTGGGGTGGCAGCTCCTATGTCCCTCTTTCTTTTCTTTTTGTTTCACATTTTTTGGCAGATATTTGTTCATCCACATTGATCGATGTGAATGAAGGGATGTTTGCCGTTCATTTTTCCTTTCAGCCCAGAATGCACTACCTGTATGCCCAATATAAGGAGTATAGCAGAAATACTGGCCATACATGTAATGATTGCAGAGGCCCTAAAATGCCAGGACAGACTCCACAAATGACCCCATTTTGGAAAGAGGACACCCCAAAGTATTCCGTGAGGTGCATGGTGAGTTCATAGAAGATTTTGTTTTTTGTCACAAGTTAGCATAAATTGTTGGTTTTTTTTCACAAAGTATCCTTTTCTGCTAACTTGTGACAAAAAATATTTTTTTTTTATAAACTCACCATGCCCCTCATGGAATAATTTGTGGTGTCTTATTTTTAAAATGGGGTCATTTGTGGGGTTTGTTAACTGTCCTGTCATGTGGGGGGGGGGGGGCTAAATTGTGAGCACCCCTGTAAAGCCCAAAGGTAGTCTTTGCACGTTGGGGCCCCTTAGCGCAGTTAGGCTGCAAAAAAAGTGCCACACGTGCTGTCGCCGTACCCGGGAGAAGTAGACCAATGTGTTTTAGGGTGTATTTTTACACATACCCATGATGGGTAGAAGAAATCACTCTGTAAATGGCAATTTTTTGATTTTTTTTTACACACAATTGTCCATTTACAGAGATATTTCTCCCACCCAATATGGGTATGTGTAAAAATACACCCCAAAACACATTGTACTACTTCTCCCGAGTACGGCAATATCACATGTGTGGCACTTTTTTGCACCCTAACTGCGCTAAGGGGCCCAGAGTCCAATGAGTACCGTTAGCATTTCACAGGTCATTTTGAGAAATTTGGTTTCAAGACTACTCCTCACGGTTTAGGGCCCCTAAAATGCCAGAGCAGTATAGGAACCCCACAAATGACCCCATTTTAGAAAGAAGACACCCCAAGGTACTCAATTAGGAGTATGGTGAGTTCATAGAAGATTTTACTTTTTGTCACAAGTTAGCGGAAAATGATTTTTATTGTTTTTTTTACCAAGTGTCATTTTCCGCTAACTTGTGACAAAAAATAAAAACTTCTATGAACTCACCATACTCCTAACGGAATACCTTGGGGTGTCTTCTTTCTAAAATGGGGTCATTTGTCGGGTTCCTATACTGCTCTGGCATTTTAGGGGCCCTAAACCGTGAGGAGTAGTCTTTAAACCAAATTTCTCAAAATGACCTGTGAAATGGTAACGGTACTCATTGGACTCTGGGCCCCTTAGCGCAGTTAGGGTGCAAAAAAGTGCCACACATGTGGTATCGCCGTATTCGGGAGAAGTAGTACAATGTGTTTTGGGGTGTATTTTTACACATACCCATGCTGGGTGGGAGAAATATCTCTGTAAATGACAATTTTTTGATTTCTTTACACACAATTGTCCATTTACAGAGATATTTCTCCCACCCAATATGGGTATGTGTAAAAATACACCCCAAAACACATTGTACTACTTCTCCGGAGTACGGCGATACCACATGTGTGGCACATTTTTTTGCACCCTAACTGCGCTAAGGGGCCCAGAGTCCACTGAGTACCTTTATGATTTCACAGGTCATTTTGAGAAATTTGGTTTCAAGACTACTCCTCACGGTTTAGGGCCCCTAAAATACCAGAGCAGTATAGGAACCCCACAAATGACCCCATTTTACAAAGAGGACACCCCAAGGTACTCAATTAGGAGTATGGTGAGTTCATAGAAGATTTTATTTTTTGTCACAAGTTAGCGGAAAATGACACTTGGTAAAAAAACCAATAAAAATCATTTTCCGCTAACTTGTGACAAAAAGTAAAATCTTCTATGAACTCACCATACTCCTAATTGAGTACCTTGGGGTGTCTTCTTTCTAAAATGGGGTCATTTGTGGGGTTCCTATACTGCTCTGGCATTTTAGGGACCCTAAACCGTGAGGAGTAGTCTTGAAACCAAATGTTTCAAAATGACCTGTGAAATGCTAAAAGTTACTCAGTGGACTCTGGGCCCCTTAGCGCAGTTAGGGTGCAAAAAAGTGCCACACATGTGGTATCGCCGTACTCAGGAGAAGTAGTATAATGTGTTTTGGGGTGTATTTTTACACATACCCATATTGGGTGGGAGAAATATCTCTGTAAATTGACAATTGTGTGTAAAGAAATCAAAAAATTGTCATTTACAGAGATATTTCTCCCACCCAATATGGGTATGTGTAAAAATACACCCCAAAACACATTGTACTACTTCTCCCGAGTACGGCAATACCACATGTGTGGCCCTTTTTTGCAGTCTAACTGCGCCTAGGGGCCCAGAGTCCAATGAGTACCTTTAGCATTTCACAGGTCATTTTGAAACATTTGGTTTCAAGACTACTCCTCACGGTTTAGGGCCCCTAAAATGCCAGACCAGTGTAGGAACCCCACAAATGACCCCATTTTAGAAAGAAGACACCCCAAGGTACTCAATTAGGAGTATGGTGAGTTCATAGAAGATGTTACTTTTTGTCACAAGTTAGCGGAAAATGATTTTTATTGGGTTTTTTTACCAAGTGTAATTTTCCGCTAACTTGTGACAAAAAATAAAATCTTCTATGAACTCACCATACTCCTAACGGAATACCTTGGGGTGTCTTCTTTCTAAAATGGGGTCATTTGTCGGGTTCCTATACTGCTCTGGCATTTTAGGGGCCCTAAACCGTGAGGAGTAGTCTTGAAACCAAATTTCTCAAAATTAGGGTGCAAAAAAGTGCCACACATGTGGTATTGCCGTACTCGGGAGAAGTAGTATAATGTGTTTTGGGGTGTATTTTTACACATACCCATGCTGGGTGGGAGAAATACCTCTGTAAATGACAATCTTTTGATTTTTTTACACACAATTGTCCATTTACAGAGTTATTTCTCCCACCCAGCATGGGTATGTGTAAAAATACACCCCAAAACACATTGTACTACTTCTCCCGAGTACGACGATACCAAATGTGTGGCACTTTTTTGCACCCTAACTGCGCTAAAGGGCCCAAAGTCCAATGAGTACCTTTAGGATTTCACAGGTCATTTTGCGAAATTTCGTTTCCAGACTACTCCTCACGGTTTAGGGCCCCTAAAATGCCAGGACAGTATAGGAACCCCACAAATGACCCCATTCTAGAAAGAAGACACCCCAAGGTATTCCGTTAGGAGTATGGTGAGTTCATAGAAGATTTTATTTTTTGTCACAAGTTAGCGGAAAATGACACTTGGTAAAAAAAACCCAATAAAAATCATTTTCCGCTAACTTGTGACAAAAAGTAAAATCTTCTATGAACTCACCATACTCCTAATTGAGTACCTTGGGGTGTCCTCTTTGTAAAATGGGGTCATTTGTGGGGTTCCTATACTGCCCTGGCATTTTAGGGGCCCTAAACCGTGAGGAGTAGTCTTGAAACCAAATTTCTCAAAATGACCTGTGAAATCCTAAAGGTACTCATTGGACTTTGGGCCCCTTAGCACAGTTAGGGTGCAAAAAAGTGCCACACATGTGGTATCGCCGTACTCAGGAGAAGTAGTACAATGTGTTTTGGGGTGTATTTTTATACATACCCATGCTGAGTGGGAGATATAACTCTGTAAATGTACAATTGTGTGTAAAAAAAATCAAACAATTGTCATTTACAGAGATATTTCTCCCACCCAGCATGGGTATGTGTAAAAATACACCCCAAAACACATTGTACTACTTCTCCCGAGTATGGCGATACCATATGGGTGACACTTTTTTGCAGCCAAACTGCGCTAAGGGGCCCACAGTGCAATGACTACCTTTAGGCTTTACAGGGGTGCTTACAATTCCGCACCCCCCAAAATGCCAGGACAGTAAACACACCCCATAAATGACCCCATTTTGAAAAATAGACACTTCAAGGTATTCATTGAGGGGCATGTTGAGTCCATGGCAGATTTCATTTTTTTTTTTTTTGTTACAAGTTAGCAGAAATGGAAAACTTTTTTTTTTTTTTTTTTTTTTTTGTGACAAACTGTCATTTTCCACTAACTTGTGACAAAAAATAAAATCTTCTATGAACTCACCATGCCTCTTAGTGAGTACTTTGGGATGTCTTCTTTCCAAAATGGGGTTATTTGTGGGGTATTTATACTATCCTGGAATTTTAGCACCTCATGAAACATGACAGGTAGTCAGGAAAGTCAGAGATGCTTAAAAATGGGAAAATTCACTTTTGGCACCATAGTTTGTAAACGCTATAACTTTTACCCAAACCAATCAATATACACTGAATGTTTTTTTTTTTTTATCAAAAACATGTTTGTCCACATTTTTCGCGCTGCATGTATACAGAAATGTTACTTTATTTGAAAAATATCAGCACAGAAAGTTAAAAAAATCATTTTTTTGCCAAAATTCATGTCTTTTTTGATGAATATAATAAAAACTAAAACTCGCAGCAGCAATCAAATAGCATCAAAAGAAAGCTGTATTAGTGAGAAGAAAAGGAGCCAAAATTCATTTAGGTGGTAGGTTGTATGAGCGAGCAATAAACCGTTAAAGCTGCAGTGGTCTGAATGGAAAAAACAGCGCTGGTCCTTAAGGGGGGGGGTAAAGGCTGAGTCCTCAAGTGGTTAAGAAAGAAATGGAAAAAAAATCATTATTTCTCAGGTTTTGAAATGAATGCAGGCTACCGTAATTAAAACCCACGTATTTTATTTGCCCATCTGTCCCAGTTATTACAATGTTTAAATTATGTCCCTATCACAATGTATGGCGCCGATATTTTATTTAGAAATAAAGGTGCATTTTTTCAGTTTTGCGTCCATCACTTATTACAAACCCATAATTTAAACAAAATAAAAGTAACATACAGTACTACATACATATTAGAAAAGTTTAGTCCCTAAGGTAGCTATTTTTTTTTTTTTTTTTTTTTTTTTTACAAAAATGTTTTGGTGTAGCTATTGGGTAGTGTTGGAGGTAAGGGACTATTTTTTAACAGTAAAAAAAAAAAGCTGGGAATTTTTATCTCCAGATGCAATTTTACTGTTTGGGCACAAGATGCCCTCGGAGCTTACTTCTGCACGCATAGTATTACTACGCAAGCAAAAGTAAAGCGTGGCCGGGACAGAAGGGGATTTGTTAAAAAAAGAGCCACCTCGCTGACTGTGTCGGTCTTTCATACGGAGACTTAGATCAATGAATGGGAACTGTGTTCCCTTTCATTAATCTCCGTGCTAATGGAAGGTGGCGGGAGCACACGCGGTCATGGGCCCGACGCAGCAGGGCAGGCTATCTGGTTGGATGTATCCGTCCAGATAGACCCAAATGGTTAAAATGCAGCCGAATGGCAGCATTTGTAATGCCAGAGAGTACATGTAATGCCAACAGAGAACAGTGACATGTTGCACCTGAGCATGTCTGCGCTCAGATGTAACGCCATGCTGGGGGGGGCTGTCTACTGCCACTACCGAGCGCTAGCAAGTGCCCAGCAGGTGCTAAGAGTACAGAGAAGAGTTTGCAGTGCACCTAAACCAGGCCAAATCTGAAATGACTACCAACACAGGTTTACAGAGCCCCAATACATACCTTGTATTCAAAACAGATGCTAAACTGTGCAATAAATCCCTAAACTCAGAATGAAAATGGAATGCAAAGAAATTATAGGTAGAGTACACAAAGTTTGCATGCAGACAGTTTGTCCCTTCCAGTGTAATGAGGTCATCCTTCATAGAAGGTACCCTAACCTCTAATTACCAAAGCATGAAGGATGATCTCATCACGGTGGAAGGGCCAGTATATAACACTCTGCAAACTGTTTTTGGAAGCGAACATCTTCCATTATGTTAATTGAGGTGTAAAAGAGTAGCTGATAAGTGGGGGAATTTACTGCCTTCGGCAGCCCTTATGAAAGAGCCCTTATATGGATGGAGGCTATTCCACACTGCATGGCACTGTAGTCTGGGGTGGTATTGAGCGGTGTAATAGTATCATCCTCAGAATTGCTTCCAGTGTGAATAAGCACTAATGTTTTGAAGTAAACATAGACTGTATAGTATTCTAATGCATGCAGCCTCTAGCTGAGAGTGACCTTGGCTTTGTTTGCAAAAGATCAGGAAACTGAAGCACTCTTCCAAAAGCTGTGAATCCACAAAAACTGCTGGGGTCAGCATGCTAACTCAATCTTTCAGTGTTGCAATCAGTTGTGAAGATGAACTGGTTACAGCCTCCAAATGAATACAGCCTGCCATGTTTGCTTTCATAGTTTGCCCTGCACTCCAATGTGCGAACCCTCATCTGCCCTGCACTCCAATGTGTGAACCTTCATCAGCCCGGCACTCCAATGTGCGAACCCTCATCTGCCCTGCACTCCAGTGTGCGAACCCTCATCTGCCCTGCACTCCAATGTGCGAACCCTCATCTGCCCTGCACTCCAGTGTGCGAACCCTCATCTGCCCTGCACTCCAATGTGCGAACCCTCATCTGCCCTGCACTCCAATGTGCGAACCCTCATCTGCCCTGCACTCCAATGTGCGAACCCTCATCTGCCCTGCACTCCAATGTGCGAACCCTCATCTGCCCTGCACTCCAATGTGTGAACCTTCATCTGCCCTGCACTCCAATGTGCGAACCCTCATCTGCCCTGCACTCCAATGTGTGAACCTTCATCAGCCCGGCACTCCAATGTGCGAACCTTCATCTGCCCAGCCCTCCAGTGTGCGAACCTTCATCTGCCCTGCCCTCCAGTGTGCGAACCTTCATCTGCCCTGCCCTCCAGTGTGCGAACCTTCATCTGCCCTGCACTCCAATGTGCAAACCTTCATCTGCCCTGCACTCCAATGTGCAAACCTTCATCTGCCCTGCACTCCAATGTGCGAACCTTCATCTGCCCTGCACTCCAATGTGCGAACCTTCATCTGCCCTGCACTCCAATGTGCGAACCTTCATCTGCTCTGCACTCCAATGTGCGAACCTTCATCTGCCCTGCACTCCAATGTGCAAACCTTCATCTGCCCTGCACTCCAATGTGCGAACCTTCATCTGCCCTGCACTCCAATGTGCGAACCTTCATCTGCCCTGCACTCCAGTGTGCGAACCCTCATCTACCCTGCACTCCAATGTGCAAACCTTCATCTGCCCTGCACTCCAATGTGCGAACCTTCATCTGCCCTGCACTCCAATGTGCGAACCTTCATCTGCCCTGCACTCCAGTGTGCGAACCCTCATCTACCCTGCACTCCAATGTGTGAACCTTCATCACCCCTGCACTCCAGTGTGCGAACCCTCATCTGCCCTGCACTCCAGTGTGCAAACCCTCACCTGCCCTGCACTCCAATGTGCGAACCTTCATCTGCCCTGCACTCCAGTGTGCAAACCCTCATCTGCCCTGCACTCCAGTGTGCGAACCCTCATCTGCCCTGCACTCCAGTGTGCAAACCCTCACCTGCCCTGCACTCCAATGTGCGAACCTTCATCTGCCCTGCACTCCAGTGTGCAAACCCTCACCTGCCCTGCACTCCAATGTGCGAACCTTCATCTGCCCTGCACTCCAATGTGCGAACCTTCATCTGCCCTGCACTCCAATGTGCAAACCTTCATCTGACCCGCACTCCAATGTGCGAACCTTCATCTGCCCTGCACTCCAGTGTGCGAACCCTCATCTGCCCTGCACTCCAATGTGCGAACCTTCATCTGCCCTGCACTCCAGTGTGCGAACCCTCATCAGCCCTGCACTCCAGTGTGCAAACCTTCATCTGACCCGCACTCCAATGTGCGAACCTTCATCTGCCCTGCACTCCAGTGTGCGAACCCTCATCTGCCCTGCACTCCAATGTGCGAACCTTCATCTGCCCTGCACTCCAATGTGCGAACCTTCATCTGCCCTGCACTCCAATGTGCGAACCTTCATCTGCCCTGCACTCCAGTGTGCGAACCCTCATCTGCCCTGCACTCGTGTGCAAACCCTCACCTGCCCTGCACTCCAATGTGCGAACCTTCATCTGCCCTGCACTCCAATGTGCGAACCTTCATCTGCCCTGCACTCCAATGTGCAAACCTTCATCTGACCCGCACTCCAATGTGCGAACCTTCATCTGCCCTGCACTCCAGTGTGCGAACCCTCATCTGCCCTGCACTCCAATGTGCGAACCCTCATCTGCCCTGCACTCCAATGTGTGAACCTTTATCAACTAAATTAAAAATTAATACTGTAAAAAAAGTATTCATTTTCATTGTAATTTTCACTACAGTTCCTGTTGAAAAAACAAAAGCTGAGGGATCACACTTGTGCCTTTTGTGAACCACAGACCATTCCCTGCAAGCATTTTACCTCATGATATGTGCGTTTTGTCTGCGTTTTAATACATGCAGTTTTTTTACAGCAGCTGTAGCTTTTCTGTGAGTAATCGCAGTCGTTGTGTGCAAAAGTAGTGCAGGTTGTATTTTTTTTTTTTTAACGCTATACCGAATTACAGGGGGCTCCTAAAAATGCAGCGGCCCCATAGGAAAGCATTGATTACGTTTTTTTTTTTTAGTTTGATTTCGCATTCTGGCAAAATGCTACCGAACTGCGCAATTGTAATCCCTTCCTAACATAGTTGTGTAGATTTTGCTATGGAAAGAAGAGGCACATTTATTTTCAAAGAGTAGCTTGCTGAAAGCAGTAGGAATCTGGAGAACCCCTTAAAGCAGCTCCTGAGTAACCTGTATAATTCTGTTGTTTCAGGTGCTGTGTGCAATTACTGCAAGACACGAGAATCGGAACTACACCAGAAGGAGGTGAGTTATGCAAACCTCGTGACCAGAGGTCCCTAAATCATACATTGTGACTGCAGTCTGTACCCTCCATCCATGTTACTTATACAATAGGGAAGGGAGTAATCTAATCTGTTGCCCTGAGCAACAAGAACTCCAAATCGACTCTGCTGTACTGCGCAGGCGTTTTAGCATGCACAGTAGAGTTCTAGATGCTTGCGCAGTAGAGCAGACGCGATCCGGCTCGGCTATGTCAGCCGGAGTCCATCTGAAAGTCGCTACTGCGCCTGCATGCACCACGGACAAGCCCTTGTCGGTGGATCTTCAGGCGACCCGGCACTTTTTCCTCTTAAGGTACATTTAAATCTTAATTTGTGCCCATTGTGTGGGTTGTACAGGTAAAGGTGCCCATACACTGGTCAATTTCAGCCATCGATCGATCAGAAATCGGTTATTTCAAATCAGCAAATCGAACGATTTTTGTTCGATTTTGATCAATTCGATATATCTGACAGCATGGAAAATCTAGGTCGATCTGCTGCTGGCAGCAAATTGATGGTCCATAGAGTTGCATTGGATCTAATTGTGCAATAATGCATTTAGATCGATTTGCAATAGATATCCAATAGATTTCATTCTGAAATCTATTGGAAATCTGTTCCTAGTGTGTAGCACACATCAGATAGATTCCTGTCAGAATCAGCTTGACAGGCATCTGACAGAAATCTATCTGATGGTCGAATCTGCTGCAAATCTAGAAGTGTATGGCCACCTTAAAGCCCCATCTACACGATACGATTCTTTGTGCGATTCGATTATGATTCTATTTGCGATCCGATTAAATCCGACATGTCCGATCGGGCGATCGGGCATGTCGGATTTATTCGGATCGTAATTAGAATCGTAATCGAATTGCACAAAGAATCGTATCGTGTAGATGGGGCTTAAGACACATTTCTTCTAAGCAATGTAATGTCATTTATCCAATGTTCAAGATTTATTTGTATTCAGCCCTCACTGATGGTGTAACCTTATCTGTATCCTGTCTTTTTTTTTAATCTATGAGTGCATAAATGAGCTATTACTGCTCTGTAATTAGCCATGTAGATTACTGTACATTGACTGTTATGGAAGGGAGCTTGTTTTGCCTCCAGTAAGCCCAGAATAGGCCTCAGAGCAGCCGCATTTAACATAAATGGTGTAAGAGACGTATTACCCATATATCCTCGAATATAAGTCAACTCCAATATTTGACTCTCTGAAACTGGATTTTTTTATTGACTCAAGTATAATTCTACCCAGCATATTGTTGACTTATTGCTGTATTCTGCATACTTTGTTCTATTGACTATTTAGTCAAATCGCTTTGTATCCTGTAACGCAAACTTGTTTTAAATAAACTTTAATAGTGAAAAAAAAAAGAATTCTACCCAGCAAAGTTAATGGCTGCACTTGGGGACCAGGATACTTTTATTTAGTGAGTAAGAAAAAATGTCTAGATATATGGTATTTTTATTTATATAGCGCCAACATCTTCCGTTGTGCTTTACATAGTGCAAAATAAATAGTGGGGAATATATACGAGAAGGTAAAAAAATCAGGACATCCAGCAATTCACATACAAATGCATACATACTGTAGTAGTTGATGTGTTGAGACATCACCAATACTGGTATGAGGTAAATTATGTAATGCATGCATTGATCGAGAAAGAGTTCGATTTTACAGCAGAGGCAGCGATACAAGTGTGTTGCATTACTGACCAGAACCTTGCTTTAAAGGACAACTGTAGTGAGTAGAATATGGAGGCTACCATTTTTATTTTGTTTTAAACAAGAAGGCTGATGCCTATGACAGCCGATAGCAGGGATTGGCTGGTGGGGGGGAGTGTTAAAAAAAAAAGTACATTTTATTACAAAAATAATAATAAAATTAATATAAAAAAAGCCTCCTGCAGTAATCAGAGCCCACCAACAGAAAGCTCTCTTGGTGGGCGGAAGGGCGGGATTCATTTGTGTGCACCGTAATGTTGCTCTTCAGCAAGCCATTAAAGCTGCAGAGCCCTAATTTGAAAAAAAAAAGCCTGGTCACTAGGGGGTAAAGCCTGTGGTCTTTAAGTGGTTATAATCAGACTACTTTTACTGGTTTTACCTACTGCTGTAGCCTTTGTGAATTGCAATTTCTTGACATTTCTTGAGGTATTTACCGCACAATTCAGTAATTTACCTCACTGGTCGGTAATTGTAATTTTCAGTGGGATAATAGGTTAAGTGAATTGTAATTTGAGAAGGTGTTCAGTAAAATCAGCTGTTTTCTGCATTACCGAATGCACTAATGCTTAGGGAGTAGAGGCCAATCTGTTTTTGGTATTCAGTCATTTGGCTCTCATACTACATGGAGATGGTAAAATTGTTCAGTGATTCAATCAAAATTGGATATGTGTATGTACCTTAACTCTTTAAGGTGAGAATAGACTTGAGCCCTCAGTCTACAGATTTTAGGCTGACAAACGCCACTACTGACACTTCTGCAAGAGCAGTTGACAGTTCATGCATGCTCAGGTTCTACTAGAAAAGTGAAAGTTGGTGACTTGTAATTGTGTTCCTGGTACTATCCATTGACTATAGCTTGGACTGCTTCTTCTTTCAGATCTGTCACCTGGGCTCTCTGGAAGAGAAATTTTCTCGCCTCTGGACACAGTGCCAGCGCTGCCAAGGCAGTTTACATGAGGACGTCCTGTGTACGAGGTAGGTGGGAAATGTCCTGTAGGATCTGTCTCCCTGCCACCTTCAGGATGGCAACTTCCAGTAGGAAATAAGCGTTAGAGTACCTCTGGTATCTGGTAGTGGACAGCACTCTTCCCTTGTAGTGTGGCGTTATGTTCTGCCCATGTTTGTGTCGATATCTTCTGGTCTTTTCAGTTTTCTTTTAGATCCCAAAAACATATAGTTAAGGTGCCCATATATCAAACGATGTATGGGCAGATAGACCAAGAGACAGATCTCTCTCTGATCGAGAGATCTGTTGGCTTCCCATCCACCAGCATACCGATTCCCAAGACTATGGAATCGGCCTTGTGATGTGGCCTCGCTGCCCCTGGCCGCTGTCCCCCCAGATGTACATGTACTCCCCGTGCCATTATTACTTTAACTCTCCGCCGCTGTGTCTGGACTCCTATTCTGGGTTTTTGCCCCACGTGGTTTACGGTTGCAATGCACTGACAAACACGCAGGGCACGAAACTGGAAGAGGAGTCCGGACACAGTGGTAGATGGCAGAGAGGTAAAGTATTAATGCACTGTGGGTTACAAGTACAGGGGGGACAGCGGCTTGGAGTTTCTGTTGCATCTGCTGTTCAATTAATGCACGCCGTTACCAGATATCTTGCAGAAAATAGATAAATATATTTGACCCCCTTGAAGTTTTCCACATTTTGTCACATTACTGCCACAAACCTGAATCAATTTTATTGGAATTCCACGTGAAAGATCAATACAAAGTGGTGTACACGTGAGAAGTGGAATGAAAGTCATACATGATTCCAAACTTTAAGAAAAAAAAAATAACTGCAAAGTGGGGTGTGCGTAAGTATTCAGCCCCCTGAGTCAATACTTTGTAGAACCACCTTTTGCTGCAATTACAGCTGCCAGTCTTTTAGGGTATGTCTCTACCAGCTTTGCACATCTAGAGGCTGAAATCCTTGCCCATGCTTCTTTGCAAAACAGCTCCAGCTCAATCAGATTAGATGGACAGCGTTTGTGAACAGCAGTTTTCAGATCTTGCCACAGATTTTCGAATGGATTTAGATCTGGACTTTGACTGGGCCATTTTAACACATGGATATGTTTTGTTTTAAACCATTCCATTGTTGCCCTGGCTTTATGTTTAGCGTTGTTGTCCTGCTGGAAAGTTAACCTCCGCCCCACTCTCAAGTCTTTTGCAGACTCCAAGAGGTTTTCTTCCAAGATTGCCCTGTATTTGGCTCCATCCATCTTCCCATCAACTCTGACCAGCTTCACTGTCCCTGCTGAAGAGAAGCACCCCCAGAGTATGATGCTGCCACCACCATATTTGACAGTGGGGATGTGATGATAGTTTTCCACCACACATAGCGTTTTGCATTTTGGCCAAAAAGTTCCATTTTGGTGTCATCTGACCAGAGCACCTTCTTCCACATGTTTGCTGTGTCCCCCACATGGCTTGTGGCAAACTGCAAATAGGACTTCTTATGCTTTTCTGTTAACAATGGCTTTCTTCTTGCCACTCTTCCATAAAGGCCAACTTTGTGCAGTGCATGACTAATAGTTGTCCTATGGACAGATTCCCCCACCTGAGCTGTAGATCTCTGCAGCTCGTCCGGAGTCATCATGGCTGCATTTCTGATCAGCACTCTCCTTGTTCAGCCTGTGAGTTTAGGTGGATGGCCTTGTCTTGGTAGACTTACAGTTGTGCCATACTCCTTCCATTTCTGAATGATCGCTTGAACAGTGCTCCGTGGGATGTTCAAGGCTTTGGAAATATTTTTGTACCCTAAGCCTGCTTTAAATTTCTCAATAACTTTATCCCTGACCTGTCTGGTGTGTTCTTTGGAATTTCATGGCGTTGTTGCTCCCAATATTCTCTTAGACAACCTCTGAGGCCGTCACAGAGCAGCTGTATTTGTACTGACATTAGATTACGCACAGGTGCACTCTATTTAGTCATTAGCACTCATCAGGCAATGTCTATGGGCAACTGGCTGCACTCAGACCAAAGGGGGCTAAATAATTGCACACACCCCATTTTGCAGTTATTTGTAAAAAAAAAATGTTTGGAATCACGTATGATTTATGTTCCACTTCTCACGTATACACCACTTTGTATTGGTCTGTCACGTGGAATTCCAATTACATTGATTCATGTTTGTGGCAGTATATATATATATATATATATATATATATATATATATATATATATATATATATATATATATATATATATATATATATATATATATATATATATATATATATATATATATTCTAAGGATTATTAGGAACACCATACTAATACAGTGTTTGACCCCCTTTCGCCTTCAGGACTGCCTTAATTCTATGTGGCATTGATTCAACAAGGTGCTGAAAGCATTCTTTAGATATGTTGGCCAATATTGATAGCATAGCATCTTGCAGTTAATGGAGATTAGTGAGATGCACATACAGGGCACAAAGCTCCCGTTCATCACATCCCAAAGATGCTCTATTGGGTAGAGATCTGGTGACTGTGGGGGCCATTTTTTAGTACAGTGTTTACTACAATGTTCAAGAAACCAATTTGAAATGATTCGAGCTTGTGACATGGTGCATTATCCTGCTGGAAGTAGCCATCAGAGGATGGGTACATGGTGGTCATGAATGGATGGACATGGTCATAGACAATGCTCAGGTAGTCCGTGGCATTTAAACGATACCCAATTGGCACTAAGGCCCAATTGGCACACCATTACACCACCACCAGCCTGAACAGTGGTAACAAGGCATGATGGATCCATGTTCTATTTCTGTTTACACCAAAATCTGACTCTATCGATACTCATCAGACCAGGCAACATTTTTCCAGTCTTCAACTTTTCAATTTTGGTGAGCTTGTGCAAATTGTAGCCTCTTTTTGACATTTGTAGTGGAGATGAGCGGTACCTGGTGGGGTCTTCTGCTGTTGTAGCCCATCCGCCTCAAGGTTGTGCGTGTTGTGGCTTCACAAATGCTTTGCTGCTTACCTTGGTTGTAAGGAGTGGTTATTTTAGTCAACGTTGCTCTGCTATCAGCTTGAATCAGAAAGATGAAAAACATCAGCTCTTCTATCAGCTTGAATCAGTCGGCCCATTCTCCTCTTACCTCTAGCATTTTTGCCCACAGGACTGCCGCTTAGTGGATGTTTTTCCCTTTTCACACCATTCTTTGTAAACCCTAGAAATGGTTGTGCATGAAAATCCCAGTAACTGAACAGATTGTGAAATACTCAGACCAACCCATCTGGCACCAACAACCATGCCACGCTCAAAATTGCCTAAATTACCTTTCTTTCCCATTCTGACAATCAGTTTGGAGTTCAGGAGATTGTCTTTACCAGGACCACACCCCTAAATACATTGAAGTAACTGCCATGTGATTGGTTGATTAGATAATTGAATTAATGAGAAATTGAACAGATGTTCCTAATAATCATTTAGGTGTGTGTGTGTGTGTGTGTGTGTGTGTGTGTGTGTGTGTGTGTGTGTGTGTGTGTGTGTGTGTGTGTGTGTGTGTGTGTGTGTGTGTGTGTGTGTGTGTGTGTGTGTGTGTGTGTGTGTGTGTGTGTGTGTGTGTGTGTGTGTGTGTGTGTGTGTGTGTGTGTGTGTGTGTGTATTAGTTTTTTTAATTATTATTATTATTATTATTACTACACTATGTAATAGCACTACATAAGATGTCAGTGCTATATAAGTACACAATACTAATACTAATCTATTTATTTGATGAGATTAGTGGTTGCATGTTGGTGTTATGATAGGTGCACTGTTATGTACAACAAATCAGTGCATAATGATCAGAGTGATGGATTGTTGACTTTGTGAGTAAACACACCTGTTACTGATAACAGCACAGACTTGGCACAGTCAGGTGCTGTGATTTCGTTTGAACTGGCCTCTATGAGCCGCCAATACATCTTTCTCCAGCAATCTGGGCGCAGGACAGCCCACCACTGCGAGTTCCCAAGGGAACAGCGAGCTGGAGCTTACCCAGCATCCTCTGCCACGCTGACCAGCTGCTGGGGTGGGGTACAGTATACATAAACTCAGGCTCCCAGTGCACTCTTATCATTCAGGCTGATTATAGGAAGATGGCCGCAGACAGGGACGGAAGACCGTCTGGGATACCTGGGGGCTGAAGACAGGTGCAGACAGCCGTTACTGAGCAGCCCCACGTTCAGCTAAGGTACAAAGGTCTATGGGAAAAGCAGCAAAAACTGTCAGCCGAAATGCTTTATGGCTCACTTGTTTTCTTTTTACACAGGTTTAAATTTATAACATTCATAAATTTGCCTGCGTAAAAGGAGGGGCCACGAGGAATACGCTTTTCCCTTTTTATATTCCTCGATATCACAGGACTGTCAGTTGGAGCTTATGTGTGACCTTCAGTGGGCTTTATAAAGCAAACCTATCAGTTGACAAAAAATGCTTGCAAAGTATTTACCTCAGCGCCTGCAAGTTCCTACATGTGATCCTCAGGGTGATTTCTGTGCACCAAAGATCCACTTACAGGACACTGAACTGAAAATAAAACTATAAAGTGTACCTGAGACAACTAAAAGAAAAAAAAAATATACAGACCTGGCGCTTCCTCCAGGCCGCTTCAGGCTGATCGGTCCCACGCCGTCTTCCCAGACTACCTGGATCCTCTGCAAAGCAGCCTGGTAATTCTGCCAGTTGGCGCAGCCTGGTAATTCTGCTAGTTGGCGCAGTCTGGCTGCAGGCGCTTCCCCGTCGCGCTCCTGTAGCCAGGAATTTCCTGCGCAGTAGTACTGGGGCGCGCACGGCCAGGCATGCACAGTACGCCTGACAGGCAAAATTACCGTCTCGCCTAGCAGAAGATCCAGGCGCGGCGTGAAAAGACAGCAAGGGAACGATCAGCCTGAAGAGGGCTGGAGGAAGCCCCAGGTATGTATATATTTTTTTATTTTACTCCTCTCAGGATTTCTTTAACCTTCCTGGCGGTAAGGGGTAAGCCGCGCAGGAGGTTTTCTCAGGCACTGCTGGGCCGATTTGCTTAATTTTTTTTTTTTGCTGCGTGGCACTTTGCTACCTGCGCTCGATCGCTGCTATCCGTCGCGCCGCCCTACCCCCCCCCCCCCCCACCCCCCCCCAGACCCTGTGCGCTGCCTGGCCAATCAGTGCCAGGCAGCGCTGAAGGGTGGATCGGGACTCCTAATGACGTCTGTGACGACGGGGGTAGCCCTCCAGGAAATCCCATTCTTTGAACGGGATTTCCTGATCGCAGATCGCCGAAGCGGGGGGGATGCCGCTGAGGCCCTGGGCTCGCTACATGATTTAAAAAAAAAAAAAACTGCTGCGCTGCCTTCTGGCGGAATTTATTAGACCGCCAGGAGGGTTAAAATAAACGTTCCAGATATACAGTACTTGACTATAAGTCTAGAAATGTAGGTCTGACTCACTAAAAGTATAGGAGTTCACGAGTCACGAGCAACACTGAGCACACTGAGTAATGTGTGCACTATTGGTGACATTCCCTTTTGCAGCAATGTACCCAGTGGTGAGTGGCATTTTCTTTATGATGGAAATGCCAAGAAAACACAGGTCTGAAAGAAGGGGGGGGGGGGGTAATACTGGGCTGCAGGAAGGGGAGTGAATAATTTCTGCACTTGGGGGCCCTGGAGGAGTTAATGGGTACACGTAGGGACAGGAGGGGTTAATGGCTGCAGTACTTTGTGCAGTGCAGTCATTAACACCCCCCCCCCCCCTTCCTGCTCCCCAAGTGCAGCCATTAACTTAGCTGGGTAGACTTATACTTGAGTCAATAAAAAATGCCAGCTTTAGAGGACCTGCCGATCCGATAAATGCGATCAATCGTGTCCACTAAGGGGAAGGGAACACGTACTCAATTAATAGAATCAATTTGAAAAATGGATACATTCTATTTATCTAACTGGGTACATGTTCTGTTCCCGTTTAATGGACCCATACGATCTTTTCTGATCTATCGCATTTATTTGAACGGCTGGTTGATCGCTTGGGGAATTGGACATAAGATGTTATTCAAAGGACATCATCTTCTGCCTCACATGCAACCATCCAGTGTCAGTTAAAGACGCAGCAATGGGAGATTTTGAGTGAGCTTTTCTTGTGATGGACATTCTTTATTTTCTGCAAAAAAAAAAAAAAAAAAAAAAAAAAATATAAAAAAAAGTATGGATGTAAATTATGATTATAGCTGCAGACTCTGAGGAGCCCAGCCAATGGCTTAGGTTTCTTCTTCAAGAGGTCATAGTAATAGTCACTAATAACGCCAATATCACTAATAACCCCTAGTAAAGACACTCCTATAGATGGGTCGAATTGATTTTATTCCGACAGGTCCGATCTGTTGGAAATTGATTCGACCCGTCTCTCTGACTGGAAATTGCATGGTGTGTACCAGGAATTACATCTAATTCAGTTTGGCGGCCCATTCTAACTCTTAAAAGGAACTCGAGGTGTGAGACCTATGGAGGTGGACATATTTATTTCATTATAAACAATACCAGTTGCCTGGCAGTCCTGCTGATCCTTCTGGTCAGTAGGGTCTAAATCACACACCTGAAACAAGCATGCAGCTAATCTTGTCTGATTTGCCATAAACCTCTGATCTGCATGCTACGGCTTAACCAGCTGGGCGGTATGGACGAGCTCAGCTCGTCCAGTACCGCCGGAGCCTGCCGCTCAGGCCCTGCTGGGCCGATTTGCCCCAAATAAAGTGCAGCACACGCAGCCGGCACTTTGCCAGCCGCGTGTGCTGCCCGATCGCCGCCGCTCTGCGGCGATTCGCCGCGAGCAGCGGCGAAAGAGGGTCCCCCCAGCCGCCTGAGCCCTGCGCAGCCGGAACAAAAAGTTCCGGCCAGCGCTAAGGGCTGGATCGGATGCGTCTGACGTCAGGACGTCGGCTGACGTCCATGACGTCACTCCGCTCGTCGCTATGGCGACGGTGTAAGCAAAACAAGGAAGGCCGCTCATTGCGGCCTTCCTTGTTTATTCTGGCCGCCGGAGGCGATCGGAAGAACGCCTCCGGAGCGCCATCTAGTGGGCTTTCATGCAGCCAACTTTCAGTTGGCTGCATGAAATAGTTTTTTTTTAATTTAAAAAAAACCCTCCCGCAGCCTCCCTGGCGATCTTATCAGAACGCCAGGGTGGTTAAAGTATTAGAGGCAGAGCACCACCAGGACAGCCAGGCAATGTGCATTATTTAAAAGGAAATAAACATGTCAGCCTCCATATCCTTCTCACCTAGGGTTCCCTTTAAAGCTCACATTTACTGTGGACTGCTATAGAGCAAAACCATGTACAGCTCAACACCAAACACTGGTGGGGTCTCTGTCCAAATACCAGCAAACAAAGCTTGTTTTTATCTCCCCTGACCCACCCAGGAACGCTCACACAAGATGAACTGATACAGCAGCTGGAGGAGGAAATTATACCACACAACACATATCTGAAGGAGAAGAGGCAGATTTTGCATGCTGCTAGATTCTCCTATAGCTTTTGCCTACTGTACATTTCTATAGCATAATCTGACCAAAGAATGCATGATCAATATTTTGGAGTTAACACATTAGCAACTTCAATAGTTAGTTATCTCGTTTCATGTAAGTGCGCTGCTTTTGACTTCAGTCGGCAGAACTTGTGCCGTAAATTCTTGGAATGCGTTGATCTCTCTCTACTAGCAGAAACTATAGAAACTGAAAGCAGAAGTCCTCTGTTATTGTCTCACACTGCCCCTTAGTGGCAAGTGGCCATAAATTCACATTACATCAGACCTAATTAGAAGCAAGGAAATGTAACAAATAAGAAATAAAAAATGTGCTAAATAAATTGATCTGGAGCGATTGCAAGAATCTAAAACAAATTGGCTGCTAAAGGGTTAAGAAGATATAAATTGGTAAATACCCGCTCTTGGCCTTGCACAGTTTTGCTGTTGGGTTCTGCAGCTTTGTGTTATGCCTGCAGCTGACAATGGGTGTTTTGTAAACCAGCAAAGATGAGTGTTGAGGAACAGCTATATATGAATAGTGTGTCCGAGCCTGCAGTTCCGATGAACTCCTCCTGAAGGGTGACCATATTGCATTACTGATCGCAGAAGCTGATAGACGCTATCTAGCAATCCAACCTCCTGCCCATCCGCTTACACAATGCTGCTTGTTTGCAATCATTCCATCACTGGTACTTTATTTAAAGCAAACCACATTGTAAAAACGTGATATTTGCATCTGAAGTAACAGAAAACTGTATCAGTGTTTCCAGTGTTTGTTCTTTTTGTATTTTTACCTTCATGGGTGGAGCCATCTTGTTTGTGGCATCAGGCCTGTGCACAGCAGCTAGGTACAACTCACACACACCCACTCTGTCTTTCCATTCAGACTCCAACTCCACATCATTGGTTTATGATACCTCTGACTCTGATTCCGTAAGCATGCATGAAGAATGATGCATGCAGGGATCAGGATACAATCCCTTGATTTAGCTATAGGGCATGATTGCTGTACAGACTTATCACAAGATTAGTCTTGTGATACATATTGTTTGAAGGGGATTGGGGGGACTGGGGCACTTAAGGGGGTTGGGGGTACTAAGGGAATCTGGGCCCCTTAAAGGGGAACTGAAGTGAGAGGTATACTGAGGCTGCCATATTTATTTCCTTTTAATATCAGTTGCCTAGCAACTCTGCTGGTCTATTTCACTGCAGTAGAGTCTGAATAATACCAGAAACAAGCATGCAGCTAATCTTGTCAGATTTGACAATTATATCAGAAACACCTGATCTGCTGCATGCTTGTTCAGGGGCTATAGCTAAAAGTATTAGAGACAGAGGATCAGCAGGAGAGCCAGGCAACTGGTTTTGCTTAGATGGAAATCAATATGGCAGCCTCCATATCCCTCTCACTTCAATTGTCCTTTAAGGGTATTGAGGGAATTGGGGAATCTGAAGGGTGAATGGGGGGACTGGGGTATCTGAGGCGCTGACGGGGGAATCTGGGGTACTGAAGGGGATTGGGGGGGGCTGGGGAATCTGGGGCACTGAAGGGGATTGGGGGGGCTGGGAAATCTGGGGCACTGAAGGGGATTGGGGGGGCTGGGGAAACTGGTGCACTGAAGGGGATTGGGGGGACTGGGGAATCTGGGACACTGAAGGGTATTGGGGAACTGGGGAAACTGGGACACGTTTGGGAATTGGGGGGGACTGGGGAATCTGGTGCACTGTAGGGACTAGGGGGAACTGGGAATCTGGGTCACTGAAGGGGATTGGGGGGGGGGGGGGCTGGGGAAACTGGGGCACTGAAGGAGATTGGGGGGGGGAGGAATCTGGATCACTAAAGGGGCCTAAGGCACTGAAGGGGATTGGGGGGACTGCAGAATCTGGGGCACTGAAGGGGACTAGAGACCACCCCATACAGAAGTTCCGCTGAGGTTCCAAAATGGTCATTTTGATTCACACGACATGGGATTGTGTTCTCCCTTCACATATGCTTCATGTATGGAATAGGGGAAGAAGTAGAAACAATTTATGGAAAATGAAAATATAAACTTCTTGAAAACAAATAACCAAAAAAGGATGTTAGTTACTTGAAGTACTTTATCATCTGAAATGTCTGCTTTTCCCTACAGCCGTGACTGTCCCATATTCTACATGAGGAAGAAAGTGCAGAAAGACCTGGACGACCAGGAGAAACTGATCATGCGCTTTGGACCACCTGCCTGGTAATCGCCAACGCAGAAATAAATGGGAAGATGCAGAGCACTAGGTGGGGTACAGCAACAAACGTTCCCTGCCTGGCAATCCACAGCTCTTCACATGTGAAGAAACACAAGCTTGATGCAAGAATTGTTCTATGTAGAGATATCTCAGGACAGCCGAATATTGAACATAGCCACGCCCTCACACTCTTCAGCTGAGAGCTCCTGGACACAAGGAGATCACCATTCCCCAACGAATCCACCACAATGTAAAAAGGACCAGGACTCAACCAAATGTTGCTTATAGCGTATTAGCTTCCATTATTGCTTTACAAGCAGAGTAACCTACAGAGCCCCCGGGACGGGAAAGCCAACATGCTGGAGACTGAATTCAGTCCTGAATCTGTTGCCATGGTCAGTGGACTGATACACTGATTGGATGTCACCAATCCCATATATGACCATTGCATTAAATAGAAAACGCACTTCTTTTGAGGCGTTAATACTTGCACTGGAGTAACAAATATCCCATCATACTGGGATCAAATCTAATGGATTAGACATTTTGGAACGTGCTTTGTTCCTCGATGCATCGATTTATGTCCACTATTCAGGTGTACAGTGGACTTAGGTTTTTTTGGTTTTTTATAAACTTTGATATTTTGATTAGGTTGGTTTCACTTATATGTAGAATTTTTGTAATGTTTTGTACGAATATTAAAATAATGAAAAGTCCAATCAATGTGTGTTTTATTGGGGCAGAAAGGTGCAATGTGGAGGTCAACAATTGCCGGGAAGACGACCATTAAAATTCTTCTATCTGTTGTTCCAATCTCCCGATCTTCGCTGGTAGCTAGCTCTTATTCCCGCGCCCCCATTCCTCCTTCAGCTTGTTAGACTTCCTCCCCTTTAGCGAAGGACTATATGGGGTGTGGCTTCCTGCACCGGGCTCCTTAGGATTGTCGCAATGGGTCATCTGAAGATGAAGGTTAAACGATGCCTGGCTGATTTTGGTAGAACTGTGCAGGAAAGAAAATATTGCTTGATTGGTGGCAAGTTGGGAGCACGGCAGTAGCGCGTTCCATTATGTGACAACCAGCATGCGGTTTTGGATGCAGATCTTACACTCTCCTATCCATTGGCGCATTTTCTCTCCATCCCTTTACTGTCTCTTCTCTCCTGTAGTGCCTGTGTCACATGACAAGAGCTAGAGGCCGAACACTAGAGACCTCTAGTGTTCACGTAAAATATTATGTTACAGCGTTATTCCAAAATGGATTGAATTTGTTTGTTGTTTTTTTTTCCTCCGAATTCTACACACAACACCCCATAATAACTGGAAGAAAAAAAAGTTTACTTGAGGTTTTGGCAAATTTGTTAAAAATAAACAAAATGATAATTCACATGTACATAGGTATTCACAGCCTTGGCTCAATACTTTATTACCCCTTTGGCAGCAATTACAGCCTCAAGTCTTTTTGAATATGATGCCACATGCTTGGCACACCTATCATTGGCCAGTTTTGCCCATTCCTCTTTGCAGCACCTCTCAAGTGCCATCAGGTTGGATGGGAAGCGTTGGCGCACATCCATTTTAAGATCTCTCCAGATATGTTCAATGGGATTCAATTCTGGGCTCTGGCTGGGCCACTCGAGGACTTTCACAGAGTTGTCCTGAAGCCACTCCTTTCATATTTTGTCTTTGTGCTTAGGGTCATTGTCCTACTGAAAGATGAATCGTTGTTCCAGTCTGAGTTCAAGAACCCCCTGGATCAGGTTTTCAACCAGGATGTCTCTGTACATTTTTGCAGTCATCTTTCCCTTTATCCTTACTAGTCTCCCAGTTTCTGCCACTGAAAAACACCCCCACAGCATGATGCTGCCACCACCATGCTTCACTGTAGGGATAGTATTGGCCTGGTGATGATTTCCTCCAAAAGTGACACCTGGGCCCATATGCAATTAACTTTTTCTCCTGACTTTTCTCCTAGGTAACATTTTACACTTTTCAATAAAATGCCTTTTAAACCAACAGCAAGTGAGAAAATGCTCAAAATAAATTTTGATAGTACCTTTTCACCTACTTTGTGGTACTTTTCGATTGCACAGTGTTGAAAAGTTGTTTAAAAAAGTTGAAAAAATATCTCCTAGGAGAAAACTCAGGTGAAAAGGTGAATTGCATATGGGCCCTGGCATTCACACCAGAGAGTTCAATCTTTGTCTCATCAGACCAGAGAATTTTGTTTCTCATGGTCAGAGTCCTTCAGGATCCTTTTGGCAAACCCCAGAAGGGCTGCTATGTGCCTTTTACTTAGGAGTGGCTTCTGTCTGGACACTCTACCATACAGGCCTTATTGGTGGATTTCTGTAGAGATGGTTGTCCTTCTGGAAAGTTCTCCTCTCTCCACAGAGGACCTCTGGTGCTCTGACAGAGTGACTATTGGGTTCTTGGTCACCTCCCTCACTAAGGCCCTCCAACCCCCCTCCCCCCCAATCGCTCAGTTTAGATGGTCGGCCAGCTCTAGAAAGAGCCCCTCTCAATTTCTTACATTCGTTTTCAAAAGGGGGAGTAGGTGGCTGCATATGGTACAGGAGAACGACCATTGGGAGAATTGGTGGTGCATTGGCTTTTTTCTGGATGAATATTACTGCTAGTGGTTATCCAGTGCCATCGTCTATTAGCCGGGCAAAACCTACACATGGTAAAAAGTACAGACAGGTGAAACTGCTAGCCTTTCCATACAGTAAAAGAAACATAAACCAGTCACAGCTCTGTTCAACATGAGAGATACTTTCTACAGTATAAATTCTTTTTTGTTAGGGATAGTCAATGAGATGCAAGTTAGTCCAAGAGGTTACAAATTATGCAAATGTATGCATACCACCTTACCTACATTTGATTGGTCCGTTATCAAGCTGCATGGCTTTACATGGAAAATGTGCACAAGCCTGCGTCCACTCAGTATTTGCTTTTCACTGACCATACCTAGTCACCATTCGGGATGGTCAATGAGATGCAAATAATTTTGAGTTAATGCAGGATTATGCACATTTTGTATGCAAATGTATGCAACTTTAACATGAATCAATCAAATCCTGCAGAGGTAAAATTTGATTGGCCTGTTTTCAAGCTGCATAAATTTGCACACACAATTTGCTTAATCCTGCATCAACTCATAATTATTTGCATGTCATTGACCATCCCTAGTCACTATCATTTGCCACTTTCTGTTTCTTGTGTTCTTTGCTGGCTAGAACAGGAGGGAATAGTATTCTATAATAGCAGACAGCTGGTTAGAGACTAGAGATCACCAAAATGCTGCTTATTTTCTGAGCTGTTGCAAATTGTATGCAGCCTGGAACTGGGACAGTCCACACTGGCTGCAACTGCATTTATTTAACCCAATGCCAATCTACATGAGGTTTACATCAACTCAGAAGATTAGCATCTCCATCACCAACTCCATTAACCTCCATGGCGGTAAGCCTACGCTAGGCTCAGGCTAGCTGCCGGGACCTCAATGCAGAGTATAGCAAGCAGCAGGCGTTTTTACCCACCTCCCAGGGGATCCAGACGTCGGTAGTCCTTCTCTTTCCTGTCCTCCAAGGCTCGGAATTACTCTGGTGAGATCAGAGTCAGTGATCTCACTACAGCAGCCTTTCTCAACCTTTTTACCCTGGAGGAACCCTGCAAATAAGTTTTGGATCTCAAGGAACCCCTGCAAATAGTTTTTGGATCTCAAGGAACCCCTGCATTTATTTTGCAGGAGGCATGGTCTTTAAAAGTAGGTGAGGCTATTTATTTCACTACCCCCTATTACACTGCCCCTCATTATACGGTCACTTTTTTCTATTGCTTTTAATTAATGAATTCATTATTATTCTGAACCCCCAATTTGGTGCTTTTTTTACAGTACCCCCTATTATAGTATGCTCTATTATAATTTCCCCACGATGGGGGAAAATGCCAAGGAACCCCTGCAGGGTACGCAAGGAACCCTGGGGTTCCAGGGCACCCTGGTTGAGAGCCTGCACTACAGGGTTACAGTGCCACCCAGAGGATGGAGGGAAAATTGCAGCACTGAAGCCGAGGGAGGTGAGTGAGAGTAGGGCCTGCTGCAGGTATTCTGGCGGCATGATTTTTTCCTGATTTTAGGGTCTGAAATGTGCTGAAGACCCTTACGTTTGTAAATAATCATACCACCAGGGAGGTTAAAGGCTCACAAATGTATTACGTGCCTCTGCGCAATTTTTCCTCGAGAAATGGATCATATGTTGCATTAAATCACTACTGTAAAAACACTATACATACATGAATTTTGTTTCCTGAAAGTTTTTTGTTTTGGATGACATTTCACTAATGACCATTGTGCTTGCTAGCAGGCATGGGCTCGGATTCAGGTGAGTCGGGTGCTGTCCGGATCTCACCCAGTAATACTGGGCGGGGGGGGGGGGGTCAAGCTTACCTGTGTGACGTCTTCTTCGTCCATCCCTCGGCACCTTCCGCAATGCGCTCCACGCGCGTCACGTGATTACAAACACTTCCTCCTTCAACCCAGAAGGAGGAAGTGTTTGTAGTCACGTGAGCGTCGAGTGGAACTCATCGCGGAAGGTGTCGAGGGACGGTCGAAGAAGACGTCACACAGGTAAGCTTGACACCCCCCCCCCGCCCAGCCCGCACAGCATTACGGGGTGAGATCCGGATAGCACTATCCGGACTCACCCGAATCCGAATTTGAGCCCATGCCTGCTTGCTAGGCTCTCTGTGAGGGCTGGTGCACACCGGAGGCGGTTCTGAAGCGGTTTTTAAAACGCTTGCAGGGGGAAAACGGCAAAAATGCAAACTCGGGCTGCAGCATTTTTTAGATTTCCGAGGCGTTTCTGCCTCAATGTAAAAGTATAGGAAAGTGGAAAACTGCTCTGAAAAACACTAGATCAGAGCGGTTTTCCAGGCGTTTTTGTTACAGAAGCTGTTCAGTAACAGCTTTACTGTAACAATACTTGTAATCTGCTACACAAAAACGCTCCAAAAAACGCTAGGCATGTTTAGAAAACGTGTCTATACATGCCTAGAATCACTCTGAAATCTGCTCCAAAAACCGCGTTTTGCAGATCTGCTAGCAGTTTTGGTGTGCATTGGGCCTGAGACAGACTTTTCTGTAGTATAGAGAAGCAGTGTTGCCAACCTCTTTCGCATTATCTTTTACTGTAAAGATTAAGGAGGTGGTAAAACTTCAAGTAGCCCATTTCTGTAAACAAAATTGGTAAATGTGGTGGTAAAAATATAAAGTGCATGGTAACCAATGCTCGGAGCCTTGCAAATAAAATAGACGAACTAGAGTTCATTCTGAATGACAAAGGCTATGACATTGTGGGAGTAACTGAGACATGGATGGATGAAAGCCATGACTGGATAGCTAATTTAAAAGGATACAATGTGTATAGAACAGGGAAAAAAGGTGGAGGGGTTTGTCTCTTTGTTAAGAATTCTTTTACAGCTTTCCTCAACTATGAGATGGAGGAAGATTGCGAAGATGTGGAGTCCATTTGGGTAAATATTCACGGTGGAAATAAAAGTTGCCAATTGCCTATTGGGGTATGCTACAGGCCACCTCATATTAATGAAGCTGCAGAACTGCGATTACTACAGCAAATTGAAAAAGCTGCAAGTAAAAATGAGGTCATAGTTATGGGCGACTTCAACTTTCCAGACATTGACTGGGGTATTAAGGCTACCCCTTCTGGTAAAAGCAGCAGATTTCTGGCATCACTACAGGACAATTACTTGACTCAAATGGTAACTGAACCAACTAAGGGGAATGTGTTACTGGATCTGATAATTTCTAATAGACCAGATAATGTATCAAATGTGCAGGTTCAAGAACATTTGGGAAATAGTGATCACAACATGATAACGTTTAATCTGGTGACTGATAGGCCATGGGGCAGCGGGACCACTAAAACTATGAATTTTAGAAAAGCAAAGTTCAATCAAATTAGGCAGGCACTAAGTTTGGTGAACTGGGATAATGTACTACAAGGGGAGGACACTGAAGGGAAATGGCAAGCTTTTAAACTTATTCTCAATCAATATTGTAGTATGTATATCCCATATGGAAACAAAATGTCTAGGAATAAAAAAAGGCCTCTATGGATGAATAGAAAGGTTAGGGATAAAATGAAGAGGAAAAAGAATGCCTATAAGGTCCTAAAACAGGAGGGGACCGAGGCTGCACTAAGCAATTATATGAAGTGCAATAAAAATTGTAAAAAATAAATGAGGCTGGCAAAGATTGAAGCTGAAAATCAAATCGCTAGGGATATCAAATCTAACCCAAAAAAGTTTTACAAGTACATCAACTCTAAAAAAGAAAGGTCGACTGTATAGGACTCCTAAAGGATGAGGGTGGGAACTCAATGGTGGATGACCAAGGTAAGGCAGAGTTATTAAATGCTTTCTTTGCTTCTGTCTTCACAAAGGAAACAGCACTGTTGCAAATTACAGAGGCAGAAGAGTCCCAAACTTCTAACTGTAATATTAAATACTTAACGCAGGAAGAAGTGAAGGCAAGACTAAATAAATTAAAAATAGACAAGGCACCTGGCCCAGATGGCATGCATCCTCGGGTCCTAAGGGAATTAAGTTCAGTTATAGATAAACCCCTTTATCTTATCTTTTGTGGCTCTCTTTCAACTGGCAGAGTCCTGGTGGAATGGCATACAGCTCACGTTTTCCCATTATTTAACCACTTGATGACCCACCCTTTACCCCCCCCCCCCCCCCCTTAAGGACCAGCGTGGTTTTTAGTGATCTGTGCTGGGTGGGCTCTACAGCCCCCAGCACAGATCAGGGTGCAGGCAGAGAGATCAGATTGCCCCCCTTTTTTCCCCCCTATGGGGATGATGTGCAGGGGGGGTCTGATCTCTTCTGCCTGCGTGTGGCTGGTGAGGGGGGGGCACCTCAAAGCCCCCCTCCGCGGCGAAATCCCCCCTCCCTCTCCTACCTGTTCCCCCCCCCCCCCCCCCGGTGATCGAGGCTGCACAAGACGCTATCCGTCCTGTGCAGCCAGTGACAGGACGTCCCCTGTCACATGGCGGCGATCCCCGGCCGCTGATTGGCCGGGGATCGCCGATCTGCCTTACAGCGCTGCTGCGCCGTAAGGCAGATTATTTCCGCTTGTGTTTACATTTATGGCGGCTCGCAGGCTATTCACGGAGCCCCCCGCCGTGATTTGACAGGAAGCAGCAGCTCGCGCGAGCGGCTGCTTCCTGATTAATCAGCCTGCAGCTGGCGACGCAGTACTGCGTCGCTGGTCCTGCAGCTGCCACTTTGCCGACGCACGGTATAAGCGTGCGGTCGGCAAGTGGTTAAGAAGGGCAAAAAATCAGATCCAGGAAATTATAGACCTGTAAGCTTAACATCAGTTGTATACAAACTATTTGAGGGGTTACTAAGAGTCTCAATCTTCATAGTAGAAAATAATCTTATTTCTCCTCGTCAACATGGGTTTACTAAAGACAGGTCCTGTTTGACTAACATGCTCAGCTTTTATGAGGTAGTGAACGCTAATATGGATATTGGGAATGCTGTAGATGCGATATACTTGGACTTTGCAAAGGCCTTCGACACTGTTCCCCACAAAAGTCTGGTGCAAAAGTTGAGGATGCAAGGACTGGGGAAGAGTCTGTGTGCATGGATAGGGAACTGGCTAATGGACAGAAAACAAAGAGTTGTGGTCAATGGATCGTACTCAAAATGGGAGACTGTTAGCAGTGGGGTCCCACAGGGGTCTGTACTGGGTCCAGTGCTCTTCAATTTATTTATTAATGACCTAGTAGATGCAGTAGTGAGCAATGTTGCTATTTTTGCAGATGATACAAAATTGTGCAGAGTCATCAACTCTCAGGAAGATAGTGTCATATTGCAACAGGATCTGGATAGGATGGCTATATGGGCACATACATGGCAGATGAAATTCAATGTTGAAAAATGTAAAGTCATGCATTTTGGTCGTACCAATTGTCTAGCACCATACAAAATAAATGGGATACAGTTGGGGACATCAAACTTGGAGAAGGACTTAGGAGTACTCATTGACAAGTTAAATAATCGTACTCAATGCCAAGCCGCTGCAGCTAAAGCTAACAAAATTTTGGGATGCATTAAAAGGGAAAACTCGAGATGCTAGCATAATATTGCCCCAGTTTAACTCTCTAGTAAGGCCACATCTGAAATATGGAATTCAGTTCTGGGCACCACATTACAAAAAAGATATTGCAGTTTTAGAGCAGGTGCAGAGACGAGCAACAAAATTGATACGTGGGATGGAAGGTCTCACTTACCAAGAGAGGTTAGATAAACTGGGTTTATTTAGTCCAGAGAAAAGACGCCTTAGAGGAGATCTAATTAACATGTATAAATACATCAGAGGGCAATATAATAGCTTGGCGGATGAACTTTTTGTCCCCAGGCCTTCTCAAAGGACTAGAGGACATGATCTGCGCATGGAGGAAAAATGTTTTAGCCATTTATTTAGGAAAGGGTTCTTTACAGTAAGAGTGATTAAGAGGTGGAATGCATTGCCACAGGAAGTCATTATGGCAAACTCTATACCTGCATTTAAAGGGGGCTTAGATGCTTTCCTTGCGTTGAAAGACATCCATGGCTACAATTACTAGGTAATGCCTAATGATGTTGATCTAGGGATTTTATCTGATTGCCATCTGGAGTCGGGAAGGAATTTTTCCTTTTTGGGGCTAATTGGACCATGCGTTGTAAGGGTTTTTTCGCCTTTCTCTGGATCAACAGGGATATGTGAGGGAGCAGGCTGGAGTTGTACTTTGTACTGGTTGAACTCGATGGACGTATGTCTTTTTTCAACCAAAATAACTATGTAATACAAAAATTGTGATTTACAGGACGACCGACGTGCAGTGTTGGCAGCGGAGCTTACACTCGCCTATCCATCCGCGTGTCTTCTCTCCATCACCTCACTTTCTCTACTTCCCTGGGGAGCATGTATCATGTGACAAACACTAGAAGCTTCTAGTGATCACATAAGGTACATGCCACTACGTGACACGGAGAAGCGTCCGGAGGGGATGGATAAAAGACTGGCACTGCCTACACCTGTGCAGAGGAGGAAGATACACATAGATAAGTGAGACCTCGAGGGTCCAGCAGGCATTGCACAGCTCCATAGATATTCATGCTGAAATCTATTGAAAATTGTGCCTCGTATGTGGAAGGATTTGATCTGATGGTCAAATCTGGCAGCCACCTTTTTACTCTTGTAACACAAATGGAGTCACTTAACATATTGTAACATGATTGGGGCCAATTTGTCTTGTGATAGGATTACAAGAGGATCCTGTTTACAGCTGCAGATACAAACCTTCCTAGTCTTGTGGATGAATTCCACCGCAAAGAGCGGCTCCCCCTAATGATGAAGATGGGACAGCATTACCATCAAATATCCACTATACAGACGCGTATCTGGAGGGATGCAGATATGACTCGTGCCCCAGGCGACCTCCCTCTTCAATCATCAGGGGGGGCGCAGAGCTGCTGACAGCATTCCTGAGTCTAAGGGAATAACAATCATCCAGCAGCCTGCCCTTCTCAGCCTTTGTCATATATCTACATTACAAGCTATTGAGAGGTAAACACCGAAGTTTTCCCTCACTCCCTAATAAGAGATCATGTCTCAGTCCCCTGAGATAGCGGCAGATGCTAGGGGTCTGGAGGTTACAAGATCTATTAATTCTCCTCTCTGTCATTCACACATTCCTCAGCCTTATCTCAGAGTGCTGTTTACTTACTTTTATTTATGACACTCTCTGCACTTTAACCATTACGCTGCTGGCAATCACTGTGTCCAGATTTAACACCCTCTCTCTTGTACAGTGTACCTCAGTTGTTAGAATGCATTATATTTCTAGCTCAGTACCTATCTACTGATATTTAATAGGTTGTCAGACTTTTATTATGTTATAATTGTCACTGCAAATGTTCCATTGCTTTCATTCATATGAGAGTGGTGGCTGCCAAATGTATTTCCTTTTAAACAATACCAGTTGCATGGAAATCCTGCTGATCCTTCTGGTCACTAGGGTCTAAATCACACACCTGAAACATGCATGCAGCTAATCTTTTCAGATGTGTCATAGACATTTGATCTGCATACTAGGGTCTATGGCAGGGATCACACTTGTTTTTCAGTTTTCAACTCAGCTTTTTCTGCGTACATTTTCTGCACACCAAGTGTGTTTCTATGCAGAAAAACTTGTGCTTTTTTTCACAACCGCTAATGTAATTGATACAGAAAACTGACAAAATGTGCAGAATTATCATGCAGAATGTCAGTTTTTTTTTCTGTGCAAGAAAAACACATTAAGTGTGAACTAGCCCCTTGATTAACATGAGTTTTCAGTTTTTCTGTGCAGAAAACGCGTATGAAAACAGTCAAGTATGTTCCCTGCCTTAAAGTATTAGAGGCAGTGGATCAGAAGGATAGCCTCATTTATTTCATGATGGGGTTACCCTGTCCAAAAAGGTTAGACAGGATGCTGTTGATTGTAGGTGTGTGTGTGTGTGTGTGTGTGTGTGTGTGTGTGTGTGTGTGTGTGTGTGTGTGGGGGGGGGGGGGGGGGGCGCAATTTTAGTATTTGCCATGGGCGCTGTCTTGCCTAGATACGCCACTGCCACTATATAAGGCCTCATTCACACTCGGGCGATTTACACTTTTCTGATCACCTCCGATCGCCATAGCACTGCTGCACAAGTAATCCTATGGGATCACTCGCACTACATCGATTGTGGCGCGTTCGGGATTTCTGCCAATCACAACTGTGCTACATGCTGCATTTTCTCGGTAATTGCGTCACATTTCTCAATCACTAGAATCAGAATCTCAAAACGCATTCGCAGAAAAACCACAATGAAAAATCGCGTTTTTGGAAATGTGGATAGGGCCTAAGACGGCCATTGTTTTCTGCAATTCATTTACTCGGCCTGCAATGTTAATGGAGGTTTTTCAATGTTGCATGATAGATTTGCTTTCAATGGCCACCAAACCACAGGTTGCCTCATCCAAGAATGTTTCAGGAAGTGGAAACTATTTGAGGTAAATGCATCATTCGATTTGTTTTTTTCCTGTGACTGCTAAACTTTGCACCATAACACATAGAGCAATGGATTCTAAAGCTCTATACAGACAACAAATAGAATTGGGAGATGACTTAATGCCCCACTTCCCCTTCCTATACTGTAGTTTTCCCATGCTAAAGATGATATTCTTAAAATTCTCCCTATTTGTGTAATTGGCACTTCACTTTTTCCAAGAAGTCTTACCACAGCTTGCAGTAACATTCAGGCCTCCCCGATACAGTTTGTCTGTTCTGGAGGGAGTGCTTCAACCTTTCAACTTTGCTGAAGGTCTTGGCACATCTAAAGAGTTCCTTGGGGTGCAGTATTTGTCACATGACATATCTTGGCGGGTCATGTGATTACAGCAAGCATGTGCTTCCTGTCAGACTCCCTCATCAGCAGCTTTGCGATCCTTAGCAGCCAATCTGGAACCTGAAGAGATGTTAATAAAAAATGCAATGTAAATAATCAAATATGACACTTAGTTGTTTTTGTTTTTCTTAAAATAAGAAGCTTACATAAGTCTGCAATATAAATAACCAATATGTAAATGTAAAGAGTGGTGAAAATTGACATACTGTAATCCAAGATGATTTGCATATAACTGCTTGTAAGTCTTATGAAGAAAAAAAAATACCAGAACTAGGAAACTATTGACCTGTAAGCGTAACATCACTTGTGTGGAAACTGTTTAAAGGTATCTTTAAAGAACAAGCGACACCCATGCTAACCTAGAAATAAAAAGCGCATATATAAGTAGATAAATACTACTTCTACTTGCATAACAGATGGATTGTGCTGTCCACATAATGATTCCTGTGAATTTTATAAAGGAAAAGCAGAACATCCTATTCTAGGCAGTGGCCATCCTGCCAAGCTAATGCTGACATCATATCCTCCCTGACTCTTGTTTTCCCCCCTCCCTTCTCTTGCTCATTGTGTATTCATTAGCTGCCCTCCTCCAAGAGTCTTCAGACAATCCCACTAAGGTGTATTCTAACAACTGCACTGTCTTTTTTTTTTTTTTTTTAATTATTATTTACACATCCAATCAGTGAGTCACCTCAGCCTTGCTTGTAAACACAAGTAATCTGAGGGTGTTTCTGATAAGCACATAGGCAGGGAAATAAATGGAAGAGGAGGAATATATTATAGATAAGAACTCCCAGCATTCAACTCTTTGGCACTAGGGCCAATGCTCCTAAAGTATGTGATAACTGCAAACCATCACAGCAGAAAAAGTTTTGAATGCAGAATTCGCATCTTTATCACTTAATACGCTCAGACCAGTTGCTGTTGAAATTTGATTTTTATGGAGACAATACCGCTTTAAAGTCAGCCAAAGCTCTGGTTCAAAATCCGATACCCTGAAGAGCGGGAAGCCTCATCCAATAGAGATTTCCCTCGATGGTCGGAAGCTCCGCCTCCCCCGCTGCTGAGCACAGCCCCCCCTTTACATCGGGGCCACACAGCTCCTCTTCCTGGATTGAGACGCGGCTCCAACTTACTGCGCATGCGTGGTCGGGCTCGGTCGGCTATTGCGTTGCCATGTACAAGGAAGATGAGCTGCACGGCCCAGATGTGATTAGTGACAATGCCTTGTTGCTGATCTTTCTGGGAGTCGCACTCAGTGACGGGACAGCGGAGTAGCGATGGAAGCCTCAATAGGATCCTGAGGCTTTCCTCTATTAACCTCTGGCTGACTTTCCACGCCAAGTGGCATGACCGCGGCGGCAGCCCCAGGACCGCTCCATGCCGATTGGCGTGAGCGCGCTTCTATAGGTATAGCAGGAGATCATGCGCGCACATCTCCGCCTGGTAGGCGGAACGGAGTCTCCCAGCGGCGATCGCCGCTCGGAGAATGTTAGATGGCGAAACCGTCGTCTAATTAGGCTGTAGAACGCTGCGATCTAAGGCAGCACTGTACTGGGGACAGCCGGGTCATACGGCTGTCC
This sequence comes from Hyperolius riggenbachi, assembly GCF_040937935.1. Lineage (NCBI taxonomy): Eukaryota > Metazoa > Chordata > Amphibia > Anura > Hyperoliidae > Hyperolius > Hyperolius riggenbachi. Next base: position 315,719,640 of record NC_090651.1, read on the forward strand.
CCATGGGACACAGGAGAGTGATCGGCTCTCATAGGCTGAAGCCTATGAGAGCCAATCACCATGACTGACTGGCTGGGGGGAGGGAGGTTTAAAAAAAATAAATAAAAAGAAATAGTACAATTTATTATAAAAATAAACATATAAATATTTATAATAAAAAAAATCACTGGGGTAGCGATCATACCCCACCAACAGAGAGCTCTGTTGGTGGGGAGGAGGATCACTTGTGTGCTGACATGTGCGGCACTGCAGCCAGGCCTTAAAGCTGCAGTGGCCTATTAACCTTCCTGGCGGTAACCACACAGGAGGTTTTCTCAGGCCCTGCTGGGCCGATTTGCGCAATTTTTTTTTTTTTTTGCTGCACGCAGCTAGCACTTTGCTAGCTGCGTGAGCACACCGATCGGGGGAAGCCCTCCAGGAAATCCCGTTCTTTGAACAGGATTTCCTGATCGCCGGAGGCGATCGAAGAGGGTAGGGGGATGACGCTGCACAGAGGCTATCATGTAGCGAGCCCTGGGGTCGCTACATGGTTTAAAAAAAAAAAAAAAAAGCTGCGCTGCCCCCTGGCGGTTTTTAATAGACCGCCAGGAGGGTTAACAGAAGAATGGGCTGGTCTTTAGGGGGGTTTAACACTGCGGTCCTCAAGTGGTTAAGGTAAGTATCTGATTTGTACCGAGCTTCGTCTCGGGTCCACTTTATTCCCGCTAATCACTAAAGCGCTTATTACCCTATAGCAGCGTTCTCGCTGCCGCGATTGGTGCAGATCGCGGGCATTTTGCGATTAGGGCCAATCGCAAAATGTGTTCCTTGCAGCATTTTGCTGTGATTCTGGAGCCATTGTAGTACAGTGCTTAATAAAGCACTGACCGGGATCGCTCTGAATCTTGGAAGTGTCCAGTGCATTTACCGCGCTAATTGCAATGAAATCACTCGCGCAAAATATTTTGTGCATTTAGATATGAATGGGGCCTTAGGGATGTTAAGTAAAATTATATAGCACAGGTTAATCTCATTTCAGTTCATCAGCAGCATAGGTTTACTAAGGACAGGTCCTGTCTCACCAACATGCTGACCTTTTATGAAATGGTGAATGCAAAATTACATCTTGGGAATACTATAGATGTAGTATACTTGGACTTTGCCACTGTTTCTCAAAATAGTCTGATGAAGAAACTGAGGAAACGGGGACTAGATAAATTCTGTGTATGTGGATAAACTGTTAAAGGGGCCAGAAGGCAAAGCGTAAGCAGAGCATACAAGCTGTAGTGTAGGGCAACCTTTGAATGGCTCCGCTCCGCCTACAGTCTCCCAGTGGCGATCGCTGCTCGGAGACTGATAGACGGCAAAACCGCAGTCTAATTAGGCTATACAGTGCTGCGATTTAAGAAAGCGCTGCACTGGGGACAGCCTTGGGACACAAGAGAGCGATCGGCTCTCATAGGCTGAAGCCTATGACAGCCAATCGCTGTGATTGACTGGCTGGGGGGAAGGGAGGTTTAAAAAAATAAATAAAAAAGAAATAGTACAATTTATTATAAAAATAAACATAAATATTTATATATAAAAAAAGAAAAAAACACTGGGGGAGCAATTAGACCTCACCAACAGAGAGCTCTGTTGGTGGGGAGAAAAGGGATCCCTTGTGTGCTGTGTTGTGCGGCCCTGCAGCAAGGCCTTAAAGAGACTCTGTAACAAAAATTGCATCCTGTTTTTTATCACCCTACAAGTTCCAAAAGCTATTCTAATGTGTTCTGGCTTACTGCAGTACTTTGTACTATCACAGTCTCTGTAATAAATCAATGTATCTTTCCCTTGTCAGACTTGTCAGCCTGTGTCTGGAAGGCTGCCAAGTTCTTCAGTGTTGTGGTTCTGCTATGCACTCCCCCCTCAGGGGGGAAAGAAACACACAAATGATCTCTTGAGATTCAAAAGGAAGGCTGTATACAGCCTGCTGGTGTATGGATGTATTTTCTATGTGTGGACATACTGTACATCAACCTACTTCCTGTTTTGGTGGCCATTTTGTTTGTTTACAAACAAACTTTTAAAAACTGTTTTTAACCACTTTTAATGCGGCGAGGAGCGGCGAAATTGTGACAGAGGGTAATAGGAGATGTCCCCTAACGCACTGGTATGTTTACTTTTGTGCGATTTTAACAATACAGATTCTCTTTAAAGCTGCAGTGGCCTATTAACATCCCTGGCGGTCTATTAGAACCACCAGGGGGCAGCGCAGCACTTTAAAAAAAATTTTTTAAATCATGTAGCTAGCCTAGCGCTAGCAACATGATAGCCGCTGTGCAGCGGCATCCCCCCTCCCGATCGCCTCCGGCGATCAGAGCAAGCAGGAAATCCCGTTCAGAACGGGATTTCCTGTTTGGCTTCCCCCGTCGCCATGGCGACGATCGGGATGACGTCATCCATGTCATGGCGCCTGGGGGAGTCCCGATCCACCCCTTAACGCTGCCTGGCGCTGATAGGCCAGGCTGCCCAAGGGGTCCGGGGGGGCGGAGCGGCGGCGATCGGTTTGTACACGCAGCTATCAAAGTGCTAGCTGCGTGTACAAAAAAAAAAATATGCAAATCGGCCCACCAGGGCCTGAGAAATCCTCCGCGACAGCTTAGCCCGAGCTCAGCTCGGGCTTACCGCCAGGGAAGTTAACAGAAAAATGGCCTGGTCTTTAGGGGGGTTAAACACTGTGGTCCTTAAGTGGTTAAACAATGCTCGTTGCCTGGCTGTCCTGCTGATCCCCTGCCTCTAATCCTTTTGTGCAGTAGTTATCTGAAAATCGTTCCCATTATCGATCAGGAGCTGATCAGGCGTGTCCAAAATTATCGTTTCGTGATTCAGACACTATTGCAGCCAAATATATCAGCAGGACTGCTAGGCAACTGGTATTTTTTAAAAAATGTAATAAAAATGGCAACCTCCATATTTCTCTCAGTTCAGATATCCTTTAATAAATATCTTTGAAACACAATTTTAAGATTACTGGTAATATTCTTGTTTCTGAGAAAGCAAGTTATTTTTAGTGCTAATTCTACATTCCTGTAAATAGAAGCTAGGGGGCTATGATGAGCCTTTTATTGGTGCTGCTGTAACAAGTGTTCCAGACTAATTAGCACCAGCTATTCAGCCCTCACAGGGGGGCGGGGCCATTCCTTCCGCACAAAGTATGTGATAACACTAATCTGTTTCCTTGCTGATGCTATCTGTTGTGCTGAGGGATGTGTGTCCTCCCAATAGTGCAGATTGCTCCTGTTTTGTAATAAGTGACCACACAGTCACAGCGTGCAGCTGATTGGCCAGCCCAGCGAGGCCATACGTGCATTACATTACACTCACAATGTAGGCATCACTTTGTGTAAAGATGGCCACACGCTGTTCCATTTCTCTCTTTTTTTCCCTTATTAGTTATAGGTCGAATAAGCTTTCCTACTAAAACGTATTTAAGATTCGTTCTTCTATAAATCTAGAAACATTTTTTTAGAAATTTATAAAATCATTTTGGCAAACTACAAAGGTTCTTATCAAATGTGGCCACTTTAAGCAAGCCATACTTAAAGTGTACCCGGGCGACGTGTGACATCAGAATCGCTTTTATTTCGCCAAGCACAACTGGGTCGTGCCCGGAATTGGGCTTGGCACAACAGATACAGGGCGTATGCATAGAAACGTAAGATACATCAGGACATAGAACATAGTAGACAACATTTCATAGACATAACCATAAGCCACATAAACATAACCATAAACCACCATTCCCATCACTTCATCACATAAACATAACTACAGGCCATAGTTTTCCATGACTAGGTGGGTTACATGCCTAAAGTCAGCGTGGAGGAACAGGGGCAGCCTAAGTGGGGAGGGCATGAGCAGAGTTTATCGCGTTCAGCAAATTTACCGCTGAGGGGAAGAAGCTGTTTTTGTGTCTCGTGGTCTTTGTCGCGATGGACCGAAACCTCCGATACCTCCGCCCCACAGGGAGCTGACTGAAAAACTGGTGGCCAGGGTGGGAGGGATCGTTTGCAATCTTCAGTGCTCTGGAGCCTAGTCTGGCTTTATAGAGGGAGTCCAGGGCAGGGAGTTAGCTTCCAATGATCCTTTCCGCTGACCTGATAACCCTCTGTAGTTTGCGTCTGTCGCTATCGGTGGAGCCAGCATACCAGACAAGGATGGAGGAGCAGAGGACAGATTCAATGGTTGCAGTATAGAAGCTCCTCAGGAGTTTTGGGGACATGCCGAACTTCCTCAGTTGGCGGAGGAAGTAAAGCCTCTACTGGGCTTTCCTCTGGGTGGAGACAGTGTTTGCCTTCCACTTCAGGGTATTGAAGATGGTGGTGCCCAGGAGGCGTACACCGGGCACTCTTTCCACCACCATCCCTCCAGTGTGCAGTGGAGGCGGGGTGGGGGCGTGCTTCCTAAAGTCGATTATAGTCTCAACGGTTTTTGCATTGTTGAGGACCAGCTTGTTCTCCCTGCACCAGTGGCGGATCCTGTCAACCTGCTGGCGGTATTCCTGTTCGTCATTGTTGGAGATCAGGCCGACTATGGTAGTGTCATCTGATAAATGTGTATGTACAGTGCAAAACTTATTAATAACCAGTCTGTTTTACTTGTATTTTGCTGCCAGATAGAATTTTTAGGCATGGCAGTGACAGCTTCTGTCTTGTCAGTACCTTGTCGGAAATATAGTAAATATCACTGATAAGCAAATTACTGTCATAAAAGTTTTCCTGGCTGAATACAACTACTGAGAGCAGATGGAGATTGTAAAAAAAGGGTCAATAATTAAAGCTAATGGGTACTAGTTTAAAAATAAAAAAGTCGGATACTCACCTAAGGAGAGGGAAGGCTCGGTCCTAATGAGCCTTTCCTCTCCTCTCCCGGTGCCCTCGGTGCTGCGCTGGCTCCTCCGTTCGCGTCCGCCGCCACAGGGACTTCGGAGGTCTTCGGGAGCACTCAGGCTTCCGAAGACGGGCCGCTCCATACTACGCACGAGCGAGTGCGTCATAGAGGGCGCTCGCGCATGCGTAGTAAGGAGCGGCCCGTCTTCCGGAGCCCGAGTGCTCCCGAAAGCTCCCTTCGGCATGCGGAAGTGGCAGTATTTGACCGAACTGGTCGAATACTGCCACGGGGGATCCTGCGCGGGACCGGGCACCGGGAGAGGAGAGGGAAGGCTCATTAGGACCGAGCCTTCCCTCTCCTTAGGTGAGTATCCGACTTTTTTATTTTTAAATTGGTGAACACTCACTTTAACCTCCTTAGCGGTAACCCCGTGTGTGACACGGGGTAAGCCGCCGGAGGGTGCCGCTCAGGCCCTGCTGGGCCGATTTACTTAATTTTTTTTTTGCTGGACGCAGCTAGCACTTTGCTAGCTGCGCCAGCACCCCGATCGCCACCGCCGCGCGCCCGATCGCCGCTATCCGGTGCGGCGCGCGGCCCCCCCCCCCCCAGACCCCGAGCGCTGCCTGGCCAATCAGTGCCAGGCAGCGCCGAGGGGTGGATCGGGTCTCCCAATGACATCGCTGACGTCGGTGACGTCATTCCGCCCCGTCGCCATGGCGATGGGGGAAGCCCTCCAGGAAATCCCGTTCTTTGAACGGGATTTCCTGATCGCCTATCGCCGGAGGCGATCGGCGGGGCTGGGGGGATGCCGCTGAGCAGCGGCTATCATGTAGCGAGCCCTCGGCTCGCTACATGATAAATAAAAAAAATAATTAAAAAAAAAACTGCTGCGCTGCCCCCTGGCGGTATTTTTCATACCGCCAAGGGGGTTAATGAATTTTAAGGGCTCATTTCCATGCAGCACAATGCCCCATGGCTCTGCGCGTCACTCTTGGTGGCGGAGCTTGCGATCCCATTCATTATACTGAACGGGACTGCATGCTGAAGCGCCCTGAAATGCATCAAACCTTGCCGGATGATCTAGCGGTGAATCGCCATGCATAAATGGAAACTGCAGACTGCGGTCTATGCACTGTCTGCTGTCCCGGCGATCACGTTTCCATAAGCACGCCTGAAAGCGCACTATATGGTAACGAGCCCTAACTTTGGAACACTTAATAGACTGCTACTGAGCAGAGGCAACAAAAAATTCAACCTACTCTGTAAAAGTTAAATATAAAATAAAACCAGGTGATATCTGAGAAAAAAAAAGTTATTTTTAGGAGTAGGAGGATAAATAAAATTGTTTATTTCAACAGTTTATTTTTACCTCAGGTTCACTTTAATTGCATTAGCAATGCGATTATATTGTCCAGTGTGAGCGTAGCGTAAACCTAAAAAGGTTATTCAGATCCACACAGAATTTCAAATATTTGCTGAAAGGGACTTTTTGTGGGCAGCATGGTAGCTAAGTGGCTAGTATTGTCATCCTGTAGCACTACAGTCTCAGGTCCCAGCCTGGATTACCTGCATGGAGAGTGTATGTCCCGCCATGCTGGTTTGGTTTCTTCCAGGCACCAGCCCGGTGCACACCAGAGAGGTTTGTTTTTTCCACAAACGCAAACTCGGGGGCTGCAGCATTTTTAGATTTCTGAGACGTTTCTGCCTCAATGTTAAGTATAAGAAAGTGTAAAAACGCACTGAAACGCTAGATCAGAGCGGTTTTCCAGACGTTTTTGTTATAGTAGCTGTTCAGTAACAGCTTTACTGTAACAATATATGAAATCTGCTACACAAAAACTCTCAAAAAAACGCTAGGCATGTTTAGAAAATCTCTCTAAACATGCCTAGAATCGCTCTGAAAATCTGCTTCAAAAACTTATAGCGTTTTGCAGATCTGCTAGAGGTTTTTGGTGTGTACTGGCCCATAGTGAGGTTTTTTGCCACAAGTCAAAAAGATTGGTAGGTTAATTGACTGACTAACCTGCAAAAGAGGCTCTAGACCAGGGGTGTCAAACTCAAATATAAAGTGGGCTGATATTTAACACTGGAAACAAGTAGTGGCCAACCTAAATGTCTACTGGCCACCTTCCTACCTTATAAAGTTTCCTGGTATCTAATGGCACCCCTCCAACACCTATACAGTTCCCCAGTGTTTAATGGTCCTCCCTTCCTCCCCTATACAATTATGCTCTAGGCCAGGCATGGGCAAACTTGGCCCTCCAGCTGTTAAGGAACTGCAAGTCCCACAATGCATTTGCCTTTATGAGTCATGACTGTGGCTGTAAGACTCCTGCAATGCATTGTGGGACTTGTAGTTCTTTAACAGCTGGAGGGCCAAGTTTGCCCATGCCTGCTCTAGGCTGTGGCAGGGGGATTACAGTGTAAATGCTTGTAACTGATCTTTAAGGTGCGTACACGTGTAAAATGGTTGGATAGACCTTTTGGGTGCCAGTTTGCAGTCTTGTACACACTCCTCATTCTGGTACAGCAGTGCAATGCATCTGTTTCTATCTAGAAGTTAGGAGGGATGATAGCATGGCGCATGAAAGAGTAGCAATGTGTTTGGGGGTCGCTGTAACCCGCCGACAGGAAGGGGACGCCGCGGGAGCCGTCGGGCACTGAGTACGAAGCTTTGTTCTTTTAAGTTAGCCAATAAATTGTATCATCCTTATTGCAAACTTCTAACTTCACTGATGTGCTCGTAAAACTCACAATGTGCACAAATGTTTCTTTAAAAAAAATAAAAATAGAAAAATCACAAACGCAGAATCGCGCATGTGGAAAATCGTGTGCATTAACAGCAATGGTGAGTGTGACGATCCCATTAGTGACTCGTTTGACTCCCGCTTTGAACAGCTGTGGAAAATGAGTCAGAACTATTGGATAAAAGTCATATTTTGGACTTCTACAATCATATTAATTCTCTAAAATAAATTCTACACAACACCCAAAACTCTAGCATACCATAGTAACACACAATGGCCTCAATTCACTAAGATCATGCTGGAGATAAGGCAAGAGAAAACTTACCTCCACATAAGAGAGAGTTATCTTATCTCTTCACTCCTTAAGTTACCTCCTCTGTAGTTAAGTTACCTCCTCTGTAGTTAAGTTACCTCCTCTGTAGTTAAGTTACCTCCTCTGTAGTTAAGTTACCTCCTCTGTAGTTAAGTTACCTCCTCTGTAGTTAAGTTACCTCCTCTGTAGTTAAGTTACCTCCTCTGTAGTTAAGTTACCTCCTCTGTAGTTAAGTTACCTCCTCTGTAGTTAAGTTACCTCCTCTGTAGTTAAGTTACCTCCTCTGTAGTTAATTTAACTCCTCTGTAGTTTTCACATGCAGTTAATAAACAGCCTGTCTTTAACTCTGTAGTTATTTTAAGGATTGAAGAGTTAACTTAAAGACAGAAGAGTTAACTTTAGGTTTGCCTGAGGTAAAATGTTTCCTGAATACTACATGCCTTATCACCATGGTAACAACTCTAGAAGAGTTATTAAAGACAGGAGAAAAGCTTAGTGAATTGAGGCCATAGTTGGGTTGAAAAAATACATATTTTCATCGAGTTCAACCAGAAAATATGATATGACCATAGTCTGCACCCGCACATACTGGTGTCTTAGTTGATCTGGCTACCTATAGAATGGAGGGTCCTATTCAAGATCGGCCTACTGACATTTAAATCCCTGAATAATCTAGGCCCTGGATACATCAAAGAAAGGTTGCAGCTGCGTAGCAATCCCCGCACTCTCAGATCCACAGGTTCTAATAATCTAGTCATACCCAGAGTCCACTTGGAAACTTTTGGTCCCAGAGCCTTCTGTCATGCTGCCCCTACGTTTTGGAACTCCTTACCTCAACAGATCAGGACAGCTCCATCCCTGGACGTGTTTAAATCCAGACTGAAAACCCACCTGTTCAGTTTGGCATTTGCAGAAATATAACTTTTGTTGTGTGAATACTTCATCCTACTACCAATTACTGAATCTGAGAGAGCCTAAGCGCTTTGAGTCCTATGGGAGAAAAGCGCTATAGAAATGTTATTTTTGTATTGTATTATTGTATCTAGAGCAGGGGTGTCAAACTCAAATACAGAGTGGGCCGAAATTGTACACTGAGACCTAGTCACAGGCCAACCTTAATGTTAAAGAGGAACTCCAGCCTAAACAAACATACTGTCATTAAGTTACATCAGTTATGTTAATTAAAATAGATAGGTAATATAATCTCTTACCCACCCTGTTTTAAAAGAACAGGCAAATGTTTGATTTCATGATGGCAGCCATCTTTTTGGTTGAAAGGAGGTGACTGGGAGCATGAGACACAGTTCCAACTGTCCTGTGTCCTGAGCACCTCTCCCAGTTGCTAGGCAACATGAATAACAACATAGGAAATCCCATCATGCTCTGCACAGCATCAGGGGAAAAAAGCCCTGACTTGGAGCTTAGATAAAAATGCAGCTAAAAATGATGCTTTGGTAAGAAAAACAAAGTTATGATGCTGTGAAACTGTTAAAGAAACACCAAGCCTTTTCAGTGCTGCTGAGTAGATTTTTAGTCCGGAGCTTCACTTTAATGTCTACTGGCCACATTTACTCCTTTATGAAGTTCCCTGGTGTCTCTAATGGCCCCCTCCAACCCCAATACAGTTCCCTGCTATCTAGTGGTTCTTCTTCCCCTATACAGATCCCTGGTGTCTAGAGGCCCCCACCCTCCCCTTTAAAGTTCCCTAGTGTTTAGCGCTTAGTGCTTTGCCCCTACCTCCCCCATATGGCTTCCCTGGTGTTCTCGGGCTTCACCTCCAATATAGCTTCCCTGGTGGTCTAGAGTGGGCCAAACCTAATGCAAATGGGGGGAGGCACAAGAGCGATCGGCTCTCACAGGCTGATGCCTATGACAGCCGATCGCTATCATTGGCGGGCGGGAAAAAAATAGTACATTTTATTTAAATAATAATACATAAATTAATAAAAAAAAACCAATAACCTGCAGCAGTGATCAGAGCCCACCAACAGAAAGCTCTGTTGGTGGGCAGAAAAGGAGGAGGGGGGGTAGAATCACTTGTGTGCTTAGTTGTACGGCCCTGCAGCGAGCACATAAAGCCGCAGTGTCCTAATTTGTAAAAAAAAATAGCCTGGTCACTAGGGGGGTAAAGCCTGTGGTCCTTAAGTGGTTAAACATGTAAAATTTGCCATAACTACTTCCTGTGGTTAATAATCACTCTTACTGTAAAGAACCCTTTCCTGAATAAATGGCAAAAAAATTTCCTCCATGCACAGAGTGCTATAGATCATAGAGTGCTTTACATTGTAGTGTGGCAGTCTCTGCAGGCTGGGGTTGGTATTCAGGCTCCATCGTTCAGAAATAACCATTTGCCCAATCTCATTACAGAAATGTCCTATTAGGCCTAGTGCACACCAGAGCGTTTCCGCTGCGGTTTGCGATCTGCTTGCGGGTGCGGATCCGCTAGGGTAATGTATTTCAATGGGCTGGTGCACACCAGAGTGGGAGGCGTTTTGCAGAAACGCATACACCCGGGCTGCTGCAGATTTTGGATTGCGGATGCGTTTCTGCCTCAATGTTAAGTATAGGAAAAGCGCAAACCGCTCTGAAAAACGGCACTTCAGAGCGGTTTGCCAGGCGTTTTTTGTTACAGTAGCTGTTCAGTAACAGCTTTACTGTAACAATACATGATATCTACTACACCAAAACCGCTACACAAAACCGCAAAATGCTAGCTGAAACTCTACAGAAAAAAGAAGAAAAAGCGTTTCAAAATCTGCTAGCGGTTTTTGGTGTGCACCAGGCCTTAGAGGATATTGGGTAAAAGAAGACTATAACAAACACCACAGGAAGTCAGAGCTGTGAGGGTGGATGCGTATACATGTGTAATTATACTGCCGTGAAATAATGATCACACTGCACTGAATTCAGGTGTTCAGTAATAAATAACGATATCAATGTGTAGAGGTCACACTCACCTGCACATCATTTGCATTACTTGCTGTGGTTTTACATGAGAGCAGAAAGCCAGGCAGCTGCCAGTTGTGTCAAAATCTCTCAAGAACATCAGACAGCTAGAGCAGAGAAATCGTGAGATTCACTTTCACTTTATTGTAACTAGATACCCTAAAATATAAGCATTGGCTGAGAGCTTTATACTCCTGATGGGAAACCTCAAATCAGCTACTGTATACCTCATAAGGCTCCCACTGCTAAAGAAAAAACCACTGTTGGGGAAAAATGTAACATTTAAAATACATGTAAACACATACAAAAGAAGAGGTATGTTTCTTCCAGAGGAAATACTTTTCTCCTATGTTGCTGTCACTAACTGTAGGTAGTAGAAATCTGACAGGCTTTTCGACTAATCCATCTCATGAGGGATTTTTAGTATTTTGTTTATTTTTTTTTACAAACACAATCACTGTAAAAGGGATCTATACAAATATGTTGGCTGCCCCCACCTGTTTGCACACTATTTTGGCAGTTGGACTGAGCAACTGCCATTCACTATGTGCTTTTGAAGTAAAGAAACTCCGGAGAATCCCCCATGACGAGATGGACTATTCGAAAACCTGTCAGTTCTGTCAGATTTCTACTAACTACTGTATGTAACAGCAACATAGAAGAAGAAGAATTTATAGCACATTTTATTCTAGGAGAAATGACTTTATATTTGTATTTTCTAGTATTTTAAATTTTATAATTTTTCGCAACAGTGGTCCTTTAAGATGCGTACCTAAGATGGGGAGGTATTGAGTGATGTTTGCATGTTTTTTCTTTAGGCAGGGGTCACACTTATTGGCTTTCGTACGCGTTTTCTGCACAGAAAAACTGACTTCAACTGAGAACTCATGTTAATCAATAAGCAAGGTCACACTTTAATGCAGATTTCGCATGCAGAAAAAAAACTGACATCTTGCGCAATTTGTCAGTATTCTCTATAAATGACATTAGCTGCTGTAAGGCAGGGGTCACACTTGTCTTTCAGTTTTCTGCAAAGTGTAGAAACTGAAAGACAAGTGTGACCCCTGCCTTAATCTCTGTCTCTTTTAGGAGCACATGCTGAAAAGAACTGCATTTTAGCATCTGATAAACAGTCACTGTATGTTTTTATTAAGTGTTAATTGTTAAAGCTATTTGGAACTTGGTGACGCTCTTTTAGCGCTCCTCTTCAATTTACGCCGCTAAAAGCAGGGGTCACACTTGTCTAGAAATGCAGCGTTTATGCATTTATTTATCTTTAGCAAATCTGCAATCGCCGCACATTCCATGCCATCCTTTGCAGAATCTTATTTCTGGTTCTCACTTTGTGAATTTGTGTTGGCATTTTCCGCTGCATGGAAAAAAAAAAACACATTTTGCATGTGTCGTGCGAATTACATATCAATGCAGGTCAATTGTAAAGAGAAAGCAGAAAAACGGTTCTTTCCTTTTAGGAAAGCAGCATGTTTTCTATTTCAATGAGCTAGATGACGTGTTTACTTCTCCTGTCGGGCAGAAAATGAATTGCGAAGAATGACACAAAAATGCAAAGCTAAACCAGACGAAAATTTGAACAAAAACACCAAAAGTGAAAACGCATGCGTTTCACATTTTGCGCTTGGGCAAGTGCTGACTCTGCTTCAGTACCGTAAGATCTCTGTATCTAGTCAGTCCCTCATACAGACATCTCTAATGTTAGGTACACAGGACGAAAGTTTCTGGCAGGTTTAGGCCCTTGCATTTTTTAAATCGCAAGATCTTTTGAAAAATCATGAAAATCGTGATGACCTGTACATACTGGTGCGATGCATTTTTAGAAAAAAAAAACAATTGCAGTGACTGCTGCGCTTTTTAAGTGCTGCATTTGATAAACACACATGCAATGCAATGCATGCAATTTTCATCTAGTTTTTCAGGTAAACAATCAGGAATCAGGACAATATAGCCTCAGCAAAATCGCAATTGTGTTGCAAGCCCACAAAAATCGCAAGTAGAAATTTGATTAAAAACGCTGTCGCATTGCACTGCATTTGCACGTGCAATTTTCTGTGTGTACAGGCCCTGTCAAATCGATTATTTCCAACATGTCCGATCTGATTTCCGATTTATTTTCTATAGAAGTGAATGTAAAAATCAATCGGAAACTGAACAAAAATCAGATCGGACGTGTTGGAAATCGATTTGACAGTAAATCCTCCAGAAAATCTCATTATGTGTACCTAGCATGAGAGCAAAACAGTTGTGCATCTGTTCCCATTGTCTGGGATGGCCACATACAGTATATACCGGTATATTCTTTTTTCTAATTAGTAAGTGGAATAAGAGAAGTTGTGGAACAGCAAGTGGAATTCACATCTGTTACTTCAGAGCTATCGTGCAGTGTGGTTCATTTATTTTTTCGTAAGTTTATTTTAAATGGAGAAATGTCGCAATGATCTACTCGTGAGTCACTTCTGGTGAAGTTATATGAACGCAGCACAGTGATAATTTATTATCATTATCATCACATTCTTATCACTTATTTATAAAGCAACAACATTTTTTGCATAACCCCAATTGCACAAAAAAAAATTGCAAAACCTACATAACTGGAAGACGCATCACTATATCATTTTCAGTATGATTGTAGAAAAAAGACGACTCAGAATCCTTTAAAGCAAAACAAAAAAAACTTAGATATTATTTACCCATTAGCGGCTTCAAAGGAATTATCTTGTTTAAGATGAGTGTGCTGCTTTTGACCTCAGCCGGCAGAACGCGTGCTGTAAATTCTTGGAATGCTTTGATCTGTCTCTACTAGCAGAAAATATAGAAACTGAAAGTAGAAGCCCTCTGTTATTGTCTTACACTGCCCCCTAGTGACAAGTGGTTATAAATACACATTGCAGCAGTACTAATTAACAGCAAGGAAATGTAACAAATAAAAAAATACATGGTTAAATTAACTTGGAGCACATGGAAGCCTCTAAATAAATTGCCTGCTAAAGGGTTAAAGCAATGCTGATCATGGCTGCTGCAGTCACTGCCCCCACTCGTGGGCCCCTCTGGCTGGCCGGCTTATTAGGCTATTACTGAGGTCCAGGAAATAAGGGAAATATACCCATCCAATTTTGATTGGCCAATTTTACCTTCTCCATGTACAATGAGGGCCAACCAATTTTAAAAATAAAACATTAAGATCAGATACATCAGTCTAATTGTTTCCAGTACAGGAAGAGTTAAGAAACTCCAGTTGTTATCTCTATGCAAAAAAGCCATTATCTCTACGACTTTCAAAAGTCGTGGAGAGGGCTGTTTTCTGACTTTTATTATCTCAACTGTTAGTTAACTATTTACCTTTTCTCTGCCAGAGGAGAGGTCATTGGTTCACAGACTGCTCTGAAAGAATCATTTTGAATGCTGAGTGTTGTGTAATCTGCACATGTTAGAGAATGATGCAATGTTAGAAAAAACACTATATACTTGAAAATAAAAATATGAAAATATTTTCTTTGCTGCTAATCTTCTAGTAATTATTCGTAGTACACAACCAATTCATTATATAATATATATTTTTTTCCGCTTCAGTGTCTCTTTAATGCAGCCACACATGATACATTAAAAAAATATTCAATTTTATGGCAATTCGATAAAATAAAAAATATTAGAGCGAGAAATCCTGTTTTATTAATATAATTGGCTGATTTTTTCTGATCAGTGTTTATGAAAGTTGAATAGTGTAGGATAGATTGTCAAATTGTTGCTGTAAAGACCAGAGATGGATCATCCACAAGGCAATCCTATGCAGTTGCCTAGGACCTGGAGAGAGACTAGGGGCCTGTTGGATGCTACCCCTACCAAATCTTACTAAAAAAAAGCCAGGTGACCATCAGCATTTGGCCAAAACTGCTATCTTGCCTAGGGCGCATTTCATCTTAGGCCTGGTGCACACCGAGCGGTTTTTGATGCGTTCCGCAAACCGCTTCCGCCTGTGAAAACGCTTGGCTAATGTATTTCAATGGGATGGTGCACACCAGCGGTTTAAAGGTTTTTAGCAAACCGCAAACGTGGCTCCTGCAGCACTTGCAGTTTGCAGATGCGTTTCTGCCTCAATGTTTAAGTATAGGAAAAGCTCTAAATGCTTTGAAAAACGCTGGATCAGAGCTGTTTTCCAGGCTTTTTGTTACATTAGCTGTTCAGTAACAGCTTTACTGTAACAATATATGAAATCTTCTACACAAAAACGCTCCAGAAAATGCTAGGCATGTTTAGAAAACCTCTGTAAACATGCCTAGAATCGCTCTTAAAATCTGCTTCAAAAACCTCTAGTTTTGCAGATCTGCTAGCGGTTTTGGTGTGCACTGCGCCTTAATCCATTTCCAGTAAAGACCAAAGCAATTTTTTGGGAGTTTTAATCTCTGGATAGCTGTTGTTTTCCAGGTAATTCCACAGAATACATTGCTGTGATGTTTCAGTGCTACTTAAGTTATTTAATTTAATATTGTAATATCATTTTTACATTTCAGTTTTCTTTCAGCTACAAATGCCTAAAACTGCCCAGAAAATCAAACCGTGATTTTCTGAACACTCCGACTGCTTAGCCTGGGAGCGCACTTGCATTGCAAACCAACGTAACTATGAGCAACTCACCTGGCATTGTACTGTCAGGATTGCTGAGTCTGACCATGCAGTACAAGGTAAGAATTATAAATATTATTGTAATGTGCACAACTGCGGGGACATACATGAAAACAGGCGCCTGGAAAAAAAGGGCGCAGGGGATTGCCGGCAGTAGAATATTGCTACAATTAGCAATATTATACTGCTGGATACCTATATTCCTTTAGTAAAATATCAGTAATGTTTACCGATATTTTACTATGGCTAAACTGAACCCTACTTTCACACAGAACCCTTTCTGTACAGATGCCTGACCCCCCGCCCCCGCTGCAAAGCCAGGGACGGTACATTTTAAATTCTGGCTTCCAGAGATGCCTGATTAGCGCAGACATAGTAAATTTTGGTGCCCGATAGCATCGCGCCATCAGGGGTTTGCGGAAGTGCAAATTCTATACTAGGGGCACCTATGCCTGACTACCTATACTGGGGGCACCTATGCCTGGCTATCTATACTGGGGGCACCTATGCCTGGCTACCTATACTGGAGGCACCTATGCCTGACTACCTATATTGGGGGCACCTATACCTTGCCTACCTATACTGGGGGAACCTATGTCTGGCTACCTATACTGGGGGCACCTATGTCTGGCTACCTATACTGGGGGCACCTATGCCTGGCTACCTATATTGGGGGCACCTATGCCTGGCTACCTTATTGGGGGCACCTATGCCTGGCTATCTATACTAGGGGCACCTATGCCTGACTACCTATACTAGGGGCACCTATGCCTGGCTACCTATACTGGGAGCACCTATCCCTGGCTACCTATATTGGGGGCACCTATGCCTGGCTACCTATATTGGGGGCACCTATGCCTGGCTACCTATACTGGGGGCACCTATGCCTGGCAACCTATACTGGGGGCACCTATGCCTGGCTACCTATACTGGGGGCACCTATGCCTGGCTACCTATATTGGGGGCACCTATGCCTGGCTACCTATACTGGGGGCACCTATGCCTGGCTACCTATACTGGGGGCACCTATGCCTGGCTACCTATACTGGGGGCACCTATGCCTGGCTTCCTATACTGGGGGCACCTATGCCTGGCTACCTATACTGGGAGCACCTATGCCTGGCTACCTATACTGGGGGCACCTATGCCTGGCTACCTATACTGGGAGCACCTATGCCTGGCTACCTATATTGGGGGCACCTATGCCTGGCTACCTATATTGGGGGCACCTATGCCTGGCTACCTATATTGGGGGCATCTATGCCTGGCTACCTATATTGGGGGCACCTATGCCTGGCTACCTATATTGGGGGCACCTATGCCTGGCTACCTATATTGGGGGCACCTATGCCTGGCTATCTATACTAGGGGCACCTATGCCTGGCTACCTATACTGGGGGCACCTATGCCTGGCTACCTATATTGGGGGCACCTATGCCTGGCTACCTATATTGGGGGCACTTATGCCTGGCTACCTATATTGGGGGCACCTATACCTTGCCTACCTATACAGGTGTCACCTATACTTGGCTACCTATACAAGTGGCACCTATGCCTAGCTACCTATACTGGGGGCACCTATGCCTGGCTACCTATATTGGGGGCACCTATACCTTGCTACCTATACTGGGGGCACCTATGCCTGGCTATCTATACTGGGGGGCTAAATACCGCATCACAAATAACGTTTGACAGTCCACCGGGAGGGGGGCACAATTTTTACACCCTTGCCCTGGGTGAAATTTAGCCTAGAAACTGCCTTGTATGCAGTACAGTGTCCATGTTTCCTTATGGCCTCTTTTACACTGTGCACTGAAATACTGAAGCTTTTTCACAATGCACTGCTATAGAGAAACAAAAATGCATTAAAAAGCAGTGCAACGCATTAAAACGCATTAAGTGTAAAAGGGCCTTAACAGAACATGTTTCCTTCAAACATAGGAAGCTCGCCCAATAATGACAGGAGCAGATTTACAACCTCTTTTCACAAGTTGATAGGAGTAGAGGGGAATTTGAGGGATATGAGGCACTACATCATTAAGCTGCTAACGGCAGGTCAGACTGTTGATAATCTCCCACTGGGGAATTAGCTGAAGCCACTAGACAGGTATCAGTACAATAGGCAGAAGTTAGTCTGGAAACAGTGTGTGGGCTGGTGAGTTGTGTACAGGGACAGCCTGCGTTGACCAACTCTGTGGTGTGTGCAAAAGTGTCTCAAGCAGATCTTGAGTCATTTCACAGTCTTGCTCTACATGCTGTCTGCATGATGGTGTTACACAGAAAACTCCAGTATGATGCATGATCTATTGGAGCAACAACGCTACTTTCACACTGAAATGTAACGGTGTGCCAGACTATAGAACAGATGCCGTTATACTGTAGTGGTACGTTCAGTTACCAGCGCAGTGCAGTGAATCTGTCGGAATAAAGGTGGCCACTAACAATCCAATTTCTAGCAAAAAATCGTTCGAGCAATCAAATTCTGATCAGAAGTGAAGTCGTTCACTACACCATCAACAAACCAATCTTTGCTTCTTATCTATCAAAACCAACAAGAAAATTCAAATTTTGGTTCGACAAAAATTAAATCGGACGATTGTTTTTATAATCGTTAGTCATCGATTGTGCATCAACAGAGATTATTTACAACCATTCCAATCTGAATTTCTGATCGCTCGAACGATTTTTCGCTAGAAATTGGACCGTTAGTGGCCACCTTAACCACTTGAGGCCCACACTGGTAAACCCCCCTAAAGACCAGGCTATTTTTTACAAAATTGGTCACTGCAGCTTTAAGGCCAAGCTGCAGGGCTGCACAACACAGCACACAAGGGATTCCCCCCCCCCGTAATCCCCCCTCCCCCTTTTTCTCTCCACCAACAGAGCTCTCTGTTGGTGGGGTCTGATTCCCCCCCCCCCCCCCTCCCCACCCCGTGTTTATTTATTTTTTTATAAATATTTGTTATATTTTTTTTCATTATTTCTGCCATTTACTTTATTTATTTATTTTTATAATCCCCTCCCTGCCCCCAGCCGGCCAATCCTAGCGATCGGCTATAATAGGATTCTGCCTATGACAGCCGATCGCTCTCTTGTCCCGCAGGGGGACAACCGTGTCACACGGCTGTCCCCAGTACAGCGCTGCTGCTGATCGCAGCGCTGTACTATATGTTAAGACAGTGATTTTGCCGTCTAACAGTCTTCCCGCTCGGAGACTGAAGACTGGGCAGAGCTCCGCCCCCTGAGCAGGAGATGCGCGCGCAGCCTGCTCGCGATCTCCTGCAAACTGCAGCCCCAGGTCTTGACGGCAATTGGCGTTAGGCGGTCCTGGGGCTGCGGCCACGCCCATGGGCGTGGAGCGGTCGTCTAGAAGTTAAGAGAGGAATCGCACTTAGATCTTTGGATAACGCCTGCGTTTATTTTTCCCCGCATGAGGGAACCGCACTCGAATGAAACCCGGCCCACTGATTAACATGGTGCAATTCTGAAAGCGGGAAAACATCAAGTATGACACCTGCCTAACATAAGGCATGCTAGGCCAGTTTACAGTTGAGAGAGGGTAGGAGGCGTCCGTAGACATAACTGTACTTCTTATGGTATAGGGTAGTACTAAAAATAAAGTAAGATACTAATGTTCCTACCTTAAAGCAGTAGGATTAGCCATACTATGCCAGGGAAAAAAAACACATATATAAGTAGATAAATACACATGTATTATACTGTCCACGTTTTGATTTCAGTGAATTTTATATAGTAAATGAAGAGAATTCTGTTCCTGGTGGGGGGCCATGTCTTTTGCCCAAAGCTGAGGCTAAATACGGATGTCATTCTTCCCTTAACTTTTTTTTTTTCTCCTCCAATCGCTGAGTCACTTCAGCCTTGCTTGTAAACACAAGTGAGCAGGGGATCGTGTTTCAGATAAGCAGCTGGCAGGGAAATAAAGGGAAGAGGAGGAATATATTCTAGATAATGAGTCCGACAGGAGAAAGGCGCTATACAAATACTGCCATTATTATTATTATTATTATTATTATAAAAAGAACCCCCAGCATGCAACTGTTTGGCACTGACTACTAAAGGGCCAGTGCTCCTTAAGTATGTGATAACTCCAAATCATAACAGCAGAAAACGTTTTTAAAGTTTTGAATGCAGGATTAGCATTTTTTATAACTTAATACACTCAGACTAGTTGCTGTTGAAATTTGATTTTTATGGTGATACTCCCGCTTTAACCACCCTGGCGTTCTATTAAGATCGCCAGGGCGGCTGCGGGAGGGTTTTTTTTAAATAAAAAAAAAACTATTTCATGCAGCCAACTGAAAGTTGGCTGCATGAAAGCCCACTAGAGGGCGCTCCGGAGGCGTTCTTCCGATCGCCTCCGGCGCCCAGAATAAACAAGGAAGGCCGCAATGAGCGGCCTTCCTTGTTTTGCTTAGATCGTCGCCATAGCGACGAGCGGAGTGACGTCATGGACGTCAGCCGACGTCCTGACGTCAGCCGCCTCCGATCCAGCCCTTAGCGCTGGCCGGAACTTTTTGTTCCGGCTACGCTGGGCTCAGGCGGCTGGGGGGACCCTCTTTCGCGGCGATCGGGCAGCACACGCGGCTGGCAAAGTGCCGGCTGCGTGTGCTGCTCTTTACTTGAACAAAATCGGCCCAGCAGGGCCTGAGCGGCAGCCATCGGCGGTGATGGACGAGCTGAGCTCGTCCATACCGCTAAGATGGTTAAAGGAATCAAACTCACACGTAAGGTAGTGGTAAAAGCTTCTCAAATTTTATCAAGGCACAATCGACAACGCGTTTCACGGCTACAGCCATTTCCTCAGGTCTATGGGGGTGCCCTTAAAAGTAAATGGCAGTACTCAGAATCGACAAAGAATACTAACAACTGTCGTTACAAACAGTAGTGCATAAACAATGTCTCTTGATAAGCATATATAAGGAGCTTAGATATAATAAAAGATATAAAACATATAACAATATATCTATCTATCTATAGTCATATGTTTTATATCGTTGTCGTCGCTCCCAGGACATGCATCACTTTGCAGCTGGGGGCAATCAGGTAAGCAACCTATCCTTTGGGGGGCAACACAGATGGTCTCCCTGGTCGTAGCCAAGCCTAAGGGTGGGCTCTCTGCGGTTCTCTGCCCCCCTTCCCATGGCACTCTTGAGCAATGTGAGTGCTTTGAGGGGTGTCAGCGCTGCACCCCATTTCTTGGGGATGCAAGAAGGGCTACACGAGGCACCCCTGTTTATGTGCAATGTATATTGCGTGGGCCAACTCCTGCAGCGATGTAGGGAGTTGGTTTTAGACCCTGCATATTCTGGCAAGCATATATGCTATCAGCAAATGCTATGCTGCCTAATTGTCTAAATTAGTCAATACACAATTAGGTAGCCAGTATATATTCAGGTTAACTTGGTCAGAGCATACACTTCTTTTTCTCCAGCTTGCAAAATTGGGTGTAGGATGGAGGCTCCCAATGTGAGTTTTATTTTAGTACTTTAAAATATAGTAAAAAGAGAGGTAATTGCTTACCTGTCCAGAAGATATAGACACCAGTACAACTGGAAACACGTTTTTATACAAAAAGCTATCTGACAATGCGTTTCACGGGTCATGGCCCACTTCCTCAGGTCAGTACAAAATGCCTTGTTAGCATAGGGGATAGAGTGTAGGCGCCTCAATTTTTTTAAATTATTAGAACTTTAATATTAGAACTGGTGGATGACCAAGGTAGAGCAGAGCTATTGAATGCTTGCTTTGCTTCTGTCTTCACAAAGAAAACGTTGTTGTTGCAAATTATAAATGCAGAAGGGTCCAAATCTTCCAATTTTAATATTAGATACTTAGCACAGGGAGGAGTGAAGGCAAGACTAAATAAAATCAAAACTAACTGATCAGGCTTCTGGCCCAGATGGCATACATCCTAATGCTGGGAATACACGGCTCGATTCTGAGCCATTTAGATGGCTCGATAGATAATTTCCGACATGTCTGATCTCTGGCCTGATCGTTTCCGCGCTCGATTCTGAATGGAAGACAATGGGAAAAGATAAGAAAAACAAGCGGAAGATAAGAGAATCGCCTGCAGAATCAAGCATGGAAATCGGTCGCGAAATCGAGCCATGTATGCCCAGCATAAGGGAATTAAGTTCAGTTATAGATAAACCCCTTTGTCTTATCTTTTGTGACTCTCTTTCAAGTGGAATAGTTCCAATAGATTGGCATACAGCCCACATTTTTTTTTGCATCATTTAAATAGGGCAAAAAAAAAAATCAGCTCCAAGAAATTGTACACCTCTAATCTAAACATCAGTTTTGTGCAATTTGAGGGGTTATTATTATTGCAGTATTTGTTTAGCGCCTTTCTCCTGTCGGACTCAAAGCGCTTACGAGGCAGCCACTAGAGCGCACTCAGTAGGCAGTAGCAGTGTTAAGGAGACTTGCCCAAGAAACTCCTTACTGAAATAGGCACTGGCTTACTGAACAGGCAGAGCCGAGATTTGAACCCTGGTCTCCTGTGTCAGAGGCAGAGTCCTTAACCATTGCACTATCCAGCTATCTAGGGTTCCTAAGAGATGCTATACTAGACTTCATAGCAGAGAATAATCTTATTTCTCATGGGTTTTATTAAGGACAGGTCTTGTTTGACTAATATGCTCAGCTTTTATAAGGTGGTGAATGCTCGTGTGAGTATTGGGAATGCTGTAGATGTGTTTACTTGGACTTTGCAAAGGCCTTCTATTCTGTTTCCAGTCTGGTGAAAAAGATGAGGATGCAAGGACTAGGCAAGTCTGTGTGCACGGAAAGGGAACTGGCTAAGGGCTGGTGCACACCAGAGCGGTTCTGGAGCATTTTTTAAAACGCTTGCAGGGGGAAAACCGCTTGGCTAATGAAAGTGAATGGGATGGTGCACACCAGAGAGGTTTGTTTTTTCCACAAACGCAAACTCGGGGGCTGCAGCATTTTTAGATTTCTGAGACGTTTCTGCCTCAATGTTAAAGTATAGGAAAGTGGAAAACTGCTCTGAAAAACGCTAGATCAGAGTGGTTTTCCAGGTGTTTTTGTTACAGAAGCTGTTCAGTAAAAGCTTTACTGTAACTATTTGTAATCTGCTACACAAAAATGCTACAAAAAAAGCTAGGCATGTTTATAAAACGTCACTAAACATGCCTAGAATCGCTCTGAAATCTGTTTAAAAACCTTTAGGGCCCGTTCAGATCACAAATGCGGATGGCCATGCGTGCGGAGCGCAACGCGTACGAACGCATGGCCATCCGCGTTTGTGTGCGTTGCGTGGCTGATCCCATCACTGAAAAGTGAATGGGACAGCCACGCGTTTTAGCAAAATCTGCGTGCAGCATGCGTTCCCGGACCGCACAGGTCCGGAACGCATGCAGTGTGAACATCAGACATTGCACTCTATGCAATGTCTGATGTCGTGCGTGTCGGCCACCTGCACGCGTTTCCAAAACGCGGCTGGAAACGCGTGCAGTGTGAACGGACCCTTAGCGTTTTGCAGTTCTGCTGGCGATTTTTGGTGTGCACTGGGCCTAATAGACAGAAAGCAGAGTTATGGTCAATGGATCTTGTTCAAAATGCGTGACTGTTAGCAGTGGGGTCCCACAGGGGTCAGTACTGGATCCAGTGCTCTTCAATATGTTTAATAATGACCAACTAGATGAAGTAGAAAGTAATGCTGCTATTTTTGACGATAATACAAAATTGTGCAGAATTATCAATTCTCAGGAGGATAGTGACATATTGCAGGAGGATCTGGATAGGATGGCTATATGGGCACATAAATGGCAGATGAAATACAATATTGAAAAATGTAAAGTCATGCATTTTGGTCATACCAATGATCTAGCACCATGCAAAATAAACGGGATGCAGATGGGGACATCAAATCTGGATAAGGACTTAGGAGTACTCATCAACGACAAGTTAAAGTGGACCCAAATTAAAAATACAAGATTTCAGAAATAAAATCTATTTTCTAACTTATAATAATAATTGGCAGCCTGTTTTCAGCTGCATGATGACAAATATAAAATATTTTACATTTATTGGAGGAACCCTTCCCTTCCTTTCATATTGCCGGGACAGAATCCGGCAGACTGGTGGAGGAGATAAAAAACAAAACACAGGCTGCTACGGATGATGTCACAGGGGAGGTGATCTCAGCTTGTGTGAGATTTCACATAGACGACGCCCCTGTGAGGGAGTGTAGCTGATGACAATTACACCCATGATCTGAAAACCTCTTACTAAGCTCAGAAGTAATGGCTGCCACCTGTATAACCCTAGTTATGAAAAGAGAAGGGTGAAAAGCATGCAGTGAAATGTTCATAGGCTTGAAGGAGTATTTATTTTTCTTTGTATGTGTCAGAGTGGTGTAACTAAATATTTTGAATTAAAAAAGTTTGGTTTGAGTCCGCTTTAAGTAATCATAGCCAGATGTGCCCCCAGTATTAGGTAGGTACTCTCCCCCCCAGTATAGGTAGCTAGATGTGCCTCCAGTATTAGATAGGTACTCCCCCAGTATAGGTAGCCAGATGTGCCCCCAGTATTAGGTAGATACTCCCACAGTATAGGTAGCCAGATGTGCCCCCAGTATTGAGTAGCTACTTCTCCCCTCCCAATAAAGGTAGCCTGATGAGCCCCACATTAGGTAATCCCCCTCTCCCCAGTATAGGCAGCGAGATGTAAGCCATGTACAGCTAGAAGCCTGGACTGTGCTTCCAGAGCTGCATGTATGTGGAGCTATGAATACTGGCATGTATGTGGATAACATGAATGTTCATTCCCCTGACTGGGCTGTGAGCGTTCCGCAGCTCTGCATGTCATGTTTTATGAGGGCCTATCTGTCAGTTTGTTTACCAAAATCACAGTGTGAGTGCCAGGTGTACCAATGTTTAATAACCCGACCTGTGCAAACATTGTTGAAGGGCCCTTATTACCCCGCATTAAGGCAAGGCGACTGTAAATCACAGCAGAGATTGCCCGGCAGCTGGCGCAGGGGAGTTTGTGGGCTGATGATGCTCACCTGATAATACCAACACGGCAATCTGGAATTATGCGCTAGCACCATAAAGGCATAAAAGAGACCCGGACCCCGGCCATGCCAGTTACTGTATGCCGTAAGATGATTGGAGCAGGCGGTTGTTATGGGAAAAGTACAGATTTTTGTATGTCTGTGGAAAATTGCTTCACAGGTCTTGCCAGTACCATTTCATGTAGTATGTTCACTGGGCAAACATGGTGCCATTATTTAGCTTGTAAATGGTTCTTCCCACAATTTATTTTTATTATTATTTAGTATTTATATAGCACTGACCTCTTCCGAAGCATTGTACAGAGTATATTGTCTTGTCCCTTAACTGTCCCTCAGAGGAGCTCACAATGTAATCCTTACCATAGTTACATGTCTATGTATGTATAGTGTAGTGTATGTATCCTAGTCCAGGGCCAATTTTAGGAGGAAGACAATTAACTTATCTGAATGTTTTTGAGATGTGGGAGGAAACTGGAGTGCCTAGAGGAAACCCACACAGACACAAGGAGAACATACAAACTCTGAGCAGATCGTGCCCTGGGATTTGAACTGGGTCCCCAGCTCTGCAAGTTAGAGTGCTAACCACTACACCACGATCTTTTGAGACCCTGTTGTCAAAGGACAACTGCAGTATCACAAAAAAATTTATAATTTAAAATGCATTCCAAATGTACATTCCTGTGTAAAATATATTCTGTAAAGTATAATTAACTATACATTTTTCTCCTATGTCAATGTCACTTACAGTAGGTAGTGGAAATCTGAGAGATCCATCAGGTTTTGGACTAGTCCATCTCATGGGGGATTCTCTGGAGTGTCTTTATTTTCAAAAGCACTTACTGAATGGCAGTTGCTCAGCCCAACTACCAAAATAATGTGCAAACAGCTAGAGGAGCTGGTTGACATCTTTGTAGAGTTCCTTTCCAGCGAATGCTTTTGTAAAGAATAAAGGTAATACTGAGAATCACCCATAAGGAGATGGACTAGTCCAAACTCTGTCAGAGCCTTACGAGCTACTGTACGTGACAGCAGCAAGGGAAAAAGTAATTTATAGTGCATTTTACTCTGGGAGAAATGCACATTTTATATGTACCTTACATACTCGCATATAAGCCTAATTTTTCAGCACACAGATGTGCTGAAAAATTTCCCCCTCAGCTTATATGCAAGTCACTGGGGCAGAACGGATGGTGGAGCAGGTTTTGTTACTGGCAGAGGAGAGAAATTATCATGCACTAGTGATCCTGCTCTTGCCAGCTGCCTCTCTGCTGTGTCCGTGCTTCCATCCCCTGCAACATTTCCCTCCCTCCACCCATCCCCCTCTTTTTTCCTATACTTACCTTATTTAAGGACTGTCACCCTCCTTTACAGTATATGATGCCCTATTACTTCCTGCCCTTTTAGCCTGCCATTTCTATATGCCCTTTAGGTTTGCCACCTATGTCCCTTAGTCTGCCACCCCCTCCTCTATATGTTGTATCGGCCTGGTTTTAGTGCTGGGCAGGACTAATGTTTATATGAGGTCACCGTAGTTACTGCCTAGATGAGGCGCCGTACGATTTGTTTATTTACAGGCCGTCACCATGGCAATGCCATGGGAGGCGTTGTCCATTACGCGTATGAACGGTGCTCCCGGATGTGGGTGATGACGTGTGCGCTTCACGTCGCACTACCTGGAGTTTTGCCGCTGCTTTTGACTGATCGGCTGGGGCAAGTCGAGGGCTGGCCCGCCTCTGACCAATCAGCTGGTGGGATTTACGGGCATTACACGTACTTAGCCGCCGCACCAGGGTTTTTCATATGGGGGACCTTATGTGGGCACGATGGTGCTTACCAGTGAGTAATATTAGTGCCATCTGTTTTTGAGCTAGCTGGGATTTTGCTTAATCTATATAATGGGCCATGTAGGGGGAGTAGTTTTTATTGGAGGAGAATTTTTGATGGACTTGGCAGCTATCAATAGCATTGCAACTTCCTGGGGGAGTGTGGCAAACGTAGGTCGGGTGGGTGTGGGCTGTAGCTCCACCTTAGGGCGGAGGTATATAAAAAGCATGTCTCGGCCATGTTCGTTTGGCTGCAAATATGTTATGAGCCTATAGGCTATACCTAATACTTGTTGTTTTAGAATGTAAACTTTACACCTTATCACTTTAGCGCTGTCTTTGCACTTTGTCCCTTGAAAAAGCTTCATTTAGAAGTGAAACACGTCGGGTTTTTTGGTGGGGGTTGTGTAATATTTTATATATATCTGTGATGTTAAAGGGACCTGAGATGAGTTTTCTCATCCAACATATACTGACTTAGTAGGCCCTGCATCACTTGCAAGTTTATGTATTCGTATCAGCCAACTGCTCTGATCTTATTCTTTTACAATAAAAGTTAAGTGTTAGGTTCAGTAATAGGGTATATTGTGTTATATTTAGATTCAGGTTCTGTGACTTATGTGCAGTGCGCTGCTCAAGACTACCTGTGTCCCCTGGCTTGTAGAGCGAAGCATGCAAACAACGTGTTAGCGGTGCAATGATTGGGGATTCTTCCTGTATGGCAATTGCTGTGTCCTGTGTATATATAACGCCATCTAGTGGCGTCTCGAGACACAACTGCATCATCCTTGGGGCATGTCTGGCTATGGGGGAGGGGCTGACTTGTGCTGAGGGCACATCTGGCTACTGTGAAGGGGGCTTATACATGAGTCAATCATTTTTCCTGGTTTGTGAGGGAAAAGTTGGTACCTCCGCTTATACGTGGGTCGGCTTATATGCGAGTATATACGGGATGTATTGTAAATTTTACAGTTTTTTTTTTCCTGCAATAGTGGTCCTTTAAATTACACAATTTGCGGTTTCAGGATTTAGTGCAAAAATCGGAGTTTAGCTGCACAATACACGTTTACCAGGACACAGAGGATACTGTGGTTGCCAGAGAAGGCAGTGGGGTGGCCATATACCCCAGAAGCGATAATGGGCCTGGGCGGCCGCAACATCTGGTGAGTCACTACACGCTTGGGGGGGACCCCAATTTGAACTTCCATCATTGCACCCTGTATGGACTGATAGAGAGCCCTGTCATTATACGCTATATAGGTTCTGGATGCAAGCCTGGCTTCAGGGGCATGAAGAGATATTTTGCATATTCAGGAGTGGTGCATTGTGGGAGACCACAGTCGCTCACGTAAACCTGAATTATCGCAAATACCGTCTGTTTTAAGGAGGTAAACTACATTGAGGATTGCTTTTTAGAAGAAGGGCTTTTTGGTCTCTTTTAGTCCCCTATTCTTTCCTAGTAGTTGTGGGTCACCCCGAGCTGCTTGGGTATTCTGTGACTCCTCTTAATTATATGTGGTGTTATTTTTTGCACATGCCATTTGATTGTTACATTCACCTGTGCCTCACTCCAGCTACAAGCAACCTGTGTCCCTCTGAGTCATCCACCTCCATCCTTGGGCAACTTATAGAACACTGTGGGCCATCCACAGTGGGCCATGTCCATGGGCCTTCTTGACGGAAGATGGAATGCGTGGGAACTGCATACTTTTGTGTAGCACTGGTGCAATGGCCGAAACATTGTTTAGTGCTGTATGCACACTTCCATAGCTGCAGCTGGTTCCATGATGATCTGCCAGCGGACTGACTGTTGCGGTCAGTCGCACTGGTCCTGTCAGTCAGTAAATCTGTCCGTCGGTCCGTCAGTCTGTGTTATCAGTCTAGCCTAGGCCTGCCCTGTCTTTCCAGTCAGCCCAAGCTGAATAGCATCAAAGGATTTATACTTAACTGGAGCACACAACTCAGCCAAGTCACAGACTGTACGGGCCTGTCAGCCCAACATGGAGGCGACCGGAAGGAGAGCCAGGAATCTAATGGACCACATGGGGCTAGAGGAAGCATTAGGTAAGTATAAATCCTTTGATGCTACTCATCAGTCCATCTTGTCTGGCCTGTTCTGTCTTTCCTGTCCATCCTGTTAGTCCTGTCTAGCTAGTTCTGCCAGTTTGTCATTATTACATAATTAGTTTGTTTCACAAAAGACATCTATAATGTTCAACCAGGGAAAAAAATCACAGTCCTGAACCCGCACATATACCTGTTGATCCAGAGGAAGGTGAATCCCTTTACAGGGTTGTGCCAATTATCCTTAAAAGGGGAAAATTCCTTCCGGACTCCAGATGGCAGTCAGATTAAATCCTTGGATCAACTGCCAGGAATTAACTAATAATTATAGCTTTGGATGCACTTCAATGCAAGGAAAACACCCAAGCCTTCTTTAAATTCAGATATACAGTTTGCTATAACTACTTCCTAAGATATTGCAGATGTAAACACTTTTACTGTAAAGAATCCCTTTTCTAAATACATGGCAAAAACTTTATTCTTCATACGCAGACCATGTCCCCTTGTCCATTGTACAAGCCTAGGGACAAAACGCTCATCTGCCAAGCTTTTGTATGTTAACCAGGTCATATAGTTACTAAACTTGTTATCAACCAGTATTCCCAAGTCCTTCTCCAAGTCTGATGTTCCCAGCTGTATGCCATTTATTTTATATGTTGCTTTACTATTGATATGTCCAAGGTGCAAGACTTAACATTTATCAACATATAATTTCATCTGCCATTTGCCTGCCCATATGGCCATGTTGTCAAGGTCCAGTTGTAATATGTCACTAACCATCTTAAGATGGCCACACACCATACCATTTTTAAATATCTGTTCAATTCAAGATTTGCAATACATTTTTCTGACTGATTGTAACATTTCATAAATCTGACCAATGTACCACGCACCTATGTTAATTTTTTCCCCAATTATGATAAAAATGATTGGAAACTCTGAGAAAATTGCTAGGGTGTGTATATTAATACATTGACAATCTAACACATACCATACAATCTTTAGAAATATTGAAAAAAATTCCGGTTCAATAAAAATAAAAAAAACTGGAAATCTGATCGGATTTTTCAGTCGAATGAAATAAAAGCTTTCGATTTTTTCGGGAGATCCTGATCATATTTATCAAATTGACATAAAATCGGATCATTTTATTGTATCGTGTTCAGCCACCTTTAGTGTTTGATAATTCTGCATAATGTTTTATTATCTGCAAAGATGGCCACATGAATCTGTATTTCATCTCCTAAATGGTTAAAGTGTACCTAAGCCGAAGCTCGGGTACAAAATGAGATCCTTACCTAAAGAGATGGAAGCATCAGTACCCTTTTGAGCCTTCCCTCAGTGCTCTAACGTTCCCGTCGCTGAACGCAGCCCCCTGGAAGATTAGCAACAATACATTGTCGTTAATCAGATCGGGGCCACACACCTCCTCTTTCTATAACACAGTAGCCCCGCAAGCCCACCCATGCATGCGCTGTAAGCCAGAGGCACTCGTGTACGAGGTGCTCCGTGCTATTGCACATGTGCGTCCGTGCTTGCGTGTCTACTGCATGGCCGCGCTCGTAACAGAGTTTGAGCGCTGTCCCAATCTGGAAGGTAGCCCCGCTCAGTGACGGAAGACATCGTAAATATCTTGTTCTGAAAAGAATTGGACAAAGTACTGAAGCTCGCTGCACCCCACTGCTAACAGTTTCCCATATTGAGTATGTTCTGTTACCACCATTCTTTGCCTTCTATCCCTTAAAGCAGTGTTCCCCAACCCTGTCCTCAAAGCCCACCAACAGTGCATGGTTTTTGGAAATCCACAGAGGTAGTTACCGTAATGAGCTGAGACACTAATTACCCCACCTGTGCATGTTTGTGGTTTTCTGCAAAACATGTACTGTTGGTGCGCCTTGAGGACAGGGTTGGGGAACTCTGCCTTAACCATTTCAGCCTGAGGATATTTTTCACCTTATGGACCAGAGGAATTCTCCCATTTTTTCCACCACCAATTAGGCTTTCTTTGGGTGGTACATTATGTTAAGAATTATTTTGTTCTAAATGCATTTTAACGGGAATAATTAAGAAAAAAATTGAAAAAAATAATTATTTCGCAGTTTTTGCCCATTATAGTTTTAAAATACCACATGCATCATTGGTAATTAAAATCCACACCTTTTATTTGCCCATTTGTCCTGGTTATTTCAACGTTAAAATGTACAGTGTATGGTGACAATATTTTATTTGGAAATAAAGGTACATTTTTTTCAGTTTTACATCCATTGCTAATTTTTAGCCCATACATTTATAATAATGTGCCCTATTGACATACATACCGGTATTCATTTTTTTTTTAATCCCTATAGTCAGTAGGTGGAATTTTACTATTTGGCCACAAGATGTCCCAGCTGAGCAAATCCCTATGTAGTGTACAAGTACGCTACATAGGAAGCAATGTGTTGCTACATTGTAACTAGGTAACTGATGTAGGCATCAGTGGATACCTGCAATCACGGTGGCCAAGAGGGGAGATTAATGAATGGGAGACTCCTGCTTGGGGCTGGAAAAAGCTGCAGCTGAGTAAAAATAGATTTTTCATTTCTCATTGGAAGTCCATTAACCAGTTCTCTATCCACCACATACACACATTTCCTCCGAGTCCCTGTATCCTCCGCACCAGGCTATTGTGGGGATCAGTGTCAAAAGCCTTTGCAAAGTACAATTATACAACATCTATTGCTTTCCCAAATTCTAGATTTTCATTCACCACTTCATAAAAGCTGAGGATGTTGGTGTGAGGCAGGACCTGTCTTCAGTAAATCCATGCTGTCAAACTAAAATAAGATTGTGTGTTCCATAATTTTGTATAGTATCCCTCAGGCTGTAGTTTCCTGGTTATGATTTTTTTCCTTTCTTGAAAAAGGGCAAAACATCAGCTGTACGCCAGTCATAAGGAACTGAGCCACTTGAAAGAGAAACACAGAAAAGAAGGTAAAGTGGCTTACTGATAACTGAACTCAACTTCTTTAATACTCAAGGGTTAATGCCATCTGGGTCAGGTGCCTTGTCTTCTTAATCTTATTCAAACGTGCCTGCACACAAACAGGCCCATCGGACTGTTCTGCGAGTTACTGTATCATATGTCTTTCCATTCCATTCTGCTGGTCTTGCTGGTTTGTTCATTCAGTCCTACTTGTTTTTTAGAAATCCTGGAGCCTCCTTCTTTTAGTTAAAGATGTAGAGAGTAGAGAGCCGCTTTAAGTCAGAGATGTGGAAGTGAGTGTAAGATGGGGGGATGGGGTTAAAATTTTACTAGTGGCTTCTAACTGGAAAAAGGCTCTTGCAGTCCATGAAGAATTTTGAAAAACAAATTGTGTGTATATAATGTATTTATTTTTTTCTGGCGTATAAGACTACATTTTAACCCAGGAAAGTATTCTCAAAAGTTGGGGGGTTTACACACCAGGTGTGCCAAGTGAAGGGCGGAGCAAGCTGCAGGCGTCTGGAACTGTGCCCAGAAAAACACACCTCTTTCACGTGTCTGGCCCGCCCTTGTATCCTGTTTCCATACCTTCTTCTCTGCCTCTCAGATCTCGCTGCTGATGACTGCAATGAAGTGGCGCAGGTGCGCATGTGTGAGATCTGAGAGGCAGAGAAGGAGGGAATAGTATACAAGGGCAGGCCAGACGGATGAAAGAGCCGTGTTTGCGCTACCACTCTGATAGTCTTGGAGACAGGGATAGTTGGCCAATGGAAGCAGGCTTTGTATACAACAACTAGCCAATAGCCGGTAAGGTGCATCACTTGCCGTGATTGGCTAGTTGTATACTGGATACCACATACAGTACAGCACCAGTATCTGTACCTGTTTATACAGTACTAGTGACCTTAGCCCGTTTAATAACGGGCTCGAGGTCTGTCACCACCGCCACCTGTCCGCGCGTGTGCACACGCCCGGCCAGCCCCCTGGCTGTCATGCCAACACAGTAGCGCAAACACAGGGACACACACACACGGACATGAGACGCAGAGACATTTACGTTTTATTAGGTAGGATAGCTACAGTACAGTATACAAATGTCCAACAGTCAAGATGGGTAGTCTTATACGACGAGTATATTATTTATTCTATTAAATCCATTTCAATCAAAATTAAATAAAAAATATTGATACTGTTAAAATAAATAATTACCACAATGAGACGTTGCTTAGCAAGAAAAAAGTGAGGACTTCCTAACTCTGCTGATCTTTATACCCCAGTTAATATGCTAACATATTCCTCCCTCCAGGCAGTCTGTTATTCTATGAGTCCAATCAGCAGTATCTAAGCGAGACTTGGACTTCCTCATTGGGTGGGATCACCTGTGTCCTTCAAGAGACTTCCTGTCAATTTAAGTTTCACTTTATGGCCCATACTCACGGGCTACAATTGTCGCCGCAACACGCGGCGCACGCGTGTTGCGGCGACAGGTCGCCCGTGAGTATGAGGTGCAACACGGGCGCGCACCCCGAACTGTCGCTCGCCGCTGCTGTCGCCAGGCGATTGGCGCGGTCAATCGGCCGGCGACAGTTGCCGCCGCAACTGTCGCTAGTCTGCGTGAGTATGCGGACTAGCGACAGCAACCAGCAGGGAATACCCTGAGCTTCCGGCGGGGGGAGGAACATCAGCGACAGCTTCCTTCGCATCAGTTGCCAGGTCCCTCCGCCATGTATGCGCGGAGGGACCTGGCGACGAGCTGTCGCGCACACGCTCCCGTGTGCTAGCGACAGGCCAGAAATGTTGCCCGTGAGTATGGGCCATTAGGCTGGGTTTCAATTTCCTGGAAATGACACAGTAGTCCTGGTACATGAAGTTTCGAGTTTCGACCTCTAGTCAGTGACCAGCAAGGATAAATCTGCCTCTGGAAATCTGGTTTAAACCGCCTTTTTAGAGTCCTCTGAAAAGATGGAATCCCACTGCAAAGGCATAATAAGCTGTGCACAGTAAATAGCTCAAAAAGATACATTTATTCAGTAATATTGTGATAACTCTTAAAGAGACTCCGTAACAAAAATTGCATCCTGTTTTTTATCATCCTACAAGTTCCAAAAGCTATTCTAATGTGTTCTGGCTTACTGCAGCACGTTTTACTATAACCATCTCTGTAATAAATCAACTTATCTCTCTCTTGTCAGACTTGTCAGCCTGTGTCTGGAAGGCTGCCAAGTTCTTCAGTGTTGTGGTTCTGTGATGCATCTCCCCCCTCCAGGCCCCTCTCTGCACACTGCCTGTGTATTATTTAGATAAGGGCAGCTTCTCTCTTCTCTCTTATCTTTTACAAGCTGGATAAATCCTCCTCTGAGCTGGCTGGGCTTTCACATACTGAGAAATTACATACAGGCACAGCTGTCTGCCCTCTGCAGGAAGAAACAGCCTGACACTTCAGTGGAAGATAGTTGCAGGGGGAAAGAAACACACAAATGATCTCTTGAGATTCAAAAGGAAGGCTGTATACAGCCTGCTTGTGTATGGATGTATTTTCTATGTGTGGACATACTGTACATCAACCTACTTCCTGTTTTGGTGGCCATTTTGTTTGTTTATAAACAAACTTTTTAAAACTGTTTTTAACCACTTTTAATGCGGCGAGGAGCGGCGAAATTGTGACAGAGGGTAATAGGAGATGTCCCCTAACGCACTGGTATGTTTACTTTTGTGCGATTTTAACAATACAGATTCTCTTTAAGGCAATATTTATGATCATATTATTTAAAGTGTCACTTTAGCACACTGGTCTGATTACATTAATGGGGTTCTTATAGCCACGTGGGGGATATAAAGGATGTACACACAATTGATTATAAAATCTTGATTAATACTTTCCACAATACCCAGAGATCTGACAGTTTATTGCATTGCATATGGACTCTGGTTGGAAAAGTCACATGGTACACACATTCAGGCAGCACATATAAGGAAGCAAAGTGACATATATCGGGTGTGTGGTACTGCATTAATCTGTGATGGAAATAGTGGGAAGTTTGCTCATCTTTATGTACGACAACGGCCCTCCAGGAAAGGAAAAAGATAAGGGTAATTACCTCTACCTATCTGCACACAGCCGGGCGGGGCCACTTTTCCTAAAGAGCAATGCAGTGAATTTTTTGTCTCATTGTTGATGAATTTCAATTACCAATAACTATATATAAATATCAGCGCAGAGATCCAGTCCCAGATCTGTATCTGAAAAAAAAAAACCTGAAAACCCATTCTAAGGAAACAGATCTAACAGTTTACCAGTCTGGTATAAGATTTTGTCCAGTTATTTAAAGGCCCACTGTCGCGAAAAATTGTAAAAATTTTAATTCCATGGTAATTACCCTGGAATTAGTGCTATAGCAACGCCAAGCTCCAGTGCTGCCTGGCGGGCGCCAAAAAACCCTGCTTTGCTAAATAAGCTCTGTGCATCTCGCTCCCATTCACAACTGTTAGTTGAAGCAAACTGGTGTAAAACTTACGCAGCAGGGCAGATTCATCAGAAACGGTACAGTTTTTCTTAATTGGTGTTTTATAAGCAATTTCATAAGCGTTTTCTGGTTATTTTTGGTAGCGATTTTAAAAAGTGTAAGCTTTTTGCCAGCGATTGTGATAGCGATTTGCGATTAGCTATTTTAATTCTGATTGGTTCTTTCAATTTATTTTAATTTTTTTTTACAGTTTACAGTAATTTAAAATCGCACACAAATCGCTATATGTAGCGATTCATGAGCGATTTGCCAGCACTTCAATACTTTACATTGAAGCGCCAACACTCCCAAAATACTGCATGTGCTGCGATTGCTATTTTGCTAATCGCAGTTGCTAGTGTGGAATTTGTTACATTTATTTACATTGGCAGAGCGTTTAGGTAAATTGCTAGCAATTTAAAGCGCTCCCTAAACGCTCAAAAAAGCGCTCTAGTTGGTTCCAGGCCTCATAGTCAGGTAGGAGGGCAGGTGAGTTTGATAACGAACCATGCCTACACCTATCTGGTCATCAACTTGTACTCAAGTGGGTGGGTGGTGACCTGGCTTAGTGGTCGGCAAACTAGGCAGATGCCTAGGGTGACACCTGCATGAGGGGGAACACCATAGAGCTATTTTTATGCTGTGTTTCTGGAGTGTTTGTACGCAAATGCTAGTTCCACAAATAAAGGGACAAATGGCAGCTCTAAAGGTGGCCATACATCAGGCGACTTAATGGCAAATCGACCATCCAAATTGATTATTATTATCGGAATTGTATGAAAATTGGGGCCAACAAGTGCATGCCAGATTGACTATGCAACCAATATCGGACCGAAATTGGTTGCATTAATCAGTCAGTGTGTGGTGGTAACCGGCAAGCGATATCGGGATGGGCGACACATGTGACAAAACCTCCACTGCTGTCCCCCTAATGTGCAATGGGCCTCCGTGCATTACACATTACTTGTCTGTGGCCGCTGCTGGATCCAGGCGCACTGCTTGCTCCATACACGTGTCCCGCGTGGTTGCCAGAGTAACGGGGTGCATGTGACATCACACACATGCCCGTATGTACGCCAGCAACCATGTGGGGCGCGTGAATGGATGAAGGACATTGCCCGGAGCCAGTGGAGAACAGCGCAGTAAGCAGCAGGAGGGCCATTGCGCATTAGGGCAGGGATGTCAAACCGATCCTACGAGGGCCGAGATCCTCACACATTTTTGATACAGCTCAAATGAATTGATGGGTGTGAATCAGGAAAGGTGTGGTCCATCAGGTAGAACACATTCCTTTCTTTCTCAGTCCATCCTAAACACTGGCATGGATCTGGCCCTCCAGGGTTGGAGTTCGACACATGTGCATTAGGGGGACAGCGTGGGGGTTGCAAGGTGGTGGATGCGGCGTCACAAAGCCAATTCCGGATCGATTTCAGCTTGAAATTGATCAGGGATCGGCCTGCGGTGTATGAGCAGCCAACAGATCTCTCTCCAATCAGTTTTGTCTCTTGGTCGACTCTGCCCATCATTGCTAGCTGTCCCCCTAATGTATAATGGACCCCCGAGTGCACTACATTAAAGGAAACATAAAGCAAAATGTGCTGCCCCGTCATATATTTACACAGGGCTTCCTCCAGCCCCTTGCAGCTAACATGTCCGATGCAGCATCTCCCCTCGCAGCCGCCGGCCCGGGGTCCCCACCGCTGCAGAGGCTGACCTCCTCTACTGCGCCTGCGCGAGCACCGCTGTCAGTCAAGTCCACGTTGTCTGCAGTGTACTGCGCAGGTGCAGAAGTTCTGCATCTGCACAGTACACTGCGAACAATGTGGGCTTGATTGATATTGGCGCTTCATGCAGGCGCAGTAAGGACAACCTCAAGGTTGGCCTCTGCACTAGCGGAGACCCCGGGCTGGCGGTTGCGAGGGGAGATGCTGCGTCAGACATGTTGGCTGCAAGGGGCTAGAAGAAGCCCCGGGTAAGTATATCATAGGGCAGCACTGTTTGGCGGGGCAATTTTGGGTGCCTGGGGTCTGAATCGGGAAAAAATGCTCTGACTCCTAATGAATTTAAACTGTAATTAAAATAGAAAATATAAAATGTTCTATTTCTCAGATAATAGTCATAAATAATTTATACATACAGTAATAGCTGTGCTTAGTCCACAAAAATGAAACAAACCAATCAAAATTAGTTACTTGTGCTGCTTCAATAAAGCAGTCCCCGTATTTTTAAAGTCAGATATACACATCTGATTGTGACTGTATATATGATGTGTACACAGGAATCTTATATATGTTACGGCCAGAACCCGAAGTTTGGCCACTTCTAGTTCTGGCCGGCCACTTCGGGTTCTGGCCGGCCAATGCGCGAAGTGGCCGCTGCGCTGCGGCCAATGTTAGAAATGGATTGATTCCTCTGAGGTTAATGTATCTTCTGGCCGCAGTGCAGCGGCCAAATGTATAACAACTTAGTGAATTTATTGCAATTCAGCCGGCGGCAATGTAACAATTCAAGCCGCCGGCTTTTTTTTTCTGCCTCTCTCTCTCCTCTTATGGGCAGCCGGCGGGGACATGCGTGTCCCCGGGAGTCGTTCGTGGCGCCAGGGCAGCAGAGCGGGGAGGCTGCAGACATTGCTTCTGCCAGCACCCGCTCTGCAAGAACAGCAGGATTCCCCTGCCGCGACGAACGACTCCGGGGGGACACGCGTGTCCCCGCCGGCGGCCCATAGGAGAGCGAGAGAGGCGGGGGGGGGGGGGGGAGAAGAGAGAGGCAGAGAAAAAGCCGGCGGCTTGAATTGTTACATTGCCGCCGGCTGAATTGCAATAAATTCACTAAGTTGTTATACGTTTGGCCGCTGCGCTGCGGCCAGAAGATACATTAACCTCAGAGGAATCATTCCATTTCTAACATTGGCCGCAGCGCAGCGGCCACTTCGCGCATTGGCCGGCCAGAACCCGAAGTGGCCGGCCAGAACTAGAAGTGGCCAAACTTCGGGTTCTGGCCGTAACATATATACTAAATGACATCTATGCTGTAAGAATAAAGCCTGATGTGTAGCCGTGTCAACAATAGAGATGGTCAATGAGATGGAAATAATTCTGCGTTGATTCTGATTTATGAAAATGTACTCTTTGCTCATGAAATCAAATAATTTGATATGTTGTTAAAATTTGGTTTGGTGACTACGAATTAAATGGTACCTGAGGAGGATGAAAATAAGAAAAGTGTTATACATACCTGGGGCTTCTTCCAGCCCCCTTCAGGCTAATCAGTCCCTCTCTGTCCACCTCCACCACCTGGATCTTCTGCTATGAGTCCTGGTAATTCAGCCAGTCAGCGCAGTCCCGCCGCGTGCCGCTTCCACAGCCAGGAGCGTTCTGCACCTGCGCAATAGTGCTGCAAATGTGTAGTAAGCTCCGGGCGGCGGAGTGTGTGCATGCGCACTACACCACACTGGCTCAAGTACCTGGACTCCTAGCAGAAGATCCAGGTGGCGGAGGAGGACAGCGAGGGACGGATTAGCCTGAAGGGGGCTGGAGGAAGCCCCAGGTATGTATAGAACTTTAATTTCATCTGTCTCAGGCTTACTTTGTTACACAGTAGTACTATACTCTACATATGCACTCTCCACAGAGCTGCAGGGAATCCACTGAGAATGTTGTGCACATTGAACACAGAGGTGTTGTCTATCACCCATAAACCTGGTTCAGATTGTGCATGAAGAATGTGTGATAGAGGAAGAATCTCCTCATTCACCTGCAGAGTACCTGCACATCACTCTTACATGTACCCACAGTTACATTGCCTAGGGCCTGATAGATGTTCTTTGTTCCGGTCTGTACCTTTTACAAGTACTCTTACCAAGGACTAGTTTTAGTCTGTGACTAAAGGGAATAAATATGGCAGTCTCCATATCCTTCTCACTTCAGTTGTCTTTTAAAATTCCTAAGCGTTGGCAGTTAAGAGACGAATTTCATGTTACATACTTTCATTCAACAAGATTGTAATATGCAAATTAGAGGAGTCGGAGTCGAGGAGTCTGAGTCGGTGGAATCCTAAACTGAGGAGTCTGGGTCGGTGGATTTTTGTACCAACTCCACAGCCCTGGTATGTACAGTGCCTAGCACACTAATAACTATGCTGTGTTCGTTTTTTTTTTTCTTTCTCTGCCTGAAAGAGTTAAACATCAGGTATGTAAGTGGCAGTTCCACGGTCAGGACTGGGTCAGACTATAGTGTGACCCTCACTGATAAGAAATGACAACTGTAAAACACTTTCCTAGCAGAAAATGGCTTCTGAGAGCAGGAAAGAGACACAAAGGGTGAATAGATTTTAGCTCTGGCATAATTCATTGAATGTGTCATTGAGTAAAACCTTAAAGTAGATTTAAATATAAAATAAAACTGTGGAATATCTTTATAGATGTAATTTTAGGAGAAGGAGGAAAGATACAATTGTTTGTTTAATTAGTTTATTTTCACCTCGGGTGTCCTTTAAACATCACGCCACAAAGACTAAACCATGTTATTTGTTTACCTTTGTTTCACAATATTTTTTAATAAATAGCCCCCATTATCTCTCATTTCATTACATACAAAGAGCCTTCCAAAGGGTAATTTGCATGCACAAGATAAGATCCATGTCTTTCCATACAGGACAGCGGCTGTACTTTAGTCTGGAGGATTTGGAAATTAATGCAAATAAGTCCTCTTCCAACTTGCAAACGATTACAAGCCTATTTTCTTATGTGAAAAAAAAAAGACAAACCCATCTGAAATAGGCAACCCTACATAACAGACCTCTACTGGTAATGTGGCAATGTGTCTGCTGGACCAGAGATTGTCAGGCTTTGTTCACATCTAAAAAAATGAAAATCGCTGACCCCAGCGATTTTTGTTTTTTTGCGATTTTTCTTTTTTTCCCATTCCCGGCGCTCCACTGCACGCTACGATTTTGTGCAAATCGCGTTTGTAAGGGCTTTTGCAGAGCGATTCTTTTTTTTTTTTTTTTTTTTTTTTTTACTTCCTGGGGTCAGTCAGGAAGTGAACTCTTTGACCCGGAAATAATAAATACAATGTATTTATTCTTAAAACGCAATGGCTGCATAAAGCGATTTTGTGAGCGTTTAGTGCTCTTCCTATACCTTCCACTAGAGCAAAATTGCCCCAAAAATGGTACAGGCATAGTTTGCGAAGCGCAAAGCGGACGAAACACGCTGATATGAACATTCTCATAGAGAATCATTGCACAAGCGTTTTGTGGACGAATTTGAAAGTTGCATGCGCTTAAAAAAAGTCAGAAAACGCCCCTTGATGTGAACGAGCCCTCAGTGTGAGTTTAGGAAGGCTGATCGCACCTTGAGGCTAGGAGCGCACTTAGGGTCCATTCACACTTGCAAACGCAAAATGTTTTGCGGCTGCGATTTTCTCATAAGCAACGCAGAAAAATCACTGTACACTTTTGCGACTTTTGAGCGATCACGATTAGCGCTTTTTTAGCATTGTAATCACGATCAATCTAAAAAAATCGCTGAAAAATGCTGCAAGTAGTGCATTTAGCGATCAGCGATAACTGCGAGTCGCTGTTGATCGCAGCAGTGAGATCATTGCTATTTAGTTAATATTGTGCTAGCGCTTTAAACAGCGCTAGCGATTAGTGGTAATCGAACCAGTGTAAATTGGCCCTTAAGCTACATACACACTTTTGATTAAAATTTGTCAGAACCCTACTAATGGACCAATTAATAATGTTTCGACCGAGATCGCAAAGCAAATGTAGCCGACCGCCCTTCAGCAATGGCACCAAACGACCAATTATCGATCCACCAATGATTGCTCGTCACAGGAAGTGTGTACAGATAATTAAGCAACATTTAACGATTGTATTGTGTGATGCGCACGTGCCACATTAATTAAACAATGCGTAAAGCACATGCGCCACTTTAGAACGTACATTTTAGAATTAAAATAGTGGAAATGAAATATGTGCGAAAAAGGAATGGAAAAAAGTGGGGCACTCTAGTTTTTTATGAGCGCTTTATAAAAACAAACAGAATTCTGTTCCGTCACTTCCGCATTCCCTGTGAATTCCTTCTTTTTTTGATGGTTTCTGTTCAGTATGTATACAGGTCGGTCATTTATGACAGTTAACCTTCGATGAATGATCGGCAGTCGTAGTTCATTTCAACCAAATTTTGTCTGATATGTGTACTTAGCTTTAGCAGAATTGCTTGCAGGGTGGAAACCGCATGCGTTTTTGCACATAATGAAAGTCTATGCATTGCATAGAAAAAATGCTTATCTCTGTATTTTCCAATGTGCGTTTTTTGAAACTTGCTGCATATTTCTGTGAAACGCATCTGAATCGCACATAATGGGCTCGATTCACAAAGCGGTGCTAACCCAGTTAGAGACTTTAGGCGTGATAACCATTGCACCACGCTGGTGAAAAGCCAGTTTAGGTGTGATAAGTTTAGGTGTGATAAGTTTAGGCATGATAAGTTTAGATAAGTTTAGATTGCGTGCAAAGTACCGCACGCAAAGCAGCACCATTAAACTCTATGCAAAGTGCACCAGACTTTGCTAGCGCAAAACTTTTGATCAGCTGTGCACTGCGGTGCTAACGCAGTTGGTGCTTAAACTTATCATGCCTAAACTTATCGCACCTAAACTCATCACACCTAAACTTATCATGCCTAAACTGAGTTTAGGCATGATAAAGGGCTTTTCACCAGCGTGCTAACTGTTAGGGCCTTTTTCCACTACCCTGCGATTTGCGATTTGCTTCTGATCGCGAATTGCATGGTACATTAAACTAATGGAAACTGCAGCAGCAATTTCCATTAGTGCGATCCGATTGCGATGCGATTTTGGTCAAAGCGCAATCGTCATCCTGCCGCGTTTTGTATGCGATTGAGCTGTACTATAATGAGTATAGTAGCTCAATCGCATAGTGGAAATTGAAACGCGATTGCGATCGCGATTGCGATCGCAATCGTGATCGCGTTTCATAGTGGAAAAGAGCCCTTAGCACCGCTTTGTGAATCAGGCCCAATGTATTTCAATGGAGATGCAAACGAAGTGCATTTTCCTCCATGGGGAAAAAAAAGGAAAATGTTAAAAAAAAAAAAAAACAAACCCAAAAAGCAAATGCACCAAAACGCTTGAAAAACTTCAATGCAAACGCATAAAAAAATGCACATAAAAAAATGCAGAAAGGCGTAATGTAGTCAGCTCATGGTTTTCTGCACTACCTAGTATGCCACTCTACCTAGAGGCCTATGGAGGCTGTCAAATTGCATTCTGGGTTTGAATACCAGCCAGGGCACTATCTGCATGGAGTTTGTATTTTCTCCCCGTGTCTGGACTGGTGCACACCAGAGCGGTTCTGGAGCGTTTTTTAAATCACTTGCAGGGGGAAAACCACTTGGCTAATGAAAGTGAATGGGATGGTGCACACCAGAGAGGTTAATTTTTTCCACAAATGCAAATTCGGGGGCTGCAGCATTTTTAGATTTCCGAGGCGTTTCTGCCTCAATGTAAAAGTATAGGAAAGTGGAAAACTGCTCTGAAAAACGCTAGATCAGAGCGGTTTTCCAGGCGTTTTTGTTACAGAAGCTGTTCAGTAACAGTAAATATGAAATCTGCTACAAAAAAAAACGCTCCAAAAAACGCTAGGCATGTTTAGAAAACATGCCTAGAATTGCTCTGAAATCTGCTTCAAAAACCTCTAGCGTTTTTGGTGTGCACTGGGCCTCTGTGTGGGTTTCTTCCGGGCACTCCATTTCCCTTACACATCCCAAAAACATATAGATCGTTAATTGGCTTCCCCCTAAAATTGGTCCTAGACTACAATGGGCTTGTGACCAATAAAAGGTTGGTACACACTTTCAATTATGATTGGCTAATCACTGACCAATTTTACCACCTCGCTGTAGTATGAGGGTTTACCTACATTATCTGCTCATAGTATTCAATAAGGCCTGGTGCACACCAAAAACCGCTAGCAGATCCGCAAAATGCTAGCAGATTTTGAAACGCTTTTTCTTCTTTTTCTGCAGCGTTTCAGCTAGCGTTTTGCGGTTTTGTGTAGCGGTTTTGGTGTAGTAGATTTCATGTATTGTTACAGTAAAGCTGTTAATGAACAGCTACTGTAACAAAAACCGCCTGGCAAACCGCTCTGAACTGCCGTTTTTCAGAGCGGTTTGCGGTTTTCCTATACTTAACATTGAGGCAGAAACGCATCCGCAATCCAAAATCTGCAGCAGCCCGGGAGTATGCGTTTCTGCAAAATGCCTCCCGCTCTGGTGTGCACCAGCCCATTGAAATACATTACCCTAGCGGATCCGCACCCGCAAGCGGATCGCAAACCGCAGCGGAAACGCTCTGGTGTGCACTAGGCCTTACTGTTGACCCTCATACTGCATGGAGGTGGTAAAATTGCTTTGTAATTGGCCAATCAGAGTTGAAAGTGTGTACCAGGCCTTACATGTATACACACATCCAATTTTGATTGGCCAACTTTACCACTTCCATGTAGTATGAGAGCTTGCCTACACAATCTGTTCATAGTATTCACAATCTGTTGGCCCTAATGCTGGGAATACACAATGAGTTTTTCTGGCAGATTTACTGGCCAATCGATTTTCTGATCGTTTTTCCTGATCAATTTCCATTCACTTCTATGAGAAAATTGATCAGAAAAACATTTGAAATCAGATCAGACCTGTCAGAAATTATCTATCTGCCAAAAAAACCCTCAGGCTGGGTTCACAGCGGGACGTTGAAGTCACGTTGTAAATGTTGCGTTATGGTAATGCACTGCTGCAGTGTGTTACCTCTTAACACAGACGTTAACAGATACAGGGAAGCATACTTTTCATTGCCTGTATGCTCCACTGTATCTACTGTATGCAACGGTAACGCAGCATTAAAGTGGATCCGAGATGAACTTTTACTCATAGCATAATTGTGTTCCTTTCCTATTGTTTATAGGGCATTCCTCAAGCCAAATACTTTTTTTTTTTTGCTTTAATACTCTAATTCCCTATAAACTAAACAAGCCTCGCCCACAGCTTTTCAGAGTGCCTTGGTATTTTCAGACAGTAGCAAGGGCTCAAGGGAGCTCAGTCTGGGCAGGAGGAGTGGGAGGTATTACTAGCCAGAGATTTCAGAGGCAGGAGGAGGGGGATTAGGTTTTTTTCACAGGCTGATGCAGATCAGCTTGCCTGTGTGTAATGTTTACAAACATGGCCACTCAGGGCTGGTGCACACCAAGCGTGTTTTGTCGCGCTTTTACAGCCGCTTGCGGCTGTGGAAGCGCGTGGGTAATGTATTTTATGTTTTTGCAGAAACGCATACTCCCGAGCTGTAGCATTTTTTGGATTTCTGAGGCGTTTCTGCCTCCAATGTAAAGTATAGGAAAAACGCAGACCACTCTGAAAAAACGCTAGTTCAGAGCGGTTTTGCAGGTGGTTTTTTTTCCACTTTAGTTTTTAATAGTTTTTTTCATAAAAACAAAGAATATACATAGAAAGCGATGTCAAGGTTACAGAGATAAAATTTGCATTTAACAGTTGACTACAGTTTTATACTATCGCATTATGGACCTTAAATGCAAAAGGAGCCTGAAAATTCAAGTCCTGCGGCCCTTGTAATTATGAGCAGTCCAGTCTTCCTAGGGAAATACCAGATAAAGGGGGATAAAGTAAAATAAAATAAAATGAACAGGCATAAACAA
This sequence comes from Hyperolius riggenbachi, assembly GCF_040937935.1. Lineage (NCBI taxonomy): Eukaryota > Metazoa > Chordata > Amphibia > Anura > Hyperoliidae > Hyperolius > Hyperolius riggenbachi. The sequence goes on from NC_090651.1 coordinate 315,764,286, forward strand.
AAGAAAAAAAAGGAAGACACAAAGAAACAAAAAAAAAAAAAAAAAAAAAAAAAAAAAAAGAGAACCTAAGTCAAAAATAAAAGCCAGTTGAAACTAAACCAGGACTATCTTAGCCGGAAACTGGTCTCCTTCATGCTTACGAAGGTGGGGATACTCAAGGATGGAGCGAGGTCCACACCTCCCATGGCTCCCAAATCCTGTCAAAGGCCGGCATAGTTTCCCTAATATAGGAGGTCATTTTCTCCATTACATATATAGCTTGAATTTTGTTGACCAACTCTGGTTTCGTGGGGGGGGGGGGGGGATTTCCAATATTTAGCCAGAAGGGCTTTAGAAGCATTACATATCTGGCCCAGTAACTTGTTCTGGTGTCTAGAGAGCCCCGTTGTCGGTCTATGAAGCAAGGCCGCCCAAGGTTCAGGCGTAATTTGTTTCCCAAGAACCTCAGAAGCCAATGAGAAAGTTATGGACCAGAAATCGGCCACCAATGGACATAACCACCAACAGTGTAATTGATCTGCAGAAAGCAAGCAGCCACGAAAACATAGCTCTGTTTGAGTCAATCCCCATTTGGCAAGCGTGACCGGGGTCCTAATCCAGTCATACATCAACCTGTAGTTCCTCTCTTTGGTTACTGTGTTTTTGGAGGAGCTAGCTATAGCCGAGAAAATGACCTCCCATTGTTGTCCGTCTAACGTTGCCCCTAACCTTTCCTGCCATTTAGTCATAGCCTTGGAGGCCCCAGCATGCTTAACATACCAGAGGTCATAATACATGGAAGATATAAGGCCTTCCGAAAGGGGGTATGAGGAGTAAGTGGACTCAAGGCTGGAACGTGTGAACTGTAAGCCCTTTGCCTTTCTAGATTGTATAAAATGATGGAGTTGCAAAAATCTGAAACTTTCAGCGTTAGTAATCTGGTGTTTCTCCTGTATCTGAGGCCAGGAAAGAATAGAACCCTCTGAGAGTAGATCCGCCACTGACACAATCCCCTCATTCCTCCAGACACCCCAGGCCAGGCCACAAACCCCAGGTGGGAAGTCAAGGTTGTAGAATAAAGATTCCATCCCTGAGGGAGAGGCTAGTTGAGGTAACATTCTGCATAAGGATTTTTTAATACTTAGTGATTCGGTGATTGGTAACCACGGAGCATCTGAGCCTAAACAGGGCCTAGGGGTCCATAAAAGGTACTTGATGGGGAAGGGGTGGATCATTTCCTGTTCAAGGTCTACCCACCTTACTGAGCCCTGGGGGGAAGACCATTGGAATAATTGGGCGAGTCTGGCTGCATAGAAATAATGTAATAAGCTAGGGGCCCCCAAACCCCCCTGGAGTTTGTGCCTGGCCAGATATGCGTACTTAATGCGAGGTCTACGCCCTGCCCAGATAAAATTTGTGATTCTAGACTGGAGTGCCTCTAAATCTTTCCTAGCAACCCTAATGGGCAGAGCCCTGAAGAGATATAGTAACTTTGGGAGCAGCGTCATTTTTACTGCATAGATCCGTCCCAATAAGGAGATGCGGTAGTGCTGCCACTCGTCCAGTAAAGAGTGTAGTTTTCTAAACATTGGGGTGTAGTTGAGCTTTTAAAGGTCCTCGAGGTCGTGCGATACTGTAACCCCCAGATATTTGATTCCCCCATGTTTAAATTTAAAGCCAAACGTATTTGAAAGTGTAGCGCAAAGCTCCTCAGAAATATCAAATGGTATAGCTTCCGATTTGATTTTATTGATTTTAAACCCAGAGTGTTGGCAGAAATTGTCAATTTCACTGAAAAGATTCGGGACCGAGATTAGTGGGTTAGTTAATGTGAAGATTGTGTCATCAGCGAACAACGCTGTCTTGAATTCCAGTGCCCCAACCGTTACCCCCCTAATATCTGGAGAGCGCCTCACTTTAATGGCCAATGGCTCAATGCACAAGGCAAACAATAATGGGGACAGGGGGCACCCCTGTCTAGTTCCATTCTTGATCGGAAAGGGGGGGCGAGGTGATGCCCATGTTGCAAACATAGGCCGAGGGGTTGGTATATAGGCTTCTGACCCCATTAAGAAACTCTCCCCTGATCCCAAATTTCTGTAACACCAGTCGTAAGTACCTCCAGTCCACCCTGTCGAACGCCTTCTCCGCATCCAAAGATAGGAGGAGAGAAGGCGTCCGACAGTGCTTCATCCTGGCCAGGAGTCCTACTATTCTGCGTGTGTTATCCGTAGTCTGTCTCCCTGCAACGAATCCTGTCTGGTCCGGATGGATAACACTTGGGAGAATGGGGTTAAGCCTGTTTGCCAAGATCTTCGAAAAGATCTTGACATCCACATTAATAAGTGATATGGGCCTATAATTCGTTACTTCCGCAGGGTCCCGCCCAGGCTTGGGGATAACTACAATCGAGGCGCAGGACATTTCAGGAGGAAAGTCTTCCTCCCCCCTTAAGATTTTGTTGTAAAGGACTGTAAGTTCAGGAGCTAAGATTTGCTTAAAGGCCTTGTAATACGCTGCTGTGTACCCATCCGGACCAGGGGCCTTAGATGACTTAAGTTTCTTAATGACCGTCATCACTTCCTTAACCGTAATTGGGGCATTAAGAGATAAACTCAGTGGGGATGAGATCGTTGGGATTGGGATATCATTTAGGTAATTCAACATGTCAGGGGCGGAGATCCTAGATCTATCCGTGGTAGTGCCATCGTATAGCGACTCATAGTAATGTTGAAATTGTCTAATGATTTGTGTAGGGTCGTGGGTAAGCCTCCCTGAGTTGTCCCTGATAGGGTTGAGCCTGTTTAGGGCCATTCTGTTGCTCAACTTTCTGGCCAGCATAGTATCTGGTTTGTCACCCTTTTCATAATAAATTTGCGAAGTGAGACGCATAGCTCTCTCAGCCTTTTGGAAGAGAAGAGTCTTAAGCTCGAGTCTCAATTCCTTAATCTGGTTGAGTAAAAGAGATGAGGGGTTCTTGGCATGAAGCAGTTCTAAGCGTCTCACTTCAGCTTTCAAGGAGTTCGCCCTGGAGATGGCTTGCTTACGTTTAATAGAGGAAATTTTGATGAGCTCCCCCCTGACAGTGGCCTTATGGGCTGCCCACCTAATCCCCTGTGAGGTATCTCCCACCAGGTTGCGACCAAAAAAAGAGGATATCTCCGAAGTCAGTTGCAACTTAACCTCTTGGTCCACTAAGAGGGACTTATTGATGCGCCACCTGCTGACCGGGCGCGGGACCAGAGAAGAGAAGGCTACCTGAACAGTAGCGTGATCAGACCATGAAATCTCTGAGTGTTCAGCCTGGACTACCTCTGCCAGCAGGGGCGCATCCATAAATACGAAGTCAATGCGGGAGTAAGTGTCATCGGGGTTAGAAAAAAAGGTATGACCTGTCTCCCCTGGGTGAAGCGCTCTCCAGACATCCCATGTTCCCGTGTCTGCCAGGAATTTAAGTAAACATTTGGGTGTGGATCTAGCACGACCTCGAGGACCATCTAATGAAGCGTTAAAGTCGCCTGCAATGATTAATTTACCTTCTTTATGCGACAAGACTTTGGAAGAAAGCTTAGCTAGGAAGGGGCGTAAACCTTCAGAGGGGGCGTAGACAGCTACTAATGTCAATACCAAACCGTTGGCATCTCCAGATAGGATCAAATATCTGCCGTCAGGATCTCTAATAACATTCTTAACCGTAAAGTTGAGCCTCTTATGAAGGACTATGGCTACACCACACTTCTTATGTGGGGCTGAAGCGAAGTAGGTCTGGGGATATTGCTTATGCCAGAATTTGGGTTCTTTGCTATGGACATAGTGCGTTTCTTGTAGAAATATAATATCCGCCTTCCCTTGTTTATAATATTGACAAGCAAGGCGTCGCTTTTGCGGGGCGTTAAGGCCCTTTACGTTATGAGTAAAAACTGTTAAAGGATTAGCATAGTTATGGGAGACACCCTGAGGGGACCTCGATTCAGCCGTTGTGAATAACATTATAGAAGATAATGGTGGTGCGGCCATAGTTACCCAGCCAAGGAAAAATCCTATAGAGAGCCCTATAATTCAACCCTTGATTTAGGTAGGTGTGCAAGCAGACTTTACTCCATCGACTAGCACTCCGGCTAAGAAGGATAGTACATATAAAAACTGGCATAACATGAAACAAAAATAAGAGAACTCGCTGCCTTAATAGACTACCTGCTGTAAAGAGAGAAGTAGGTATTCTAGCCTGACAGCAGGTCTGGCTAACAACAGCATGTAAAACAATACTCAACATTAACATAAAAAACAGAGAGACATGTAACCACATGCCCCGAGCGAACATTAAACTAGCTGCAGTCAGAGACCGCAGTTTAGTCCGGGGCTATAGCACCTTCGTACATGCCGGGATAGCACGACAAATGCTCCAACCGTTGAAGCCACTCAAAAGTGCATAATTCTTATGCAGGCGACCGGTGGCGGTTATTGGCTGTTAAAAACAAAAAAAAACACAGCCTATGGGAAAATGTGTGGTGAAATAGGAACAGACACCAGGGAGAATCACCCAGGGTTGGAGGATGTAGATCCAGGACTGGAGGGGTTACTGGTGAGGTCTTCAGCCCTTTCGTGCCCCTTTCGACTATGGCCTGGAACGCTAGACCATTCAGGCTGAGGTGGAGAGAGTCTCTTGGGGGGAGGGGAGACCGGTGAGCGAAGTGGTTTCTCCACTTTCAGTCCCAGCTTTTGTAGGATCTCGGGTATAAATTGTGGATCAGAGATGACGAGTTGCCGTCCTTTGTGGGGGATAATGAGTTTAAAAGGGAATCCCCATTTATATCGGATTCCGTGTTTAGCCAGGACTGTGGTGAGGGGTTTCAGGCCCCATCTTCTGCTGAGGGTAATAGGAGACAGATCCGGGTAAATAAAAATGTTAGCCTCTTGGAATGTCACCTGCGGGAGATTGCGGGAGGCAGTAATGATTGCTTCTTTGGTGCTGTAATAATGAAGTTTGGTTATGATATCCCTGGGGGGATTACCCTCTTTAGGTTGTGCTCTTAGAGCTCTGTGTGCTCGATCCATACGGAATTCCGTATCTGGGAGATCGGGGAGGAGGTGGCGGAATAATGCCAAAAGATACACTTGAATCTCCGTAACAGACTCAGGGATCCCCTTTATTCTTAGATTGCTGCGTCTATCCCTGTTCTCCTGATCTTCCCTGGCGTCATAGAGCTCAGCAATGTCTGCGCGCATTTCATCTATGTCCGTGCCCACCTGCTTGCAGTAGGCCCTGACCCCATCCAAGCCCTGCTCCGTTGCGTGGATCCGCTCCCCGAGAGCAGCCACCTCGGTGCTTATTTCTCTAACTGTGTCAGCGTTTGAGGCCTTAATGAGCTTCTCGAGGTTAGAGTAAAGCTTTTGTAGGTCCGCTTTGGTTACCCCCGTCAAGTCGGAACGCTTACCGTCCTGCCCCGAGTTGTCTCCCAGAGGTCGGGCGCCATCTTGGGCCGGCGCGCCCTTCTGCTTGCCGGCAAAGAGTTCCGGAAATCCGGGGTCCTGACTCCCCTGATTTTTCTTGGGAGGCATCCCTAGGAGTTCAGTGGTGACACGCTGATGTGCTAATCCACGAGAGTGGGAAAGGACGGGGCCCGGGCAGCTGATTTGTGGCTAGATCTGCCGGAGCTATTCAGCCATGCGTCCTCCCGGAAGTCAGGTCAGGCGCCGCCCCTTTGCAGGTGGTTTTGTTACAGAAGCTGTTCAGTAACAGCTTTACTGTAACAATATATGAAATCTACTACACAAAAAACGCTACCCAAAAAACACAAAACGCTAGGTGAAACTTTTCATAAAAATAAGAAAAAGCGTTTCAAAAACCGCTAGCGTTTTGCGGATCTGCTAGCGGTTTTTGGTGTGCACCAGGCCTCTCATTGTATCACAGGAATAATCATATTCTATTGAAGCTGTTTGCAGCTAGATTTGCTGTGTAAAGTATCTAAACTTTAGATAAGCTATATAGACAAGTTACTTGTTATAGTTAGTTTTTCATCTCGGATCAGTTGCGACTTTTTTGTTGTGTTGTAATGCTGCGACTGTAACGTCGCATCACAACGCAATGTCCCACTGTGAACCTAGCCACATGGTGTATTCCCAGCATTATACTACATAGAAGTGGTAAAACTGGTCAGTAATTAAGCAATTAAAAGTAGATGTGTGTATGCACCATTAGATTGCAAGGTCCTTATGCTGGGCATACACGGCTCGATTTTGCAGCTCGATCAATTCCGCAGGCGGTTCTCTTATCTTCAGCTGCTTTTTCTCTCCATTGTGCTCAATGCGGAATCAACGGGCGAAACGATCGGGTCAAGAGATCGGACGTGTCGGAAATTATCTATGGAGCCATCTAAATGGCTCAGAATCGAGCCGTGTATTCCCAGCATTAGGGACAATTAGTGAAAAGACAAAATATACTCTGTGAAGATTTCAGTGCTATATTACTACCACAAAATAATAATCTCTGGTCAACCGTTACCTGTTTTATTAAGTAGAAACTCAGAATGACACCCCTGTTCCAAACACAGGGAACTCTGTACTGTACTCTCTCTGTATACAAGACGGGATGAGTCCCTCTATGCAAATTCCCATTGACCAGGAAACGGGTAGATATAGGGGCTAATCACAATCCCGATTAGCTAATCAATTAACTGCCTGCTAATAGAATTGCACAGCTGCTAGTTAATTGATAGGCAGTCTGGGATGCTGATTAGCACATTTCCATTTCCTAATCACCAGACATTTGCATTGCTTGTTCACCTGAATAGCAAGCTGCACAGGTACTGAAAAGAAGTGAAAAAATGTGGCCCTCCAGTGCATTTTCATATAACTTAAGCCCAAAAGCACACTGGGGCAGGTGCCAGCTTACAAAGTAAGCTCTCTATTAGAAAATCATTAAAATTGCATTCTGTTTCAGGCTAGGTGCACACAGCAGAAACACTAAAACACTAATGTTGCGTTTTTTGCCCCCAATGAAAGTCTATGGGCCGCATTAGTTTGCAAAATCGCTGGTTTTGTGGTGTATTATGCAGGAATGCTGCCAAAACGCATATAATGGAAGTCAATAAGAACTCAATGGTATGTGTTTTACATGCGTGTTCATGTGTTTTTATATGCGTTTTTTTCCACCCCATTTTTTTTACTGTATTTTCACTTCCTGTTGTCTTCCTAGTGATTAGCATAAATGGAAATATAAAAACGCATGGAAAATGCATACAAAACACGTGTTTTGCATATGCAAACCGTAAACGCATTAAAGGGACTCTGAGCAGTGCAGAAACTATGGAAAGATGCATATCATTTTGAAGCTTTCTTTCACCTCTTTCCAACGACACATAAACCACCGCCCTACGCCTTTTAGTTTTCGTTATTTTCGCGATCGAAATTGCGTTTGCGGCGATTTTGATCACGAAAATAGCGAAAATGAAAAGGAGTAGGGTGGTGGTTTATGTGTCGTTGGAAAGAGGAGAAAGAGCGCTTCAAAATGGTATGCATCTTTCCATAGTTTCTGCACTGCTCAGAGTCCCTTTAAGACGCAGGCAAATTTCATGAAAAACACATCGCAAACCCACGAAAAGCGCAGTAAAAACGCACACAACATTAACATAAAACTTGACATAACACCAGGGCTGTGGAGTCGTTGAGTCGGGGCAATTTTGGGTACCTGGAGTCGGAGTTGGGAAAAAATGCACCGAATGAATTTAAACTGTAATTAAAATAGAAAATATGATAAAATGTTCTATTTCTCAGATAATAGTCATCATAAATAATTTATACATACAGTAATAGCTGTGCTTAGTCCACAAAAATGAAATAAACCAATCAAAAAATAGTTACTTGTGCTGCTTCAATAAAGCAGTCCCTGTATTTTTAAAGTCAGATATACCGTACATATCTGATTGTGACTGTATATATCAGTGATGGCTAACCTTGGCACTCCAGCTGTGACAAAACTACAAATCCCATCATGCCTCTGCCTCCCCGAGTTGTGCTTAGAGCTGTCAGAGTATTGCAATGCCTCATGGTACTTGTAGTTCCACCACAGCTGAAGTGCCAAGGTTAGCCATCCCTGGTATATATGATGTGTACATAGGAATCTCTTATATATACTAAATAACATCTACGGTATGCTGTAAGAATAAAGCTTGATGTGTAGCCGTGTCACTAATAGAGATGGTCAATGAGATGGAAATAATTCTGCGTTGATTCTGATTTATGCAAATGAATGAATCCAGCCCCCTTCAGGCTAATCAGTCCCTCGCTGTCCTCCACCACCTGGATCTTCTGCTAGGAGCCCTGGTAATTCAGCCAGTCAGCGCAGTCTGGCCGCATGCCGCTTCCACAGCCAGGAACATTCTGCACCTGCGCAATAGTGCTGTCCAGCTGTAGTACGACCCAGCGGCGGAGTGTGTGCATGCGCACTGCGCCAGACTGGCTCAAGTACCTGGACTCATAGCAGAAGATCCAGGTGGCGGAGGAGGACAGCGAGGGACTGATAAGCCTGAAGGGGCCTGGAGGAAGCCCCAGGTATGTATAAAACTTTAATTTCATCTGTCTAAGGTTTACTTTGTTACACAGTAGTACTATACAGGATCTTCTCAAAAAATTTGCATATTGTGATAAAGTTCATTATTTTCTGTAATGTACTGATAAACATTAGACTTTCATATATTTAAGAGTCAAATACACACAACTGAAGTAGTTCAAGCCTTTTATTGTTTTAATATTGATGATTTTGGCATACAGCTCATGAAAACCCAAAATTCCTATCTCAAAAAATTAGCATATTTCATCCGACCAATAAAAGAAAAGTGTTTTTAAAACAAAAAAAAGTCAACCTTCAAATAATTATGTTCAGTTATGCCCTCAATACTTGGTCGGGAATCCTTTTGCAGAAATGACTGCTTCAATGCGGCGTGGCATGGAGGCAATCAGCCTGTGGCACTGCTCAGGTGTTATGGAGGCCCAGGATGCTTCGATAGTGGCCTTAAGCTCATCCAGAGTGTTGGGTCTTGCGTCTCTCAACTTTCTCTTCACATAATCGCACAGATTCTCTATGGGGTTCAGGTCAGGAGAGTTGGCAGGCCAATTGAGCACAGTAATACCATGGTCAGTAAACCATTTATCAGTGGTTTTGGCACTGTGAGCAGGTGCCAGGTCGTGCTGAAAAATGAAATCTTCATCTCCATAAAGCTTCAGGGGTTTATCCCCTGAAGATGGCAATAGCCGAAACTAGTCGGGACAGGAGCGGGCAACAAAGATACAGGTTCGAGTAGAGGGGCCATAGTACCACATCAGGTGGGAAGCGTTACCAGCCAGGGAGGGTCCTAAGTGGATTAGGACCCTCTTAAAGTAAGTGCCTATCCTCGGGTTGCCTTTTATCCAGCAATAAACCTTGTGTATATTCCACTAAAAGCCTCCCTGTTTGCTCTATTTTGCACTTTGAGTGCATACAGGTGGAGGAGTGGAGGGACATATTGGCTGCCAGGACCTGGAGGAAGCCCCGGGTAAGTAGATTTTTTTTTTTTAATTCTTGCATCTGTCCTTTAAAGGGGCTCTGTGGTGAAAAATTGTAGAATTTAAAATACGCGCAAACATAGACAAATAGGAAGTACGTTTTTTTCCAGAGTAAAATGAGCCATAAATTACTTTTCTCCTATGTTTACAGTAGGTAGTAGACATCTGACAGAAGTGACAGGTTTTGAACTAGTCCATCTCTTCATAGGGGATTCTCATCAAGGCTTTTATTCTTTATAAAGATATTCCCTAAAAAGGATTTAAACAATGATGCTAGCCAACTTTTCCTGCTCGCTACAGTTTATTGGCAGTTGGACAGAACAACTGCCATTCACTAAGTGCGTTTGAAAATAAATAAATCGCTAAGAATCCCCTATGAAGAGATGGACTAGTCCAAAACCAGTCACTTCTGTCAGATTTCTACTACCTACTGTAAGTGACAGCAACATAGGAGAAAAGTAATTTATGGCTCATTTTACTCTGGTAAGAACGTACTTCTTATTTGTATATGTTTGCACATATGTAAAATTTTACAATTTTTCGCCATAGTGCCCGTGTAAGGTGGTGCCTGCCCCAGTGGGCTTTTTTGCATACGTCAGTCACATGGTACAGTGACTTTGGCCATTGGCACACCTGTGCTCCCCACACAAAGGCCCAGGGCACACCAAAACCGCTAGCAGATTCTCAAATTGCTAGAGGTTTTTGGAGCAGATTGCAGAGCAATTCTAGGCATGATTAGAGAGGTTTTCTAAACATGCCTAGCGGTTTTGTGTAGCAGATTACACATATTGTTACAGTAAAAGCTGTTACTGAACAGCTTCTGTAACAAAAACGCCTGGAAAACAGCTCTGATCTATCGTTTTCCAGAGCGGTTTGAGTTTTTCCTATACTTAACATTGAGGCAGAAATACTTCTGCAAACCGCAAAAGTGCTGCAGGACCCACGTTTGTGGTTTGCTAAAAACCTCAAACTGCCGGTGTGCACCATCCCAATGAAATACATTAACCAAGTGTTTTCACAGGCGGAAGCGGTTTGGAAAACTCTACAAAAACTGCTCTGTGTGCACCAGGCCTAAGTGTTGTTGAAATAGCGTAAGCTGTCATTTCATAAACTTTTCCAAGTTGTACCCACTGGCGCCCACAGCTGCCTCCCCACCTTCAGCAGAGCACGATAAGTACCATCACTCCACGGACTCTGTCCTTATGTGTGTGTTTTGTGTGACATCCATTGTACACTTGCTGTGACGTATTAAAGCTACAGTGCCAGACTTCTTTTGCTCGCTTTTTGTATGAAATGGTCACAATGCTTGAACTCCATTTGTCGTGAGCACGTAGCTTATGCTGAAGTTTCTTGACACTGCCTTTCAGCGGAATCATTCCCATCTGCAGTTTGTGCTGAGTGCCTGCCTTTTTCTCCTTGAAGTTTGTTGGTTGTTGAAATAGCGTAAGCTGTCATTTCATAAACTTTTCCAAGAAGTTGCCATTTTTTTTTAACAATAACATTCCTATAGTGCTTCCCATAGGACTCAAAGCGCTTAGATTGCTCTCAGATTCAGTAATTGGTAGTAGGATGAAGGATTAACTCAATAAAATTATATTTCTTCAAATGCCAAACTGAACAGGTGGGTTTTCAGTCCGGATTTAAACACGTCCAGGGATGGAGCTGTCCTGATCTGTTGAGGTAAGGAGTTCCATTATGTAGGAGCTGCATGACAGGAAGGCTCTGTGACCAAACGTTTCAGGTGGACTCTGGGTATGACTAGATTTTTATTCTTATTATTAGGACCTTTGGATCTGAGATTGCAGGGATTGCTACGCATCTGTAACATTTTGTTCATGTATCTAGGACCCAGATTATGTAGTAATGTAAATGTCAGTAGGCCGATCTTGAATAGGATCCTCCATTTTATAGGTAGCCAGTAAAGGGAGTGCAGGACAGGTTTTATGTGGAAGTGACGAGGTTAGTTCGTTAACAGCCCTAGCACCATCCCGCTCTGGGCTGAGGCGGATATTGCCGAACCCAATTGGGTCCGTGCTGCTGCACAGGCAGTTTGCACCTGCACAGTACCGTGTACAAGATTCCAGCCAGGCTTCTTCTGCAAAACAGCTGATCGGGGCAGTGCGCAAGCTTTTTCGGGGGTCCCAGCCCTGGAATGGGGCTGCGGAGAAGGGCGAGGGGGCTTCCCCCTCCTGAGGTAAGTACCCCTAGGGGCATTTTTTTTTGTATATGTTATGGCCAGAACCCGAAGTGTGGCCACTTCTAGTTCTGGCCAGCCACTTCGGGTTCTGGCCGGCCAATGCGCAAAGTGGCCGCAGCGCAGCGGCCAATGTTAGAAATGGAAAGTTTACATTTATTTTACAGCCGTCTCGCTGCGGCCAAATGTATTAAAAGTTGCTTAATTTAATTAAATATAGCCGGCGGTAATGTGATAGATGAAGCCGCCGGCTTTCGCACTGCCTCCTCCTCCTCTCCTCCTCCCCCCCGCCTCTCTCCTCTCCCCTGCCTCCTATACGACATACGGAGCAGCCGGGCGGGGACACGCGTGTCCCCCGAGAGTCGTTCGTCGCGGCAGGGGAATCCTGCCGTTCCTGCAGAGCGGGCGCTGGCAGAAGCAATGTCTGCAGCCTCCCCGCTCTGCTTCCCCTGCCGCGACGAACGACTCTCCCGGCGGCTCCGTATTGTATGGAAGGCGGGGACAAGGAGAGAGGCGGGGGGGGGGGGAGAGAATCGGGGGGGAGGCAGTGCGAAAGCCGGCGGCTTCATCTATCACATCGCCGCCGGCTATATTTAATTAAATTTAAGCAACTTTTAATACATTTGGCCGCAGCGAGACGGCCGTAAAATAAGTGTAGCTTTGCATTTCTAACATTGGCCGCTGCGCTGCGGCCACTTCGCAAATTGGCCGGCCAGAACCCGAAGTGGCTGGCCAGAACTAGAAGTGGCCACACTTCGGGTTCTGGCCGTAACATATACAGGTACATAAGCCTGTGGTGTGCTGCCTCCTCTTTATTCATACATTGGACCTATTTTTCCAGTTGAGCATAAGGTATACATTGAATGGAGATATTTGTTTATTTGTGCCTATCCCCCCCCCCCCCCCTTCCTCGCACACACAAAGGGGAAGTGCTCATGAAATTATATTGTGGTTTATATACTTTTTGTTGTACGCTGCACTTTATTTGGTGTCCCAGTTTGACCCCAGCAGCCTAGTTTCTGCATGAGAGTGCATGGATGTACACTACCCTAATGCGGAGTGATGCAGGGATGTATACTAATGGGGTAGCAATAGGGGAGGCAGAGGTCTCGACCGCACCAGGGCCCTCACCCAGCTGTAGTATTAGCTCTTTATTGGTCCTGTGCTTGTAATAATCACCTCTATAAATGCTTGATAACAATCATTAACAAGCTGTTCCCCATCCCCTTCTTGCACCTCTGACACCGAAGGTGCGTACACACATGCGACTATAGTCGTTTGAAACGATCGTTTAAAAAAAAGCAACTAACGATCATTAAGTCTAACGACGGATGAGCTAGATCGTTAAAAACGAACGATTTAGCTTGGCGGATTTTTACCAACGACGATCGTTTGCAAAAGTAGTACACCGTTGGAAACGGTCGTTCGTACTAGGCTTGACATGCGCATTTCGCTATTTCTCCATAAAATTTCTCATTTTTATGCGCAAGCACAATAGTTGCTTTACGTGATGTAACGTTCGTTCTAACGATCAGATCGTTACACACAATTTAAAACTAACTTTACTTAGGTCGTTCTTTCATCAATTAAAAGTTCGTTCGTCGTTCTCAACGAACGATCGTTGTCGCATGTGTGTACGTAGCATTAGGCTATCCTTGGCAGGTTTTGGTGCTCCATATAATTGTTATGTGTAGAGCACTTGGGGGGGGGGGGGGGGGGGGGCATCTAAAACTTGCACCAGGACCCATAGCTCCTTAGCTACGCCACTGATGTATCCAAATACAGCCACCAAGATAGCAAATTTAATTTTTGGTTGGATTTATTCCTGTTTACACACGTCAAACTCAGGGCTGGTTCACACTCACGATCACGATTTTGTGTCGCAAAATTACACAATTTTACCACAATTCACATTAGAATCAGAATCACATTGCAATTACCTCCAAAATGCTGCACACAATTTATGCAATTCACAAACGCTGCAGGGGGAATGTTCCCACAGGCATACATTAGTAACAGCGTTTTGCTGATCGACGGCAATCAGCAAAGCGCTGAAAAGCGCCTGAGTGTGAACCAGCCCTTTTTTTTTGTATGCACTGGAAGAGGTCGCTTATGATAAGTGACACTGAAGCGAGGAAAAAAAAACCGTATGATATAATGATTTGGTTATGTAATACGGATAATCAATAGAACATTAAAGGGACTCCGAGCAGTAACTAAAATCAAAATCTGAACTTACCTGGGGCTTTCTGCAGCCCACCGTAGGTTGGGAGGTACCTCGTGTGTCCTTCTGGCCCATCTCCCAGGCCCTGCTCAGAAATGGCTCCCAGCGACACTGGGCCCGAGTGTCGGGCTCCTTCTTCCTGAAAGATGACATCAGTTGTCACCACGGCGGCCGGCGTGACAGTACTGCGCATGCGCGATTAAACTGCGCATGTGCAGTACTGTCATGCCAGCTGCCGTGATGACGCGAGGCGGCCGGCGCGGTGACGACTGACGTCATCTTTCAGGAAGAATGAGCCCTGCACTCGGGCCCAGTGTCGCCGGGAGCCATTTCTGAGCAGGGCCTGGGAGAAGAGCTAGGACGACGCTGGTGGACTGGAGAAAGCCCCAGGTAAGTTCAGATTTTGATTTTAGTTACTGCTCGGAGTCCTTTAATAGCAAAGAAAATTGTGTCATATTTTTATTTTCAGGTATATAGATTTTTTTTTATAAAATTGCATCATTCGCTAATAGTTGCAGTTTCCACAAAACACTCAGCATTTTAAATGATTTCACAGAGCTGGCTAATGACCCTTTGAAATGTCCACGACTATTTGCGAAGTCGCAGAGCTCAGACAAGCTCTTTTGCATAGATAACAACTGAAGTTTCTTAACGCTTTCTGTACTGGAAACAATATGAGACTCAGGCTAAGTTCACAGTTGGACGTTAAAGTCGCGCGTTAAAACAACATTTAACGCAGAATAACTCACTGCAATGAAAAATCAATACCCCGCTCACAGCGCACACGTTGCGTTGGTGTCTAACGCTGCACGTTAAGTAAAAGTACTGCATGCAGTGCGTTATACACGCTATTAGCTGCGTTGGACTGTTTGCACATGCTCAGTAATGACTTGAAAGAATACTTTTCATTGCCTGTATTTTTTACTGTATCTGCTGTATGAGACGGTAACGCTGCGTTGCCACTTTTTGGGCACATTGCATTGTAAGTTTGCGGTGCGACTTTAACGTTGCTTGTTTATTTCTTAGCTGTACTACACATACAAATCATTATCATAAGTTTATTTTCACTTCAGATTCCCTTTAAAGTTAAAGCGGTATAAAACCCTGACATAACATTCAATACAAACATGTTTTCCTACTTTTTATATGCCATACGGTTATCATATTTGCATTTGTGCAGAAGTATTATTATTCATTTAGAGGTTATAGGTTCCCAAAAGTACAGTTTTTTGCTTTGTGAGCTGACTTTGCATTTTATTAATAACTGGTTTTATTCATTATGTATTGAATTCAGAAATGCTTTGCATCTCTGTCTGTGTCCAGGAGCTTCTGCACAGTCAGAGAATGTGTCACATTCCTCACTTGATACATTTAAGTAAACACAAGATAACATTATCTACAACTTCGGATGCGTCCACATTTCGAGCACTGAACTTTCCAGCCCTGTGTGTAACCCTTTGAATGCTGGTCTAGTAAAAAAAAAAAAATGGCGGTAGTATATGATATGCTGTAAATAATTTTTTAGCGCAAAGAAGAAATGCGGGGTTATATTCTGCTTTAACCTTATTAAAGTTAACATTTAAAAAATAAAACCTCTAGTTAAACATGAGCTTGTTTAATACTTGGAACTCTTGGATATTGTGGCTACAAAATAATGGCCTGAGTTATTTCTGGCATATGTTCTAAACACAGGCCGAGGAAATTCACTGTCAATATCTTGTTAAAGTGAACGCGAGGTGAAAATAAACTGATGAGATAAGCAAATGTATTTATCCTCCTACTCCTAAAAATGACTTTTTTAAGTACCACAGGTTTTTCTTTTATAGTTAAACATTTTACAAAGTAGCTTGAATGTTTTACTGTCTCCAGTCAGTGGTAGCCTATTAAGAGTTTGTATGTTCTCCCCGTGTCTGCGGGGGTTTTCCTCCAGGCACTCCGGTTTCCTCCCACAACCCAAACACATACAGATAAGTTAATTGGCTTCCCCCTAAATGGGCCCTAGACTACAATACAATACACTACATGACACATACATAGACATATGACTATGGTAGGAACTAGATTATGAGCTCCCCTGAGGGACAGTTAGTGACAAGACAATATAATCTGTACAGCGCTGCGTAATATGTCGGTGCTATATAAATAAATAAATAAATATGAAAATAAAAATGCAGCATAACAATGTTTGCGATCGGGTAAAATTGCATTGCATGAATAGAAACATTCCTGCCCAATTTTCACTAATGTAGTACGACCTAGCGTTCACAAGCGAGCAGTATCTAATCGCAAAATGCTCAGGAACGACCATCTCATAGTGTGTGTAGGTTAATACAGAAGTAACTATGAATCCAAGTTGGTTTAAAATGTCTATTTCTCTACACATCAGTAATCCAGTCAAGCCCTTTTACGAAAGATCTTCCTAGAAGTAGTGCTCATTGCGCCATATCAGTGAGTGTTCCGGTAAACTAGCTGTCAGTTGCTTAAACCTGTTCATGGAAATGAAATGTAGCTGAATGTAGAGGTTCTGCATTGGTAATCCTTGTACACCTGCTGGTTGGTTCTCTGTCTAGGCTGCCTCTGCTGAGAAACTAGCGTGTGCACAGCACAAAAAAGCCAACTTCCCCATCTCCCCCACACACGCATCGGCAGGACACAAACTGGTGGATCATGTCAACCAAGTGCAGGTTGAGGGCATTAATAAACCACAAGTGTCAGCGCCAAGGCAGAAGGCGACCGCAGCCGAAAAGGAAAATGTCCAAAAGTCCACACAAGCAATGAATACAGTATATAAGGTCAACAATTTAAAAACAAGGATAAAAGAAAAACTCACATACGGGGCCCGTGCACTGGGAACCCCGAAAAAGTAGCGCGCATAAAATGATCAATAGAAGACCTCAAATAAAATGGTGCCACCTGTCGCCTTCCCGACCGGGTTCACAATCTTGCGTCATCAGGGGAGTTTTTCTTTTATCCTTGTTTTTAAATTGTTTTACTTTTTACTTAATAAAGACAGTTTACACTTAGATGTGCCGTACATCTCTTTCATGTCACTATCCTACTGGACTCCCCTTTGGCGAGTCTCTGCGACCTCAGGATATCTACTATATTCCGGAGGAATCTGTGGTGTACAACATCGCTGGTGAAACGACACCATTTGAAAGCTCTGCGGACCATCTATCAAACTCGTTTACAACCTTATAATGTGGGTTGTTGGAATCTGGTAAGCCTTGCTTCTTTGCCTTTTTGTTTGAAGATCCTGTATACCAGAAAATGACGAAAGCTGTATTACTATAGACCTGCGCTGAACTTATATTTTCATAGGTTGAGGGCATTGCTCTCTTACTCACCCTGCCTGCTCTGTACTGCTGCATTGTATACCATGCCATCTGCCCTCCAATAGCAAAATAATTGGTTGCTGACCTGTAGGCTGAATGTGCCTTTAGGCCCCATTCACACTTAAAAACCGCAAAACGCCGGCGTTTTGCAGGAGTGCTTTTTCCGCGATTTCACACGGAAAAATCACTGAGCACTGCGGCAATTTTGCCGCAATCGCGTTTGCGCTTCTATAACACTGAAACGCGATCGCCGGGAAATCGCCTGAAAACGGTGCAGGCGACTGATTTGCATTTCGCGTTTTCGCACAATTTTCGGCAATTAGCACAAATCGCCCAAGTAAGAACGGGCCCATAGGGTTTCATTACGCTAGCGCTTTTAAAAAGCGTTAGTGTTTGAGCGTTTTGCCGAAATCGTGGCAAGACTTTAAAGTCTGAAAACCACTGCGCCTGCGTTGCCGTGTCCTCGCTTCCCCTGATGTCACCAGGAGTGCACGGCGCAGTACACTCCTGGTGATGTCAGCGGGAGCGAGGACACGGCAACGCAGGCGCAGTGGTTTCCAGACTTTAAAGTCTGAAATTCCAGAAGTGAACCAGAGGCGGGGCCGGAGCATTGGGGAGTGGCTGCGCGGGCACAGGATGTCTGCGGGGGACCATTAGAAACCCTGGGTAACTTCAACTCCTTTTCCCCCGACCCCCTTACAGTATTCCTTTAAGCCTTTTCCACAGGCTTAAAAAAGCAGATCACAGCTGTTTTGCCAATCGCTAGAGCACCGCAATTTACAAGTAAATCCTGACGGCTATACGGCGCAATCGCTTGTAGTGGAAAAAGCATCTTGCGCGATAGCAAAGGCAGGCAATTGTGCTCGCTAGTGGAAATGGGCCCTAGTGGTTTTAGGCTCCCTGCACAATGCATGTGATTCTGATTCTGATTTTTAATCGTTCCTGCATGTTGCGTTTTTTGCTCCGTTTTTCTGTTGATTGCATTCAGGGAAAATCGGAATTGCAAATTCAGAATCGCAAAACAGATTTGCAGTGTGCAGGGAGCCTAGAGATTTTTAGCGAGTTCAAAGATTTTTTACAGCACTTTTGCTTTCCGAATATTTTCTACAGGATTATAATTCGCGCCAGCGTGAAAACACCCCACAAGAACACAGGAATTAAGAACGTTAGCGATTGGAAAATTGCCAAAGAATATTTTTGGTGTTAAATAGCCCTAAAAAGCGCTGGCGATACAGCAGGATGGGAAATCTGCCCATTCTTGTCTGCCATGTCTTAAAGGTGAGGGGAAACTGTATATTGTAGATAAGGGTGAGATCACACTATTTGAGTTGCATAGCAGCGGGCTACAAAGCAGGCTTAACGCAACACACCCTCTGTATATTTATAGCATTAGCAACTGCTATGTAATATGCACATTATTGCATACATTTATAGATTGTTTATAGCTCTGAACAAACTGCTGACAAGGAACGATTATCTGCCAAAGTGATCCGCATTGTTGGTTGATCAAAATGCCCAAACACCATTGTGGATGTGTCGTTTATGGTGCGTTCCTGACGATTTGTACTCCCCAGGCGTACGAGGCCTTAACATTCATGGCCATGTTTCCGTGTGTGGAGCAATAACAGTGCAGGCAAGTATGGTGAGATTTCCAACAGTGTCATCATCAGCCATCATTGCAAATAACTGATAAGACACTAAGCTTTCCCATCCTGATTACCAGCAGGCAGGCAGGAAACAGAGGGACCTGACCACCAATTACCATCATTGCATAACTGACCATCCTGTAACCAGACAGGACATTATAGAGGACAAATGGGGGCAGATGTACAGTGCTGTCCACAAGCATTGCTTCAATGAACTGCTAACTGCGGATCAGCAGTTTACGTTAATCCAGGCTCTGATTGTCAACAAAATACACCTGATGCCCTTTCACTAATAAGGTGCTACAAATGTGACCAGCAGATTTTAAAATGTGGAGAAAAAAAATATCCATTCGTTTTCCATTGCATTATAGATAGACCTTCCAAAATCGGATTTTGATGTTGAGGAAGTTAAAGAGGCGCTGTAGTGACATATAGTAGAATGCAGGAAATAATTCAGGAAACTCACTTTTACAGTCATTTTCCTGGTTTCAAAATCAGAAACACTTTGTATATTTCTGGGAAACCAGGAATTATTTTCACTGGCATCGGAATTCTCAGAAGCAAACATTCTGCAGAGCTGCACCTGACAGGACTAAATATGTCACTACATGCAATACATTTCAGAATATAATCCGGGTGAGGAAAGATTTTACAATGGGCAGACACTGACTAAATAGTTTATAAATTAATATTGTAAAAACAATAAGCACATTATTTTCACTACAGTTCCTCTCTAACATATCTAGCAATACATGAGTCAATGATAGCAAGCCGACGATACATTACTATCTCATTGGAGTTCAATCTAACAGTGATTCAGCAAACTCCGTTTCTATAGATTTTGATAGCTGAAATCTGTCAAGCATCCAATGTCCCGCAAGCATTCTACTGTACAGTGCAGTGTAACGCTATGCGGCCATCCATCCCCCCACCACTCCCACCCAGCTCCCATCTCACAGACATTATCAAACGTCCAATCAGACTTTCAGTCAATAAACATTCATTCGATAATCTGCACAAAATCAAAAATCAATCAACTTGATATGATGGAGCAATACATTACTGACTACTTTGATTAAATGGTTTTGAATCCATTAGAAATCGGTCAGTTTTAGGCTCCTTTCACACTTACACTGGTGCGTTGCGTCAAAATTGCTTACCGGCGTGGTGCGACGGCTTATGTCGGGGCAACACAACAGATACTCTCGCGATACAGCGTAACGCGATGGCAGTGAGACTACCGTATTTTCATATTTTTCAGACTATAAGACGCCCCTAGGTTTAGAGGACAAAACCCAGGGGAAAAAATATATACTAAACCTGGTGCATCCATGGTGAAGGTTCATCTTGTGGATTATGCCCCCTTTGTACCTCATGTCTCCTTGTGTCTCTCTGTGTCCTCCTCTGTCCCCCTTGTGTCCGCCTCTGTGTGCCCCTTTGTGTCCTCTGTTTGTCCCGCTGTGTCCTCTGCATGGGCACAGTACAGGAAGTCCCTGACATTGCGGCGGGTTGGAGGGTCGTATTGGCAGGTGTTCACAAGTCTGGAACTCCCTGCATTCGCACTATAAGACGCAGTGACTATTTTCGTAATAGAGAGAAGAAAAATGCGTGCACCTTCCGTCCTTAAACATCTGTGTTTATTTCAGCAGTGACAAAAAAAATCACATGATATCCTTCATAGCGGTTAAATGAATAACATACCGACTTTTGAGGCGATAGTGGTGGAGGAGGTGGGTGGCGGGTAAGGACGGCGGAGAGCGACGGCCGTTTCGTGTCACAGAGACACTTGGTCACACTGGTGGAACGCAGATGTTTAAGGACGGAAGGTGCACACATTTTTCTTCTCTCTATTACAAAGATTGGCTACCTCTATTCCTGTTACATGGCGGAGCACACGTCCTAAATGTGATTGACAGCAAGGATCCAGCCGGAAGTGGTGAGAGTGTTTATTGCTTCCACTGTATATCTGAATGGGAGTGCCGCACTTTTTTCTTTCTAGTGCAACAATGCAGTGACTATTTTCCCCCACTTTTGGGAGAGAAAAAATAAGTCTCATAGTCCAAAAAATACAGTAACATGCATGGTAATGTAATCCTCGCTGGACACTCGTTCTGCACCGTTAAGGGGCGATTACACTTTTTGTCACTGTTGTGATGCGATTGAAGAACGATTGCTTCTCAATTGAAAGCAACAAGTGTGAAAGGACCCTAAAGGTGGACGTACACCATACACATTTTTTATATTTCTTTTCGATTCAATTCTGATTGTAACGGGAAAAATCTGACCAATGTATCACACACATCTTTAATTTTTATCCAATTATAAAAAAAATTGAAAACTCTTAAAAAAAAAATTGCCTGGTTTTTTAAATCAAAAAATTGACAATCTATCCCACACCATTCAATCTTCATAAGCATTTTATCAGAAAAGTCAGCCACTGCTTAGTCATCGACTGATATCGATAAAAAAAAAAAAAAAAGGTAAATTAGATCAGATTTCTCGCTCAACTAAAAACTTTGCATTTTTCTGTGCAACTGATTGTTTTTATCAGATTTCCATAAAATCGTATTTTATTGCATCGTGTGTGGCCACCTTAAGCGATGAGTGTATGGAGTGTTTACACTGCATCCGTATAGCTGCTGTTTTTCCTTTCATGTAGTGACAGGGCAGTTATGAGTTGTGGACTTTGGAAGGGGTGTGGCTTAGCAAATTGGGTGTGGCTTTGGGCAAATATGAAGTTGTTTGTATAGATTACAGTTTAAATGCCCTAACTTGTTCAGATGCTCTATTGGAAGGTCTGCATTTGTCTACTAAGTAAACAAACGGCAATATAGTAACAGACACGTGAAAGCTGATACGTAACAGCCACGGGATATAGCTGTCAATGTCTGTGCTTTCTAACTGAGGCTCAACTCAACAAATGTATACTCAAGGGGAGATATATAAAAAAATATATATAGTGGATAGTCCTGGGAACCATTTTACGTGTGTATGCAGCTATCGTCTGCTTTGCGCTCCACAAAGTGGTGCCTGTACCACTTTCGGGGCGATTTTGCTACAATGGAAGGTATAGGAAAACGCGATACGCTCACAAATCGTTTTTTCTTTTTTTTATCCAGCGATTGCGTACGCGTTTTTAAGAATAAATACTATGGCCTCAATTCACGGAGCTTTATCAAACGTTTGATAATTTACCTCATGAGTAAAATCTAATTTTGAATTCACTAAGGTGTTATATATTTATTGAACGTTTTATCGGTAACACATTCGATAAATATATAACACCTTAGTGAATTCAAAATTAGGTTTTACCCATGAAGTAAATTATCAAACGTTTGATAAAGTGTTTGATAAAGCTCCGTGAATTGAGGCCATTGTATTTATTCATTTCCGGGTCAAAGAGTTCACTTCCTGACTGAAGTGACAAAACGGAATCACTCTGCAAAAGGGCTCACAAAAGCGCTTTGCACAAAATCGTAATGTGCAATGGAGTGCCGGGAGGGGGGGAAAAACGCACAAATAAATAAAAAATCGCTTTAGTCATCGATTTCAATTTTAGACGTGAACAGAACCCTAAATATTAAATAAATCCTGTAAAAAGTAAAAGTTTGCCAAAAATTGCAGAAAACACTTTAATATTTTTATAAATATTAAATTCTGATGATTACATTCCGATTATTACAGTAGTTAGAGAGGCTGCAATGATGTGTAAGTAAAGACATTCTATACACAGTATATAGTTCTAAAGCATCTGTAGCCAATAACTGCAGTCACTCCTTGGGGCCTATCAGACCATAGTAATGTGTCCCCCCGGGTTGGTCAGTTTGTGATGTACAGTCACGCACACTAATGGGCAATATTTTTCCTTGTAACTAGTTTTGCTGGGTTGTGCCCCATCACTATGGACTGTGGCTTTAGTAAATAATAGCCCAATATCTCTACCCACAGCAGAACAAATACAAAACTTCCCCATCAATACACCTGTTACACATTACACTGCACGGGATTCCACAGCTCACATTTCTCTGCAGAGGCACAGGAATTATTGTGCTAAAGAGGAACATTAAGAATGGATAGAATAGTATAATGGCCAAGCGTAATAACCAATAGCACACCTGCAATCTGATTGGAAGAGAAATCTCCAGGCACAAATGTTATTGTAGTTCAGTGTAGGCGCTCAATGGCAGGGCTGTTTGTTTGTTTTGGGGTTTTTTTCAACAGACCATATAAATAATGTACTTAGTTGATGTTGAATAAACAACAAGTGCCTGGTCATTGATACTTCCACCAGCCACGTCCTATAGCACAAACATCAAAAGTTCAGGCTGTGCCCCCCCCCCCCCCAACGTTATGAGGATTCTGAACTGAGTAGCTGTAACTCCGCCCACAGAGCCTGCTGTTCACACATGCTGCTAGGCTGCTTCAGTCCACATGATTGCATTTTTAACCTAGCAATTTTTTTTCTTTTCTGAAGAATCCTCATTTGGCTATTAAAGGACACCTGAAGTGAGAGGGATATGGGTGTACATTACATAAAAGAACATGCACACCAGACAAAAGATGCTTTTAAATGCAATGCTTATTATTGAAGTGAAAAACTTGTACATAAACCCCGATAAACCGGCAGGATACAAACATATACATATTAGCACAATTTTAACTGAACAATGAGCAATGACACAATGTTACAATATCCTGACAAACACAGAGATGGAGGAAAGTCAGAATTTACCCAATCGGGGTTTATGTACAAGTTTTTCACTTCAATAATAAGCATTGCATTTAAAAGCATCTTTTGTCTGGTGTGCATGTTCTTTTATGTAATGTTCATGTATTTTTATAACATTGCACCCTGAGTGATTATACATTGGTTTTTTATAGCTTGTTGGTCTATTTATATGGGTGTGCAGACCCTAATGTACATATAGGGATATGGGTGTAACCATGTTTTTTTCCCCTTTAAACAATACCAGTTGCCTGGCTGTCCTGCTTATTCTTCACGCATTAGTAGTGTCTTAAAGGGGAACTGAAGAGAGAGGTATATGGAGGCTGCCATGTTTATCTCCTTTTAAGCAATACCAGTTGCCTGGCAGCCCTGCTGATCCTCTGCCTCTAATACTATTAGCCATAGCCCCTGAACAAGCATGCAGCAGATCAGGTGTTTCAGACTTTAAAGTCAGATCTGACAAGACTAGCTGCATGCTTGTTTCTGGTGTTATTCAGATACTACTGCAGAGAAATAGACCAGCAGGGCTGCCAGGCAACTGGTATTGATTAAAAGGAAATAAATATGGCAGCCTCCGTATACCTCTTACTTCAGTTCCCCTTGAATCGCACCCCTGAAACAAGCATGCAGCAAATCCAGTCAGAGACAACTGATCGGCATGCTAGTTCAGGGATTGTCACTACAAGGATTAGAGGCAGAGGATCAGCAGGACAGCCAGGCAATTTGCATTGTTTAAAATGAAATAGATATGACAGCCTCCATATCTCCCTCACTTCAGGTGTCTTTTAAGCCATCATATGATATCATGGAGGCACAAGGTTGTCACATTGCAGTTCCTTAACAGCTGGAGAGCCGAGTTTGCTGATCACTGTAGCACTGCCTCTCTTATGGCCCATACTCACGAGGGACTTTTGTCGCCTCAACACGCGGCGCGCGCGTGTTGCGGCGACAGGTCGCCCGTGAGTATGGGCCGTTGCATGCGCGCACCCCGAACTGTCGCCCGTCGCTCATGTCGCCATGCGATTGAAAGTTTCAATCGCATGGCGACAGTCGCCGCCGCACCTCCGCCGCAATTGTCGCTAGTCCGCGTGAGTACGCGGACTAGCGACAGCAACCTCCATTAAAGTATATGGAGCTTCCGGCGGAGGGAGGAGGAACGTCTGCGACAGCTTCCGCCTCGCCGCTGGTCCCTCTTCCGCGTGTGTACGCGGAGGGACCTGGCGAGGAGCTGTCGCCCACACGCTCACGTGTGCTGGCGACAGGCAACATTTGCTGCCCGTGAGTACGGGCCTTTAGGGTTTGTAGAGACAGCAGGTGGGCTGCTGAAGCTACAGCAGCTCACAGTATGACAACATGCTGCTTTTCAGTTAGGCTGCAGTGTTTGTTTGTCTGTCTGGGTTGGAAAACCCCTTATTTTTTGGTTGTGTGATGCAACTGATGGTGGGGTCATGACTATGTCGTAAAATGTAACCTCCACTTTCAAGTCAGCCCAGTGACATGATCAACTGTGTATATAGAAGAGGAGATGTTAAATTCTACTCTGATAGTTTATTATTTTTAGATATTTTAATTGTATCCTGACATTCTGATCTTCTCATTGCAGTACGAGTGACCTCTTGACACCAATGCCTGTCTTAGGTCCTTATGAACCGAGCAGGGTCAGAGGAAGGCACCTCAGGCTTCACTTCCCTTTCTCTGGTTGCTACCTGCTGACTGTCCCTTTGATTTGATAAGTCGTTTGAGCTTACAGAAAAAGTAGCAGTCAATTAGGAGGGGGAGAGAGGAAAGAGTACACTCCCACACACGTTGGGTTGAGTTGGTCAGAACTCATCTTGTCTGTACAGAGCTTCACATTATGAGATTGCTTACAGGAGGGAACAGCAGAATGATAACTCGCTAATATAATTCTCTACTTGCCCAATTATCAGCCTTTGGAAGGGGCCTTGCCCAGTCCATGCTGCTTCTTTGGAGTAGAAAAAATGTGAGACCACAGATCTGTTTACACTGTTAAGGTGCCAAATAACGAGTTAGGTAATCTCAGCACTTGCACGGCACTGCGTAGCACCTGACTTGGAAGCTGCTATAGACTGTAATGTTAATTACAGCTATAGAGGTGCTGGGTAGGATAATATATTTGTTATATTTACCTATATTGCCTATCGCGGGTAGAGCCATCTCTCGGCTTCTCTTGCCCAGCTGACCACCGCCAGGAACATACGTTCGCACAAATAATGGTGCACAGTATTGCCTGCAGTATTTACCTTCCCAGCTCCAGTGCAGTTGCAATAGCGTCTTTTTATTCAGGCTCGGACAGGAATCCGCTGAGCTGGATCGAGGTAGATACATATTTACCTCCCCGGTGTTCAGGGGCTTCAAGCACTGCAATGGAGGAGGACGGGGAAAGCCTCATTAGCCTCCCGAGGTAGGTATCCCCTCATTACAGATTTTATTTGCCACAGCACCGGTTGGTTTGGGCAACCTTTTTTTTTTCTTAAAGTCAAAATGTATTAATGGTTGGGGAAAACTTACTTTTCTTTTAAGCAGGTAAGACTTTTCAGCTACATATGAAACATATCTGTAATAATACTAACGACAAAAACAATATAAAGGCTTACAAGCAGGTTACTGGCCAGGAGTGAAATTTGTTTGTAAGGTGATTGATTTACTTTCGGACAACTCTGGATTTGGACATATAGTATAAGGGCCTATTTCCACTACATGCAGATTGGATGCAGAAAAACTGACTCCAATGAATGCCTACAGGAAAATCTGCATCAGAAAAAATCGAGTTTCGTGGAAACAGGCCCATAGGCTTTCATTGGAGTCAGTTTTTCTGCATTCAATCTGTGTGTAGTGGAAACAGTCCCTTAACTATGTTTTTGGGGGCTTTTTACAATGTGCAATAAAAAAAAAAGTATTGTATATTGTGTACATGAAGACAACTTTGTTTCTCTGAAATACTGTAACTCAAGTCATTTGTAAGTTAACTACTTAGCTGAAGCCTATGACAGCCGATCACACTGATTGGCTGGCGGGGGGAGGGAGGGGGGATTTATACAGATATAAAAAAAAAGCACATTTTTATTAAAAAAACAAATACATAAACATTGATAAACAAATAAACACATGTCTGGGGGGCGATCAGACTCCACCAGCAGAGAGCTCTGTTGATGGGGAGAAAAAAAGGGGGGGGGGGGAATCACTTGTGTGCTGAGTTGTAAGGCTCTGCCTTAAAGCTGCAGTGGCCCATTTAGTTAAAATTGCTCTGGTCTTTAGGGAGGTTTTCCACTGCAGTCCTCAAGTGGTTAAGGAGGCCATACATGATTAAATGTTTTTGTTATTTGTTCATGTTTTTGTTATTTGTTCAATCAGAGGAATCTGATAAATTTTTCCGCTTGATCAAATAATCTGAAAAATCGAACCAATATACCATACAAAGTCCATACAAAGTGCGGCCTGACCTTGCATCTCAGTTTATGCTGTGGGGGGGGTGTGGCCTGTGGACCACTCTTGGACATTTGAACCAATATACCATGTAGTGTTGAGCTCACGATCAGTGAGCTATTCGAATCCGTGATTAAAATGAGGCTTGATTGCCTCAGGTGTGCGGCTGGGAGAGAGGGGGTTACTTACCCATAAGTCTGCGGTCCTCTATGCGTTCCAAACGTCTTGCACGCGTTCTAATAATCACGGATTTGAATAGCTCACTACTCGTGAGCTCATCACTAATATCATACACTTATGATCGATTTTTCTGAAAATATCAAACAAATGATCAAATAGAAATTTCAGTTTCTATATGATTTTCCCAACACATGCGATCAGATTTTTATTGAAAAAATCGAGTAATTATTCGTTGTTTTTTTCTCAATCGAAAAAATGTTTTTTTTTTACTTCCTCTCTATTCAATCGTTTTGGTAGAATAAACAGGAGAATCGGACGACTTGATTGTACCATGTATGGGCACCTTAAGGGACTGCCTGTACTGTGTTTCATCTGTGTGTTTCATTATGTGGAATTCAGTTTTAACTGTGATGTCACTTATACAATATTCTTCAAGATGTGTTTGTTTCATTAAAAACTCTGCCTAACTAAAGGCTATGGTGACCATATACATATGCACTGAAGCGATCAGAGAAGTGTCAGCTATTGCAGAGATACTGTAAGCTGATGTTGTGAAATCTATGTCCCCTCCCCTTGTAACTGTTAATAGGGAAGTTCTGACATGAGGTCATGCTCCCTCCCCCCAGGACAACATAAAACCAGTGGCAAAGGTAGAGATGATCACACTTGAAGTGAAAGGATTCCGCAAAGTGATCACTGGTACCTCAAGAGCACCACACTGCCTGCAAGCCAAGCATCCCCTTTCCTGGAGGCAGTACTGGTCCTGTCCCAAGATGCTGAGCACCCTCAACACGCTACAGTAAGTCACATGCTCACAACAACTTTTCCCTCTATCTTGCTAGCCAAGTCAAAACTGACCGAACTGAATTATACGCATGCACTAAAGCTAGTGCTAAGGCTAGGCTTCAATATCAAAACTGCAAGTATTGCTATATAGTCTGATAACTTTTGTTTCTGTGTGTTGTGGTGTTTTAAGAAGCTTATGTAGTAAAGCGAGACAAGCCTACCTGAGAATAGCCAGGTTCTGTGTCCGAAAAGTATAGACACAACTCAGGCTCTGGTCTTAAATGCCCAGGTTATCAATTTTGGATGCTTTGTTTTGTTTTTCATTTCTTTGTAAGATTTTATTTTTTTCATTTTTCTTTCTTACTTGTAATTTGTTTTAAAAGATCAATACCCCCAATGAATTATACTTTCCTAGTCACTCAGTGGTGCTGTTTGGAAGGAAAGTGGTGCAGTTATCTAGAGTGACCAATCAGAATTTATGTATCATTCAGCACATGAATTGTGATTGGTTGTTTTACGCACCTGCTTTACTTTTAATTATGATTGGCCAATCACTGACCAATTTTACCACCTAAATGTAATACGAGTGTTTATCTGCACAATCTGCTCACAGTATTCAATATCTGTTGACCCTCATACTACATAGAGATGGTAAAATTGGTCAGTGATTGTTAAATCATAATTGAAAGTGTGTACCAGTCTTAAGGCTTCCAATGTCTTTGCTTCTGTCCTAGAAAAAAAATCAGACCCCAGGAATCTCTCCACCAGCTTAAAGCCTGATATACACATCCAGTTTTGATTGCTTTTACCTCCCATTTAATGAGAGCTTACCTACACAATCTGTCCATAGTATTTAATATCTGTAGACCCTCAAACTACATGGAGGTGTAAAATTGGCCAGTCAGTGGCCAATCATAATTGGATGTGTGTACCAGCTATAAATTGCTGGAAGTTTGATGCTACTGCATCCTCCACTAAGTAATGAAAGCTGTGATCCCTGGTAAGGCCATGCTGGGAGTTGTGGTGTAGAGATCTTGCTGCTATATTATATGTAAGAAGATGCCTAGTGTTCTGATTCCGTCCACACTCTTCTATTTACGATTTTCAAAATTAAGTTTAGATTTTTATTGGAATGATCTTAAATAGCCTCTCAAAATGTCTATCTCTTAAATAAAAACATGACTAAGAAATAGACACATATTGACATCTCAACCTATCCTCTTTGACATCCGACGCTAGAATCCTACTGATAACGCAAACTCCCGTCCATCCTGTTAAGTTAACTTAAAGGACCACTCCGACGAAAAAAAAGTAAGCAGTTAAAATCGGACAGAACCAACAGGTTCTCCTCATGGGGTTTTCTGAGCTTTTCTTGAACTTCTTGAACAGCAGTTTAACTACCAAAATAGTAAGATACCAGCCAGCCTCCCTACTCACTTGCACACTATTTTGACAGTTAGACTTAGCAACTGCCATTCAGGAAATGCTTTTGAAAACAAAGGAAACCCTGAGAATCCCCTATGAGGAGATGGACTGGTCCAAAACCTGTTCTGGCAGATTTTAACTGCACATTTTTTCCGCTGGAGTGGTCCTTTAACATGTTAAAGAATCTTTGGGTCAGGTGATGCAGTAGGTGTCCAGCTGTAGTGATTGGCCGCAGATAATAATGTTTTATCATATTAAGTTCATATTTACATAGAGTTTTCGCTTAAATAAAAACATTTCTTGTGCCGGGCATTAGATAATGGTCTTTGCATGGTATCTACTTAGGCAGATAACAGAGTTTAATAGACCACATTAATGATTCTTAAAATATTGATCGTCAAACAAAAGACAAATTGTATTGCCAGTCAGTCTGCGTAGGATAGCAAAGTATTTGCTGATGACAACAGGCTTTGCCCTGGACTGATGCTTAGGAAATAATATCAGGTGGTTCTGAATTGTTTATTGGTGTTGTGTATTTATATATTGTCATTGTATTACACAGCACTTTATAGGTTGCACAGAACTGTTTACATCTGTTTCTGAACCCAAAAGAGCTGACAGTCTAATTTCTGTACTACACTGAGTGACACACATTCAATGCCATCATTCGCCAGTCAACCAATCTTTGTTTTTGTCAATGTTTCTCTTATAAAATAAAGTTCAGTGAAAAAGCTAAAATATGAACCATTATATCACCTATTTGAAGCAGAGGGTATGGCCAGCTTTAGTGATTTATGAAATTAATGACATAATATATATAGAAGATATGCTGCCGCTCACATCATCAGCTTTGGACAAATCAGAGTGCAGTGCATACCGGGGCTCATTCACTAAGATGGTGATTTACGCAACTGCTCTATTTTGTTATTTCGATTTTTTAAATAGTCCTCCTGTGTCTGGACCAATAATTATCCATAGCAACCAGACTCCTTGATTTGAAAAATTAGGCCTGTTTGGTTGCTAGGGACAGATGCTACTCCTTAGCCTTTATTTTTGTAGATCAGCCTTCTTGCAGTTTGCAGATGTTGCTCCATCTTGTAGGATAGAGGCAGGGAAGGTTCACCACTCTCTGCCACTCACCCATTGCACCCGTTAGCAAGCTCCCATAGTGCCCTTTATGGGGCAGAGAGTGTAGAAGGGGCAGGTGACCCTTATATAATGGCACCCTACTTCTGTAAGCTACAGTTTAGCAGTGGCTAAGTGGTTAGGATGTTTTCCCTGTCAATGTAGAGTCCTAAGATCTACTCCAACCATATATGTGGTTTGTATGTTCTCCCTGTGTTTGTGTGGGTTACATCCGGGTACTCTGGTTTCCTCCCATGACCAAAAAAAATATAACAAGTAGATGAATAGTTTTCCTCCAATGGACTGGGGCAGCTTTGTCAAGGCAGATGCAATGAACATGAACCAAGAGCTGGAATTGAGTGAAACTAGGATTCGGGGCATATTCTCCAGTACTCCCTGCACCTGCCTTGACGAAGCCATTGACTATAGACAGCGGTAGAGACAGTGGATTGTACTCTCTAAGCGCAGTCTCATATGAAGGTGCTGTATAAAATACACAGATGATCATGAACATGGTACCAGTCTGCCAGTGTTAAATTCCAGGCGCTGTCACCATGGTATCACACAAGCGTAAATGTAATAAGGCTGCAATAGGGAGAATTTCATGCTGGAGGCTGTGATGTGGCATTGGTGGCATTTATTTAGAGGAAGCAAGTGTCGCTGCTTTCCCTGGGATAAAAAATGGTGCTGAGGTGCTATAGTAAAAGTTTGTGCTGAAGAAGAACATATAGTAGTTAAATCAACTGATGACCTAAGATTTATCCAGATAAGAATCAAATTACAACCTAAGATGTACAGGTCTAAAGAGCAATATACAGTAGTTTGTTGCTGGATTGAAAATAGTCTAATAATTATGTATGTAGTCTGTTTTGTTCTTTGCTAGTTATTCTTATATAGTGCTGGCATCTACTTCTGCTTGTAGTCACGTCACTAAGGCTAGCCTCACCGTGGGCTCCCTGTAGGCATCATTCCCACTTGCGCTGGACCAGCGGGAACAGACAGTTCAGTGTCCTCTCCGATTGTCCTCTGTGGTCCGGCTGGAGCCCTCTTACAGGCTACAGTAAATGGCATCCATGCCAGCCTCACTTATGCTTTCAGGAGGGTCTTGCGTATAGGTTAATTACAACCAAGACTTCTGTGCCTCATCACCCTGTGGCACAGGCGACTGAGAGGGGATCTGACTGACATGTATAAATGCATCAGAGGGCAATACAAAAGCTTGGCAGATTAGCTTTTTGTCCCTAGGGTTGTATGACGGACAAGGGGGCATGATCTGTGTATGGAGGAAATTACTTTTTGCCATCTATTTAGAAAGAGGTCCTTCACAGTGACAGTGGTTACAGTCTGGAATATCTTACCTCAGGGAGTAGTTTTGGCAAACTCTATATCTGCATTTAAAGAAGGCTTGGATGCTTTCCTTGCATTGAAGGGCATCCACGGCTATAATTATTAGGTCATTCCTGAAGAGTTGATCCAGGGATGTATCTGACTGCCATCTGAAGTCAGGAAGGAATATTGCCCTTTTAAGGCTAGTTGGCCCAAGCCTATAGGGTTTTTGGCCTTCCCCTGGATCAACTGAGATATGTGCAGGTTCAGAATGGTGTTTTGTTTTTTGTTTTTTCTGGTTGAACTTGATGGAAGGATGTCTTTTTTTCAACCAAACTAACTATGTAACTATGTTCATGTGCGTATCGGTGCACCATATTGTGGTGAGATACATTTACTTGCTGCGACTTCCGTAGCATCGTCCTTTCCCTGTTATGCAAATGGTGTCCCTCGGGAGGGCTTGATACACAAAATGAGAGCCACTGTGGGCGAGTGGAACTTTACAGCCCCTGAGCCTGAGGTAGGCGGTGGATTAAATGACGCACTAGTCTAACTTAACCAAAATACAGTACTTCCTGTCTGCAGACGCACGTGTTGGGTCAGTAGTGCGTGCGGTCAGTTACTGGTAGTGGCGCCCTGTTGGTTTGAGAACCAAACACAATATTTGCTGACTTGTGCAGAATAAAGATATCTTAAGAAAGAGGAAACTAAACAGCAGGACTCAGCAGAGAACCATTATAAGACCACAACAACTATAAACATCGGTTCTCAGAAGTTCCAGCTAAAGTTAGACATAGGTGTAATTTATTAAACCTTGCTACTATTATACTATTACATGGTAAAGGGAACCTGAAGTGGGAGGGACACGGAGGCTGCCATATTTATTTCCTTTTAAACAATACCAGTTTCCTGGCAGCGCTGCTGATCTATTTAGATGCAGTAGTGTCTGAATAATACCAGAAACAAGCATGCAGCTAATCTTGTCAGATCTGACAACAATGTCAGAAATATCTGATCTGCTGCATGCTTGTTCAGGGTCTACGGCTAAAAATATTTGAGGCAGAGGATCAGCAGGCCAGCCAGGCAACTGGTATTGTTTAAAAGGAAATAAACATGGCAGCCTCCATATCACCCTCACTTCAGTTGTTCTTCTTTAAGCAGTGCTGCATATTATAGATCTATTTCCTGAGATTTCTTCCAAAAGTTGAGCTAGAGGTGAGGACAGACCATAGTGAATAGAATTTCTCCATTCACCAAAGCATCCTTGCTGTATTGCGGAGACTGGCTCAATCCAGTGCGGAAACCCATGTGTTTTCTGCCTAGTGCAGTTATTCATTTTTTTGTGTGCGTTTTTATATGCGTTTGGTGTTTTAGTTTTTCATGTGTTTTGTTGCATTTGTATTTTTTCAATATTTGCCCTTTTGAGTGGCCCAATTTCAAACTGCATAGAATCTGTAGACAACTGAAGTGAGAGGGATATGGGGGCTGCCATATTTATTTCCTTTTAAGCAATGCCAGTTACCTGGCTATCCTGCTGATCTGCCTCTAATGCCTGGTACACATGATGAGATTTTCTGGCAGATTTACTGCCAGATAGATTATTTCCAACATGTGCAATCTGATTTCCGATCAATTTTTCCATTCACATCTATGGAAATCAGATCGGTCATATTGGAAACAATCTATCTGGCAGTAAATCTGCCAGAAAATCTCATTGTGTGTACCCAGCATAGTACTTTTAGCCACAGACCCTGAACAAGCAGGCAGCAGATCAGGTGTTTCTGACATTATTGTCAAATCTGACAAGATTAGTTCCATGCTTGTTTCTGGTGTTATTCAGACACTACTGCAGCCAAATAGATCTTCAGGGCTGCCAGGCAACTGGTGTTGTTTAAAAGGAAATAAATAAGGCAGCCTCCATATTCTTTTCATGTCCGTTGTCCTTGAGGCTGGTTTTACATTCAAGGAAACATCTGGTGATCCTCACAGCCTTGAGGCCCATCTCACAAGGGCTATAACACAAGTGTGGACATTGTAATCTTCACACCCATAGCAAGTGTAGTAGTGAGGCTCCCCTCAACGCTCTCAATGTAGTTATGCCCCGCCCCTACATAGGAAAGCAAGGTGGTTCCACAACCGCCAGCACCAGAAAGCGGTCCAACAGTGGACCTAGTGTGGCCCGACCAGCAGGAATCATACAGAAAGGCCATTGAGGTTGATAATTAAGTTGCTGTAATTGACAGACAGTGCATCCAGAATACTGAAGACCCAGTGAGCAGCAATTCGAGGTGTTCTGCTGCATTGCTAGGAAAAATTTACCTGTTCAAGTGAAACCTTTTATTGCCTTCTGTGACCCTGATGGAGGTATTTTTCTGACTTCCTGACATGTCACTGGTAGCAGGGAATTTGGGATACACTCATCCAGTGTTGGTTGGCCAATTTTACAACCTCAATTAGGTTACCACTACCATGCAATATGAGAGCTTCTGTACACATTCCATTCACAGTATTCAAACTCTATTGGCTGTCATACTACTTGGAAGTGGTAAAGTTGGATGTCTGTATGCTCCCCGAAAGCCTGGTACACAACTTCAGTTTTGTAAAGGTGTACAGAGGCGCCACAAGGATAAAATATGCTAAAAACGTTCAGGAGGCGGTGGTGGACCAGCCACTCCAAAACAGACACGACACTATCGATTGAGGTAGTCACAATTTATTCACATACTCCTAGAAACAACTGGCAATGCGTTTCGCGGGTGTATTCCCGCTTCTTCAGGCAATAACAAATAGGAGTACACACAGTACAGTTTCAAGATCACGATAAGGCGCTTATTGTGTGCTGCTGGTTATTGTATTGTCACATATTGTGAGCTGTTTGTACACCTTCCGACAAGCTCTGTTTGTTTATCTTCCACAGATTTGACAACCTCACCTTCAACTGTTCGGTAAGTCTTTTTATTCCATGATACTTGTTTTACTACTGAAAAACTCTCATGCTATGGGCCTGATTCTGTGTGGCCAGGGGGAGCAGTTCAGTAGATGGATGCAGTTTGGTACTCCGTTTTTCAGTTGGGTTAAGCTAGAAGTCTGCTGTCCATCTGCAGATCTGCCCTCTAGTGGCTGGAGGGTGTTGGTTGCTAGACTCTTCTAGACCTACTGTAGCATAAAGCATCATACTCCCTATAGATTGTTGTCGGCTGGTACTAGAGATTGGGGCATGATCCCTCTCATGACAGCTCATGGTTGAGGCTTTACAGACACGTCACTAGCCTTCTATTACTATGGAGAGGGGCGGAGGAATGAGGTGTGGTGCACGACGGAAGGGGCGGAATGAGGGAGAGAACAATAGCATTGGGCTGTGCTCAGGTGAGATGATCTTGCATGCTAGATTTCTTGCCAACATACCCACACTAGAGTCTCTGAAGAAGTGACAGTCTTTGGTCACGAAACGTGCGTCAAGCTGTGCTTAATGACATTACCGTGATATATTATGAGATTTTACTTGCTTTTTTTTTATACAGGATGTGTTAAAGGTTATGTTTTATTACCTTATACTGAACGCATTGTAAACCCTAATTTGGGGTGCTTTTGGAGGTATTTCTCCTATTCCTGCTAGCTGTTTTGCATGCCACAGTCCTTTAGTCTTTCCTGCTATACAATAGTATGAGTGACTTCTGTAGCTTTGATTTCATCTTGTAGCAACATCATCTGTGCAACACAAATAGCATCTGACACAGGAAACCTACAGCTATTTTGTCTTTTCACTTTTGTCCCCTCCCATCCTTAGCATATTGAATACAGACAATCAATATTTGTAAACAGCAAAGTACACAGGAGGAGCAGATTTATCAAGTGAGGTGCAAAGAGAACGGCTGCGCAAAAGGATGCTCATAGCAATGTGTGTGAAATGCTACTGGGGTCATTTTCACCCTAGCTGGACTTCATATACTAAGAAGTGTTCAATGTAATTTTCTCTGCGGTTCTTATAGTAAACCACCCTTCTAATATTTCATATCGATGGCTTCTCTCTCTTTTAGTACCCAGATACAATGCTTCAGGACCTGGACGTTTTCTCTAAGCACCCCAATAACTTTGGGCAGAACCCCGAGCCTGACCCTCACATAGGTAAAGTGTTTTGAGCATATTAATGACTGAGACTGAATTATGTTTTGAGGATTTGTAATTAATTGATAACATGAGACCTGAGACAGTAAAGCATTTTCATGTGCAGCCAGCGCCGGTAGCGTCAGGCCCCTTTCACACTAACG
Organism: Hyperolius riggenbachi; assembly: GCF_040937935.1. Lineage (NCBI taxonomy): Eukaryota > Metazoa > Chordata > Amphibia > Anura > Hyperoliidae > Hyperolius > Hyperolius riggenbachi. Next base: position 315,800,484 of record NC_090651.1, read on the forward strand.
ATTGAGACAGAGTGCTTTATAGATACAATGTTAGCCCGTAGGTTAGCGTATTCTTGCATTGCTATAAAGGGGGGAGGAGGGGCTATGGCACGGCGGAGCAGGTGTTTTTGGTGCACAGGGGCCATCAGCAGATGTGTAGCTAGAGTTTTCAGCACCCGGGGTCCAAGGCAAACTTTTTGCGCCCCCCTTTGAACAAAATGAGCGTGGCCACGCATCAGAATGTGGTCGTGGTCACGGGTGGAGTTGAGTGTAGAAATGCTGTTTAGGTAGCCAGAAGTGCCCCCCTATAAACAGCCAGATGTACCCCCTTTATATAGCCAGATGTGCCCCCCTATAAACAGCCAGATGTGCCTCCCTATAGAAAGCCAGATGTGCCTCCCTATAAACAGCCAGATGTGCCCACCTTTACATAGCCAGATGTGCCCCCTTTATATAGCCAGATGTGCCTCCCTATAGAAAGCCAGATGTGCCTCCCAATAAACAGCCAGATGTGCCTCCCTATAAACAGCCAGATGTGCCCACCTTTACATAGCCAGATGTGCCCCCTTTATATAGCCAGATGTGATCCCCTATAGAAGGCCAGGTGTGCCCCCCCCCCTTCTTTAGACAGCCGGATGTGCCCCGCTTTATATAGCCAGATGTGCCCCCTATAGAAAGCCAGGTGTGCACCCCTCCTCTTTAGATAGCCGGATGTGCTCCCCTTTTTCTGTTGCTGCTAACACTTCTGCACTCCTCTGCAGAGGGAGGGAGAGAAGCAGGGCAATTTGGGCAGCCAGCGAGCCCCCTCTCATGCACGTGGGGATGCAGCAGCCATGCTGTGGGCACGCACAGTGCTGCACCCGGGGGAAATATGTCCCCCCCACCCCATAGCTACGCCTCTGCCTATTAAGTAACTGCTACCAATAGGCCGCAATAAAAGTTTGCAGCTATGAGTTGCTGGGGACAAGAGTCTTGGCGCATTGTAGCGGCACTTGGCCGAGCGCTTGGCTATCATGCAGCTGAATTAATATTTAGCATGGCCACTCTGTGCTCTGATTGGTATTGAGTTTGACTACACTGTAGTGTTCTTTATCGGTCCATATCAACCAATCAGAATGAAGCTTTCACTCATCACTGTCTTAGTAAATCGTCTAGAAACTCCTTCCTTCCTCTGAAGTTTTGTATGGCTGTTTTGTCACTCTCAGTGTTCTGGTTTATGTTGAGGACAGTTCAGCACCTGCTGCTCATGCATTGGGGTTATTGAGCACAGACTGTGTTGGGGTGAGAGGCGTTTTAGTAGTGAGGAGGCAGACGTCAGGGAATCTCCACTGACGTGACTTGTTACGCTTCAGCTCAGATCTGCTTTATATACAACTGAGGGCAGCCGACAGAATAACAGGTGATCTTACATCGGGGGCGGCATGGTATAAAACTTGAGAGCCATAAATTCAACTGTCCCTCCAGATGGACATGTAACCCCTCCCCCCGGTGCCACTACAATAATACTTTACCTGTCTGGTGTGCATTGGAGGGGCAGCAGCTGGGAGTTTCCGTTGCGCTCATCCACTATTATCACGTGTTACCGCCGCGCACCTGATTGAGCACATCAACCTGAAATGTTCCAGCGTGTCCGATAGCTACATGCCACTAATTTCAGCCTGAAATTGGTCACATCGCCGATCGGGCATGATTTTATGGCCATCTTTACTCTGTGTGGGTAGACAGATAGTAAACAAGCTACACTGATGCCTGTTTAAAACCTATTCTTTAAAACTGTTCCTACCACTGCTGCAGTTGTAAATTGATGGTGTAAACATATTATCCCTTTCCTGTTGTGCTGATAACAACTGCAAGCACTTGAGGAGTTGTATTGTTACACAAATGTAAATCGCAGACTGGGTAATCCAGCTGTGATGATTGCCTTGGGTTGTCTCAGAGGACAGTATCTGGGAAGTGCACAGCAATGTGTTAGTGATGTGCCTGGCAGATCACTAATTGATTATCAACACATAAGCTAATTTTCGCCCATGCCAGGGGATGCTGCTCTTTCATATGCTGCATGCCAGCCACACTCCCCTCGCTTAGAGAAGCACATGCCTGCTGGAATAAGTTGAGCCTTGGGTGTTTAGGAGACTTCTGCGGCTTGTGTTGCCTTATGATTAGAGGTGGTTTCTTCCTCTGTCCTCACTCAGTTATTGACCTTCCACCTTAACAGCTACAAAGCTGTTCTTATGCATAAGAGACAAATACAAAGAGCTTGTCAGGGCTGGAGGTGGAATGCAAATTACCCTCCAGGAAATTTGCAAGAGTGCTGTATGGAAAGCGGGAGCTGACAGTTAGGAGAGTGTAACAAAGGTACCAGTGTCACCTCTCTTCAGCTGAATCCTATCTGTAGGACTATAACTAATGCTATCTGTGAGGGCTGCTGTTATCTGATGCCACTGCTGGGAACATGAACCCATTCATTGCTGGAGGTTATATCCACAATGCTTCATGGTACCTGTGGCCTAGCTGGAGTGTAAGCTCTGTGGCCTAGGTGGTGGAGTGTGAGCTCTGTGGTCTAGGTGGAGTGTTAGCTCTGTGGTCTAGGTGGAATGTAAGCTTTGTAGCCTAGGTGTAGTGTCCTAGATGGAGTGTTAGCTCTGTGACATAGATGGAGTGTGAGCTATGTGGCCTAGCTGGAGTGTGAGCTATGTGGCCTAGCTGGAGTGTGAGCTCTGTGGCCTAGGTGGAGTGTCAGCTCTGTGGTCTAGGTGGAAGGTAAGCTTTGTAGCCTAGGTGTAGTGTCCTAGATGGAGTGTGAGCTCTGTGACATAGATGAAGTGTGAGCTATGTGGCCTAGCTAGAGTGTGAGCTCTGTGACCTAGATGGAGTGTGAGCTCTGTGGCCTAGCTGGAGTGTGAGCTCTGTGGCCTAGGTGGAGTGTTAGCTCTGTGGTCTAGGTGGAAGGTAAGCTTTGTAGCCTAGGTGTAGTGTCCTAGATGGAGTGTGAGCTCTGTGACATAGATGAAGTGTGAGCTATGTGGCCTAGCTAGAGTGTGAGCTCTGTGACCTAGATGGAGTGTGAGCTCTGTGGCCTAGCTGGAGTGTGAGCTCTGTGGCCTAGCTGGAGTGTGAGCTCTGTGGAGTGTGAGCTCTGTGGAGTGTGATGTCATATTCTCACATACTCGAGTACTGCTCAGCCCCCCAGCATGTAAGCATATCACAATGATGACATACATGAGAAACTATGGAACAGACTTTAATTCAATCAAGAGCAGGGCTGCTAATCTTGTCAGATATGACAATAATGTCAGAAACGCTTGATCTGCTGCATGCTTGTTCAGGGTCTATGGCTAAAAGTATTAGAGGCAGAGGATCAGCATGATAGCAAGGCAACTGGTATTGCTTAAAAGGAAATAAATATGGCAGACTCCATATCCTCTCACTACAGTTGTCCTTTAAGGGAGATTATTTGTACCTAAGCAATATGCAAACACAGATTTCTGCTGTAAAGGAACAACAGTTACCTGTCAGTAGTTGGCCAAGTGTGACAGCGCTATACACATTTTGAATGTAACTGTGTGTAGCCATCTGCAGCTGTATGCTAAACAGTAGCAGCCAAACGCCCTTTAAACCTACCTGCCCATCTTAGCTGATTACTCCAGATACCCCCCAGCAGTCTCCATGCAAATAGTTGGGGGGAGTGCTGTGTAATCAGCTATAAAATAGCAGCTGCGACTCTCATTCTTCAGGTTCCCCCCTCCTCATATTGATTCAGTGCAAATTCTGTTGTGTTATCAGAAAAGTTTTACAGCCTAAGAAAATATTTTATGATGTGGTGGTGCTATGCTTTCCTGTAGGGGCTGCGCAGCTAAGGCCCACACTAGTGTTTACATGGATGTGTACTCATGACAGCCAGCCTCTAAGTAGTTAATTGATGTAAAAAGATATAATTAATAATAAAAAAAAAAAGAAACATGAAAAGGGAGTAACAATAACTATGTAACATAGCTATCCATGATATTGGCACATGTCAAAAGATGAAATATATTATACAGCAAGCTAACAGTTGGTCTTTAAAAGTGAAGTGTAAAATGGGTGAACATAAGGGATCTGAGTGACTTTAACAAATGTCGACAAAGTAGGGACACCAAGAGCCAAATATAGTGTAGTATGTACTGGTAGTAGAAATGAAGTATGATAGAGTAACAAGCTATACTCACAAAGCAGGGTTACCTCCAAGGCAATCACTGTATAAGCAGGTCAGGAGATTAGACCTGACCCCACTCAGGATTAGGAAGTCGCTCTCCGTAGATGAGGAAAAAAGGGGGTAACACCCCTCCACCAGGGGTGGACTTGATATAGCGCAGTATGGATACAGAGGCGCCAAAAGGATAAAAGTATCTAAAAAGTTTAAAACATGAGGAGGCAGTGGTGGACTTACCTCCTCCAAGCAGACACAAAAATTGCCAATGTGTAATGTGCATATGGGCCTCGCTGTGAAGGGTACCCAGTATGCTGTGTTAAGTACCCATGAAAAGATTAGGTTTAGCCACAGGACAGCGGTGGGGTTAGGTTTAGCCACAGGACTGCGGTGGGGTTAGGTTTAGCCACAGGACAGCGGTGGGGTTAGGTTTAGCCACAGGACAGCGGTGGGGTTAGGTTTAGCCACAGGACTGCGGTGGGGTTAGGTTTAGCCACAGGACTGCGGTGGGGTTAGGTTTAGCCACAGGACTGCGGTGGGGTTAGGTTTAGCCACAGGACTGCGGTGGGGTTAGGTTTAGCCACAGGACAGCGGTGGGGTTAGCCACAGGACAGTGGTGGGGTTAGGTTTAGCCACAGAACAGTGGTGGGGTTAGGTTTAGCCACAGAACAGTGGTGGGGTTAGGTTTAGCCACAGGACAGTGGTGGGGTTAGGTTTAGCCACAGGACAGTGGTGGGGTTAGGTTTAGCCACAGGACAGTGGTGGGGTTAGGTTTAGCCACAGGACAGTGGTGGGGTTAGGTTTAGCCACAGGACAGTGGTGGGGTTAGGTTTAGCCAAAGGACAGTGGTGAGGTTTTGTTTAGCTAAAGGACCGGCTGTTTGATAAGGTGTAAGGTTAGGGTTTGGCTGAGTATGCTAGGGAAGTGCTGGGGGTCTTGCAGGGCTCCTAAAATCTAGTCATCATGTAATTGGAGACAGATGGGAGTTTCTTTTTTGTTGTTGTTTTTGTTTTTCTGTTGAGGGTTGATTTGTTGTTTGAACTTTGCTTGTCTATTTACTATGCTATTTGGCATTCTGTTAACACATCAGGATTTTTCCATTTGACTTGACTGATCTAATGGCTTCTTGGCAAGATATGTTACTATTTGTCCTATACTTACCTATTGTATTTGCAACCCCTTGGTTTTCATGTGTGTCTGATCATCGGGTGTCATCTGCAGTGTTGTAAATTATCTTGCCTTGAGTCTTACACTAACAAAAAAACAAATAAACCTGATGTGTTAAGCACAACAAAAAATCTAGTCATCGGCAGAAATATCTATAGTCAATATGTATGTGTATTTCAGGTTATGCAGTATTACTATAGCACTGCCATCTTCCACAGCATATTGTCTTGTCACTATCAGTCCCTCAGAGGGGCTCACAATCTAATCCCTGCCATATGCTCCTATGAAAGTCTAAGGCCCAATCTGAGAGAAGCCAATTACATGTATTTTTTTTGGAATGCACAAGGAAATTGCAGTGTATAGAGGAAACCCAGACAAACACAGGGATAACACACAGACTCCATGTATATAGGAGGACACAGACTCCATGCATATAGTGTCCAGGACCAGATTTGAATTGCAGGCTCACTGCTGCATGGCGAGAGTGCTGTGCACTACACCCCCATGACGCCCATTCATGTGTATGCAGTGAGAGCTTCCTATCATTATTTTCCAGTGGAACTCATCAGTTCACATTATTGTATCAGTGTATGATGAATATAACTTTTTATACCCATGAATATATTTTTCTGATCGGTTTCCATCTTCTCCTGCAGACCTCTGGAACTGGCTGGAACCACAAGAGAGCTGCTATGAGGTTTATGAGAACTGTCAGCTGACGCCACTGCAGAACGTCCAAGTGTCCTACCTGCAGAACGCCTACTCCCACTACTGCCCAGACAGCAGCCAGAACATGGATGGCCCCGCCCCATCCCTGATGCCGGAGGACATGTACAGCACAGAGGTAAGGCTCATGCCCTAAACACGGCAAATAATCTATAGGGCTTTTCAGTGGTATAACTACAATTCATGGGGCCCCCCAATGTTCATGCCCCTTCCCTTGCCTCCCCTTGGAGCCCTTCATGGCCTGGGGGCACATCTCACACAAAACAAATGTGGCCATCATAATCTTCACACTCATAACAAGAGTAGCCACATGCCCGGATTTACCTCACAGGAGCCTAGAGGCTCAGATGTCCGGGCACCATAGACTTCACACTCCATGAGCCTACAAACCCCCACCGAACTGCCCAGCTGTCACTTCTCCCTTACTTCCCTTGCCCATTATAGGTAGCTACAGGTGCCCCCAAGTATTACGGATTTGCAGTGTGCAGGGAGCCTTAAAGAGACACTGAAGCAAGAATAAATCTCGCTTCAGAGCTTATAAACGCCGCTATCCCGCGGCTAAACGGGGGTCCCTGATCCCCCAAATCCCCTCCGTGCAGCGCGGGGATCACTTCCGCATTGAGGCATGGCTAATGGCCACAGCCCTGCCTCACCTGCGTCTGTCAGCGCGTATCTCCGCCTCTCCCCCGCCCCTCTCAGTCTTCCTTCAGTGAGAGGGGCGGGGGAGAGGCGGCGATGCACCGCTGATAGACGGCGCTGAGAGGCAGGGCTGCAGCCGTTAGCCCTGCCTGAAGAGCAGCAAAATCTACGACCAAGTTGGTCGTAGATTTTGCAGGGGGGGGGGGTTTTGGGGGTGAAGGGACCCCTGTTTAGCCGCGGTATAGCGGCGTTTTAGCAGGGGCACACATGCCCCTGATTTATTCTCGCTTCAGTGTCTCTTTAAAGAGAAACTGTAAGGACATATAGTACAATGCAGTTAATTATTCAGGACAGCATGGTGGCATAGAGGTTAGCGCTCTCGCCTTGCAGTACCGGGTCCCCGGTTTGAATCCCAGCCAGGTCATCAACATCTGCAAGGAGTTTGTATGTTCTCCCCATGTCTGAGTGGGTTTCTTCCGGGCACTTCAGTTTCCTCCCACATCCCAAAAACATACAGATAAGTTAATTGGCTTCCCCCTAAATTGGCCCTAGACTATGAAACATACACTACGTAATGCAGACATAGACATATGACTATGGCAGGGATTAGATTGTGAGCCCCTCTGAGGGACAGATAAGTGACAAGACAGTACACTCTGTACAGCGCTGCGGAATATGTCGGCACTATATAAATACTTAATAACAATAATAATAATACCCACTTTTACTGTAATTTTCCTGGTCTCAGCACCAGTAAAACTTCCTATAGCTATATGCAGCAGTCCCCAGTAGCTGGCACAGGTGGGGATCGCCTGATGTCAGATCGGTGTGCTTGATGGCTGCTTGAGCAACAGGACGAAAACAGCAGTAACCTCCCCCCCCCCCTCCCCCCCCCCAACAACCGTGCAGCAGAAGCAATTTACCGATCCTCCAGGCACCATCTTCTACACTTCTTGCATCTCCCAGCAGCTTTCCTGCATCCTCTGTATACAGCTCCTGGCCTGTCATGTGACCCGCATCAGGTCAGGTGACACACCAGGAGCCATGCATGGATCCCTGAAAGCCGTTGGGAGTTGCAGGAAGTGTAGAAGATGGTGCCCGGAGGATCGGTAAGTTATTCTGCCCTGCAAACTGCCAGACTGTGGAAGGTGTGGATGGTGGGGGAGGGGGATGGGACAACTGATACTGTTGTATTTTTGCTATAAAACGTCAATAAAACTTATTTGTGGAAAAAAAAAAACGATGCTGAATTCTCTCTCCCCCAGAGCATTCTGGGAGACCAGGTATATTTTGTACTGGCTTCAGAACTCTTAGCAAACAAACATTCTGCAGAGATCACCTGCCAGCAGTAAAGATGTTGCTGCCTGTCATGGATTTTTCGGATATAAATCAGTGAGAGGAAAGATTTTACAATGGGCAAACACTGACTAAATAATTTATAAATAAATAAATATTGCAAACAATTAAGCACTTGTATCCCTTGCGTTACTTTCACTACAGTTCCTGTCACCTTTTCCCAGCTTGGGACACAGGCAGCAATAAGACACCCAAAGAGAGATCACACATTACCCTAAAAAAGCAAATATATTTTCCTGGAATTGGTTGTAAATAAAATGGAACCGCAGTACAAAAATTGCATGAAATACAAAATTCCCCTCTGGTTTCCATATTTATATAACTACGTTCCGTACCCAAGAAGATATCTAACATAAAGCATGATTGTTTCTCCCCCAGACATTTATCCCGTACCCTCAGCCCTTCCAGCTACCCTGCAACCTCAGCAGCCCATCGCTGTCTGAGGAGGAGGACCCTGGTGACAGCCCGACCCTGGAGGTGTCCGACAGCGACTCTGGGGACGATTGTTCGCCGGGTTATGGAAGTTACGAGCCAGGTGAGTCATTCATCTAAAGATTACAGTCTCTTCCTCTATGGGTAGTGTTGTGTGTCTCAAAGTGATTCTAAGCAACAGCATAATAACCTTTAAAGAAAAAACATTTCTCTGTTACAGCTGATACAAATCCTGCAATAAATCTGAAGTGTTTCTACTTCCTGCTTTCACGGAAGCAGACATTTTGTAACTTCCTGTGTTTACAAATGAACTCTCTACTGTGGCAGTTGGCACAGCCGAGGGATCAAATTACAACTTGTGTTTAGTCATAGATAATGGGAAATTAGACGGGCTAAACTCTCTAAATACATACAGGGTGCATTTCTCTAGGTTTTCCTGCTGTCCTGTGCAAGAGTTCAGGTTTAAATAGGAACTCCAGCCTAAACAAACATACTGTTATTAAGTTACATTAGTTATGTTAATTAAAATAGATAGGTAATATAATCTCTTACCCACCCTGTTTTAAAAGAACATCTTTTTGGTTGAAAAGAGGTGACAGGGAGCATGAGACGCAGTTCCAACTGTCCTGTGTCCTGAGCACCTCTCCAAAGTTGCTAGGCAACGTGAATAACATATGAAATCCCATCATGCTCTGCACAGCATCAGGGGAAAAAAGCCCGGGCTTTTTTTCTTTGATGGGTGGAGCTTAGCTAAAAATGATGCTTTAGTAAGAAAAACAAAGTTCTGATGCTGTGAAACTGTTAAAGAAACACCAAGCCTTTTCAGTTCTGCTGAGTAGATTTTTAGTCCGGAGGTTCACTTTAAGGTGCTAGGAAAGGGATTTGCTGTCAGTTGCAGTTTCGATAAGCGATTGTCAAAGGATATGTGCAGCACACAAATAAATAAAAACATTGCAAACCTGAAAGACCAAAGCATTTGATTGCTAAACCTCTACTTATTCAGAGCCAGTGTCCAAACTCTTGGTGGCAAATCCATATGTACCACTGAATAAACATGTACAATGTCCTGCAGTCAAGGATCTACCCTGCAAAATGGCGCAGGGAAATTTGGGCGCACCATATGCCGCTGTAGGTCGTATGCAAATTTGGGTGCTGCATGATGTACATAAGTGGTGCCAGTCACTATAGAGTTTTTTGCTTGGTTGTATATTTGTAGTTTACTTCTGTAGCACACTGTACTACACAGTGCATGCCACTGTATGTATGGATTGGGCATTATGAGTTTAGTAACATGATTTATTTTATTAGTTATTGTATTTATAAAACACCAACATATTACGCAGCGCTGGACATTAGTTAGGGTCACAGACAATATTTTGGGGTGTCATACAGCAATATGACAATACAGGAATACAAGAAAACCAGATCACGCAGCACAGTATGAGTACAAGGTGATGCTTAGTCAGTCACTGGAGGGGAGCATGGAGATTAGGCCACTCAGATCCATAGGATGGGTGTACAGTAATGGAGGTGCATGACCAGGTAGGAGACACAAGGAGGGCCCTGCCCGAAGGCTTACAATCTAAAGAGAGAGGTAGGCGACCAGAGTTCAGCTGCGGGTTTAGAGCACCAGTGGGGGGGGGGGGGGGGGAGTGGTTTGTCCAAAGGCATTAATAGACTATAGTGCGTTACACTCTGTATGTACATTACATGTCCACTCTTTGCACTTAGAACAGTCCCTGTTCTTATTTGTGTGACATGTAGGTGATGTAGTGTTTTCGCTGTCCTTGAATAGTACAAACTGGGATAACAGGAAGAGTGTAGTGTTCTAAATCAGCTATTGAATCCCATTACTTTGTGTATGAATGTGGCCTCCCTGGCGATCGAAGGGTTATAAAAGGACAAAAGTCCATGATTGGGGACACCAACCAACCGTCACTACTAACTGATTGGCCACCTTCCTTATTTGTTACACGCAACACTGCTAACCATAATGATAACAGTGATGATTATATGACTCTCAAATAAATCAAACCTGACTAATGACCTACATAAAATCTCAATAAATCAGCATTATATATGGCTACTATAAAGCCATACAGCACACAGCTATGCTGGGCCTCCACACTGGACTCTGACCAGGAGAACAGTACAGGAATTTTAACTGAATTCAAGACTTTACAGAAAGCATCGTGCAAAAAAACCCTCCCCTCTCAACCCGGTCAATGCAAGCGGGGAGTAACTAGAGGGGAGAGCAGCACCTGCAACAGCAGGGGGCCCAGAGCTATAAGGGGGCTCCAACTACTAACTTTCCCGCTCTACAAAAAAGGGGTCCATCACTGAAATCATGTGATTTGTGGCTACCCTTGTTATGGGTGGGATGATTATGATGACCACACTTGTTTTATGACTTGTAAGATGGGCCTCCAGGCTGTGAGGGACACCAGGGGTAGCAAGGGTGTGAACATTGGGGTCCCATGAAAGTTTTGCCGTGGGGGGCATGATTAGTAGTTACATCCCTGTATGAAAGATGCAGTATATTAAATAGCTGAAACACAAGTTCCCTAGATCTAATAATACGCAGCTATTACTGTATCTACTGCTATCAACTAAAAAAACAAAACAAAAACACAATGCTACTGTACTCTGAACATGGCCAAAGACAGTTTTGAATGTTTAATTTTTTTATTTTTTTTTACTGTTGTTAAATAATTGGTTTTATAGCTTCAGCAAATATTATTTTCCTCCAGGTCCCATCTGACAGTTAAATTACGTTGACAGATGGTTTATTTTGTTTATCTGTAAAATTGATCATTTTATCAAACAGTCATTCACATTGAAAGATTTAAAGAGACTAACTATTAATTCGCTTCAGAAGTCTCATTAGCCGCAAACTGCCGCATCCCCAATGAAAAATGAGGGCTGCAGACTTCCCAAATCCCCGGGCAAACATCCACGACCAACTTGGTCGTGGATTGTGCTGCCCTGAGAGGCAGATCTATGAGCTGTAGCTCTGCCTCTCCTGCCGTCAACCGCCGCGGGGATCGCCGCCTTTGACATCAGAAGAGGCAGAGCTCAGAATCAGAATCAGCTTTATTCGCCAAGTATGCCAGAGACATACCCGGAATTGTTTTTGGAGCACATGGCATGGCGTTTATACATACATACATAAGACCTACATACATACGGCGTAGGTGGGCTACATAAACATGACATAGTAAGAGGGCAGTCAGTCGAGTAAAAAAGCATGAGGGAACACAAGCTGTCAGTTCAGTTGTTCAGTTGGAGTACCGCTTGGGGGAAGAAGGTGCTCCAGCGTCTGGTGGTTCTGGTGGGGACAGCCCTGTAGCGGCGGCCCAGTGGGAGGAGATTAAAGAACCGACTGCCCGGGTGGGAGGGGTCGGTCGAGATCTTGGTGGCCCGCGTCCTCATTCTGGGCATGTAGAGGAGATCGAGGGGTGGCAGTGGCTGACCGATGATCTTTTCAGCCGTGCTGATTACTCTGTGGAGTTTGTACTTCTCGCTAGCAGAAGCCGCTGCGTACCAGACGATGAGGGATGAGCAGAGGATGGACTCCACAGTGGCAGTGTAAAAGCTCCTGAGCAACTCGCGAGGGATGCCAAATTTTTTCAGTTGGCGCAAGAAGAATAACCTCTGCTGTGCCTTTTTCTGGGTTATGATGGTGTTCTGCCCCCATTTTAGGTCCTTCGTGATAGTAGTGCCGAGGAACCGAACACTTGGGACCCTGGAGACTTCGTTATCTCTTATGAGGATTGGGTGGAGAGGGGGTGGGCGTCTCCTATAGTCCACAACTAGTTCCACTGTCTTTGCTGCATTGAGGACTAAATTGTTATCTGTGCACCAGTTGCAGATCCTGTCTATCTCGCTGCGGTAGGCATCCTCCTTGTTGCCACTGATGAGTCCAATGATTGTGGTGTCGTCCGCAAACTTGATGACCTTGACAGAGTCATCAGTTGAGGTACAGCTGTTGGTGTACAGGGAAAACAGGAGCGGGGACAGGACACATCCTTGCGGAGCACCTATGTTGGTAGTTCTCACCTTGGAGTAGCAGCTGCCTAGCTTGACTCTCTGCGTTCTATTGGAAAGGAAGTCGCCGACCCACCTGCAGAGGGTGGGGGCTACTCCCAGCTGAGGGAGGTTGGTAAGCAGGATATCAGGGCAGATGGTGTTGAAGGCGGAACTGAAGTCCAAGAACAGGAGCCTGGCGTATGAGTTGGGCCTGTCTAGGTGTTCCGTGATGTACGCCAGGCTGATATTTATGGCGTCCTCCACCGACCGGTTTGCCCTGTATGCGAATTGATGTGTGTCCAAGAGGGCGTTGGTGGAGTGCTTCAGGGAGGCAAGGACCAGCCGTTCAAAGATCTTCATGATGGTGGGGGTTAGGGCCACTGGTCTGTAATTGTTGAGGTCAGTGCTACCCGTCTTTTTGGGGATTGGAATAATCGTGGACCTTTTGAAGCAGGAGGGGACCTTGCCCTCCTTAAGAGATCTGTTGTAAATGGAGGAGAGGACAGGGGCCAGCTGGTCTGCACACACCTTCAGACAGATCGACGACACACCATCCGGGCCCGAGGCTTTCCTCGGGTTGAGCTTGCGTAGGTGTCTTAGTACTTCCTCCTCGCACACTGCGATCGATGTGTCACCGCCGTCTCCCGGGACGGGTAGAGGGGAGTACGCCCCGTTGTCGTGCCCGGCTGCGTGGGTAGTTTTTCGAACCTGCAATAAAACTCGTTGAGTTCATCAGCCAGTTTAGTGCTGGGGGTTGCTTGCTGGGGTGGAGGCTTGTCGCTGCCCTCAGGCCTTTCCATACCTCTCGTGGATTATTGGACTGGAGGCTCAGGCTCAATTTGTCCGAGAAGGCCCTCTTTGCGATTTTTAGCTCCCGATTTAAGGCATTTCTGGCAGCTCTGAACTCCTCCAAGGAACCAGACTTGTGCGCCTCCTCCTTCATTTTCCTGAGCCGTCGCAACTTGCTGTTGAACCAGGGCTTGTTGTTGGGGTACACCTTGAAGGTTTTGGTTGGTATGCAGGTGTCCTCACAGAAGCTGATGTAGGAGGTGACATTCTCTGCCCATTCCTCCAGGGAGGGAGCTGCCAGGGTTGACCAGTCCGTGCAATCGAAGCATGCCTGGAGCTCCAGCTTTGCCTCCTCTGTCCACCTTTTGGTTGACCTGACGACAGGCTTGGTGGTGTCGAGATGCCTTCTGTAGGTGGGGATCAGATGAATTAGACTGTGATCGAGTTCCCCAGGGCAGCTCCTTGTGCAGCCTTGTACGCGTTCTTGTGGGCTGTGTAACAGTGGTCGAGGGTGCGGTCGTTTCTGGAGGGGCAGGTGACGTGTTGCTTGTACCTTGGCAGTTCTTGGTTCAGGTTTGCGTGATTGAAGTCCCCCAATATGACAAGGAGGGCCCCTGGATGGCAGGTTTCCCCCCGAGAGATGCAGTTGCTCAGAGTGCTCAGGGCCTGCTTTGCATTAGCGTCAGGGGGGATGTAAACACCGACAAGAACAAAGGATGTGATCTCTCTGGGTGAGTACTGTGGCCTGCAGTTGATGGCTACAGCAGAGAGCTCTGCCTCTTCAGGAGGCGCCTGCCAGATTCACTCGTTTTTCAGCCGGGATGCGGCGGTTTGCGGCTAATGAGAATTCTGAAGCGAATTAAAATGTAAACATAGCAAAAACAAAATTCGCTTCAGATTCTCTTTAATTGCATTGTGTATGGCCACCTCACCACATACTGGTTTAGAATGTAGTAAGAGGACAAAAAGAAGGGACAGAGAAATGGGATTCGTTTTTGGATGACATTTTTAACATTCTCACTTCCAAAATGCTGTCTGTACTCTGTTTTGTAAGCAATCGAATCTAGGTCCATAGAGACCAGCCTTCTCCTTATGCCTTGTACCCACGATGCAATTTTCCTTCAGATTGACAGTCAAAGTGATTATTTCCAACAGGTCTGATCTGATTTTTCTGAGCAATTTTCCAATCACTTCTATACAAAATCCATCAGAAAAAGATCTGAAATCAGATCTGACCTGTCAGAAATAATCGGCTCGACCGTCAATCTGAAGGAAAATGGCATTGTGTGCATCAGGCATTACACCACCACACATGGGGTCCTTTCACGCTGTTGCAATGGACAAATATCAACACATTGCAATATATTTTGCAACGTGTGTAGTGCGAAAGGACCCATAAAGTAAGAAAGCAGAGAAGTAAAAAATAAAATCATATATTATAATGGGGTAGATAGGTTAGGGGCTGAGAGATAGATTTGGGCATCATAAGCACAGAAGTGACAGTAAATCCCCTTCATGAATCAATATAGGCATATTAACTATCCCCAGTCTGTGAGAGTAGATGGAGAAGAGAAGGGGTCAAAGAACAGAACCTTGGGGTACACCAACAGTCAGCAGGCCTGGGGATGAGTTTGTATTGGGTTAGGAGGACCATAAAATAATTCCCAGACAGGTAAGAGGAAATACAAGAATTTGTTAGTCTCTTGATGCTTAGCTTGTACCTCATGTACAGCACATTTTTATGCCACTCTGAACCAGCTTCTAACATCTTCTCTACCCCAGCTAAAGTATATTTTGCCACTAAAGACCTTTATTATGCCATGTTATATATGTTTGGCAGAAATCTAAAACTGATGTTTTTTCAACATTGTTGTTGAAGGTCCTCGCAAGAAGGTTCGGCTGTACAAATTTCTTCTGGAGCTCCTACAGAATGGCGACATGCGAGACTGCATCTGGTGGCTGGACCGGGAGAGAGGAACCTTTCAGTTCTCATCCAAGCACAAAGAGCTCCTGGCTCATCGCTGGGGCCAACAGAAAGGAAACCGCAAGAAAATGACCTACCAGAAAATGGCTCGGGCGCTACGGAATTATGGCAAGACTGGAGAGATCAGGAAAGTGAAGAAGAAGCTGACATACCAGTTTGACAGTATATTGCTTGGAGACAGGAAGATTGAAGCCACCATGCATTCATTTTCATAAATCACCCACCACCTCCCAAGACTCCGTTTTAACAGCTCCTGTTGCTGTCAGTAACGTTTGGTGGGCGCTATACTACCAGATATAAGTGACACTTAATGGCGGTCCAAATGGCCATATTCTCTATTTAATGGGTAGAGGACAGAGTACTAAGACTTAACATTGTGGACTTCATGAGTTGTATCTATGACTTACGTTGCTGAAGAAGAATGTAAATAGGAAAATTTGAAACAAAGTCCTGTCTCGTTTAAGAATAGACACTGGTCATTTTTAAACATAAGGACATCAAAGCCTAATATTTTTGAAGAAAACATTCTGTGCTGTCTTTAACTGCCATTGCTCTCAAGGGACATTACACTCTACATTACTTTAATCTGTAGGGCTTGTGTATAGTTTGATCAATCTCTGCTGTAATTTTGCCCTTTTGAAAAGAAAAATTGTTGTCACACAATGGTAATCAAAATAATCTCGTTTTATACAAAAAAAAAAAAAAAAATTGCACATAGAAGCCAGTCAATATTGTCAACGGTATGACAGACATTGTGATTGAGGAGCAAGCACAGCGCAACAGATTAATCTCAACATTACGCACGACTGGATCCTGTCAATCTGCCTTTGCTAAAGTTGGTTTTGATGAAGCCAGCAACACTCTTCTAATGTACTTAAAATGGATAATTTTATACAGTACTTTACCGGTTTGTATTTTTTTTTGGGGGGGAGGGGCCAAAACTGCCGACTTTGTGTAAGTTTGAACACTGTAGTTTTCTTTGGCACATTTTAGTGCGCACTGCCAGGTGTTTGTCTGCTGTCTTGTAACGGTTGTATCTTGACGTTATCTTTCTTGTCGCCTTTCTTCCATATTGGATAGATTAAGGATAACCCAGACATGAGTAAAAACTGATTATTCAGATTGTATTTTATAAGTAATATTAAAATATGTCTTGTCTGAACTCTGGAGGGGTCATGTTAATTATTGAATTAATAAATGATCAATGAATTGGATATGAATGGAGAGTCATTATGTGGGGAAGACAGACCAGTCCATTGGAAATTGACATTAACGAGATGCTCAGTGGAATCGTGGACTACAACCAGGGCTGTGGCGTTCGTACAAAAATGATCCAACGCCTCAGTTTTATGAAACCACTGACTCCAGGTACCCAAAATTTCTCCAACTTTACAGCCCTGCCCTGACCACAACAGGGTGACTGTCGCCTGGGCCAAACTCCAGGCTCAGATGTCTTCTTTGTGCATTGGAAGTTCTTTGACAGTTTTGAATCAGCAGACAGAAAATGCTGAGAAAATTGCTTGGGCCTATAAATCAAGAAATGGACAAGCTACCCTACAACCATTCAATTTTCATGAAAAAATTGATCAGAAAAATCAGCCTCTCCCAATCCACATATATATTTAAAAAAATTGGGAATTCAATCAAATAGGATTTTTTTTTTTTCTGAACGAGTTTATATTGAATTGGTGAAAAATTGCATCTTTTTTTTGTATAGTGTGTAGCCACCTTTACTGGAAGGGATTAGTGAACTGTATGTCTCTGAACTGGAGCAAAACAGTTAACCCTTTGCACACACATGTAAATGTTCAAACAAATGCATTCACAGAAATCAATCATCCAGACACCAGCTATCCCTGCAGCTAAGTTAAAAGGGTCTTCGTTACAAAAGAATGCATTCCCTTGCTTAGTTACCTACACTGCGCAGACGTACCCAGGTATTGGTAGGTGTCTTAACTCTGGCCCTGTAACATGCATAGTGCACACATGGAAACACATGCACATTGATGCCTGTAAATGCATTTGTTTGAATGGGAGTGTGCAAAGCGTTTACTCCCTTTAGCACCTCCCTAATAACTTATTTAAAGGTCCTAGCTTGAGGTAATGTCTGGATGTGTTTTGTTTCTAGGTGGCCAGGGCCCATTGTAAGTGGTGTAGAATCTTTGCTGTCACATTTTGGGAAAATATACAGATTTTTACCTACAGAATGAGGTTACTTGATCCTGTCTGAGGGCTCTTTTCCACTACATCATTTGCGATGGCTGAATCGCAAACCGCCAGTGATTTTTCAAATCACTACAGTTTGCTTTTAACATAGGAATCGCGGTAGATCATTTCCACTACCGCAATTCGTTTTTTTACCTGATCGCAATTGCGCGGCGAAACGATTATTGCCACGATTTTGCTATGTAGTGCATAGCAAAATCGCGATCACAAACGTCAGAAAATTGCTGTGAAATTTTGTGCATTTGCTGAATCGCAAAGTATCTTTTTAGATTAATGGATGGGAGAACATGCAAACTTGGTACAAGTGCCACTGTACAGTCATTATACATGAACATGATTTATCAGCTCTAGGACACTTACTGACAGACCGAAGACATTATCTTTATGCAAACTGATTATACACTCTGTTCAATTTTCAATAACCAATAATTATAACCCCCAGGTTTTTTTCCACAGTTTAAAGGACCACTATCAAAAAAAATATAAATACATAAAAAACAAAGTATATTTCTCCCAGAGTAAAATGTGCGATACATTGCTTTTCTCCTATGTTGCTGTCGCTTACAGTAGGTAGTAGAAATCTGACAGAACTAACAGGTTTTGGACTAGCCCATCTCCTGAAAGGGGGTTTCTTTATTTTCAAAAGCACTTAGTGAATGGCAGTTTCTCAGTCTAACTGCCAGAATAGTGTGCAAACAGGGTTGGGCAAGGCCTGCATCTTTGTATAGATCATTTCCAGGAAGTGCTTTTGTAAAGAATAAATGAAACACTGAAAATCCCCCATGAAGAGATGGACTAGTCAAATACCTGTCAGTTCCAATAGATTTCTACTAATTACAGTATGTGACAGCAACATAGGAGAAAGGTAATTTATAGCTCATTTTACTCCAGAAGAAGAAACATACTTATCTGTATGTGTTTACATAAATTTTACAATTTTTGTGATAGGTCCTTTAACCACTTCACCACTGAGGGGTTTTACCCCCTGAGCACCAGAGCAATTTTCACCTTTCAGCGCTCCTTCCATTCATTCGTCTATAACTTTATCATTACTTATCGCAATGAAATTAACTATATCTTGTTTTTTCCGCCACCAATTAGGCTTTCTTTAGGTGGGACATTATGCCAAGAATTATTTTTTTTCTAAATGTGTTTTAATGGGAAAATAGGAAAAATGTGGGGAAAAAAAATTATTTTTCAGTTTTCGGCCATTATAGTTTTTAAATAATGCATGCTACTGTAATTAAAACCCATGAAATTTATTTGCCCTTTTGTCCCGGTTATAAAACCATTTAAATTATGTCCCTATCACAATGTTTGGCGCCAATATTTTATTTGGAAATAAAGGTGCATTTTTTTCAGTTTTGCGTCCATCCCTAATTACAAGCCCATAGTTTATAAAGTAACAGTGTTATACCCTCTTGACATAAATATTTAAAAAGTTCAGTCCCTAAGGTAACTATGTATTTTTTTTTTTAATTGTAAATTTTTGAATTTTTTTTTAATTACAAAAAAAAAAAAAATGGGGAGTGTGGGAGGTAATGAGTTAATTTTTTGTGTAAAAGTCATTTATTTGTATGTGAAAAATGTGTAGGGTGTAGTTTACTATTTGGCCACAAGATGGCCACAGTAACTTTGTTTTAATGCGACCTCCAAGCGTCCTTCCGGAAGCTTGGAGGAAGTACAAGGAGGCTGGACACGTGAGGTTTTTTTCACAATGATCGCGCTGCCCATCGGAGAGCAGCGCTTCATTGCGGGGCTTAGATCAACGAACGGGAATGGATTTTCCCGTTCATTGATCTCCGGGCGAGCAGGCGGCGGCGTGTTTACTAGCGGCGGGCGGCGTGTTTACAAGCGGGAGCGCGGACAGCGTCGGGAACGCGGAAAGTACGGATTTCTCCGTCCCTGGGGGTTAAAGGATGGAAAAAGGGACGGAGAAATCCGTACGGGCGGGGGTAAAGTGGTTAAAGAACAAGCGACACCTATGCTAACCTAGAAAAACATATAAGTAGTTAAATACTACTTCTACTTACATAACAGATGTATTGTGCTACCCACATAATGATTCCTGTGAATTTTATAAAGGAAAAGTAGAAAATCATATTCTAGTCAGTGGCCATTTTGCCAAGCTATTGCTGACATCATATCCTCCCTGACTTGTTTTCCCCCCTCCCTTCTCTTGCTCATTGTGTATTCATTAGCTGCCCTCCTCCCAGAGTCTCCAGCCACTCCCACTGAGGTGTATACTAACAACTGCACTGTCTTTTTTTTTTCTTTTCTCCTCTAATTGCTGAGTCACCTCAGCCTTGCTTGTAAACACAAGTGAGCAGAGGTGTTTCAGATAAGAAGCTAGGCAGTGAGATAAACTGGAAGAGAAGGAATATATTATAGATAAAAATAACCCCCAGCATTCAACAGTTTAGGAGCACTGGCCCTTTAGTAGTCAGTGCCAAAGTATGTGATAACTGCAAACCACAACAGCAAGTTTTGAATGCAGGATTAGCATCTTTATCACTTCACTCACACCAGTTGCTGTTGAAATTTAATTTTCATGGTGACAATACCGCTTTAAAGGGAACCTAAACTGAGAAGGATTTGGATTTTCCTTTTAAAATAATACCAGTTGCCTGAATCACCTGCTGATTCTGTGTCTCTAATACTTTTAGCCACAGCCCCTGAACAAGCATGCAGACCAGGTGCTCTGACTGAAGTCAGACTTGATTAGCTGCATGCTTGTTTCAGGTGTATGATTCAATTACTACTGCAGCCAAAGAGATCAGCAGGACTGCCGGGCAACTGGTATTGCTTAAAAGGAAACCTCTATAGCCCTCTTAGTTTAGGTTCCCTTTAAGGGTTTAGCCATGGGCACCTCTTGGTCTAACAATATTGTAAACATGGATCTAAAAGCTGCCCCCCCCCAGTTGTCCTTTAAGACCCCTTGACCAAGGGAAACCTAAGTGCTCCTATCCTTTTGCCTGATGGATGTGACAAGTGTTATGCCTACAAACATTGCACTATATACAGGCACAAGACATATTTTTTTTTTTTTACTCGAGATGTAGTTAAAGAAATAATCCACTAGATGGTGATGAGGCACTGGGATAGAATTACAAGGTTGTTTTTTTTCGGAAACAGTAAATTCGGGCGCCTGAGGCAAGTGGACAAAAAGGGCGCCACCATTCACTCCCATACTAAATATCGTTTAATGGGCGCCCAACAGTAAAAAAGGGCGCCAGAGAAAAATAACGTTTTACAAGCGGCGCCCGGAGACTTTTACTGTTTTATAACTGCTTCTCATGATTACACATTATTTAATGATTTATAATTTTTTAACATTATTTTTAAACGAAAAACAGTACAATCTTTTTTAAAACATTATTTTTTAACGAAAAACAGCACAATATTTTTTTCAAACGTTATTAATGCTTATCACAGGGGGGTCTTAGGGTTAGGCACCACCAGGGGGGTCTTAGGGTTAGGCACCACCAGGGGGGTCTTAGGGTTAGGCACCACCTGGGGGGTCTTAGGGTTAGGCACCACCTGGGGGGTCTTAGGGTTAGGCACCACCTGTGGGGGTCTTAGGGTTAGGCACCACCTGTGGGGGTCTTAGGGTTAGGCACCACCTGGGGGGTCTTAGGGTTAGGCACCACCAGGGAGGTCTAGGGGTTAGGGGTAGGTACAGGGAGGTTTCTGTATGAGAGTAGGGTTAGGTATAGCTTTAGTAAAATTCTTATTAATCTTTTATAAAACATTATTAAACATTTCACTTTTTAAACCGGGAAGATTAACGTTTTTACAATTGCCGATTTCATACACATTATTTCATGATTTATAACTTTAAAAAAACTTGTGCTATATTTCATTTAAAAATAATGTTTTATAAACGTTATTCATGCTTATCGTTTAAAACTCTGCGCCCTTTTTTAACGTACGCGTTTTTTTTCAGTATACCATATAAATTCATGGGGTAACAAACTGCAATTCTGGATTTGATTATCATTTTGGTGGGGTTCCCACTATGCTTGAGCTGTAGTGGATCCATTTTTCAGACACTGTTTCACAAGCAGAGTTCACTGCAACTGCAAAGCAGAATTAATGGCAATGGAGCCCCGCTGTCTAGAAACCACATGCAGTCAGAACAGAATAGATAGCAAAAACTGGAATTGTGAACTGATCAATAAGATGTGTTAAGGATAAGTACCAGAGGCGCCAAAAAGAGTAAAAACAATTATAAGAATTAAGATGGGGGGAGACATACTCACCACCCTTCCAACAGACCGAAACCAATAAAAACCACAAAGTTTGGTCAAAAATTCAGCAATTTAATGGTACTCCCGGGTGCTACGCGTTTCACGGGATTATCCCGCTTCCTCAGGCAATCGAACAGGAGCACAAGCTATAAAAGATACAGAACAATAATATTCATAAACAAAGGGGGACCCCAAACGCTTGTAATAATCTAAAACAGAAAACAGTGCTTCACAATTAAAGTGCAGACCATAGTGCAAACACATACATTCAGTATATAGCATTTTACACAACTCAATTGCTAAAATTCATTCAAATCTCAGCATATGTCGATATTCCAAGGGTAAACCACCTGAAGGAGTGTATAAATTACATATCTTGTATGTGAAACTTAGTTGTGATGACTATCATCACCCAGTTTGCAATGATCTATGCTGGCTTTTAGTAATAGTGTATTTTCATAGTGAAAGCTGACTGGGTATAAGGTGGCTTAATCCACAGTAAAGCAGATTTAGGGTGCATGATACCATGCAGTGTACAATACACTGAATAATATAATAAAAACACAAGGCAAATAAAGTAACTGTGGATTAAGCCACCACAACTAAGTTTCACATACAAGATATGTAATTTATACACTCCTTCAGGTGGTTTACCCTTGGAATATCGACATATGCTGAGATTTGAATGAATTTTAGCAATTGAGTTGTGTAAAATGCTATATACTGAATGTATGTGTTTGCACTATGGTCTGCACTTTAATTGTGAAGCACTGTTTTCTGTTTTAGATTATTACAAGCGTTTGGGGTCCCCCTTTGTTTATGAATATTATTGTTCTGTATCTTTTATAGCTTGTGCTCCTGTTCGATTGCCTGAGGAAGCGGGATAATCCCGTGAAACGCGTAGCACCCGGGAGTACCATTAAATTGCTGAATTTTTGACCAAACTTTGTGGTTTTTATTGGTTTCGGTCTGTTGGAAGGGTGGTGAGTATGTCTCCCCCCATTTTAATTCTTATAATTGTTTTTACTCTTTTTGGCGCCTCTGGTACTTATCCTTAACACATTGCGATCCACCTATGGTGGCAAGGATTCTTCCTAAAATTTCTTTCTACAGAGAGCGACATCTTATACCTGAGTGGGGTCAGGTCCTAATTCTCCCCACCGGCATATGGAGTGGTTGCCTAGGGGCAACCCACGTTTGTGAGTATAAACTCGTTTTATTTCATTTTGTCCTGTTTCTTTGACATACTGCACCATTTGGGCTCTCGGTCTTTTGTTTTTGTTTCCGAAGTGATCAATAAGATAGCATTGCAATCTTCAACCTATTTATTTCCAGCTGGGGCCACCACAGTGTAGGGCAGTAGAAAGTGGGCATTGTGTGCACTAAGCCTACACAATCAGGGGGGGGGGGGGGGATGGGCATCTGGAGAGACTTACTACTTCATATGGATGTCAGAGTGGCTGCATGTCTGCATGAGCTGTACTATATCATATGCCAAACAGTTCTGCCAAGCACTTATATGGGCATGGTCAGCAGGGAAGAAATAAATATATAAAAAAAGTGTGGCAATAAATCAGCGCAACATCAGTCGGCATTTACTTGCCTCCCAAACAGCATAATTAGGCAGCATGGCTCATACACAACAGCATATATACAACATGATCCCCACACAACATGGCGAGCATGTCCTCCAAAGTATGGAATGCATCATCCCCACAATTCAGAAGTATATTCGGGAGTGAGCTCTAGGCAGTGGAATGGGCAGGCGGACAAGTCTAGAGTTAGTCTGTCTGCTCATCTTCTCTCCCAGCCTGCCTCTGTCTGGCTGTAAGCCTCGTACACACTTTCAATTATTATTAACCAATTAATGATAAATTTTACCACCTTTCATGTAGTTGAGGGTTACTCAATCTGCTCATTGCATTCAATATGTGTTGAATAATATAACACGGTGGTAAAATGAGTCAGTGATTGGCCAATCATAATTTTCAAGTCTGTACCAGGCTTAAAGTATAACTGAAG
The DNA here is from genome assembly GCF_040937935.1 of Hyperolius riggenbachi. NCBI lineage: Eukaryota > Metazoa > Chordata > Amphibia > Anura > Hyperoliidae > Hyperolius > Hyperolius riggenbachi. The sequence continues at coordinate 315,824,269 of NC_090651.1, forward strand.
CGAGAGGGATATGGAGGCTGCCATATTTATTTCATTTTAACCAATACAAGTTGCCTGGCTGCGTACAAGAGAAACAGTTGCCAGGAGACTTGGGCACAGGATACAGCCAATATACGGCTTACCCTGCTCCTGCACAAGTCCCAGCGGCGTTCATTACTATTCCCCCTCCAGGTGCACGTGGATGGTGGGAAATGATATAATTCGGCTTCCAGCTATTGCTGGCGGCTGAATTAGTTTTAAAAGTCACATCAGCACCATCTTCTGATGGCGCCGAAGTTACTCACCGAGGGCCGCTAGAGCCGTAATTACTATTCTGGTCTATGGTGGCTCCGGTTGCACCCACATCTCCTGCGCTATAATCCATGTGCTGGGACTGGCTTTCCTGCTCATTCTCTGCATCTTTTACTTTTAGCCATAGACCCTGAACAAGCATGAAGCAGATCAGGTGTTTCTGACATTATCAGATCTAATAAGATTAGCGGCATGCTTGTTTCTGGTGTGATTCAGACACTACTGCAGCCAAATAAATCAGCAGGGCTCCCAGGCAACTGGTATTGTTTAAAAGGAAGGAAATATATTTCAGCCTCCTTATTCTTCTCACTTCAGTTGTTCTCCCAAGTATGTGATGCCTACAGGCGGTTGCTGCTACTCAAGGCTCTCCGCTCTTCTTCCTCAAACTTGTCCCTCACACAGTGACATGGGCTGCTCTCTAGCAATGCAGACTGAGGTCTGGTATGGTTATCATAGTTCTGGGCTGCACTGCCTAATTCAGCAAAAATGGAATAAGGCCAGAAAGGCTGGTGTGGCCCATTTCAGTGTACAAGATAATTTCTGCTACCTTGTCTAGGGAGCAGAACTAAACCTATTAGTTTTGCGGCGTGGCTAGTGTTGCCTGCTGGGTCTCCGCACCCTTAAGCCGTAAATTCATGAGTACTTTTCAATTCATCTACCGCTAAGAATCTCCTGTGAACCAAATTACCTTCTGTAATGATGAATGGAACATAGCTGCTGTTCAACCACCCTGTACACTTTTTCTGTAGGTGATACAGATAGGCTGGCCTGCTCGATGGCCATACATAAAGTACCAACCATTAGTGATGGTCATGTCTAGGAGAACTTATGGAGAAGGTTTGTATGATCAGCTTTGCAAAGCTCCGATTTGCTGCGATTACATCCTACTTTGGTAGGATGGTTGAACTCTATGGACGTATGTCTTTTTTTCAACCCAAATAACTACCGTATATACTCGCATACAAGCCAAATTATTTACCCCAAAAAGGGCGCCAAAAGTTGGGGAGGGTCAGCTTGTATGAGAGTCTTGGTCTGTGGTGGTCCACAGCTTCCCCTCCCCGCTCCCCCCGCTATTACCTGCTCAGCCAGCGGCCGCTTCCTGTAGTCCGGGTTCCCCTCTTCATGCATACAAGTGTTTCACACTTGGGGGGGGGGGGGGGGGGGGGGGGAGCTATACTGGACACTACCTACCTATACTGGCCACTATACTAACTATACTGGGGCACTACACTAGCTATACTGGGCAGTTTACTAGCTATACTGGGGCACAACCTACCCATACTGGGTGCTATACTGGGCACTATACTAGTTATACTGGACACTACCTACCCATACTGGGCACTATACTAGCTATAATGGGACACACTGGGAGGGGGGGAATCACACGGCCTGCGCCAATCCAGCATTTCCTACGCCCGGCTTATATGGGGGTCAATCATTTTGCCCTGGTTTTTCAGGTAAAAGATGGGGGGGGGGGGGTCAGCTTATATGCGAGTATATACGGTATGTAACTATGTACTTTAGAACATGCTTATGACTAGCAAATCAGAGACTTACATATCTATCACCCAACCAAACTGATCACATGCTTCACCCTGAGTTTTCCTAGGCATAGCTATCACTACCAACCATTGTTTTATGCACACTTCATTTGATTTACCTCTCTTATAAAACAGTCCTAGCAAAAGCAGAGAATGGCCAGTGATGACTAGGGATGATCAATGAAATGAAAATATTTTCAAATTTATATGCAGCTTCAAAATGGGCCAATCAATTTAAACCTGGGTTTAAATTGATTGGTCAGTTTTCAAACTGCATATATTTGCATAAAAAAAAATGTGCGTACATTTGCATAAATGCGGAAATATTTGCAACTCATTGATTATCCCTAGTGATGACAGCCCATCCTCCCATATTGCTAAACAGCAAACCCATTATTCAATTAGTTCAACATTGATTACTTTTTATAAAATGCTCGAGACAGTGCAAACAAAACTCCATGGCTCAACCTTTTTATTCCAGGACTTTTTCTGTGGGAATGATACAGTTTATAAAATACAGATAGAAAATATGTAAGTCTAATATGATACAGAACGCACTAAGCTTCAGCAATACATCCATATGCAGCTACACACACGCACACACAAACTCTCAGACAGGAGCCCGTATAACTAGCAGTGCACTACACAACATAAGGAACAGCACCAGAAGGAACTGCACTCCAGGAACAAGGATTACCATAAAAAAAAATAAAACCCAAGTCATACAAAAATAGCAAAATAAAACGTATAGGAAAAAAAAAAAAAACAGCTTTCAAAAATAAAAGTTATGAATCCCCTTCACTAAAGCAGCTGCATTCAGTTCTGAGTTGGATTGGGACATATGCCTGAAATGTTGGAGTGACTGTACTTTGTAATTATTCCTGGCCACATATAAAGTGGGTGGAGCTAAAGGGGATGTCCATGTGGCTACAGAATGCTAGGGTGATCAGAATTCCATGACTGGGCCACTTGCTCCATTCTGCAACAGTGAAGCCATTAAAAGACAAGTAACCTTAGCCTTGGTTTCCGAAATGGCACGACATATGGTACAACTTTTTTGTTCCGTTGTGTACCTGTGAAAAATTACTGTCAACCTAGCCTAAATTTTCTAAATATTCTGCATTCAATCCTTTGGCTGGCGTTTTAGGCTTACTGGTCAGTAGATAACTTCTTCACGTTGCATAAGAACATAAAAACATAACCAGTTCGTTCTACATCTCTTCACACAACCGTCTGATATCAACCAATTTACGGATACAGACCTACCACTACACGATTGCTGATAAAGTGGCGAAGGTCCCAATCAAAATCTAGTTATTTCAGTGTAGCACACATGGCTGGGACAGTGTTTACAAATTACCATGTTAGATTTCATTGGATTTCTAGCCTGAGACTAGAGACAACGTTAGCATCCCTTTTATGAGTGGAAAAATAACCGAGGTCTCTGTCCTGCCGAGGACTAACCAAGCCTAGCTGAGCGAGTATAACTAGTTATATCGTACACTGACATGTTTGAGACTTTAAGGAAAATCCAAGCTGCTTTTCTTCTAGCAGACCACTAGATGGCAGAGTAACAGTTTCACTGGGCTGCTATGATGTGATGTCTATTTTTGGGAGTTTTAAGGATAAGAGTGCACAGCTGTATCCTTGGTGAATGTATGTACCTCTCAATCACGTATTGACATTTATATAATATTTTATATATTTATATATATCTATGTACATTGGTGGATCAACAACCCACCTCACACTCACTCACTTGCGCACACACAAAAAATCATTAACAACTGTGGCAATGACAGGTCATACACAAAGGATAATAAAACTAGTACACAACTAGTACACATGACACTGCAAGGCAAGTTTAGGAAGGAACAGCAGGGGGCGATGAGAAGCTAAATAACACTTGAGATGGAAGTTCGTTTTGAAGGCGGTGTTTGGGATTGAAAGCATAAAACAGAGAGCCATTATTTCTCTTTATAGTGTTGATCTGGTGCCTTTACACTATAAGGCACAACATGCATGCCCTTTTAGGAAGCACCAGTGGCCGTTTAAAGGGGTATGGTGGGTTATCTGACAATGTGCCAGTTAAAAAAAAAAAAAAAAAAAAAAGAGGAAGAGTTTATTAAGGATATACAGGAGCCAAACAGAACTGCTGAGCTGTCCACAGAGGAAATAAAGTGCAGTCTGCTGAAGTGATCACCAAGAAAAGCAGACAGACTGAACAGGATGCATGGGATCGGACTATGCTGTAGATTAATACCCTGACTTCAGGCATAGCTTTTGTATGCAATGTATAGAGAATTAATAAAAGCAAATGATGCATAGAAGGGCTAAGTAAAAACATTGCAAGCCAGAAACCACCTGCTGTAGCAATTCATGGATCCTCAATGACGGACCGATGCCTGGTCACACCGAGGCAGATTTACTCCCTCAATCACTTGGGCAACGCTGGGGAGGGCTGCTCTGTGGAGAGGAGGCCACGCCTCCTTGACTCCTCAGTCTATCAGGGCAGTCAGTCTTTAGTACTGTATATTGAGGAGTGACTTGAGACTGACAGAGGGGGAAGGGGAGGATGCTGAGGTGAAAAGAAGATATAAATGAGGACAGCAGGCATTTTCTGGTTTCGTTTTTTTCATACTGCCAACACAACATCCCACTTTTTGTACCCATTTCAGGTAGGCATAATTAAAGTTGAATTCTATGAAAGGCATATAAACAACCTCTGCCTGAACTCAGGCCTTGTATACTGTTGACTTTGTTGTGCTACATGTCTCTCCATAGAGAGATGCAGATTATGTTACAGCCACATGTGAGCTATGTTTTCAGATTAATGGGGGCGTCCGCACTTGCAGAAGAAAATATAAAGGCACATTTAGAATTGTGCTTCACTACATCTCGCTGAAAGTCTTTCAGATTAATATTATATTAGCAGTGTATGAATGTGAAGCACCCACAATGCACCTGCTAGTCAGAGACCATGTGACGCTTTGCATAGGTCCCATGAGGGAGAACTTGGAGCAGCATATTTCCATTTATAGCAACTAATAGGTTTTTAATCATTTGGTTTGTAAACAATCAACACTAGTAACCATTAGGCAGGAGTCGCACGTGTTGAAATAGCAGACGTTTTGCTGCAATGCTTTCCCATGGGGCCACAGCGTTTTTAGGGGCCATTTGCAATTCTGTATAGAGTTTAAAAAAAAAAATAACGCGTACTACTTTTCCACACATGGCAGGCGATTTCCGCACTGAAATTCCCTGCCTACTGTACGAAAAAACACCTGTGTTAAATCGCAGACAAACATACATATTGTGCGGAAAAAAAGGTTTACAAGAAATAGTCTGCACTTCCTGCAGAGACAAGTGCGGTCCCTCCCTCAAAGTTACCTGCAGGCTTTGAACGCAAACATAAAAGCTGAAGTTGCTAGATACCTGGCTGTAATGATGATCCCCTGCAGAACAGGTGATCTTTCCAGATCTTCAGCCAGAAGTTTATCATCTTTTAGAAACATAGGTCAGCCATGGTAAGCCTGTTTACACTTAGAACAGGTCTACCATAGTATTAAATCTGAATGTTTTCTGACACTGCTGTCATTTTTTCTCCCACCATAACCCTTTAAAGGCAAAGCCTGACGCCTGGGGAGAACAGAAGAACAGGTATAAGGAAGGAATGACTAAGGTATAAGGTCAGTGAGATCTCACTGGATCCCCTGCTTAGATATGGAATGCTTGAATGTAAAAAACAAGAGACATAACTACACCGACATACAATCAACTAGGGAGATGCGGGTTACGTCTATTCATTTAGACCCAAAGCGCTCAAGGATATAAGCCGCTCTGTACAGCATAAAGCAGCTCTATTGTCGATGGCCTCAGCAACCAGCCACGAGGAACCTCTTCTGACGTGAAACACTGGCACACAATGGACAGCTAAAAAAAAAAAAGGCCCTGTATGTATATATGGGACAAAGATTCCCTTAGAACTGTACACATGAGCTTAGCTGAAGGTAGACGTTCCGTATGCACAGCAGGCTTGGAACTTTTCACTGCAATGTATTTTATTTTAAAAGGAAGCCATTATGATATTACTAAAGTAATATCAGCCCATCCAGGCGATTTGGCTTCCCAGAACTGGCACAGCCCTGTTTCACCTGCCTTCTCCCGCTCAAAGTAACTGCATATAATGGCAGACCCAGGGTGAGAAGTGAGAAGGAAGAGGGAACGGACCCACGAGGGAAAGAGCACATGGGCAGAAAATAGTAAAGTTCAGATTACAAATGACCACTGAGATTATTTCCCCTTTGTGTATAATCCGATAGCGGGAACCTTCAGTCTGTCAATACATCCTTCCAATAAGCAGCTTTTCCCGCTGTTCAGCAAGTGATATGCGTTTGGGCCAGCATGCACCGATGACTGATCCCTTATCCACAGTACATGTGAGGCCGCATGGAGGGAGGCACCCCCATTCTCCAGAAAAAAAAAATTGGGGGGCCTCTGCTTCATGCATCCCTTTCAGGCTAGTTTAAAGTTTAAAAGTCACAGCAAAAAACGACAAAATCTAGTAGGACGACCACACATCTTACGAGAATAGTAATAGTTAGCCTTGTCTTTTTTTTGTTTTCGCTTCTGAGTCTCTCGGACTTTACCGGACGTAAACTGCACACACATTCACGCACAAAGTAAGGACAACCTGCGCGGGAGGGGGTGTGGCAGGCCCCGCCTCCGCAGTCACATGCACACAGACACACACATTTGCTCGATGCATGGTAAACCCTCCATGTAGTGTAAGTTTGCTAGTTTTCGCTGTCTGTCGCCGTCACATTCTGGTTGGCTTAAAACTGCTTCGATAAAAGCTCGCATAGGTGCTTGGAGACTGATTCTTTGCTGGTTCGCAGGGTAAGTCGGTACATCTGGAAGGAGAGTTAAAAAAAAAAAAAAAATATGAATTACTGAATATGTCGGCCTATACTTTGCGCTAGCATTTTCTGTGAAAATTGACCAGACATAGAAAGCTGTGCATAAGTTTTCATGAATTTCTTTAAAGGAAACCTGAGATGAGAAAATTTTGAAAAGAGCCTCAAAGCTCACCTGAGCTGAGAGGGATATGGAGGCTGCCATATTTATTTCCTTTAAACACTGCAGTTTGCTTGCTGAGCCCCCATCTCTAATACATTTAGCCACAGACCCTGAACAAACATGCAGATCAGATGTTTCTGACTGAAGTCTGACTGGATTAGCCACATGCTTGTTTCAGGTGTGTGATTCATACACTACTGATACCACAAATATCAGGACAGCCAGGCAACTAGTATTGTTTAAAAGGAAATAAACATGGCAGCCTCCATATCACTCTCACCTCAGGCGTACTTTAAAGCAGAGTTTACAAAAAGCCACTTGCACAGCAGTCAATGATATTGATTAAAACCTCAAAATACTTTGCCTGAACTAAAATGAGTACACCGATAAGTATTGATTTTTCTGACGTAACATTGTTTGCATGGGGAAAGCAATGAGCAAATATGTTGCCTGTATAGGTAAGTCAGGTATGTATATTTGTTTGCATTGTAAGCAAGGGGCATGTTGCTTGTCTGTGTAGGTAAACAAGAGGCATGCATTGTCTGATGGTAAACAAGAGGCATGCACCTTGTCTCGGAAGGTAAACAAGAGGCATGCAGGTTGTCTGTGTAGGTAAACAAGAGGCATGCAGGTTGTCGGTGTAGGTAAACAAGAGGCATGCATTGTCTGGAGGTAAACAAGAGGCATGCACCTTGTCTGGGAAGGTAAACAAGAGGCATGTATGTTGTCTGGAGGTAAACAAGAGGCATGTATGTTGTCTGGAGGTAAACAAGAGGCATGCACGTTGTCTGGAGGTAAACAAGAGGCATGCATTGTCTGGAGGTAAACAAGAGGCATGTACCTTGTCTGGGAAGGTAAACAAGAGGCATGCATGTTCTCTGGAGGTTACCTCCAGACAACGTGTATGCCTCTTGTTAACCTCCAGAGAACATACATGCCTCTTGTTTACCTTCCCAGACAAGGTACATGCCTCTTGTTTACCTCCAGACAATGCATGCCTCTTGTTTACCTCCAGACAATGTGCATGCCTCTTGTTTACCTTCCAAGACAAGGTGCATGCCTCTTGTTTACCTTCACAGACAACGTGCATGCCTCTTGTTTACCTCCAGACAATGTGCATGCCTCTTGTTAAACAAGAGGCATGCAGGTTGTTTGGAGGTAAACAAGAGGCATGCACGTTGTCTGGAGGTAAACAAGAGGCATGTATCTTGTCTGGAGGTAAACAAGAGGCATGCACGTTGTCTGGAGGTAAACAAGAGGCATGTATCTTGTCTGGAGGTAAACAAGAGGCATGCACGTTGTCTGGAGGTAAACAAGAGGTATGCAGGTTGTCTGAATGGGGACCTGAGAGGTAAGCATGTGGTTACACTTCCACAGAAACAGATGCACCTTTTAAGGCTACATTCGCTTACCTGAGCCTGGCTGTTGGGCTCTAGACGCAAGAGGCAGCCGACTTGAACAGTTTTAGTCTGGATGATGCCGGCACCCACAAAATTGTCTGGATTGGGGTCCACATTTTCTAAGAGTGCAGAACCAAAGCCCAGCAACTAGAAGATAAATACCCAAAGAGAAAAAAAAATCAACATATAATCAGACAATAGGAATACTAAAGTGCACTATTCCTTTTGCAGACAACAGAGACACATGAAAAGCAACAGAAAAGAAAAAGACATCTTATTCTATCCTGAGCTACAAATAATTAAATCAAAATAAATGAATTGTCCATTAGCTGAAAGCAAATTCGGTTGAAGACCAATCAGAAACAACTAATCAGATATACTTATGGTAAACATAGATTGATCCTGTACATATTGCACTGTGCACACATGTAGCCAACCAACCAAGAGGCACTTGTTCAGAAGAAAGAATAAAAAAAAGAAGCCATTGTAAGTGTGTGAACAAGATTTATGCATTTCATAAATTATAGATAAGGAAATGTGGTTTTTGGAATATAAGATGACACACCAAAAAATGGGGAGAAAAAGTCCCTGCATCGTATTTTCCAAAGACAGGAGTTCCCAACTTACGACCAGCTGATACAAACCACCGGGGAGGAGGGGCACTCCCTGTATCCTCCCCCATGTGTGGTCCTCTGGTCACCCCCCCCCCCCCCCCCCCCCTTCTGCTCCGGACCAGGTATGTAAAAACAGTTGGCGTTTAATCCATCAGCAATCACAGACCTCTCCTCTCCTGCACTTCTCCCCTAGTGTCGGCAATTAGCAGAAGCCAACACTAGAGAAAAATATGGTAGTTTTCGATGATTGGCTGCCTAAAATGCTGTCTGCGGATTGGCTTGTGTGTAGCAGGGCTTACTGGAACTCCACTCAGTAGGGTCCAGTGCCCTCTATAGGCAGAATGTGGACAGGTCACTGTGGCTACCCAATGAACTGCAATGTGCAGAGACAGAATAAATAAGAATTCCTTGCACTGTACCTCTCTCTATCTGCTGCCCCAACCGCCAAGATAAAACATGTCACATAGTAGTTCTTTATACAACAGAAATTCAAAATACAATTTACCAGTCTGTAACTATATAACTGCCAGACATTTTGGCCTGTGCAGCAAATCAGAACTATAAAATAAGAAGAGAATCAGACCTGAGAAATAAAATCAACCAGACCAGTGGTGCCTGTCCCTCCCCAGACTGAAAATCACAGCATGATGAGCGGCAGCCACCTACCTGACTAAAAGACGTACCTTTGCTTTCGTCACCTCAGAGTCCATGGCATTGTTAGCTTTAAAAATCTTCTGTGCTTCTTGTTGAGGCCTAGAAACAAATAAAGCAAAGCATAAGCTGAACACATGTGGTGATTCAAAGCAAAACTATACAGAACCTTCTTATGTTTTTCATATGCATGTGACAGAAAGAAGTTTTTAGGGTAGCCAGTTTAGTTCTGGAAAACAAAAACAAACTAGGATTCATTTATAGTGGTTCTAAAAAGGAGCCTAAAACTACTGAAAAAGCAGTGAAAGGTACAGCAGCCATAAAACGGCACTACACAACAGTGGACAAACCATTACAAGGTTTCCTTTATGCCCTTGTATGCCAAATGTACATCCAGAATCACTGTTTCTAGAAGGGCTGCGGAGTTGGTACAAAAATCATCAGACTCATCAGTTTATGAAACCTCTGACTCCAGGTTCCCAAAAATGATCCCGATTTCACCAACCATTAGTCCAATACTTACCAGGGCATATCGACCTAAACGTTTGCATACAAGAACAAGATGCCTCCTTGGATTCCCATGAGGATGAAGAGGAAGGGACAAAGCGGAAGGGAGGAGGGACACCCACCCACCATTTTTCCATTTATTATCACTAAAAATGATCAATGACATGGCAATTTTACAGGTTTGTGGCAAATAGCATGAACATTGAAACTGAGCAAAACAAAATCAATAGCTGCTAAGTTTCATGCTGCCTGTCATTTGCAATACATCTTCAATAGACTCGTAAAATTAGCCAGTCATTGACGCCCTTTATTAACTATCGTCTCCTGACTGGCCCACTGTGTCCACCAATGAATTAAGAGAAATACACACGAAGCTTTGACTTACAGGCTAAGCTGTTTCCAGCGCTGGAAGAAGTCCTGGGACGGCATCTCGGTTGCTTGGAAGAACTTGTTGATGGTGATGGGTAATTTCAGGGTGATGTTCTGTAACGTTCCTCCGTACCTAATAGAGACAGCAGCAGAGATGAACTACAGAGGCAGGGACACTAGTGAATATCACACAAGCATTCAGAAAGTGTCCAGTACCTGAATTTAATGTTGATTTGTGGAGCCTCATCAAAATCTGTCAAGCATTCAATATTTAACACTTGCTGGACCTGAGCCCCACCTTCCACCACTGGATCCACGGGTTTAGTCTGGATGTTGAGCTGTGAGATGTCCAGTTAAGGATCATAAAAGGAAGGAAGGAAAACAACCTGCAGACACTAGTATACTTTGTAATGTTAACAGAGGGCTTGCTTTTATTGTCCACACTTCTAATGACACACTCTTCTTGGTGGACATCAGTTCTCGACTCCAGACAGTGACATCTATGCTCACACTCTCAGGAGTTGATTTACTAAAGCTAGATATGCACTAGTAGATTAGAGGTATATCAGTTAACGATCGACATTCACCCTGATTTTAATCATTTACCTGGGCGATAACTTCTAGGCCGGCTTTACACCTGGCCATGTCATTGCGATACTCCACCCCCAACAGGGTCATATGCATAGTATCCCCCCCCCCCCCCACACACACACACACAATGTACATCACTGGGATTCCCAGATTTCCCATAGTAATCACGTCATTCTGCGCATGCACCCCACACCGCCGCCAAGGTATTCATATTTTCTGCGTCGCCCATCGACTTAACATGCATTCTGCCACTGCTGGGTCGCCTCAGTAGCACACTGTTGACTTTGCGGTGACTCGGTGGCTGATCGGGCACCATCGGCGGTAAGTTGGCTACACCCCATTGCCTTGCATTGTCATTGCGTTACTGTTTTCGTGCGCTGCCTGTCATCTTCTCTACATTGAACAGTACAGAGAGGCATATCAATCCATGCCATGCACTGATGAGGACCAACCAATTTGAAACAATCTGTATGCATGTTAGACAAGTGTGGCTCTGTAAAATTAGGATGCTGATGCATCATTGCATTCCAGGCAAGGCAAGTGTAAAGAGGGCCCAAACTTGTACATCTTGGACAAGATTTCAGTAGAAATCATCTCTCCTATTGTTGGAACTGGTGCAGTAGATTACAATGCAGATTTGAGAGTCTATTACTCCCCCCGCCCCATGCCCTTCACACTTTTGCTGGAGTAGATCACCTGAACAACAAACATGCCTGATCCATATTTACCGTATATCCTCGAATATAAGTTGACCTTGTGTATAAGTCAACTCCAAAATTTGACCCTCTTAAGCTGGATCTGTTTATTTACTCAAGTATAAATCTACCCATCAAACTTAATGGCCTCACTTGGGGACCAGGAGGGGTTAATGACTGCACTGCATACAGTTTTGCAGCCATTAACCCCTTCTGTCCATTAAGTGCAGCCAATAACTCCTCCAGGCCCCCAAGTGCTGCAATTATTCACTCCCCTTTCTGTAGCACAGTATTTTCTCCCCCTTTCCCTGGTAATCATTGTGGCCAGCATTATCATACCAGTGTTTTCTTGGCATTTTCTTTAACAAGACAGTGTCACTTACCACTGGGTAAATTGCGGCAAATGGGAATGTCACGAATAGTACACACATTACTCCGTGTGCTCAGTGTTGCCTATGACTCGTGTACAAGTTGACCCCTATACTAGTGTGTTAGACCTACATTACTAGACTTATAGTCGAGAATCTACAGTAATCAGTATTTTGATTAGAGGCGGCCTAGTTGTAAGGAAGTTTTGATAGATTCTCTGTTTTTATTGCATGTAACATATTAGACATACTCAGGGGCAAATCCAAGATTTTCACGGAGGGGATTCCTGAAAGGTCTACCTCAGCCACGCACAATACAGTATAATAATATGGTAGGGCATCATGTTGGGTACACAATGCAATTTCCCGTCTGTCCGAAAACGAGATAGGATCAGGAACAGTTTGTATACAGATAATAATGAGGACAGCTGACACTGGTAATGAAGGGGAAAGTGAAGCATTCACACAGTAGGGGCACAGGGCTGTGCTTATATCTGACTCAAGTTCCCCAGAGCTGTTCCATGCTCTGTACACACGTTGCTGCTCCATGCTCTGTACACATGTTGCTGCTTTGCCCAAAGTCAACTGTAGCCGGGAAAGAAAGGGGGCAGTGCTGTGAGCTGTAGGATACTTGCAGATATTCTGGTGTCTCCACTTGTGTCTTTCCCCAGACACTGCACCGGCTCTGGTCTGAGGGGGGATTCTGGGCAGTTGTAATCCCCCCCCTACGTTTGCCTATGATACTGTACAGTGTATAGCCACCAAAATGCTAGTGAACAATGACAAGCACTAGAACACACAAGCGAATCAGCAAACATTTGTCTGCAGATCCACCCCAGCCATGTCAAGACATAGCGGGGGTTGCTGAAGGGTTAGTAAATTAGCGGCTGGTAATATGAGGTTACATTTGTTCAATGTTTACTTACCGCAACTAATGCAGGCTCTTCTGGTGTTAAAGCTACGCTCTTGCTGAGGGTTCTGCATGCAGCATCATTCGTAGAAACACTTATTTCCCTTCCATTTAGTAATCCTTGGGATTGTCCGATATGACCATGTTGTGGGCTGCAAACTTTTGCTACATTATAGACAATTCGTATAAGCATCCGGTCCTGGCTTGCAGGATCACCTGTATTCTCCCCACCATAGTACATTAACCCAGAGTGTCTACAGGTCACCCACCCTGACTACTGCAGGTCGCCTCACAGCCCTCTTCCAGCATCAGCATGTAAATGTGAATCCCAATGTCTAATAAACTCTCAATATAGTTGACGTGGGGAGTGATTTAAACCATATTGACTTGCCACTTAAAGTAAACCAAACCTGCGGGATCCTAAAGATTTTATACTCATCCGGAGCTTCCTCCAGCTCCATAAATACGTGTGAGTGCGCATGCGCAGTAGCCCAGACTAATCCCGACTGAGCCTATTACCAGGGCTGATCGCGGCTGAAAAACAGACCGGGGGAGGATGCAGAGGGACTCACATGTGCTTATGGGGCTGGAGGAAGCTCCAGGTGAGTATAAAATATTTAGGATCCCGCAGCTAAACTTTAAAAAAAACATGGGGAGGTTGAAAAAAAAAAAAATAGTTACACACTCACCTAAGAAGATGAGAGATGCTGGATCTCATACAGCCTTCCTGGTTCTCTTCTCATGCCCTCGTTCCACCGCTGCCCCCCCCCCCCCCTTGTTGAAGTAATGTGACCAACTGGTTGAATCAGTCTTTGGTTCTCCTTGTGGAAGCTTCAGAAGTACTCGAGTTTACAGTTACCTCCGAAACTGAGCGAGGTCGGTACTGCACACACGCGAGTCCAGGCTTGAACATGCACACTCAGGGACGCGAGTACTTCCAAAGCCTTCTAAAGAGTCCCGAAGAAGCGGAATTTCGACAGTGTACAGCAGAGGACCAAAGGCACAGAGGGAAGATCGGGAGCATCTTTTTTTCAGATTTGCTTTAAAGAGAACCCGAGGTGTGTTTAAAGAATGTTATCTGCATACAGAGGCTGGATCTGCCTATACAGCCCAGCCTCTGTTGCTATCCCAAACCCCACTAAGGTCCCCCTGCACTCTGCAATCCCTCATAAATCACAGCCGTGCTGTGATGCTTTGTTTACATCTGTAGTGTCAGTCTCAGCTGTTCTACCGCCTCCTGCATAGCTCCAGTCCCTGCCCCGTCCCTTCCCTCCAATCAGCAGGGAGGGAAGGGATGCAGGCGGGGACTGGAGTTCTGCAGGAGGCGGGGAGAGCAGCAGACTGACACTATAGAGATAAACACAGCCAGCTCTGACAAGCTGTTTGTCAGCAGCATGGCTGTGATTTATGAGGGATTGCAGAGTGCAGGGGGACCTTCGGGGGGTTTGGGATAGCAACAGAGGCTGGGCTGTATAGGCAGATCCAGCCTCTGTATGTAGATAATATTCTTCAAACCCACCTCGGGTTCTCTTTAAAGTGTATATGAGTGAATAACTTAATGGAACATGTCATCAAGCACACTTATGAATATACTTATGGTGCCAGCCGCATGTCGGCTCCTCTCCTTATTACTATAGCACCACAATCTCATCTTTTTAAAGAGCGTGCAAACTCGACTGTCACTGCAGGTGCCAGGAGCGTAGCCTGAATGCATGGAGTTTGTATTGTCTCCACGTGTCTGTGTGGGTTTCCTCCGGGCACTCTGGTTTCCTCCCACATCCCAAAAACATACAGATAAGTACCGTATATGCTCGCAAATAAGCTGACCCGCGTATAAGCCGAGGTGCCCACTTTTCCCTCAGAAACCAGGAAAAAGTGATTGACTCGCGCATAACCCCCCTACCCAGCCCCCCCCCCCCCCCACACACACACACAGTAGCCAAATGTGCCCCCAGTGCAAGTCAGCCCCCCTCCCCATAGCTAGATGTGCCCCAAGGATGATACAACTGTGTCTTAAGATGCCACTAGATGGCATCATAGATATGAGACAGCGATTGCCACACAGGAAGTATCCCCGATCATTGCACCGCTGACACGTTGCTTGCACACTCCGATTCACAAGCCGAGGACACAGGTAGTCTAGGTAGTCTTGAGCAGTGCACTCTGCACACCATATTGCAAGGGATGGAGGGCACAGACACAGCATGGAGCCAGCTGGCAAGAGCAGGATCACTAGAGCACTACCCTTAAGCTCCTCTGCCAGTAACAAAACCTGCTCTTCTATCCGTTCTGCTCCACTGACTCGCATATAAGCCGAGGGGGTAACATTTCAGCACATTTTTTGTACTGAAAAATTAGGCTTATATGCGAGTATATACAGTAAATTGGCTTCACCCTAAAATTGGCCCTAGACACATGCATAGATATAGGACTGTGGTTGGGATTAGTCTGTGAGCCCCTAGGTGACTGCTGTGCTGTGACAGTCGGGATTGCGGATATTTTGAAAGCAGAAATTCAACCTCTATACTAATAAATAGAGAAGGTCAATGAGATGCAAATAACTGCATTGATGCAGGATTATGCAAATTCCTAATGCAAACATATACAGCTAGAAAAAGGGACCAGTCAAATCTCGCCTTGATTGACCGCCAGGTTGTGTGCAAACACCATAGCCTAATTTTCACCAATATATATATAGAAGTCAGCATTTTAGGGCCAGAGTACTAAATGAAGCATCACCAGTAAGAGAAAGGATATGACTCTGCAGCTCTCCTGGGTACGTCACCGTTGGCGTAAAGCTCTGGAACTGGACTGAGGTTTTGTTCCCATAAAACAGATACATTCTCCCTACAGTGAAAAGGTAAAGAAACAATACAGTCTGAAGGAAGTTGTCACCAGTCTGAAGATGAACCTACACCTACCGATTTGGCGGACGTCGACCATCCAGTTCAATAATTATCAAGTCAGTTGAAAATCTGTGCCGTCAAAAGCATGCCTAATCAACAATTCGACCAATTTTGGGCCAAGATTGGTTGACTGTACCGATTGGTTATGCTGCAAGATGCCAGGCCAACATGGCCGATCAGGTGTGTGGCAGTTAACAGCGAGCAATAATCACAAACGTGCCAGAAACCACTTGCCTCCCCTATTGTAAATGTAATCCCCCCCCCCATTGCATTAATACTTTAGCTCTCTTCATCGGCAACAATGTAGGACGAACCCGGAAGAGGAGTCTGGGTGGTGGCAAAGAGGGAATGGATTAATGCTGGGACAGGGTGTACATTTTCAGTGGGGGGAGAGCAGTTGGGGGTGAGGAGGTGACGTCATAAGGCTGATCTACAATCAGAGAGAGATCTGTCTATTGGTCCACCAAAATCGCTAGATGTATGGCCACCTGTACATGGATCACAGATACCAAATCGCAGCTAATGCAGAAAGGCTACTAGCTTCCACTGTAGAAACTTACCTAAATTCTGACGGAATTCCGACTTCACCCCAATCTGCAAGAGTTGGTTCTCAAACAACACGCCATTATTCTTGCAGACAAACCTGAAAGCACAGGGAAAATAAACAGTTTCTTTATGTATATAAGCTGTCTGTACCACCAGCTTGCAAACTAACAGGATATAAACCTGACGAAGGCTGCAAGGCCGAAAGCTTGTTTATTCTTATTCATTTGTAGTTAGCCAATAAATGGTATCATCCTGATTTAAAACTTCTTGCTTTTACTGATGGCTAACACGGTACAATACCCTACTGCTACTACTATGCTTGAAGATACCGCAATGTACCGCACTTTCCTGGAACTAAAGAAAGACCTGAAGAAACTTGCACAACTGGACAGCGACATCTTTTTCTTGACTACATGCAAAAAGGAAAAACTTATACCTCAAGGACTAAGGATACAGAATCCCACCCTGCATACATACAATAGCAGGTTTGCAGAAGAAATCTGCAGGAGGAGCTCGGAGAGAATACGGAATAACCTTTTAAGAGTCTGCTATAACCGTAAGAGGATTACAAAGGATGAGATACAGAGCCTGAAACTGTCTCTGAATGATAACCACACTGGATATACATGGGATCAACTACAGACCTTCTATGTGAAACTACAGAGATTCCTAATTAACAACAAAAAGAAAAAACTTCAGAGACTTAGAATTAAGAGTGGACGCCTGGATGCACAAGCAGCAGAAAAAGAGCAACCCACAGGTGTAATGAATCTTTCCTCTTATCAGGCTACTGAAGCTGAAATGTCAGTACTCTCCAAAGGCCTGTCATTCTGCCCTGCGAGACCCATAGACAGGATTGCACTCTGTGGAGATATGGAGGAATTTTTCAGAAAGCTGCGACTCAAGGAACACTACCATGATAAGGAAGCCTGTGATACAATGGATAATGGACCAAAACGCACCAGATCTAAAAAGAAAAAAAAGAAAAAAAGATGGACCCCCAAAGAAGGAAAAAACCCGGCCCTGGATAAATACATAAACAAATTCAGACGCAGAATCTCTGACAGGATCCTGAGTAAAAGAAAGACACTGGCCCAGAACGTAACACCACAGGAGCGACAGGCCATCAGATCCCTTAAGGAGAATAAGGACATTATTATTAAACCAGCGGATAAAGGTGGTGCCATAGTCATAATGAACACCAGTGACTACATCCAGGAGGCACAAAGACAATTATCCAACACCGCTCACTATGCCAAATTACAGGGGGACCCCACAAAAGGCTACAGGATGGCACTTAATAGGATGGTTAACAGATTGCCTGCAAACATCAGACTACATGTAAGGACCCTTATCCCTGAAGAGCCTAGAACAGCCTGCTTTTACATGCTTCCCAAGATCCACAAAGAGGGAAACCCTGGCAGGCCCATAATCTCAGGGAGCGGAACTCTTACAGAGAACATCTCAGGGTGGCTGGAAAACATTTTGAAACCTCTTGTCTGTAAAAGACCCAGCTACTTACAGGATACCACCCACCTCCTGAACAAACTGTCAGCCATCGGCCCAGTACCTGAGGGAACCATACTGGCCACGATGGACGTGGAGTCCCTGTACACGAACATTCCCCATGATGATGGTATTGCGGCCTGCCGTAAATATCTTCAGGGTCAGGGCATACCTGTAAAGCCTATTACTGGACTGATCAAATTCATTCTCACTCATAATTATTTCACTTTTGGACAGGACCTCTATTTACAGCAGATGGGCGTGGCAATGGGTTCGCGATTCGCTCCACAGTATGCAAATCTATTCATGGCCAAAATCGAAGAGGAATACCTCAATGCATGTGGCATAAAACCCTTGGCCTACTTCCGCTTCATTGATGATATTTTAATCATCTGGTCCGCAAGTGAGGATGATCTTCTCCAGTTCCACAGGAACTTCAATGCCTTCCATCCTACAATCAAATTGAAACTTACCTACTCTCACACAGAGATTAACTTTCTGGACACCACCATATACATCAGGGGTAACAACATACAAACCTCTGTGTATCGCAAACCTACAGACCGTCCCACATACCTAAGATATGACAGTTTTCATCCCAAGCACATTAAGAACTCTATAATTTACAGCCAAGCTATAAGGTACAACCGGATTTGTTCTGACAGGATGGACAGAGACAAGCACCTGGATCACCTTAAGAACACTTTCATTAAACAAGGTTACAGTCCTCCCATGGCTGAGGCCCTATTCAGGAAAGCCAGCAACATCCCCAGGACTGAACTCCTGAAATATAAGCAAAACCAGAAAGAGGAACGTGTCCCTTTGGTTGTCACCTACAACCCACACCTGGAAATCTTAAGGAGGATTGCTAAGGAACTTCATCCCATTTTACACAAGGATCACAGACTGAGAACGATATTCCCTAAACCTCCACTCTTGTCATATCGGCAACCACACAATCTAAAACAGATGATTGTCAGGAGCTCTTTGAATAGGCCTCAACAAAACGGAACATCACCCTGCCGACAAAAAATATGTGGGACCTGCAGACACATTTACTCCACTGACAGGGTAACGATACCAGGTTCACAACAGGAGTACAGAGTACAAGGTAAATTTTCTTGTGGGTCCACCAATCTGGTATATCTGATCATGTGTGCTAAATGCCCCAATGTTATGTACGTGGGAGAAACTGGACAAACTCTGCGCAAACGTATGAATGGACACAGGCACACTATTAATGATACCAAATCTGGACTCCCAGTTGCTACACACTTTCGGTCCAACGGACACAGCATGGATGATCTTCGTGTCACTGCCCTGAAGGGCGGCTTCAAAACGTCAAATGACCGATTAATAGCAGAAACAAAATTTATAAATTGTTTCAAAGCTGTGCAGAAGGGTCTGAATAAGGACAACAACTTTCTATATTGGTATGAGATGGATGATATATGAACTGTCTCAGCCACCCTAGCTGAACTTGTGAACTAAGAATTTACGATGCCTCTGGGTCAATCCTAATACCAGGTCTGGGAGCAATAAAGTAAACAAGGATCCTTATCTTACCCCATTTAGATGGTCTGTTTGTATTAAGGCATCTTAATGATGTATTTATGCTTGAAAAAAATATCTGTTTTTCCTTTTGATGTTGCATGTATATAAGCTGTCTGTACCACCAGCTTGCAAACTAACAGGATATAAACCTGACGAAGGCTGCAAGGCCGAAAGCTTGTTTATTCTTATTCATTTGTAGTTAGCCAATAAATGGTATCATCCTGATTTAAAACTTCTTGCTTTTACTGATGGCTAACACGGTACAATACCCTACTGCTTATCCATTTAAATGTGCACTGTCACCCATATTTACTCTCTATCCTATTATTCACAAAGACATGCAGGGAAGCAGAAATGATGGAATATCAAACACTAAAGGACAAAACACTTCTATGCCAGGAACGGCAGAACTCGGTACAACAAATACATGAAACAGAACTACACAAGCAGTCATCAATCTGCCATGACTTCAGCCGCTGAAATGCTTAGATGTGAAATGCCATTTAGAACAGGCATGGCAAGCTCCAATCCACAGCTAGGCTACTAATCACTTAGTAGGCCCTCCTCCTCCAAGCAGGGCTGTGGAGTCGGTATAAAAATCATCCAACTCCTAAGTTCATGAAACCACCGACTCAAACTCCAGGTACCCAAAATTTCTCTGGCTCCTCAACTCAAGACTCCTCAGTCTAATACTTACCAGGACTGCGTACCTCAGACTCCTCAGTTTATGAAACCACCCACTCGACTACCACTCCGACTCCAGGTACCCAAAATTGCTCCGACTCCTCAGCCCTGCCTCCAAGTTAAGCTGCGAGCGAGAGTGAGCATGGCGAGGCTGTTTACTCAAGTATACTGCTGGTAAGCTACTTTCTCTAGTCCAATCAGTATACTTAGTTCTCCATGGTACCCTACTGTCTTAAAAGGAACCAGAGGTGTGAGACCTATGGAATCTGCCATATTTATTTCCTTTTAAATAATACCAGTTCCCTGGCAGCTCTGCTAATCTTTCTGGTCAGTAAGATCTAAATCACATGCCTTGAAACAAGCATGCAGCTAATCTTGTCAGATTTGTTATAGACATCTGATCTGCATACTTGTTTAGTGTCTACTACGGCATAATGTAATTGTAGGATGATGTAGCTTTAATTAGTGATCTAATCATGCCTCATCCAATTACCAGTGATCTTGCATATACAGGTTAATACATATAGTATAGTGCCTATTACCAGTATGAAAAGGGAACATTCCTTCACTTCAGCCATTTCCTTTACTACTGACCATTTCCTTATATGGAACATTATGTGTACATAATTAACCTTGTTGGGCAGATGACCCTAGCCTTATAAGGGAAGGTGTCTGAAGACCACTTAGGATTGGCTGGGACTGTGTCTTTGTATGTATAGGTATAAATGGGAGCCAACACCCTATATCACCGGCTTCATGATGCAAACTTTGCCCAGGTCCCTGAGCCTGAGATGCCTATTAGGGCATATGGGGCCCCACAGACCTATTTGTGAACTTATCTGATCAAGCTGAAAGACATCTGGACATTTGACCATCATTCTGTAGTTATGTATTTATTCATTAAATGTTATGTTTTACATCTAAGTGCTGACTTTGAGTTATTTTTATGTGCTCTGAAACCGCAAACCTTCTACAAGTAAAGTGCCTTGGAGATAAATAGGCACTTTAACTATTTTCACAAGCTTTGTGAATTATTACAGTAACTGAGGCAGAGGATCAGCAGGACAGCCAGGCAATGTGCACTATTTAAAAGGAAATAAACATGTCAGCCTCCATATCCCTCCCACCTTGGCTTCCCTTTAAGCTGGCACAATGTGTCTGTTTCTAGCAAGCATGGTCAAATCGAGGACACGTACCCACACACACTGATGATACCAGATTCCCCCTTTAAAATAACCCATCATTCACAGAAAGTGGCGTGGCACAGGGATGGTAGTAAGCTGCATGACAAAGTGCCCTGCAGAAGTGCTGAAGGAGAAGCTTGGCACTTCTGTATATGTGAACGACCCAATCCCTTCCTAACCAGAGGATGCATACCTACCTCAGGGGTCACAGAGACACAATTACTGCCTCAGCACAGCTGCCGAGGTGATAACTGCTGCTTCACGAGAGTTTAGTAAAGCCAAGAAGTTACATGACAATATTAAAAGGAAATTGGAAAATTAATCTCTTCAGAGTTAGTGCAACAAAACAAAATGGATGCCAAGGACTCTATATTTAACAAAACGTCATGAGCTGTGTAAACCCTTCCAGTGAAGTGTGTGAATTCTAGCTTACTACAATGAGATGATGGTAAAAGAAAAATATTCTACATACCCGGGGCTTCCTCCAGCCCTCTTCAGGCTGATCGCTTCCTCGCCATCTTCACAGGCCGCCTGGGATCCTCAACTAGGCGGCTCAGTAATTCCTGCAGTCTGGGGGGAGGGCGCATCTGCAGCCAGCCCCCTTTATGCACGCCCTGTTGCCATGACCGTCTTGTGCAGTATGCTCCAGGCGACAAGAGTGCAATTGGTGAGCACGCGGCCAAACCTCGCCTGCTGGACTTAACTGGTGAATTTACCAGGCCAACTAGCGAAGGATACAATCGGCCTGGGAGGATGGCGAGAGAGCGATCAGCTTGAAGAGGCTGGAGGAAGTCCCAGGTATGTAGAGTTGGTTTGTTTTTCCATGGTCTCAGGTACATTCTAACTGCCTGAAAATTCACACACTGAACGTAATTTCATCTGCCAACAACTCCCACAGACAGAGGAGTGTGAGCAGAAGAAGTAATCCGGCATCTCTGTTGAGGGAGGCAGGGAAGAGAGATAACAGGTCAGTCCATGTGGTGCAGGGGAACACCACGTCGACAGGAGCAGTTTTCTGATGGGAGATCAGCTGTTTGGTGAGGGAAAAATGTGTGCTGGCAGCCATTTTTTTAACACAAGCTCTATGGAGGGATGTATGCTGTCCCTATTACACAACTGATGATAGGGATAATAGATCAGCGTAAAGTATAACACAAACATACAAGGACTGTTTCCCAGGGTTCAAACCCTCAGGCGAAGGTGCGGGGAGGTGGCTGTACAGATTCCAGGTTGGTGCCTTGTTCTGTTGCTCTGAAGAGGAGGGAAGGGCCAACAAGGTGATGCAAAATGGAGTCTCTAACAATGAAGCACGGCGAGTGAAAGAACCATGTCCTTGGTGCAAGTACCATCTAGTGCAGGCATAGGCAAACTTGGCCCTCCAGCTGTTAACCTCCTTGCCAGTCTAATTCCCGCCGGCAAGGAGGCAGCGCAGAACTTTTTTTTTAAATCATGTAGCGAGCCCAGGGCTCGCTACATGATAGCCGCTGAGCGGCGGCATCCCCCCACCCACTTTGATCAAAGCAGGAAATCCCGTTCAGAACGGGATTTCCTGCAGGGCTTCCCCGGTCGCCATGGCGACGGGGCGGATGACATCACCGACGTCGGGACGTCACAGGGAATCCCGATCCGCCCCTCAGCACTGCCTGGCACTGATTGGCCAGGCTGCACAGGGGTCTGGGGCTGGGGGGGAGGGCTTGGCGTGGCGGGTAGCGGCGAATTGGCAGCGATCGCGTACTACACGCAGCTAGCAAAGTGCTAGCTGCTTGTAGGGAAAAAATTATGCAAATCGGCCCAGCGGGGCCTGAGAAATCCTCCTGCGCAGGTTACCCCGAGCTAAGCTCGGGATAACCGGCAAGGAGGTTAAAGGACTACAAGTCCCACAATGCATTGCATGAGTCTGACAGCCACAGTCAGGACTCAAAGGCAAATGCATTGTGGGACTTGTAGTTCCGTAACAGCTGGAGGGCCGAGTTTTCCCATGCCTGATCTAATGCATACATGTCAAACTCCAGCCTGCAGGCCAAATTTGGCCCTCAGAGCCATTAAATTTGGCCCTCAAGTGGTTTCCCCACTTTGCATTATATTTGCCCCACTCTAGATCACCGGGGAAGCTATATTGGAGGTGAAGCCCTAGAACACCAGGGAAGCCTAATGGGGGAGGTAGAGGGGGAAGGACTAAATACTAGGGAACTATATAGGGAAGAGTAGGTGCCTCTAGACACCGGGGAACTGTTTAGGGGTTGAAGGGGGGGCCATAAGAAACTTGGGAACTTTATAAGGAAGTAAGCAGGCCAGTAGACAGAGGTTGGCCCGCGACTAGGTCCCAGTGTACAATTTCGGCCCACTTTGTATTTGAGTTTGACACCCCTGATCTAGTGTGTGTACACGTTGGACCAATGATAAAGCATTCCTTGGATCAGCACCCTCTGCAGGAGTGTACAGGAACATATGTACAAATTAGATTCTTAGCTGCATTAGCTGTACTTGGTGTGAATTGTAATCGCCCCACTGGACTACCGGTGAGCTATACAGACCTGGAAGTGTCTGTTCCTCCATAAACATGGAAATGATCACATGGCATTGATAAAGCAATATACAAATAGCATGAAAGGCAGGAGTGACTGTGCTGAACTGTACAGGCGGTCACACACACAGACAGATGAGAATCTACAGCTCTACAACACGGACACGCGGCAATACACATGCTTCTCTTACTTGTTGAGGAGCTCATCAGCCTCAGCGATAGGTAAAGCAGGATCCTCGGAAACAGCAGAGCCAGAACTAAGAGCAAAAAGTAGGACAGAGGAAAGGATGGAAAAGGGCAGAGGAAGCAGCCGAAAAAGGGGAAAAACAAAAATGAATCTGTTAGCCACACAGGAAGCGTTAGTCCCGAAATGATCACATGACCCAGAATTAGAGCAGCACCACTAATCCGAGACAGCAGCAAAAGAAAAACAGTTATTTTTAAATACAGAAAACTTGCTGTACACATTACAGATGTGCAAACAGAACTGAAAGTTGCATTTATCCTCTGATGCAAAACCTAGATGATGCGTTTAATGGCCTTGAGATAGTACTATAGCAATCAGCATGTTAAAGGTTTTTCTTTTTGATAAAACCGTTTACTTCTCACAGGATTAATCAGTGGTACAGTATCAGAGAAAGTTTACTGGGGGGTTCTGGTAAGGGATGGGTGAGCGTAGTTTAGTGGGAAGCTAAACCGTACCCGCTCATGTCTCAGGAGAGGCCAGTGGCTGCGCCCCCATCCTACCGACACTTCCTCCACACCCAGAACTTCCACTGTGAAGAAGGAAGCGTCAGAAGGATGGAGTGCAGTGTGGAGCGCAGCTACAAGAGGCGGTGATACAAGTAAATGAACCCTCTCTGCCATGGCCCCATCCTTGGACACTAGTAGGTACAGTTTCACACCTTGCAAACCTTTTGGTATGTATGCTGCAAACAGGGCCTGGAATGCCCCCTCCCATTCTAGCAGGTTTTCTCGCTAGTGTTTCTACTTCAATAGGGTTGATCAGGAAGGAAATTCATGGGGCCATCTGTACTGAAAGCAGAACTCAATCAGGGTGTCAGTAGATGCTAGAAATCTGTACCACTTCAAGCCAACTGAGAAGGACACATGGTCATAGGACAATTACTTGGAGCTAACCAATAGAAGGATTTGGTAGCTGCACTGTAGCACTGCCTCAAAGGCCTTCATGCTTATGTTGGTAAGAGCACTGACGACACTGCAGAGTGAGAGAGATTGGAGCCATATTCTACATTGGTTCAGGAAATGGTGGATAAATGCAGTATTCATTGATAATGGTACCTTCCAGACATGCCTTTATGTGTTACTGAATCAGCCCTTACTCTGAAGGCTGGTCTGTGTCGACCAGCAGGGACGCAGGACTCTCAGAGGGTGGGTCCAAGTCACTGTACACCATCCAACCACAGGCAGGCACAGCAAGACAGACAAAGACAAGAAACAATCCCCCAGCAGCAAGAAAGCAAGAAAAGAAGACAAGGACCAAGAGAGAAGGAAACAGAAAACCCACATGCAATTAGACAAATGACAAAAACAGCGGCAAACACACAGCAGTACAGTAAGAATGGTTTTGTTACATAACACCCTCAGTGATAGGGGTGCAGGTAGCATGGGGGCTGATGGCACTAGCCGCTCTACAGACTCTGGTTTGATACCCGCTAAGGACACTTATCTACATCGAGTTTGGGTAGGTTTGTTTCCTCATCGCCGAACCAAAGGTAGGTTAACTGGCGCTCCTGAAAAACTCTAGCCCCATAATGTGGTAGGTACATTATACTGAGCCCTGCTGAGGGACAGTGACCGGTGTGACGTGTTCATACATGTATCTTCTATCAATGCAAGATTATTATGACTTGGATTGGCATACCTTTTGTTTGTTTTTTTTGCAGTGGAAAAAGAGTGAAGAAAATGTGAACGCTTAGTGTCATCAAGCAATGGCTGTATGTGAGCCCATGAACTGCTTGATCAGCCAGAGCAGGGAGAGTCGCATAACGCTGCTCCAGCATTCTTACTTTATTCAGTTTCACTTTAATTAAAAAACAAACAAGAAAACAAAACAAAAATGCCTTGATCCATGCAGCTCTTAGCTTCTCATCAGAGAGCAGAGGGGTGGGAAGGGGCAAGTAAGGAGCATGGAGAGGAGGGAAAGGGGCGTTCCTAATGCCAGAAGGGGCGTTATGCAAAGGACACCCCTTCCTTTTTAAAGCTAGCAATTAGCTGCTTGTTGGTAGCTTTGTGTAGGGCCAGTGGAGAGAATGGGACAAAGGGAGCAGCACAGAGCGGACACAGAGGCATGCCATTGAGCAAGGAACATGCCTCTTTGTCCCATTTGTAACAAAAAAAAAATCCGCCTTGGGTACACTTAAAAGTATTTTTTAAGTAAAGTTGTACCTACTAATAGGCAGCACTTTAAAAAAAAAAGGCAAGCTGTGTAATAACAGTTTTAACATTCCTGTAAATTGAACTGTTCAGCTGTTTAGGTCTCAAGACTTCAGTGACTCTTTATAAGAATGTAACCCCCTCCAGAAAGCTCTGTAAGATGTAAGAACATTAGACAGCAAGTTCCTCTGTTGCAGAGATACTGAGATGAATGTTCAGTTTACTTGCAACAAATCTGTGCTATACAGAGACACACAGATCGCTGCAAAAGAGGCTACAACTGTGAGAAACCCATTACAAGTAACAGATGAATCACGGGTATAATACAATACCTGAGAAAGTTATCCTCAGCACCGGCAGCTACGGAAGCCCCAGCAGAGGGAGAGTCAGAAAACACATCCACCAATAGGTTCCCAGCACTGGGCGCTGCCGATCCTGTCACAGCAACGCTCCGCAACCCAAGCAGATCCGCCGATGGTGATGGGGTGGACTGCGGGAAGAGACACCTCCGTGAGACAGGCTTAATAACAATATAAAATGATATCAAACAGCACAGTGAAAAATTACTTCTTCAGCATAAAATGTTAAAGAGAAACTCCGACCAAGAATTGAACTTTATCCCAATCAGTAGCTGATACCCACTTTTACATGAGAAAAATAATGATTTTCACAAACAGACCATCAGGGGGCGCTGTATGACTGATTTTGTGCTGAAACCCCTCCCACAAGAGGCTCTGGTACCGTACGGTACTCTGGGCAAACTGTCACAATGTAACAATGTTCAGACAGGAAATAGCTGTCTGTTAAAGCCAGACCAGCTAGAAACAGCTCCATAATCTGCCCACAGTAACAATGTCTCCATGTAATACAAGTCAGAATGTGAATCTGGGAGAGGAAAGATTTTACAATGAGCAAACACTGACTAAATCATGTATACATAATTATTGTAAAAATGAAGCACTTTTTTTATTACATTATTTTCACTGGAGTTCCTCTTTAAGGCTTGGTTCACACATAAATCAGTACATTTCTGGTCCTGTCAGTTTTGCATCAGTTTTACCTGACAGGACTGGAACTGTACACCTTTTATGTGTGAACACACCCATAGAACACTCACACAAAACTGATGCCAACTGTCAAAAACTGACAGGCCTGGACACCCTTAATGTGTTAATCCAGCCTAATGCTGGGTACACACTGAGATTTTCTGGCCGATTTACTGTCAGATCGATTATTGCCAACATGTTCGATTTGCTTTCCGATCGATTTCTGAGCATTTTCCGATCGATTTTCTATTAATGTGAACAGAAAACGATCGGAAAATGCTCAGAAATCGATCATAAAGCAAATCGAACATTTTGGAAATAATCGATCTGACAGTAAATCTGCCAGAAAATCTCATAGTGTGTACCCAGCATAAGCCTTTTGCCATATGCAGGGGTATTCTTATCACAGGTAAGACTATAGTGACAGGTAACAGCCACAACTGCTGTTTGTAATTTTACTCTAAACATTCAAACTTAAAAAAAAGGTGTGTGTGTGTGTGTGTGCGTTAGTGTGTTAGTGTGTGTGTGTGTTACAAAAGATAGCAATAGGTTGGCACACTGCAGTATGGATACAATTGTGGCTGTAGAACATGCACTAGTGGGGTAGCGTGTGCCTCTTTCTAGATGCCCCTCAGCGTGCTCAAGCTGGCAGTAGTCGTTAGTAGATCAATGGGTGAGAGTGAGCAAAGATAATTGTAGCAAAAGTGGACATCAGAAGTACAAACCCGAGTACAAAAATGTATAAAAAGGGTGGTACACATATCAAAGTGAGTGAGGAGGCACTGTGGATGGTGGTGGGTGCTGGGTACAGGATGCCGGATGGCCGTTTTGCGCATAACTGCACATCTACGGAGGCCTCCGTAGAAACACAGTTGTGCGCAAAACGGCCGTCAGGAATTCTGCACCCACCACCATCCACAATGCCTGCTCACTCACTTTGGTATGTGTATCACCCTTTTTATACATTTTTGTACTCGGTTTTGTACTGGAGGTCCACTTTTGCTACAATAAATTCAGTCACCGCAGCAGTGCTTGACTTCTCTTTAGTTTCAGTAGGGATTTCTCTACATACTACCTGAAGGCTGACAGGGCTATTTATTCTGTGGCTACCTAGAATCTGTCCCAGTGGATGTGAATTTCAGATGGGAATGGTAATTTGCTGGGCTGTACAAACAACTGTTAAGCAGACAGTAGGTGAAAGTGCTGGTAATTAACCATTTTAGCACATAACTGTATGCTGGCGACCGGTACCTGTAAAGCCTTTAGCACAACAATATAGGGACATACTCTTTTTGAGATGAAATGCTAACTGATACAGAGTTTGCAAGGGATGGGGGTAGCGGTGTTATGCAACCAGCAATGAAAGTGAATAAAAGCTGCTGCAGTTCCAAAGGTCACATGACAACCTTGTCCTATGAGAACATCTGACTAATTCTAAAGGCTGTAAAGGATGCAGCTCCACAGCTGGGATATTGGTGGTAGCTTATTTTGTGACACAAAGAAAATAGTTTCAATAGGTGTAAATTTAATTTAAATTATAGCTATGAGGGCCTGAGTT
This sequence comes from Hyperolius riggenbachi, assembly GCF_040937935.1. Lineage (NCBI taxonomy): Eukaryota > Metazoa > Chordata > Amphibia > Anura > Hyperoliidae > Hyperolius > Hyperolius riggenbachi. Next base: position 315,853,190 of record NC_090651.1, read on the forward strand.
GAATCACCTAGCATACTCTTTTGAATGAATTAAAACCATTAGCCATCTGATTTCTGCAGGGCTGTGGAGATGAGTTGGACCAATTTTTGGGTACCTGGACCCAGAGTCTGTGGTTCATAAACTGAGGGGTTGGATGATTTTTGTACTCATTCCATAGCCCTGGCCTTCTGTTCCATGGACGGTAATAGCATATGCACTGTCAACATCCACAGCACTAGTGTAGAGTGAGCCTAGCCTTATATGAGTCAGTGAGATCATGAGGTAGAAGTCATAATTTGTGTGTAGATATGCATGCAGGATAGAGGAGATCTTACAGCTGTGCTGGGTGTTGGCTCCACTCCACCATTTATCTCAGAGTTCGGATCCTTCTTCCCTTCTTCCAACTCACTGACAGCACCCGGTCCCTTCTTCTTCTTCAGCTTGGCCAGTATTGAAGACTCTCGTTCAGGGAACGGAGGCATCTCCTCCAGTACTGTGGCCTGAAAAGAAAAAAAGTGTTAACACACTTAGGGCCCGTTTCCACTTGTGCGGTGCAAATTCGTGAACCGTGAAAACTAATTTGCATGCGGATGCAAATTTTACCGCATACGGTTTCACAAGTATGCAAATTTAACCAGGTCAGTGCCTGTGTGGTTTTACATTGATTTTAGGTGAAAACGCATGTGAATTCGCATGGAAAATTTGCATATCGAAAACTCATGCAAATTTCCTATTAATTACATTGTATACAAATCGCACAACGCCTTGCGATCGCCTCTGATGGCTCTACTGTGCAGATTTTTCCTGCACAGAAAAACGATCTGTTTTCCTGACAAGAGGAAACAGGCTAATTAAGGTTTATTGGTTGCGCGAATCTGCGTGCAGAAACCGCATGCAGATTCGCAATAGTGGAAACGGGCCCTAACAGGAACGACAAGAAAGAAGAGTAGAGCTGTAACTTTAAAAAAAGTAACATACAGTACATTACTTCAGTAGGGAGGGGGCCCCAATCCTCTGCAAGCTCTCCACCTCCAGCTGGGACCCTCTTCATGCTCCCCTCCATATACCAGTGCGTCCAAACTGCGGAGGCGCCAGTGGAATCATGCCTGCAGAGTTGCATGGAGCCACTAGTGCATGGAGAAAACCACCAGCTCCATCACACCAGGGACATTTTAGAGCACGTTTTACTCCTTTTTTCAAGCCTTGTGAGGGCTCTTTCACACTACACACAATTCCGATGCAATTTTAAAAAGTCCTGCATGCTTCATTCTTTATTGTGTTCCAATTTTCACAGGATGCTAGGAATTGCAAATGTAAAAGATGCCTTCAGTCTGTAATAAAGAGCATTCATTACATTGATGGTACCGGCTTCTCTTTCTCTGATCTGACCGCCCAATTGGCGTTCGGGGATAGACAAGGCACATTGTTTCACTATTTGAAAAGTGTGCATCCTCGTCATATCTACACGGAGAAAAAGGCAGTGCATGAGCAGCTCCTTGTTACAGCACAGGCTGCACTGTGTGCCTGCGCTACTACACCGAGAGGAGCGCAATTACCAACAATTTTCAACTTTAGCATTGAAGATTGCTTAAAGAGTCCCCGTGCAGCACAGTGTGTGCATGCGTTTTTTTTTTTTTTAAGAGGTTACAGGTATCCTTTAAAAGAGAGCTCAAGAAATGATTGCTATTCACCATGTAATTTGTTAATATTGTTTGACCCACAATGAGCCTGCACATCATCATCTTTACTACTGGCAGACATGAAGGGGGAAACAAACAAAAAAAAAAAGACAGAGCCCCATAACCACTCCCCCTTACAATGCAGTAGGCTAAAAGATAACACGATTTCTAATCCCACCCTTGTAAAAATTATTTTGCCATAGCAGAGAAGAGTTACAACCGGCGGTTAATGCTGTCTGTGTCCCAACTGGGTAAATGTCCCCTCATTTCTGTATTGGTGACACCTGGGCATAAATCTGCCAGGTTACTTGATCTAGAATCTAATGACTGGCTAATGGTCAGTAATGCATGTAGACTGCATAAATAATCAGGGCCCCATTCAAGAGAAGGGGTGTGGACATTGGAGGGGCCCCTTCAAAGTTTTGCTGGGGGCCCCATACCTTGTAGTTACAACACTGCTCAGACACGATGCATTGTTTGCAGATCACGTCACAAATGGATACACAGGCATATTAAAAGGAAAACTTCTTACAAGAACATCAGTGCTTGCAATGGAGCTGAGCTTCAGGTACTCTACCGCCCTCTGCTGGAGCTCCACGTCTGCATTCCTGATCTGGCTATCAGAGCGCAGCACATCCTGGATGGTAGACTTGGTTTCCGGGAACAAGTTGATGAACTTGATGTAGGTGGAGAGGAGGAGGGCTCGGGTGGACACGCTGCACAAATGGAACTTGGAGTGCAGGAGATTGAACTGTACCAGAGGGCTGTCACAGGGAAAGAGAACTTCACACACTGTACACAACGGGGATAAGTTACAGACATATAATGCTGGCTCTTGTTACAGCAGTCTGTCAGAATTTACAAAACATTTCAACATGGCTTTTTTCTGTTATACAATCCTGGCAAATAAACGTACAGTAAATGAACCTAAGGTTACCTCGAGTCAATAAACAAATTACTTAAAAGGGAACCTGTAGTGAAAGATATGGAGGCTGCCATATTTATTTTCTTTTAAAGAGACCCTGAAGTCTCATAAAAATCATGTTTTTAGATAAAAAAAAAAATCTCTTTAACCCCCTTGGCTAGCTGCGTGTATATATATAAAAAAAAATTATGCAAATCGGCCAACCAGGGCCTGAGCGGTGCCCTCCGGCGTTACTGGACGAGCTGAGCTCGTCTGTAACGCCCAGGTGGTTAAAGTGCACCTATAGAATAACTGCAACATAAACTGAAAATACAAAGACGATGGTCAGAAGATATGGAAACGGATATAGATGTAATGCACAAGTCAAATACGTGAAATGATGTTTCCCTTCCTTGCTACCATGGCAACACTCCAACATACAGTGGTTAAAGCGAACCTTAAAGAGACTCCGTAACAAAAATTGCATCCTGTTTTTTATCATCCTACATGTTCCAAAAGCTATTCTAATGTGTTCTGGCTAACTGCAGCACTTTCTACTATGACAGTCTCTGTAATAAATCAATGTATCTTTCCCCTGTCAGACTTGTCGGCCTGTGTCTGGAAGGCTGCCAAGTTCTTCAGTGTTGTGGTTCTGCTATGAACTCACCCTTTCTGGCCCCTCTATGCACACTGCCTGTGTGTTATTTAGATGAGAGAAGAGAGAAGCTGCTCTAATCAGCTGGATAAATCGTCCTCTGAGCTGGCTGGGCTTTCACATACTGAGGAATTACAAACAAGGGCAAAGCTGTTTGCAGGAAGAAAAGAGCAGCCTGAAACTTCAGTGCATGGGGGAAAAAAAACACACAAATGATCTCTTGAGATTCAAAAGGAATGCTGTATACAGCCTGCTTATGTATGGATGTATTTTCTATGTGTGGACATACTGTACATCAACCTACTTCCTGTTTTGGTGGCCATTTTGTTTGTTTACAAACAAACTTTTTAAAACTGTTTTTAACCACTTTTAATGCGGCGAGGAGCGGCGAAATTGTGACAGAGGGTAATAGGAGATGTCCCCTAACGCACTGGTATGTTTACTTTTGAGCGATTTTAACAATACAGATTCTCTTTAAGTCAAGTAAAAAAAAATGAGATTTACTCACCTGGGGCTTCCCTCAGCCCCCAGCAGCCGATCGGTGCCCTCGCAGCTCCGCTCCGATGTCCCAGGACCCGCCGGCGAGCACTTCCGGTTTGGCCGTCACCGGCCGACAGGCATGGGAACGCGAGTGATTGTTCGCGTTCCCAGCCTGTATATTGCCCCCTATGCTGCTATTGCGGCCAGGAGGTCGCAATAACAGCATAGGGGGCGATATACAGGCTGGGAACGCGAACAATCACTCGCGTTCCCATGCCTGTCGGCCGGTGACGGCGAAACCGGAAGTCGTCGCCGGCGGGTCCTGGGACATCGGAGCGGAGCTGCGAGGGCACCGATCGGCTGCTGGGGGCTGAGGGAAGCCCCAGGTGAGTAAATCTCATTTTTTTCACTTGACTTAAAGAGACTCTGTAACGACAAAAAGATCCCCTGGGGGGTACTCACCTCGGGTGGGGGAAGCCTCAGGATCCTAATGAGGCTTCCCACGCCGTCCTCTGTCCCACGGAGGTCTCGCTGCAGCCCTCCGAACAGCCGGCGACTGTGCCGACTGTTCAATTCAATATTTACCTTTGCAGGCTCCAGCGGGGGCGCTGTGGCTGCTTTCGCTCCGAAGGAGGCGGAAATACCCGATCTCAGTCGGGTCCGCTCTACTGCGCAGGCGCCGGAGACTTGCGCCTGCGCAGTAGAGCGGACCCGACTGAGATCGGGTATTTCCGCCTCCTTCGGAGCGAAAGCAGCCAGAGCGCCTGCGCAGGAGCCTGCAAAGGTAAATATTACGTCACCGCTGTACGGAGGGCTACAGCGAGACCCCCGAGGGACGGCAGACGGCGTGGGAAGCCTCATTAGGATCCTGAGGCTTCCCCCATCCGAGGTGAGTACCCCCCAGGGGACGTTTTAACGTTACAGATTCTCTTTAAGGTTCGCTTTAGGGCAGCCCCAGATGCTCAGTCTCTGCTTCTGTGATTGGTTCAGGAAAAAAAAGGAAGTTTTAGCATTTGTGGTCCAGATCTGTTCCTCAGTCATTATGCAATTGGGCACATCATTGGTCCAGCACATGGTGCACGGTTTACATTGGCAAACAATCACAAAAGTAGCATTACATATTAACTTGCGCACAAATAAAGGACAATGCAAGTTTATGTGCGAGGACCAAGCCTTACCTTGACCTGGGGTCTCCAGCAATAAGATTACCAAATTCTCCAAGTATATATCCTCCCACTTTCACCATGTTCTCGTGACAGGCAGGTGCCTGGAGAGCCTGGGGGACATAAAGAAGGTCATTGCCTCAACACAAATAACCGTTTTATCAAACAACTCTTAATGGGACTCTAAACTGTACTACTGAAAATTCAGTCACTCAGCAAAGGCAGCCAGAATCGGGCGGCAGCCGGGGGAAGGCCCGACGCAGGCGGCAGCCGGGGGAAGGCCCGACGCAGGCGGCAGCCGGGGGAAGGCCCGACGCAGGCGGCAGCCGGGGGAAGGCCCGACGCAGGCGGCAGCCGGGGGAAGGCCCGACGCAGGCGGCAGCCGGGGGAAGGCCCGACGCAGGCGGCAGCCGGGGGAAGGCCCGACGCAGGCGGCAGCCGGGGGAAGGCCCGACGCAGGCGGCAGCCGGGGGAAGGCCCGACGCAGGCGGCAGCCGGGGGAAGGCCCGACGCAGGCGGCAGCCGGGGGAAGGCCCGACGCAGGCAGCAGCCAGCCAGCATAATTTAAGATTCTAGGAAGGAGTGCTCCACACCATCTACACACGGTACGCACACTCATGTATCCTCACACATACAACAAAATGTTAAGTTTGTGTTCAGGTGCGTATTTTCAGAGGTGCCTCAAATTGTTCTTCCACAACTCCATGACTAACAAGTCCATTAGCTCTATAGTCATTACTAGTATAGTGCCACTTTCACAATGATAGGAATATTTGTATGTGAGAAATACTCTACTTGTGGTCAGCCAGAGATTTCTCAGTCCACATCTATATTACAGCCAGTTGTACTAAATATAGTTGCAAAGCACTCACAGGCACCCCCATAGTCACAATTGGCACCTAAATATGTTCCTTTACCTTACAAGTGAAAGAAAAGCCAATGAACCACTGATAAACAATACAAAGAATATACAGAAACCATGTGCGTTTTACCTCAAATACGGTTTTAGCAGCATAGCCTTGCACATCATCCCGGTTAATTACGATCTGTATGACACGGTACCAGACTTCTTCACTAACGTAATCCCCAGCAATACGGATCAGGTTCAGGATAGTGTCCACATACCAGCTGTAGTCCACGGCATACTTTTCTGCCAGGATGGCCACCTTCAGGACCTTTTATTATAAGAGGGGGAGAACAAGCATAACATTTAACTTCCTATGTCAGCAGACTACGCCTGCCAAGCAGCAATCCCAGCATTCTCATACAGCAGCCATGCTGACCACACAGACATAGTCGACCAGCGCAACTGAAGATTTGTTTTGAGACCATTAGGTGCATTAAAGTGCACTGAGCATCCATTGCAATGCATGCTGGGAGATGTATGCCAGAATGCATGCTGGGAGTTGTAAGTAGCTGTGAGTACATTTCCAGCCGGGCAGATGTACGGACTACAGATCCCGGCATGCAATGCAGCCGAGAGTGCGGTGCCCAGGTGGAATCTTTGAAGTTCAGCCGCCGATGGTGCACTCCACACGGACAGGGGGCTACAGGAGCCGCCCCCTCCCCCGTTAGTAAGCACTGGCATTCCCCCTAACGGCATACTACATTACAAATACCCTCATAGGGAGGTTCATTGTAAAAAAAAAAATTACAATTATAGTTGCTCAGCTTAAAGGACCTCTGTTGCGAAAATCTTAAATTTAAAAAATATGTAAACATATACAAATAAGAAGTACATTTCTTCCAGTGTAAAAACGGTGAGCAGGGAGGCTGGCCAGCGTTTTTGTATAAATCTTTTTTCAGGGAGTGCCTTTATAAAGAATAAAGTCCATGCTGATAATCCCCTATGGAGAGATGGACTAGCCCAAATCCTGTCGGTAATGTCAGATTTCTACTACTTACTGTGACAGCAACATTGGAGAGAAGTAATTTATGGCTCATTTTACTCTGGAAGACACATACTTCTTATTTGTATGCGGTTTAAATTTTAAGATTTTTGCGACAGTTCCTCTTTAAGCATGTGTTCAATCCCAATCCAGGAAGTTTAGAGAAGGATTTCAGGATGTTTTCAACAAGGTTTCAAGCTCTTCCCATGGCTATGAGCCTGGTGTTGAAATGTAAGAATCAGTGGCGGACATACGGCAGTGCAGCCGCACGAGGGCCCCTGAAGTTCCGTTGCTTCAGGGGCCCATTAAGTAATATATATATATATATATATATATATATATATATATATATATATATATATATATATATATATATATATATATATATATATATATATATATATATATATATATATATATATATATATATATATATATATATATATATATAGCCTCCCTCCCTTCCTTCCTCCCTCACCTCGGGAGCCTCCCTCCCGGTATGCGCGGCGGGAGAGCGGCAAATAGAGGATGTCTCCGCGGCTCCAGGCAGGCGCTAGAGGCTCAGCGGCCGCTTGGTCTCCGATGTCTCCAACTCTATATACTGCTCGCTACTAAACCAGGAAGTAGCGAGCAGTATACAGAGTTGGAGACATATTGGAGACCAAGCGGCTGAGCCTCTAGCGCCTGCCTGGAGTCCCGGAGACTTCCTGTATTTGCCGCTCTCCCGCCGCGCATATCGGGAGGGGGGCCCCCCCGAGGTGAGGAAGGGAGGGAGGATAGGAGTCGGGCCCCCCACCCGGCTACCTGCCTACCCACCCGGCTACCTGCCTACCCACCCGGCTACCTAACCACCCACCCACCCGGCTACCTAACCACCTACCCACCCGGCTACCTAACCACCTACCCACCCGGCTACCTAACCACCCACCCACCAGGCTTCCTACCCACCCACCAGGCTTCCTACCCACCCACCAGGCTTCCTACCTACCCACCCGGCCACCTACCCACCCACCAGGCTTCCTACCTAACCACCCACCCGGCTTCCTACCTAACCACCCACCTACCTACCTGGCTAGTTACCAACCCACCCACCAGGCTACCTACTTACCCTCCCGGCTACCCACGCACCAGGCTGCCTACCTACCTACCTACCCACCCACCAGGCTACCTACCTACCCACCCACCAGGCTACCTACCTACCTACCGGGCTACCTACCCACCAGGCTACCTATCCACCCAACCACTCATGGGAGCTGCGCGCCGGATGGAGGCTGGAAAAGGAGGTCTGCTGCTGCAGGTGAGTAAATGTTTTTGTTTTTTTTATTTATAATAGCAGGTGTATGTTCTGGGCAGGTCTGCCACATGATTGCATGTATTTTCTGGGCATATCTGCCGACATGATTGCACGTATTTTCTGGGCATATCTGCCGACATGATTGCATGTATTTTCTGGGCATATCTGCCGACTTGATTGCACGTATTTTCTGGGCATATCTGCCGACATGATTGCACGTATTTTCTAGGCATATCTGCCGACATGATTGCACGTATTTTCTAGGCATATCTGCCGACATGATTGCACGTATTTTCTGGGCATATCTGCCGACATGATTGCATGTATTTTCTGGGCATATCTGCCGACATGATTGCACGTATTTTCTGGGCATATCTGCCGACATGACTGCACGTATTTTCTGGGCATATCTGCCGACATGACTGCACGTATTTTCTGGGCATATCTGCCGACATGATTGCACGTATTTTCTGGGCATATCTGCCGACATGATTGCACGTATTTTCTGGGCATATCTGCCGACATGATTGCACGTATTTTCTGGGCATATCTGCCGACATGATTGCACGTATTTTCTGGGCATATCTGCCGACATGATTGCACGTATTTTCTTGAGAAAACCTGCACAATTATGTGAATTTTCTGGGGAAAGGGTCACCAAAACTTGGGCCCACTGTCTTTGCGTTGCACTTTTCAAGGGAACCTGAGGTGAGAATAATCTTGAGGCTGCCATATTTCTCTCCTTTTAAGCAATACCAGTTGCCTGGCTGCCGTGCTGGTCCTCTGCCTCTTATTCTTTCAACCAGAGACCCTGAACAAGCATGCAGCAGGTCACGGGTTTCTGACAATATCTTCAGAACTGAGAAGATTAGCTGCATGCTTGTTGCTGGTGTAATTTATCAGTTTATTACTGCAGCCAAATAGATCAGCAGGGCCGCCAAGCAACTAGTATTGTTTAAAAGGAAATAAACCCTTACCCCGGGTTCGCTTTAAGTTACAGTTAGCTCCGCCCTCATCCGGTCATTGCCACGCCGCAGGTTCTATCCACACCTAGTTGTAGCCACGCCCATTTTTGCGGTCGTAGGGGGCCCACAATTGCAATTTTGCACAGGGGACCACTGCTGGCTGTGTACACCACTGGTAAGAATATAAGATCAATGTCATTTATAAAAGGTTTCAGGGCTCATTAATTCTGCAAGGAAACCAGTTCAGTCTCTTTTGCATGCAGTCTCCTTACTAACAATCAGAAATATATACGTAGAGAGACATTTAAGACCAGTTCAGTAAAAGCTGGCAGGTTTACCCATCATCCACATTTAAAAGCTTTAAGGTATGTATCTGCCCATTGACAATAACCCAAGCGGTCTCTACGACTCCATTCTAGTGTGTCCTTGTACTTGTGCCAAGATCTCAACGTGTGGCACATTACAGGGCTTCTGCCTACGACTTGGGCACCAATCATAAGGCATAGTGTCATCTGGGTGAAAGAGGATGGCTTAGAAGGGGTCATGTGCACGGGGAGGCAGAGCTAGATTGGCAATTCAGTTCAGTTCAGCAACTTTCAGAACAGGTACCCTACTGGACCTGGGGGAGGAGCCAAACCTTAAAAAAAAAAAACTGTAAAAAATGTCACGCTCTCCTTTTTTATCCTATATAAGCTGTTTGTTTGTCATAAAAACCTAGTAAGCAGGAGCAACACTATTCTGAACACACAACATGAACAGGCTTCCAGATTGTGGATAACCATTACAGGTCCAAGTCCACTTACAATTTCCTCTCGTATGGAGTAGTCTGCAGTTTCCAGGTAGCTCAACATTTCGGACACAATCTGTTTAGCGTTTGTGCGATCGCACATGGCATAGAGGAGATCCGCAGCCCGCTGTCGTACGCTGACGTCTCGCTCAGTCTGCGGGAAAAGGATCAAGGCAAACATTACAACAGCAGTACAGGGAACAGTACAATTCCACGATCATTCTCGATTTACGTCTCTGAAGCCTGTTGGAGCACAGTCAGCCAAACACTATGCAACCTCACATTAACAACCTTTCCATCTCAGTCTGCAGTTGACATAATTAACTCTGGTAAAAACATTAAAGAGAATCTGTATTGTTAAAATCGCACAAAAGTAAACATACCAGTGCGTTAGGGGACATCTCCTATTCCCCTCTGTCACAATTTCGCCGCTCCCCGCCGCATTAAAAGTGGTTAAAAACAGTTTTAAAAAGTTTGTTTATAAACAAACAAAATGGCCACCAAAACAGGAAGTAGGTTGATGTACAGCATGTCCACACATAGAAAATACATCCATACACAAGCAGGCTGTATACAGCCTTCCTTTTGAATCTCAAGAGATCATTTGTGTGTTTCTTTCCGCCCTGAGGGGGGAGTGCATAGCAGAACCACAACACTGAAGAACTTGGCAGCCTTCCAGACACAGGCTGACAAGTCTGACAAGGGAAAGATACATTGATTTATTACAGAGACTGTGATAGTACAAAGTGCTGCAGTAAGCCAGAACACATTAGAATAGCTTTTGGAACTTGTAGGATGATAAAAAACAGGATGCAATTTTTGTTACGGAGTCTCTTTAAAGGGAACCTAAACTGAGAAGAATATGGACATTTTTGAAAATATTACCAGTTGCCTGACTCTCCTGCTGATCCTGTGTCTCTAATACTTTTAGCCACAGCCCCTAAACAAGCGTGCAGATCAGGTGCTCTGACAGAAGTCAGACTGGATAAGCTGCATGCTTGTTTGGTGTGCGATTTAGCCACACCTGAAACAAGCATGCAGCAAGACTGCCAGGCAACTGGTATTGTTTAAAAGGAAACATCCAGATCCTTCTCAGTTTAGGTTCCCTTTAAAGAGGAACTTTAACCCAGGATTAAACTGCATCCGAAACAATAGCCGATACCTCCTTTCCCACAAGAAAGCTTTACCTTTACTTGAATAGATCATTGGTGGTGGGAGTCTGTATGGCTGATATTGTGGAGACACCCCTCCCCACAGTGTGATGTCATGACCATGGTCCTGACAGTTTGCTGTCTGCAAACCTTGTTGCATAGTGGGAAATGGTGGATTTTTCCAACTGCCAAGCAAGCAGCATCTCCCTTTGTGCATAGAACTCTCAGTAACAAACATTCCGTTCAGATCACCTGGCAGAACTTAAAGGGAACCTGAGCAGTACCCCAAGTTAAAAAACGTCACTTACCTGGGGCTTCCTAAAGCCCACCATAAGCCACGAGGTCCCCCGGGGGCATCCTGGCTCCTCTCCGTGTCCCACCGACGGCTCCCGTTACCAGCGACACCCGGGCCAGGTGTCGGGCCAATTCTTCCTGGATCCTGACGTTTCACGTCATCACGCTGGCCAGCGTGACAGTCCTGTGCGTGCTCGGCATGCGCAGGACTGTCACGCCGGCCGCCGTGTCGGCCCGACACAGGTGTCACCAACAACAGGAGCCGCCGGCGGGACATGGAGAGGAGCCAGGAGGACGCAGGGGGACCTTGCGGCCTACAGTGGCCTGGAGGAAGCCCCAGGTAAGTTAATTTTTTTTTTATTTAGGGTACTGCTTAGGGTCCCTTTAAGTTACCACCACCTGAGATACATTTCAGAATGTAAATAGTGAAGAGAAAAATGTTTACAATAAGCAAACACTGACTTAATCTATAAATTAATATTGTGAGTATTATGAATATTCAAGCAATATTTTTCATGTTATTTTTACTGCAGTTTCTCTTTAAACTAGGCTTGCAAGAAACTATGGCCAGTCTCAATCAAAAATCAAGGTGTTTTCATCCCCGCAAAAACTTTAAATGGACAATGACAGGTGCTGGGGGAGTGGCCAAATTAAAGGGATACTGTGGGGGGGGGGGGGGGGGGGGTCGGGGGAAAATGAGTTTAAGTTACCCGGGGCTTCTAATGGCCCCCCACAGACATCCTGTGCCCGCGCAGCCACTCACCGATGCCCCGGCCCCGCCTCCGGTTCACTTCTGGAATTTCTGACTTTAAAGTCAGAAAACCACTGCGCCTGCATTGCCATGTCCTTGCTCCCGCTGATGGCACCAGGAGCATACTGCGCAGACCAAAGACTATACTGGGCTTGTGCAATACACTCCTGGTGACATCAGCGGGAGCGAGGATGCAGCTGCGCAGGCACAGTGGTTTTCAGACTTTATAGTCTGAAATTCCAGAAGTGAACCGGAGGCGGGGCCGGAGCATCGGTGAGTGGCTACGCGGGTACAGGATATCTGCGGGGGGCCATTAGAAGCCCTGGGTAAGTTCAACTTATTTTCCCCCGACCCCCCTACAGTATCCCTTTAAGCGAATTGACCCCATGCACTCACAAACTACATGAAATCATGTAACCAGGCAGGGGCGATTATAGGCTCGTGGTGGCCCTGGGCAGAGATAGAATTGCTAGCCCCGTTAAATATCGTAATGTAATTCAACAATACAGCTTAACCCAACCCTACTCTCACACAGAACCCTCCCTTGGTGGTGCCTAACCCTAACCACCCCCCTGGTGGTGCCTAACCCTAACTATACCTAACCCTACTCTGACACAGAACCCTCCCTTGGTGGTGCCTAACCCTAACCACCCCCCTGGTGGTGCCTAACCCTAACTATACCTAACCCTACTCTGACACAGAACCCTCCCTTGGTGGTGCCTAACCCTAACCACCCCCCTGGTGGTGCCTAACCCTAACTATACATAACCCTACTCTTATACACATAGAAAGGATAATATCAGAATAACACATCAATACCGTAATAACACATATCGTAAATAAATAATTACATACATACCCATTATCGTAATTACATCATTACACTTTTGTATCGTAATGTCACATATATCGATATTATCCACATATATATATATATATATATAGATATATTAGTAAAATATTGTAATAAACAGACAATATCAGACAATGAAAGTCTAGATTTAGTTTACCAAACCTCTATTTATTGATCGTATTTTAGATAAAATTTCGATAATTTGTAACTGCGCCCAAACTTGTGCAAAGTTGAACGAAAAATTACAAAATCGATATTTAAAGAGGAACTCCAGTGAAAATAATGTAAGAAAAAAGTGCTTCATTTTTATAATAATTATGTATAAATGATTTAGTCAGTGTTTGCCCATTGTAAAAACTTTTAAATCCCTGATTTACAGTCTGACATTACATGGTGACATTTTTACTGTTGGCAGGTGATGTAGCTGCTGCATGCCTTCTTGGCAGTTGGAAAAAGCTGGAAACAGCTACTGCCAGGAGTAGATACTCAAGAGTTTCTTGTGGGAGGGGTTTCCCCACAATATCAGTCATACTGTTTGTGAAAAGGAATAGATTTCTCATGTAAAAGGGGGTATCAGCTACTGATTGGAATAAAGTTCAATTCTTGGTCGGAGTTTCTCTTTAACATTGAAAAGATACCCGTGCCCAAATCTTTTAGCTCTATAATTAGCTGTGTCGTTAGCTGTTAGCTGTAAGGGCCGTGTCCGCATGAGACGCCGTCTCCTCCTGCGACCCTTGGTCCTCTCCGCTGTTCCCCCTCCTGGTCACCCACATGGGACTTTACTCACAGGCTTGGCAGCATCACCAGAGATCTTTACAAGGCTGGATGACACTCCTTTCTGGCATATGCGGCAGCTCCAATCTTGAAGGCCCATACAGCTAGCGATACCGGACATTTTGCTATGAGCACACACCGGAGCACCTGACTTATTGTGTCACAGTGGATGTACATGTTTATGTCCAGGACTCTCAAGCTTTTGGTCAAAATGAAGACGACAGGGTGGTGAGAGACTGTGGTAACGCATGCAATTCTGAGTTGCTCTTATGGATCTGGCTGTTTTCATGCTGTGCTTGTGCATACTGATGACCAGCTTGCTGCTTTGCTCCTTCTAGCCTGCTTTGGATGCTAACTTGATCCCTGCTATTGCGGACAGTCCCGTTTTTTATAGGTCCCATACCATCTTAGTGAGCTCACTTTTTACATTCATCTGGCCTGCTAGTTGTGTGTGTGGTGGTTGTGACGTGGGTCTGCATGAGGAGATGGCCATCTCATGTTATTTTCACTTTTCTATGGAATAGATTTACTGAATAAAACTTGCATTATATTTTTATAATTGTATCTTAGTGCTTATTTGGATAGGTACCGTGAGCACCAATAGCATTTTTTTTTCTCCTATTGATTGTATTTTTCTATAATTAGCTGCTCCGCTATGGAGGCACCTTGTGCTCACGACACAAAAGGTTTAACTTTTGCTGAAATTTGCCACTGCGTTTTGCCTCTGCCCCCAATGTCGCAGTGTGTACATGACGCGGTGTCACTGTGACTTGCTGCTTTGCAGTGAGATGTGCAGCCATAGAGACAAGGTTGTCACATGTGGTGGCCCTGCGCATATGCACAGATGGCCGCTGCCTAAGGCCGCCCTAAGCAGGTAAACAGCCTGATGCAGCACACCTCTGATTATCTGAATGTTAGCTACTGTGGCCTGGCTGTGAGTCGTAAGCTTTCCTGTGCCCATACCATTAGAGCTTAAGTGTAACAAATGGCCCAATGGACAGCACCCAAATGACTGAGCACTGATATAACTAATTCATATTATGGCCTATAGCAGTGCATGGTGCAACCAGATTTCCCTGCGCCGTTTTGTTTTACGCTTATCTACCTGGTTGCATGTGGTTTGTATGTGCAAGGGGTTAATACTGATATTTGCCCAATTTAAATGATGTCAACTCCAACAGGCTGTGTGCATATCAGGTAGCAAATGTTTTCTCAGCTCACCTTCAAAGCATTGATGACGGTTTCAATGTGTGTTTTCACTGCCTCGTGGGAGAATTCAGAGCTGGCCAGCGTGCACATACTTTCCAAGGCTAAATAGCGCAGATTGGTCTCCCGGTGCTGCAGGAATTGGCCCAGCTGGTTACAGGCTCTCACCAAAAGGTTAGGCTCACTGCGGTGTAGGGAAGAGAGAACATTTCAGGGATATCCAACAAAATACAACACCTAATGCAACAGACATTTCCTAAAGGACCACTAGTGCGAAAAATTGTAAAATTTACAATATATGTAAACACATACAAATAAGAAGTATGTTTCGTTTAGTCATAAATGACTTTTCTCCTATGTTGCTGTCACTTACAGTAGGTAGTAGAAGTCTGACATTACCGACAGGTTTTGGACTTGCCCTTCCCTCCATAGGGGATTCTCAGCATGGACTTTATTCTTTATAAAGACACTCCTTGAAAAGTATTTATACAAAGATGCTGGGCAGCCTCCCTGCTCACTGCACACTATTTGGGCAGTTGGACAGAGCAACTGCCATTCCCTGAATGCTTTTGAAAATAAAGAAAACCCTGAGAATCCCCTATGGAGAGATGGACTAGCCCAAAGCCTGTCAGTAATGTCAGAATTCTACAACCTACTGGAAGTGACAGCAACATAGGGAAAAAGGAATGCATCTCATTTTACTCTGAAAGAAATGTACTACTTCTTTGTATGTGTTTACAGGTCATTTAAATTTTACAATTTTCGCGATAGTGGTCCTTTAAACTGTAACTGTCGGGCATAAAATCAAAATTCAATTCTTTATTTTTAGCTAGTAAACAAGTAATAAGGGTGCTAACCACGCAATCCAAAAGTTAAAATCTCTATTACTTTTCTTATTGATAAATGATCATTCCCCAGTTTACCTGACTCTTATTTGGTACACAAAAAGGAAGTTGCATGGCATGCTGGGTTGTCTTTTTTTTGCTTCTCTACTTCCCCTCAGAGTTAACTAATGCAGCCTGTTTGGCTGAAGCCTCTTTCCCTTCTGTTTACCCCTCACACAGCTCTATTCCGCTCTGTTTGGACAATATTTCTCATGCTGAGACATCACACTTTCTATAGTGAAGGGCGGGCAAATCAGGTAGAGGACAGCAAGAAAGGAAATTACATCAGGATTGGCTTCAAAATAGCCACAGTTAAAATGGGAAAGGCTAAGAAGTATTTTCAGAATCAGAATCGCATTTATTTCGCCAGGCACGACTGGGTCGTGCCCGGAATTGAGCTTGGCACAAGAATACAGGGCATGTACATAGAAACATATGAGACAACAGAGCATAGAACATCTTAAAGAACAATACTTTACAAACAATACTTTACACCACATCTGGTTCCAAACATATACGCAATACCTTTCCAAACACATCAGCCATGTGGTGGTTTATATGCAGAAAGTCATGGGGGGGGGCAGCCTACGGGGGGAGAGAAAGGGCAGAGTGTATAGAGTTCAGCGAAATTACAGCTGAGGGGAAGAAGCTGTTTTTGTGTCTCGTGGTCTTTGTGGAGATGGACCGGTACCTCAGATACCTCCGCCCCACGGGGAGCTGATTGAAAAACTGGTGGCCAGGGTGGGAGGGATCCTTAGCAATCTTCAGTGCTCTGGAGCGTAGTCTGGCATTGTAGAGGAAGTCCAGGGCAGGGAGTGTGTTCCCGATGATTCTTTCCGCTGACCTGATGACCCTCTGTAGTTTGCGTCTGTCGCCTTCGGAGGAGCCAGCATACCATACAAGGATGGAAGAACAGAGGACGGATTCGATGGTTGCGGTATAGAAGTTCGTCAGGAGTTTTTGTGACATGCCGAACTTCTTCAGTTGGCGGAGGAAGTAAAGCCTCTGCTGGGCTTTCCTCTGGGTGGAGACCGTGTTAGCCTTCCACTTCAGGGTGTTGGGAGATGGTGGTGCCCAGGAGGCGGGCACAGGGCACACTCTCCACCACCATTCCTCCAATGTGCAGTGGAGGTGGCGAGGAGGCATGTTTCCTAAAGTCAATGATAATCTCAATGGTTTTTGCATTGTTGAGGCCCAGCTTGTTCTCCTTGCACCAGTGGCAAATCCTTTCCACTTGATGGCGGTAAGCCTGCCCGTCATTGTTGGAGATCAGGCCAACTATGGTGGTGTCGTCTGCAAATTTGATTACCTTGACAGAGCTTGCTAAGGATCTGCAATTGTTCGTGTACAGGGAGAACAGGAATGGTGACAAGACAAAGCCTTGTGGAGCCCGAGTTGGTGGCCTTTGGTTGCGAGGAGGTGGAGCCCAGCTTTACCACCTGGGATCTGTTTGTAAGGAAGTCATTGATCCACAGTTGGAGTTGGAGTGTTTTCAGGCAGGCTGGCGACACTCCGTCAGGGCCCGAGGCTTTCCTGGCCTTTAGCCTGGACAGGTGGCACGCCACGTCCGCCTCGCTTACGGCCGGGGGAGGCAAGTCATGGCCAGGTGGTACGGCGGTATGGGGTGAAGTAATGGGGGCCTGTAGCCTCGCAGGAGCCTCATTCTCATTGAACCTGCAGTAGAAGTCGCTGAGGCTTTCCGCCAGCTCAGTGCTGGGAGGTGCGCTTTGGGGGGGGGGGGGCTTGTAATTGGTTGCAGCTTTAAGCTTTTGCCAAACGGCTTGTGAGTCATTTGAGGAGAGGTCCTCCTTCAGCTTGTCTGCGTATCCTTTCTTTGCGTTTCTCAATTCCCTGTCAAGCAAGTTTCTTGCCCTCTTGTATTCCTCCCGGTTCCCGGACTTGTGTGCGGCTTCCTTGCTTCTGCACAGTTGCCTAAGTTTCTTGGAGAACCATGGCTTGTCGTTTGGGTAGAGTTTGTGAGTTTTTGTTGGTATGCAGGAGTCCTCGCAGAACCTGATGTACGAGCTCACGTTGTCTGCCCACTCATCCAGGTTTGGTGCTTCCAGGGCCTTCCAGTCTGTGCAGTCAAAGCAGGCCTGAAGTTGAAGCTTGGCCTTGCTTGACCACACTTTGGTTGATCTAAGGACTGGTTTTTCAGTTTCAAGGCGCCTCCTGTAGGTGGGAATCAGGTGGATGAGGCAGTGGTCGGATGCGCCCAGTGCTGCCCATGAGGTGGCTTTGTAGGCGTCCCTCAAGGCAGTGTAGCAGTGGTCAAGAGTGTTTGCGTTCCTAGTGGGGCATGTGATGTGTTGATAGAAGCGTGGAAGCTCCTGGCGGAGGTTGGCCCTGTTAAAATCCCCTAGGATGATGAACAATGAGTCTGGCAGAGTTGACTCCCATTGCATGACAGTGTCACTGAGATTGCGCAAGGCGGTTTTGGCATCGGCATCGGGTGGGATGTACACACCGACAAAGACGTAGGATGAGAGCTCTCTGGGAGCGTAAAAGGGCCTGCAGTTAATCAGTAGGAGTTCAAGCTCTGGTGAGCATATTCTGGCCAGGACAGAAGTGTTGGAGCACCAAGTGCGGCTGATGTAGAAGCAGATGCCGCCCCCCTTCTTTTTCCCAGAGAGGGTGCTGTCGCGATCTGCTCGGATGAGGTTGTAGCCTGGGAGGTGAAGGGCACAGTCCGGGATGTTGTCATGGAGCCACGTCTCTGTGAAACAGAAGACTGGGGTGTTGCTGCCGAGATCCCTCCCTTTCCCCCAGGAGCCGCAGCTCCTCTAGCTTGTTAGGGAGGGAGCGAACGTTCGCCAGGAGGATTGCTGGTACAGCTGACCTCAAGCCTTTCCTCTGCAACCTCGCGCGGGCCTCCACCCGGCAGCCCCTCCGGCGCTTACGTGCGTATGGCTCTGTCGGAAAGGCCATCAATTCTGTCACATGGCTCCAAACGGAATCAGCCAGGAGCCTGTCCTCTGGGTGCAGGGCAGTGACATGTTCCCACCTGAGTAGCTGTGACCTGGTGTAGGTGGTACATGCGGATAGGGGTGTTATGGGAGACATGGTCGCAGCGCAGGGCTGAGCTTACGCGCCAATGCAACAGCAGTGATCACAGAAACAGAGCGGAACAGACAGACAGTGCATAGCAGCAGCAACAGTGCGGTGAACCAGTGCATGGCAGTCCATAGTTAGCGCAGTTGCAGTGCAAAACAGTTCATAAGCAGTGCAAAACAGTCCATAAGCAGTGCAAAACAGTCCATAAGCAGTGCAAAACAGTCCATAAGTCATTACTAATTACTAATGACACACTGCAGTACATAGGTCCATAACAGTCCATAAATCAGCACCCACCAGCAGCAGCATTGCAGAACAGTCCAAGGTCAGTGCATACTGCAATACAGAGCAGAACAGTCCCTTCCGGTATCAGTGTCAACAGCGTGACTGTGGGGCAGTGCAAAGCTGGGCACAATCTGTTGTAGCAGCTGACCCATGTCTAATGGGCAATGTTAAGCAGTCTGTGGCAGTGGCAAGGCAGTTTAGCAGAAGTGTACATTCTTACCAGGTCCAGAGTGGAAACCAGCTGTGTGGACCGTTCGGCTGGGCTGGAGACATCAGCAAGGGTCGTCCAGCAGAGTGTTTTGTGATGGGAGCTGCCGCAGCTGGGTCCTCAGCGGTGGTCCCTTGCCTCTGTGGGCTGCAGTGAATAGGAGCCGGTTCAGTGGGGCAGGAGCAGCTGTGCGGGGTTCCGATGCAGATGTCTGGGGCCTGCGCTGTGGTAGAGGCCGGCCAAATGGCTTGTGATGGCAGCTGGGTTGACTCGGTCAGGCCTGTGTGCTGCCCGGGGGGCCTCTACGGGCTGAGGGCTTCCTGCTGTGCAGTGCTGGGACCCGTGTGTCTCCCAGCGGTGGAGTGGGGATATGCTGCCAGCGATCCCTTGAGCGGCTGTGGGGGCCGGCGGTGGCCTGCGTGCTGCCCGGGGGCAGGCGGTGGTGCGGCCAGGCGGTGGTCTGCGTGCTGCCCGGGGGCCTCTCCGGGCTGGTGGCTTCTGCTGTGCAGTGCCGGTACCTGCGCGTCACCGTGCGGTCACTGCGGAGTAGCGCTGCAGCGATCTTCTGAGCAGCAGTGGGGGCAGTCGGTGAAGGCTTCCGTACGGCCTACCACGTGGTCCGCTCCGCATCTGCGTCCCTCGTGCTGGTCACCGTGGAGGATGCAGGCAGCCGCGGCGACTCTCTCAGGGGGATGCGGGGGTGCCTCCAGCCGATTCTCTCGGGGGGATGAGGGGGACGCCTCCGTGAGTCAAGACAGTGGAACGGCTGGCAGAGGAGGAGTGCTCAGCCCCAAGTGAGAGGGGACACAGCCCGTCCGCTCTGTCCACGTATTCCAGGAAGCCACTGGGCTGCTACGGACTACAAAAAAAGCTACACTACAACTAAAAGCGGTAAAAAAAAAAAAAAAGACAGAGAAAAACAAAGAAAGAAGAAATACAGGAGAGCCCTGTGTGCCGAGGCAGCCTCCCAGCGCCATCTTGGAATTCTCTTTTTACTGTAGAAAAATAACTAAAATCAAAACGTGGACAGTGCAATACATATGTTATGGAAGTAGAGCAAGTATTTCTCTACTTATATATGTGTTTTTTTCTGAGATACTATGGCTGACAGCTCCTCTTTAAAGTGTACATGAGACCATATGTGACATGATGATATAAACAGGTGTATGTACAATGCCAAACATTAATAACCAGGCTGTTTTATTGTTTTATTTTGGTGCCTGAAAGAGTGAATTTCTAGGCATGGAAGTGACAGCTTCAGTTTTGTTGGTAACTTGCCAGGAATATAGTAAACATCACAGAGAAGCAAATTACAGCTATAAAAGTTTTCCTGGCAGAATAGAACTGAGGGCAGTGGGAAGATTAACCTCTTGACGACCAGCTAACGCCGATTGGCGTAAACTGGTCGTCTGCGGGTTACCATGGAAACGGCCGCTCGATCGATCAGTTCACGCTCGATCAGTTCACGGAGGGTGTCTCCGTGAACAGCCGGAGAGTCGCTGGCAAAATGTAAACAGGCGGGGAAGAAATCCCCGCTGTTTACATCATACGTCGCTGCTGCGCAGCAGCGCCGTAAGGCAGATCGGCGATCCCCGGCCTCTGATTGGCCGGGGATCGCCGGCATATGATAGGCTGAAGCCTATATCCTTCAATGCGCAGGACGGAAATCCGTCCTGCGCAGCTCACAGGGGGAAGGAGAGGGAGGGAGGGAGCGGGCGAGACGGCAGAGAACGCTGAGGAGGGGGGCTTTGAAGAGCCCCCGCTAAGCAAATGCATCCGGCGGCGATCAGACCCCCCCAGCAGGACATCCCCCTAGTGGGGAAAAAAGGGGGGTAGTCTGATCACCCTGCTGCAGTCCTGATCGGTGCTGCAGGCTGTACTAGCGTGATACAAACTTAATGGCAATGAGTTCACTGCCATGATCGCCAATCCAGGCGATGCGCAGCAATCCCAAACTGTGTTGCATGCAGCATTTTGCCGCAATTCAGCACTGATCACGATCGCTCGGGAATCG
The DNA here is from genome assembly GCF_040937935.1 of Hyperolius riggenbachi. Classification (NCBI taxonomy): domain Eukaryota; kingdom Metazoa; phylum Chordata; class Amphibia; order Anura; family Hyperoliidae; genus Hyperolius; species Hyperolius riggenbachi. The sequence goes on from NC_090651.1 coordinate 315,874,459, forward strand.
CTCGGTACAACGATTTTACCACGCTAATCACGGTAAAAAAAAAAATCACACGTGCAAAATGCTAGCAATTGCTAGTGTGAGTGGGCCCTTAGGGACACTTAAGAGGCTGCCACTGAGCAGAGACAAGAAAACATTCAATCAGTTTATTTTCACCTCAGTATCACTTTAAGCAAACTTGTTCTCAGTTTTATTGATAGACACAGTGTGGTCCCTTGGGATATAAGCAATTGCTATAAGGTTACACATGAAAATATAGCTGCTCTTCCCCTATGGTCTATAGTCCTTCCCCAACCGAAGTCTCTCATAGTAAGAACTCAATCCCATGTTACCTACCTGTCATAGTGGATGATTAGACTGATGGCCTCAAACAATATAGCGTTCTTTGCATTGGAATGCTGAACCTTCTTGGACTTTGGTGGCTCTTGTGCTTTGTTCAGGATGGTTTCCAGGCACTCCACTAACCGGCCCTTCACAGCCGCATCCTCTGAAACCACATGAAGAAGCTCATTAGAAGAAACCCCAAGCAATATTAAGTGATAACGCATAACAAAATCAGAGGTTATCTACAGTGAAAACGGCATGTTAGATTCCAGATATGAAGTGATCCATGATATGTCCACCTGAAGGCGAACCGTAAATACAGGCACAACAGCACGAGTGCTGACGAGTTCACCACTGCCCTGCATGCCAGAGTTGTCATCCCCCCCCCCTCCCCCTCCTCCCAGATCGTTGTCCTTTTGAAGCTCTGACTGCAGCTCTTCTCATACATACAACCAGTCAGAGCAACCCATAGATAAATACCAGGTGCATACGCATACATCAAATAAGGGCATCTGGAAATAAGGGCGTGGGGTAAGCCGAAATATTAAAATATTGTCTAACAATATTTTTTATTGTTTATTCTTTACCTTAGATAGAATAAAGATGTTCAAATAACAGTAATAAAAAAAAAATTACAAAATATCATTGATCATCATGAAAGCACAGTAAAATATTGGTAAATACCAATATTATACTACAACTATACTTAACCCTACTCTCACACAGAACTATCCCTCTACTGATGCCTAACCCTTAGACCCTCCTGGTGGTGCCTGACCCTTAAACCCCCCCTGGTGGTGCCTGACCCTTAGACCCCCCCTGGTGGTGCCTAACTACACTACACTGTATGAAATTACAGCTTGACACACAGGGCAGTAATTAACTCATTAGAATTAGTCCCAATTTACACTGGTGTCCCGTCTAAATGCTTTTCTGCAACCGTGCAGAAAAGAAATTCCCCGCTTTCGGCTGCTTCCAGCTTTGCTTCTCCAGGGGTCATTTTTAACCTCAGCAGGAGAACAGGGAGGGGCGGTGCTTAGCGATCCCTGAAGCTGATTGCCTGAAACGACGTAAACGATCGTACAGGGACTGTCCATTCACCTGAATGCGCTTAGACAATGAAATTCTATGGGCTGCTTCACACTAGAAAGAATAGTTTTTAATAAAATCGTAAAAGCGATGCGTGCAGCATTTTTTACAGCCATTGCGATTCTGTTAAAAGTATAGAAAAGCAAAATCATTGTGAAAATCTCTAAGGAAATGCCTGGTGTAAGGCCTAGGCCATGCTGCAAGCAATTACACAGTGATTTTGTAGGAATTTGCGATATGGCAGCATTTTAGCAAATCCATTTTTACTGGTTTGAATACATAAAACAGATACAGAGTATAGAGCAGCGCAAAGACTCTAAACAAAGAGCCTATATAGACATTATGTATACATTATTCATATCTAAAATAGGATTACGTTTATCTAGATGCATTTATGTTGAAAAATGATTAGGCAGTAATAACCTATAATTCAGTTATATCTGTATGGCCAAATAGCGCAACACAGAGGGTTTGACCTCAGAGCCTGCTATGCTGAAAGATTAAAAGGAAGAAAGAAGAAGAGAAAAGAGTAGGCTCCTGATTCATCTTCTCCTCTGGCCTATGAATGCAGCATTTTAACCACTAGTTCTCTTGCCAAAATAAAAATGCTGCATGCACCATGTTTGTGCTTTTGGGTAAAATGAAATCACTTTATTAATGAGGCTTTCATTGGATTTCATTGCCACAGTGCTTAGCTGTTGCATAAAAAGCACTGCAGCGTGAACTGGCCTATTAACGATTGTGATTAGCAAAAACAGCCCTTAAAAGACCAACTGGAAGGTTTGAAAGGTTAAAGAAAAAAAATTATGATTTAATGATTTGAATGTATAGTACAGCTAATAAATACAACATTAGGGGCAGAGACAAAAGTCTAATATTGTCTCCAGCACAGGAAGAGTTAAGAAACTCCAGTTATCTATGCAAAAGAGCCACTGAGCTCCAGGACTCTCAAAGTTGCAGAGAGCTCTATCTTCTGAAGCTTGTTATCTCAACTGTCAGTCGTATTTTCTTTTTCTCTACAGAGAAGGGTTCAATAGTTTACTGCTCTGTTCTGTAAAATCTTTTAGAATGTTGAGTAGTGTGTAAACAGCAAATATTACAGAATTATGCAATGTTATAAAAAAAAAAAAAAAAAAAAAAAAAAACACTATATAAAACTTAAAATAAAAATGAGAATTTTTTTTTGTTTTGTTACTAATGTTCTATCCATACTACGCAACCAATTCATTATATCATAATTTTTTGGCGCTTCAGTCTCTTTAAAGAGACTCTGTAACAACATTTTCAACCTTATTTCTATCCTATAAGTTCATATACCTGTTCTAATGTGGTTTGGCTTACTGCAGCCTTTTCTAGTTGCACTGGCTCTGTATTATATCTAATCTTCTTTCCTTTGTCGAGCCTTGTCAGCCCAAAGAGGAATGTGCTGTGATAGGGAGAAGTTATACATACTTCACCCCCTGCAGGCTTGGGGTGTATGAGTCAGACATGGTCTCTGCTCACAGCCAGCATCTGCAGGCTCAGGAGCAGTGACCTTGTAAACAGCTGTGAGTGCAGAAAGATCAGTGCAGAGCCCAGACAAGCAACCAAGGCAACAAGTGGGAGAAATATTACAGCAGTGAAGTCATGCTGGAGAGGAGCCTCTGCAAACAGGCACCTGCTCTGATGATGCATTTCCTGTTTGGTGGCCATCTTCATTGTTTACAAAAATAATGAATAAAACAGTGATTTTATCACCAAGAAAGCAGCAGGAGCAGCGAAAATGTCACAGAGGGGGCTAGGAGAAGACTACAACCAGGCTGGTACTTTTTTTTTTTTTTATGTAAGATTTTCACAATACAGATTCTCTTTAAGTTCCCGTTTCCACTACATGTGAATTTGTACACATTTTCTGCACACAGATTCGCATAGTAATGTGTTTCAACTGTATCCAGAAGCAGCATTCAGAAAAAAATCTGGACTGCAGTGCTATCATTTTTTGGTTTGCCACATGGAGTTTTCCGCTTGTTTTCGCATATGTCAATAAAGAGCAGTAGGGTATTGTACCGTGTTAGCCATCAGTAAAAGCAAGAAGTTTTAAATCAGAATAATACCATTTATTGACTAACAATAAAGAATAAGAATAAGCAAGCTTTCGGCTTTGCAGCCTTCGTCGGGCTTCACACCAGGATAGAAGCTCGACGAAGGCTGCAAAGCCGAAAGCGCCTATTCTTATTCTTTATTGTTAGCCAATAATTGGCATCATCCTGATTTAAAACTTCTTGTCAATAGAGAGGAAAGACAAGAGAGCGGAAAAAATGTCAGCAATTACTCATGCAACGTTGCATGCAAAAAACGGATGCAAACGCATGCAAATTCGTGTCCAGAAAGTAGCATGCAAATTCTCATGCTTGTAGTGGAAACAGGCCTTAAACTAGGCGACAAATCTACAGCTGTTACAGCATGGCAAGAGAGCGTCATTACCTGGAGGAGGGTAACACTGCAGAAGGCGTAATAGCTTCACAGAAAGCCATGGAGCCGGCACAAAGTAGTACGTATAATCCTGCAGGTCGGTAGAGGCTGACGATACGATCTGTTAATAGCAAATGGGACAGAAAAGACATTTGAGAATTGCACTGAAAGCATTACCTGATGTTGTTCTGAGGTTATGTAATGTAATAAATGCAGGCCAAGCATCCAGTGCTACAAAAGTGCTCAGAGGTCTGGTGGAAACCAACAACAGACAGCAGGAAGAGAATTCAGTCTTCTGGGACTAGATTTTATCACCATTCACAGTGATATAAACACGACATAAGCAAATGCACAAGGCATTGAACTAAACATTTCTATGCTTCATTAACCTTTCACTAACACCACAAACAATTTAGCAACACTCTTTAAAGCTCAATTCCAGGCATGTTTTCCCTTTTAGTTTAGAATAGAATGGTAAATGGCTTTAGCTTACCATATACCTTACAGTCTTACCACATCTATAGGAAAGGAGCCAAAAGACTCAGAATGGTAAACAGACTGTTTATGTAAACGGTCGTGGGAAATAGAGGTATTTACATAAGACAACAAAGCCCAATCAGTACTTCCGTTCTCTGGTGACGCTACCGGAAGTGAAATAATCACCGTATATTTCAGACCATAAAATGCACCTTTTCTCACCCAAAACTGTGGGGAAAGTACCGAATACAGGGAGCCCCCAACTTTACGAACAGCCGCCAACCCATCATGAACTCCCTGTCCTGAGCTCCCCCCGTGTGCAGAGTATTGCGCAGGGAAGCAGAAGCGTGCATCTCACTTGCCCCAGCCTCTCCACGCAATGAGCGATGTCTTCTCTCTCTTACGGCTTCCCACAATGTCTGCCGCGTGTAATGAGGCGATCAGGAGAAGCCTGCACTCGGTAAAACTGTGAAGGAAAGGAGAAGTCACACATTGCGTGGAGGTGCTGGAGCAGGTGAGATACTTGCTGCTGCTTCCGCTGTACATTTACTTTGCACTGTGTATACGGTTGTGGAGGGGAGGGGACACAAAAGGCACAAGGGGGAGATAAGGGGGAGAAGATCCACAAGACGCCCCTGCGTCTTACAGTCAGTAGCGTCTTATGGTCCGAAAAACACTTGGAACAGGGAAACGGCAGTAAAAACCTAACAGGTTCCAATACTTAATAGCAACAAACTGTTTTCAATGTGGTCTCCTGGAGTCCAAGTTGAGTACATGCATTCCTCATTGCAAAAGTGGCTGACATACTGGAAGCTCTTCCATGAAGCACATGAAGCAGTCATTAGAGCTGGCTGGAAGAGGTGGCAAATGTAATGCAGCTTATGCCAATCAAACGCACTTCCTGTTATGATGGACCAATTCCAAGCTGAATAGAATTTTCCTGAAATCTGCATGTTAGCCAGAATTACTTGCATCTCATTGATTTATTTACTGGCTAGAAAGGAAGAGCATAAAATTAAAGCTGCTCATAAAGTGACCAAGGAAGCAACTAGTGGGCGGAGCTATAACCACTGTTACAGTGCAGAGATGTGGCACAAGAGAGAAAGGTCACAGAGACCTTCCACAGAAAGTCCATCATCCAGGGCTTTAGTAAATATTCCTCATACAGCACAACTAGATTTAAAGGGAACCAGAGATGAACGCTTCACACAAAAACAAACATATCAGTCGATAGCTTGTAAAGAATAAATGCTCTACCTGATAATTTTGCCGCTCTGGTGTGCCTTTTTGAGTGTTTTTTATCCGTTATTGCTCCAGGAAAAATCTAATATGGCCGCCAGCTCATATCCCTTCTGCTTCCAGGTTATGAGTTTTTCTGGATGTGCTGTCTAGGCTCTAGACAAGCACATCTGTGTGCTTTCAACTGTGTGCTTTCAACTTGATTATTCTGGTATGCTGTGTGGCCACCTGTAGGAAGTGTTTCTCATAGGAATGAAACTGCACAGTGCACACAGATCACACAGGCAGCCACACTTGTCTGTTTCAGAGCTTCTTTCTCAGCAGAGAAGCCCCTCCCATGTCATCAGAGCTCTGAGTATGCAGAGCAGGAAAGCTGAGCCAGGAAGGGGCAGGCTTGGGCTTGAATAGACTTCACAGAAGACTGACTCAGCTATAATGATTCCAGGTCAAACCTAGACTGAATGCTCAGTTGGGGATTCTTATCACAGCTGATAAACAGAGCGAGCAGAGAAGAATGAAACTAAAAGCAGGGTAAGTGTTTACTGTGATATTCCCACTGATAAATGTAGTAAAATACATGAGGGTGCTTAGTATCTGGTTCTCTTTAAGGACCACTCCAGCGAAAAATTTAGCAGTTAAAATCTGACAGAACCAACAGGTTTTGGACTAGTCCATCTCTTCATGGGAGATTCTCAGGGTTTTCTAGGTTTTCAAAGGCATTTCCTGAACAGCAGTTGCTACTGGCCTGTTTCCACTTCACACAGATTGGATGCAGAATGGATGCAGAAAAACTGACTTCAATGAATGCCTATGGGAAAATCTGCATCAGAAAAATCGTGTTTTAGTGGAAACAGGGCCATAGACATTCATTGGAGTCAGTTTTTCTGCATCCAATCTGCTGTAGTGGAAACAGGCTCTTAGCAACTGCTGTTCAGGAAATGCCTTTGAAAACCTAGAAAATCTCCCATGAAGAGATGGACTAGTCCAACACCTGTCGGTTCTGTCAGATTTTAACTGCTTAAAGGGGGCACTTAACCACTTGCCGACCGCCCACAGCCCATGGGCGGCGGCAAAGTGGACGCCTAAAGGACCGCAATACGCCTTCAGGCGGCGCGTCCTTTAGGCATGCCGGGGGAGCGATCGCGTCATTGATGACGCGCGCTTCCCCCGGCAACTGGCTCCGCCCACCCGCCGTAACATCCCGCCGGCCATACGGAAGCGCCGGCGGGATGTTAACCCCGCGATCGCCGCTACAAAGTGTATAATACACTTTGTAATGTATACAAAGTGTATTATACAGGCTGCCTCCTGCCCTGGTGGTCCCAGTGTCCGAGGGACCACCAGGGCAGGCTGCAGCCACCCTAGTCTGCACCCAAACACACTGATCTGCCCCCCCCCGCCCACTGATCGCCCACAGCACCCCTCAGACCCCCCCCTGCCCACCCCCCAGACCCCTGTTTGCACCCAATCACCCCCCTAATAACCCATCAATCACTCCCTGTCACTATCTGTCAACGCTATTTTTTTTTTATCCCCCCCCTGCCCCCTGCTGATCACCCCCCCCACCCCTCAGATTCTCCCCAGACCCCCCCCCCCAGACCCCCCCCCCCCCTGTGTACTGTATGCATCTATCTTCCCTGATAACCTGTCAATCACCCGTCAATCACCCATCAATCACCCATCAATCACCCATCAATCACCCCCTGTCACTGCCACCCAACAATCAGCCCCTAACCTGCCCCTTGCGGGCAATCTGATCACCCACCCACACCAATAGATCGCCCGCAGATCCGTCATCAGATCACCTCCCAAATCCATTGTTTACATCTATTCTCTCCTCTAAACACCCACTAATTACCCATCAATCACCCATCAATCACCCCCTATCACCACCTGTCACTTTTACCTATCAGATCAGACCCTAATCTGCCCCTTGCGGGCACCCAATCACCCGCCAACACGCTCAGATTGCCCTCTGACCCCCCCTTATCAATTCGCCAGTGCATTAATTATATCTGTTCTTCCCTGTAATAACCCACTGATCACCTGTCAATCACCTGCCAATCACCTATCACCCATCAATCACCCCCTGTCACTGCCACCCATCAATCAGCCCCTAACCTGCCCCTTGCGGGCAATCTGATCACCCACCCACACCATTAGATCGCCCGCAAACCCGCCGTCAGATTACCTCCCAAATGTATTGTTTACATCTGTTATCTTCTCTAAACACCCACTAATTACCCATCAATCACCCATCAATCACCCCCTATCACCACCTGTCACTGTTACCTATCAGATCAGACCCTAAGCTGCCCCTTGCGGGCACCCAATCACCCGCCAACACGCTCAGATTGCCCTCTGACCCCCCCTTATCAATTCGCCAGTGCATTAATTACATCTGTTCTTCCCTGTAATAACCCACTGATCACCTGTCAATCACCTGCCAATCACCTATCACCCATCAATCACCCCCTGTCACTGCCACCCATCAATCAGCCCCTAACCTGCCCCTTGCGGGCAATCTGATCACCCACCCACACCATTAGATCGCCCGCAGATCCGACATCAGATCACCACCCAAGCGCAGTGTTTCCATCTATTCTCTCCTCTAAACACTCACTAATTACCCATCAATCACCCCCTACCACCTGTCACTGTTACCCATCAGATCAGACCCTAATCTGCCCCTTGCGGGCACCCAATCACCCGCCTACACGCTCAGATTGCCCTCAGACCCCCCCTTATCAATTCGCCAGGGCATTATTTACATCTGTCCTTCCCTGTAATAACCCACTGATCACCTGTCAATCACCTATCAATCACCCATCAATCACCCCCTGTCACTGCCACCCATCAATCACCCGCTGTCACTGCCACCCATCAATCAGCCCCTAACCTGCCCCTTGCGGGCAATCTGATCACCCACCCACACCAATAGATCGCCCGCAGATCCGACGTCCGATCACCTCCCAAGTGCAGTGTTCACATCTGTTCTCTACCCTAAACACCCACTAATTACCCATCAATCACCCCCTGTCACTGCTACCTATCAGATTAGACCCCTATCTGCCCCTAGGGCACTCAATCACCCGCCCACACCCTCAGAATGCCCTCAGACCCCAGCCCTGATCACCTCGCCAGTGCATTGCTTGCATCTATTCCCCCCTCTAATCACACCTTGAGACACCCATCAATCACCTCCTGTCACCCCCTAGCACACCTACCCATCAGATCAGGCCCTAATTTGCCCCGTGTGGGCTCCTGATCACTCGGCCAAACCCTCAGATCCCCCTCAGACCCCCTTCCGATCACCTCCCCAGTGCATTGATTGCATCTATTTTCCCCTCTAACCACCCCCTGAGACACCCATCAATCACCTCCTGTCACCCCCCTAGCACTCCTATCCATCAGATCAGGCCCAATACAACCTGTCATCTAAAAGGCCACCCTGCTTATGACCGGTTCCACAAAATTTGCCCCCTCATAGACCACCTGTCATCAAAATTTGCAGATGCTTATACCCCTGAACAGTCATTTTGAGACATTTGGTTTCCAGACTACTCACGGTTTTGGGCCCGTAAAATGCCAGGGCGGTATAGGAACCCCACAAGTGACCCCATTTTAGAAAAAAAGACACCCCAAGGTATTCTGTTAGGTGTATGACTAGTTCATAGAAGATTTTATTTTTTGTCAAAAGTTAGCGGAAATTGATTTTTATTGGGATTTTTTTCACAAAGTGTCATTTTTCACTAACTTGTGACAAAAAATAAAATCTTCTATGAACTCACCATACTCCTAACGGAATACCTTGGGGTGTCTTCTTTCTAAAATGGGGTCATTTGTGGGGTTCCTATACTGAACTGGCATTTTAGGGGCCCTAAACCGTGAGGAGTAGTCTGGAAATCAAATTTCGCAAAATGACCTGTGAAATCCTAAAGGTACTCATTGGACTTTGGGCCCTTTAGCGCAGTTAGGGTGCAAAAAAGTGCCACACATGTGGTATTGCCATACTCGGGAGAAGTAGTACAATGTGTTTTGGGGTGTATTTTTACACATACCCATGCTGGGTGGGAGAAATACCTCTGTAAATGACAATCTTTTGATTTTTTTACACACAATTGTCCATTTACAGAGTTATTTCTCCCACCCAGCATGGGTATGTGTAAAAATACACCCCAAAACACATTGTACTACTTCTCCCGAGTACGGCGATACCACATGTGTGGCACTTTTTTGCACCCTAACTGCGCTATAGGGCCCAAAGTCCAATGAGTACCTTTAGGATGTCACAGGTCATTTTGCGGAATTTGATTTCCAGACTACTCCTCACGGTTTAGGGCCCCTAAAATGCCAGGGCAGTATAGGAACCCCACAAATGACCCCATTTTAGAAAGAAGACACCTCAAGGTATTCCGTTAGGAGTATGGTGAGTTCATAGAAGATTTTATTTTTTGTCACAAGTTAGTGGAAAATGACACTTTGTGAAAAAAACAATAAAAATCAATTTTCCGCTAACTTTTGACAAAAAATAAAATCTTCTATGAACTCACCATACTCCTAACGGAATACCTTGGGGTGTCTTCTTTCTAAAATGGGGTCATTTGTGGGGTTCCTATACTGCCCTGGCATTTTAGGGGCCCTAAACCGTGAGGAGTAGTCTGGAAATCAAATTCCGCAAAATGACTTGTGAAATCCTAAAGGTACTCATTGGACTTTGGGCCCTTTAGCGCAGTTAGGGTGCAAAAAAGTGCCACACATGTGGTATCGCCGTACTCGGGAGAAGTAGTACAATGTGTTTTGGGGTGTATTTTTACACATACCCATGCTGGGTGGGAGAAATAACTCTGTAAATGGACAATTGTGTGTAAAAAAAAATGAAAAAATTGTCATTTACAGAGATATTTCTCCCACCCAGCATGGGTATGTGTAAAAATACACCCCAAAACACATTCTACTACTTCTCTTGAGTACGGCAATACCACATGTGTGGCACTTTTTTGCAGCCTAACTGCGCTAAGGGGCCCAAAGTCCAATGAGCACCTTTAGGCTTTACAGGGGTGCTTACAAATTAGCACCCCCCAAAATGCGAGGACAGTAAACACACCCCACAAATGACCCCATTTTGGAAAGTAGACACTTCAAGGTATTCAGAGAGGGGCATGGTGAGTCCGTGGCAGATTTCATTTTTTTTTGTCGCAAGTTAGAAGAAATGGATTCTTTTTGTTTTTCTTTTTTTTTGTCACAAAGTGTCATTTTCCGCTTACTTGTGACAAAAAATAATATCTTCTATGAACTCACTATGCCTCTCAGTGAATGCTTTGGGATGTCTTCTTTCCAAAATGGGGTCATTTGGGGGGTATTTATACTATCCTGGAATTCTAGCCCCTCATGAAACATGACAGGGGGTCAGAAAAGTCATAGATGCTCGAAAATTGCACCATAGTTTGTAAACGCTATAACTTTTACCCAAACCAATAAATATACACTGAATGGTTTTTTTTTTATCAAAAACATGTTTGTCCACATTTTTCGCGCTGCATGTATACAGAAATTTTACTTTATTTGAAAATTGTCAGCACAGAAAGTTAAAAAAAAATCATTTTTTTGCCAAAATTCATGTCTTTTTTGATGAATATAATAAAAAGTAAAAATCGCAGGAGCAATCAAATAGCACCAAAAGAAAGCTTTATTAGTGACAAGAAAAGGAACCAAAATTCATTTAGGTGGTAGGTTGTATGAGCGAGCAATAAACCGTGAAAGCTGCAGTGGTCTGAATGGAAAAAAAGTGGCCGGTCCTTAAAGGGGAACTGAAGAGAGAGGTATATGGAGGCTGTCATGTTCATTTCCTTTTAGACAATACCAGTTGCCTGGCAGCCCTGCTGATCCTCTGCCTCTAATACTATTAGCCATCGCCCCTGAACAAGCATGCAGCAGATCAGGTGTTTCAGTGGTTCAGACTTATAAGTCTGATCTGACAAGACTAGCTGCATGCTTGTTTCTGGTTTTAATCAGATACTACTGCAGAGAAATAGACCAGCAGGGCTGCCAGGCAACTGGTATTTATTAAAAGGAAATAAACAGGACAGCCTCCATATACCTCTCTCTTCAGTTCCCCTTTAAGGGGTAGAAAGACTGTGGTCCTCAAGTGGTTAAGCCAGGAATAAAAAAAAAAAAAAAAAAATCAGTTTTACTTGCCTGAGGCTTCTACCAGACCCCTGCAGCCATCCCGTGCCCTAGCAGTCTCTCACGCAGCCTCCGGTCCCCCGCCGCCAGATAGTTTTGTTTTGCTGACAGGCCCTGACAGGGAGTCTGGGAGCTTTCTGTGCCTGCACAGGCCTGGCCAAGCGGTTCCCTCTTCATGTTCCCATCCTAAATAGCATCCTGCACAGGCGCAGGACTCTATTGCGGACAGGCACGCAAAGAAAAATACGTGTGGCCAGGCCTGTCGGGCCTGTCAGAGAGAACAAAACTAGCTGGTAGTACTAGTAGAGATAGAAAAACACAAGGACACCGGGAGCCCGATATCGTATATTATCGTTGTAACACTTGGTCTATCGTAGTGAAAATATACTCACAATTTCATGGTTGCTTTTGAAGACAACCGCCATCAGATCACGTGGAGAAGTACCGTCTCCACTCGGCCTTGTTGGTCGCCGCTCCCGAAAAAAATCACCACTATAATAATACGGTGGTGTAACCCCACTTCATGAGGTGCTATTTAGCCTAAGACACTGTGGTAGGCGCCCCTATGTTTCAAAGTATATCATGCACGTCAAACGATCAGAGGTAAGAGTAGAAGATCTTACCTGGTATGAAGACTCATACACATAGTAGTAGTAGTAGTAGTAGTAGAAATTAATTTATTAAGCACTAGGGACAACGCGTTTCGCGACCAAGTCGCTTCTTCAGGTCAAATATCGTGCTTTGGAAAGATAAAAAGCAAAAATAAAACGCTTTTTATCTTTCCAAAGCACGATATTTGACCTGAAGAAGCGACTTGGTCGCAAAACGCGTTGTCCCTAGTGCTTAATAAATTGATTTCTACTACTACTACTACTACTACGTGTATGAGTCTTCATAACAGGTAAGATCTTCTACTCTTACTTCTGATCATTTGACGTGCATGATATACTTTGAAACATAGGGGCGCCTCCCACAGTGTCTTAGAAACTAGCTGGTGGTGGAGGACCGGAGGCTTTGTGAGTGACTGCGAGGGCACGGGACGGCTGGAGGGGGCTGGTAGAAGCCCCAGGCAAGTAAAACTGATTTTTTTTTTATTCCAGGCTTAAAGAGAATCTGTATTGTTAAAATCGCACAAAAGTAAACATACCAGTGCGTTAAGGGACATCTCCTATTACCCTCTGTCACAATTTCGCCGCTCCCCGCCGCATTAAAAGTGGTTAAAAACAGTTTTAAAAAGTTTGTTTATAAACAAACAAAATGGCCACCAAAACAGGAAGTAGGTTGATGTACAATATGTCCACACATAGAAAATACATCCATACACAAGCAGGCTGTATACAGCATTCCTTTTGAATCTCAAGAGATCATTTGTGTGTTTCTTTCCCCCCTGAGGGGGGAGTGCATAGCAGAACCACAACACTGAAGAACTTGGCAGCCTTCCAGACACTGGCCGACAAGTCTGACAGGGGAAAGATACATTGATTTATTACAGAGACTGTGATAGCAGAAAGTGTTGCAGTAAGCCAGAACACATTAGAATAGCTTTTGGAACTTGTAGGATGATAAAAAACAGGATGCAATTTTTGTTACGGAGTCTCTTTAAGTGCCCCTTTAATTTGTCGCTGGAGTGGTCCTTTAATAGCGAAGCACTTTCTCATATGGTGAATATTATTTTCGTTTCATCTCTGACTAGCTGGTTTAACCTCCTTGCCGGTTATCCCGAGCTCAGCTCGGGGTAACCTGCGCAGGAGGATATCTCAGGCCCCGCTGGGCCGATTTGCATAATTTTTTTTTTGTTACAAGCAGCTAGCACTTTGCTAGCTGCTTGTAACTTTCGATCGCCACCGATCCGCCGCGCCGAGTCGCTCCCCCCCGCCCCAGAGCCCTGCGCTGCCTGGCCAATCAGTGCCAGGCAGCGTTGAGGGGCGGATCGGGATTCCCTATGACGTCCCGACGTCCATGACGTCGGTGACGTCATCCCGCCCCGTCGCCATGGCGACCGGGGAAGCCCTGCAGGAAATCCCGTTCTCAACGGGATTCCCTGCATACTCTGATCGCCGAAGGCGATCGGAGTGGGTGGGGGGATGCCGCCGCTTAGCGGCTATCATGTAGCGAGCCCTTGGCTCGCTACATGATTTAAAAAAAAAAAAAATTTAAAAAAATGTGCGGCGCTGCCTCCTTGCCGGATTTTTTAGACCGGCAAGGAGGTTAATGGTAAATTTATATTCCGTATGAAGGGAAACAAAAACAACAATATCTTCTGAGGTGTGTCCTAACAGACTTTATACCAGTACAAGGATATGTATATCAAAAATATTGAAGAAACTTGAAGAATTTATATGCCAAAATACAAAAAGTCTTTTATTGAAGACAACACTTGTGTTCATAAAAGGTATCCTTCAGGAAACATTTTCCACAGCAAAGAATGGCGAACATACAGCAGTGATTAACATCAAGATTAGTGCAGTTGTAAATATACTGCACTAATGTTGATGTTAATCACTGCTGTATGTTCGCCATTCTTTGCCATGGAAAACGTTTCCTGAAGGATACCTTTTATGAACATTTTTGCACAAGTATTGTCTTCAATAAAAGACTTTGTATTTTTGCATATAAATTCTTCAAGTTTCTTCAATATTTTTGATATACATATCCTTGTACTGGTATAAAGTTAATGGTAAATTTATGTCAAGTCTGCAGTTTTTGGCAACTTCTAAATAAGCCACCAAACTCATACCAGGGTACTGCATGTTCAGCTCTCCAGTCATTACAGATGATGCTGCATAAGGACAATTTCCATGGCAACAGATTCCCATTTACAACAAAAGCTCACCCGACTGAGTCTGGACACCGCCAGAGACACGCATGTTTTGAAGTCATCTGGATTCTTTCGGCAGAGGCATGTAATGAGGCTGACAGCTGCTGTCACCACTCCCTGAAATAAGAGGAGAAAGCAGGACATGTGAGGAGTCAGGCTGCTACATGGAACATATGCTTAGCATATACAGGTGCGGAAAACTAACAGGCATACACAGAAACTGAAACAAAGCAAAGAACAGTGATAAATAGAGCAAGTATACATCATTTTGAGAGTAGGAGAAATACAGAGACTGCCATTCTTATGCCAGCAGCCTGTATTTTATGCCGATCATTCAACTTCCTTTCTATACCATTGGCACAGTACATGCATAAGATCCAGGGCTGTGGAGTCGGTACAAAAATCATCCAACTCCGACTCCTCAGTTTATGAAACCACCGACTCTAGATACCCAAAACTGCTCCGACGTTTAATTATTACAAAGGTTGGTACGAAAACTATCCGACTAGCCAGTTTATTGATACCACAGACTGACTCCAGGTACCCAAAATTACTTCGACTCCTCAACTCCGACGTCACAGCCCTGATAAGGTCTAATGTGGGTTGACACGGTGGTGTAGCTTGGGTCTTGATTTTCAACACTGGAGTCCCAAGTTCAAATTTGGGCCAGGACACTATCTGTAAGGCGTTTATATGTCCTCCTCGTTGGTGGGGGTTTCTGGCAATATACCAAAAACATACAAATAAAACTGGCTCCAGTCTACAATCAGAATATAAGACTACAGCTATTATAGGGACTAGATTGTGAGCACCTTAGAGGGAGAATTAGCAACATGACTATAGACTATACAGTGCCGTGGAGGAGGTCAGTGCTATATATAAAATACACAAGAGGGTAATAAAAGCAAGGGAACAGAATGACAGCCAGGCAGTAGGAGTTCTTAAAGAGCACCTGCCATATCCGGGCTCATCTCAGGTTGCCTTTAAAAGGGGCGGGTGGAGGAGGAATTCCTGGCCATCTTATCTGTAAGCGCCTGTGCACATCCGCAATTTACACATATCCGTTGATCTGCAATGTGCACAAATGCATGACACCAGTATTGTTTTCCAATGCAGATTTAACCCCATTTAACTAAAAGGGAGAGCTCTGCTTTGTGCATGCAGCAATAAACTATCAGAACACAATGCTGTGCAGTGCGTAAAGGTGGCCATACATCAGGAGACTCGGTGGCCAATCGACCATCCGATTTGATTGTAATCTGAATCAGATGAAAATCTGTGCCCCCAAGTGCATGCCTGACCGACAATGCGACCAATTTTGGGCCAAAATTGGTTTCATTAATTGATCAGACATGCTGCAAAATGTAGGGCTGACTTGCTCGATCGGGTGCGCGTCGGGAACAGCAAGCAATATCGGGATGGGTGAAGAAAACCACGGTGCTGTCCCCCGGTGCCCAGAGCAAGTTATACATTACCTGTCCGCAGCTTTTGCTTGTCCTCCTATGGCCCTGGGCACACGCGTCACTCCATACACACACCCCACGTGGTTGCCAAGTAATGGGGCCTCATATGACGTCACACACACATATGGGGGGGGGGGGGGGGGAGATGTGGCATGAAATTGATCAGGAATCGGCCTGCAGTGTATGGGCAGCTGTCAGGACTCTCTCTAATCAGATTTGATCCGAGAGAGATTTGTCTCTTGGTCTATCTGCCCGTCATCACTAGATGTGTGGCCACCTTAAAGGAATACTATCGATGTATGCATTTATATTTAAATGCTGTATGTTGTAGCACACATTAGGGCAAGTCCTAGGAGCAATTTGATTCCTCACACAGCTGTTCCTCTCAGCTGTAAAATCCTCCGTCAGTTTTGGCCGTCAGTGTTTGATACAAATGTATCTATATGCTGAGGGCTCCCAGAGGGCTAAGCCCATGTCTGCACAGGGGAGTTGCTATCAACTCCTCAGTTTATAGTTTAATTATCACCTTGCTGAAAGAATCTTATTGATATGGTGGTAAGGGGTTAAAGATTCTAGCAATGTGTGTTTATTATCTTTGCTTCTCTTGACTGATAAAGATACTAATAATGCTAATTGTAAACAGTGGTCTGCCCCTCTCAGCAGCTTGTAAAGTGGATGCAGCCTGGAGTGAATCACCACAAGCAGGCAGCCAGACTGAGTGTAAACACAGACTATTGTTTATAGCTAGTTATTTTCCAGCAATATTCCAGCTCATTTAGTTACCTGTTACCACCTCAGATCAGCCTATTTCTCCTCATGTCTCCTGCATGCTGTGAGTGACACAGTGAAATATATTTGTGAGCTGTGTGACAGAGTAACCAAGCAGCTCAGGGTGACCCAAACTACTATGAGCTGTGTGAGAAATGAATTTTTAAGCAGGGATAGCAAGAGAGAGACCTGGGTGAATAAATAAAGTGCCCCTAGAACTAGTGGTAATGTGTACACTAATATACAGTATTAAAAAAAAAAAAGTCGTTTCAATCGATAGTACTCCTTTAAGTGTAATCTTCAGACAATGCTGTCTATGTAGAGTCCAATGTCCCTGCATACTGCAGAATGAAAAGAGTTGAAATCCACTCACTTTTTCAATGACGCTGGGTTATACATGTATAGCCTTGTACTGTAAGAAATACCCATCTCAATAAATATCTGAATAAAATGTGTAGTTTTAGTTTGTGCTGCTAAGGGATGCCTTTTAGATACACTTAGAAAGGGCCCCTTACCCTCAACCTGAGCTATAACGGCAGTGTCCTCAGCAGCTTCCGTACTGATTTGTTTACGTCATGGAGTGACATCCGTAAACAAATCAGTACAGAAGCCGCTGAGGACAATGCCGTTATAGCGGCTGAAGATCTATGGTAATTACCTGCAAGAAGCGTACTGAAGAAGGGATAAAGTCGCACCTGTCATCACAGCGGCCGCTGCTATGCCGCCAGGAACTTTCGATCGCTCTGAAGGCAGCAGGGACAGATGGAGGGAAATAAAGTGATCGAAGCCACACCACGTACCGGTCATCACAAGCACCCGCTATGCCATGGAACATGCTGATGCAGGGACAGAAAGCCATCGCAGACACGCCGTCATCACAACTTCGGATCACGTTGAAGTGGGGCAGATGCAGGGCACAGAACGCTATCAGTCCTTGCAGAGGCTGCTGCTATGACGCTCAGAGAACCCACAGCGGACCTCATTAGGATTTACAGCACCACAAAAACAAGCGGCAGGATAGGTAAGATTTCCACATTCGGACTATAAGACGCAGTCACTTTTTCTCACTACTTTTGGGGGAGAGAAAGTGCGTCTTATAGTCCGAAAAAAAGACGGTATTTAAAAAGTTGTTTTACTGCAAATTCAAAAGGAGTATATATTTCTCAAAAAAACCCTCATATTTGTCGGTTTCAACATCTGCCATGTTGTCTTGCCATCTGTTTTCAATTAAAGACAGTGTTTACGACATTTGCAAAACACCGCATTCTTTATTCACATCCGAAAAAGCATTCCAGCTAATTTTATTCTGTACCTTGGCAAAGAGGACCTGCTGTGGCCCTGACATGATTGTTGGTGAATAGATGGGATACCTGGTTATGATTTAAAGTGGATCTAAACTCGTGCACATGGCCACAAGGAAAGCAAAGTGAAATGCCTTCTGTGTGTTTTTAGAGAGAAGAGTCTTTCCAATTCCCTCTTATCTTCAAGTAATCACAAGTGTAATTTGATCACTGTGTCAGCACAGAAATTAGTCAGTCCTCGCACACAGCTAATAAGTAAACACAGGATGTTAACCCTTTGTCTGCTTCCATGAAAGCAGGAAGTAGACACCCTGCAGAATTATTGCAAGAGTTGAAAGTTGTAACAAAGAAACATTTTTCTTTAAGTTAGTATGCTGTTGCTTATAGCTTTATTATTATTATTATTATTATTATTATTATTATTATTATTTAGTATTTATATAGCGCTGACATTTTCTGCAGCTCTGCATAGAGTACATTGTTCACAATCTAGTCCCTACTAGAGTCATATGTCTATTTATGTATGGTGTAGTGTATGTATCAAAGTCTAGGGCCAATTTAGGGGAAGCCAATTAACTTACCGACTTGGGGCCCTGGCACACCAGACAGCGTTTTGTAGGTCTTTTGTTAAAAATACGCTCCCAATGATTTGCATTGAAATCGTGGCAAAATAGTCGCGACTGACGGTTTTCAAATCAATGGTAACTTTTTTTTTTAATGAAAACAACCCGTAAAACGCTCTCTGGTGTGTCAGGGCCATTAGAGAGCATTTCTTGCAGGTGTCCTTAGCCACCATTTTAGAGGCCGGTTCAAAGCACTGTTGCTGAAAACCTCCTCTTTATATTACAAAAACCCACTATTGACAATTCAGCTTGGCGCTTTCAGTGGAACAGTCCCAGAACACTGTTTGTTCTTAAGCCACAGTTACAGCAGGCGATGCATTAACCCCCTTGGCGGTATGAAAAATACCGCCAGGGGGAAGCGCAACAGTTTTTTAAAAATTTTTTTTTTTTTTTATCATGTAGCGAGCCGAGGGCTCGCTACATGATAGCCGCTGCTCAGTGGCATCCCCCCAGCCCCGCCGATCGCCTCCGGCGATAGGCGATCTGGAAATCCCGTTCAAAGAACGGGATTTCCTGGAGGGCTTCCCCCGTCGCCATGGCGACGGGGCGGGATGACGTGGGACGTCATTGGGAGACCCGATCCACCCCTCGGCGCTGCCTGGCACTGATTGGCCAGGCAGCGCTCGGGGTCTGGGGGGGGGGGGGGGGGGCCGCGCGCCGCACCGGATAGCGGCGATCGGGCGCGCGGCGGCGGCGATCGGGGTGCTGGCGCAGCTAGCAAAGTGCTAGCTGCGTCCAGCAAAAAAAAAATTAAGTAAATCGGCCCAGCAGGGCCTGAGCGGCACCCTCCGGCGGCTTACCCCGTGTCACACACGGGGTTACCGCCAAGGAGGTTAACAACCTTTTTTATTGGAGATGGAAGTGGCCATAATTATTTCATTATAACAATACAAATGTCCTGTCCTGCTGATCCTCTGCTTCTAAAGGTGCGTACACACATGCGACTATAGTCGTTTAAAAAGATCGTTCCCCGATCCTTTCAAACGTCGATCGTTTGAAAAAAAGCAGCCAACGACCATGAAGTCTAACGACGGACGAGCTAGATCCTTCAAAACAAATGATCTAGCTTGGCGGATTTTTCCCAACGACGATCGTTTGCAAAAGTAGTACATAGTTGGAAACAATCGTTCGTACTAGGCTTGACATGCGCATTTCACTATTTCTCCATGAAACTTTTCATTTTTATGCGCAGGCGCAATAGTTACTTTTACGTGATGTAACGTTCGTTCTAACGATCTGATCGTTACACACCTTTTAAAACTAACTTTACTTAGGTCGTTCTTTCATCAATTAAAAGTTTGTTCGTCGTTGACAACGAACGATCGTTGTCGCATGTGTGTACGTAGCTTTATACTCTTATACTCATAGACCCTGAACAAGCATGCAGCAGATCAGATGTTTCTGCCTTAAGTCTGACTGCATTAGCCACATGCTTGTTTCAGGTGTGTGATCCAGACACTACTCCAGCCAAAAAGATCAGCAGGGCAGCTAGGTATCTGGTATTGTTTAAAAAGCAAATAAATCTGGCAGCAGCTATATGCTTCACACTTTAGGTGTTCTTTAAATACTGTTTTAAGTGAGCATGTTTTATTTCTTGCACAGTTTTAACCACTTCAGCCCTCAGTAGTTTTCACTTTATGCATCCGAGCAATGTTCACCTCCCACTCATTAGCCTATAACTTTATCACTACTTATCACAATGAACTGATCTATATCTTGTTTTTCCCGCCACCAATTAGGCTTTCTTTGGATGGTACATTTTGCTAAGAGCTACCTTACTGTAAATGCATTTTAACGGTAAGAAGAAAAAAACTGAATTATTTTTCAGTTTTCGCCCATTATAGTTTTAAAATAATACATGCCTCCATAATTAAAACCCACGTATTTTATTTGCCCATTTATCCTGGTTATTAAACTGTTTAAATTATGTCCCTATCACAATGTATGGCGACAATATTTTATTTGGAAATAAAAGTGCATTGTTTCCGTTTTGCATCCATCACTATTTACAAGCTTATAATAAAAATTAAAAAAAAAAAAAAAAAAAAAATAGAAATATTTCAACTTTACATAGATATTTAAAAAGTTTAGACCCTTAGGTAAATATTTATGTGTTTTGTTTTTTATTGTAATTTTTTTTTTTTTTATTATTAAACATTTTTATTTGGGTATTTTTGGGAGGGTGGGATGTAAATATATATATATTTTTTTATATAGATGTAGTTTTACTTTTTGGCCACAAGATGGCAACCTTAGGTTTGTTTACATGACATCACTCTAAAGCAGGCCATACACTGGCTCGATTCCCGGCCGTTTCGACAGCAGATTCGATCCTGGGATCGAATCTGCTGCCAATCGTTCGCGGTAAACGCAGCCGCCGATCCGATTTCCTCCCGAAATCGGATCGGTCCGTCTATCGCGCCGTGCGGGAAATTACCCTCAATCGCCCGCGGGTAAAGTGCGCGTCGCTAGCGGCGGCCGATCCGATCAAGTATTCATTACCTGAGGCTGGCTCCCGGGCGTCTTCTCCGTGCTGCACGGCTCTGTTCCGGCTCCATCCATCCCGGCGCTTCCTGTGTCACTGCAGTGACCAGGAAGTTCAAATAGAGGGCGCTCTATTTGAACTTCCTGGTCACGGAGTAACACAGGAAGCGCCGTAATGGAGCCGGAACAGAGCCGTGCAATGCGGAGAAGATGCCCGGGAGCCAGCATCAGGTAATTTATACGGGGGGGGGGGGGGGGGGGGGGGAACAGGCGGCAGGAGCAGCTCAGCAGATGGTGAATCGGTTTCAGGCTGAAATCGATTCACAATCTGTTTGCAGTAAAGGCAGCCATACGATCCCTCTCTGATCAGATTCGATCAGATAGGGATCTGTCAGCTGGTCGATCTAATGGCACATCGACCAGTGTATGGGCACCTTAAGCGTAACATGTACGCTTAGAGGGACGTAGGAGGCAGAAAAAGCAAGGCTTCCCAGAGAAGCTGTCGCTTTTTCTGCGGGGGAGAGGAATCAATGATTGGGCACCATGGCCCGATTCATTGATTCCTCGGCTAACGATCCGCGGCCAGGAGCACGTGCGTGATCGGCCGCGGGAGCGCACATGGCCTCCTGGACGTAGCTCTACGTCCAGGAGGATAAAGTGGTTAAGAACTTGAGTGAGCTGGTAGGGTGTTGGGTATCATACATACCCATAGCTTTTTTTTTTATGTCCCTTGCGGGCCTTTTAAAGCGGACCTGAACTCAGAACTTCCTCTCTGCTCTAAGGGCCCATTCACACTTGAAAGCGAGTTTTGCGTGAGTGATTTTTCAGCAGAAAAATCACTGAACACCGCTGCGATTTTTCCACGATCGCGTTCAGCGCCTCTCTAGCACTGAAACGCGATCACCGGGAAATCACCTGAAAATGGTGCAGGAGACGAGTTTGCGTTTCACAATTTTGGGCCATTTGCTAGCGTTTGAGCGTTTTGCTGAAATCGCCGGCAAAACGCTCAAGTGTGAATGGGGCCTAAGACAGTGCTTTTCAACCCTGTCCTCAAATACCACCAACAGTGCATGTTTTGTGGAAATCCACAAAGATAGTTAATCAGCTCTGCTGAGACACTAATTACCTCACCTGTGCATGTTTGTGGCAGAACATGTACGGTTGGTGGTACTTGAGGACAGGGTTGAAAAGCACTGCTCTAAGAGATACGTATAACATATTGACCTTTAAGAAAAACGTTTGTTACAGCTGATGCAAATCCCGCAATAAACCTGCACCGTTTCCACTTCCAGCTTTTATGGAAGCGGACATATTGTTAACATCCTGTGCTTTCAAATGAGCTCATCTGCCATGTCAGTAACCTGACACAGCTGAGGAATCAAACTGCAACTTGTGAGTAATCACAGATGAGGGGGAATTAGATAGGATAAACTCTCTAAATACATACAGGGTGCATTTCCGTTTTCCTTCTGTCCTGTGCAAGAGTTCAGGTTACACTTTAATCTGAACAATGCATCCACACTGCACTGCAGCAGACTACTGTAAAGCACGCACCATGTGCTGGTCATTGAGGAGATGAACCACTCGCGACGTCCATTCACCCATTGGCACGAGGTCAGGGGAGGTTTTGTACAGTCTTAACAGGCACAGGGCAGCACTCTGCTTCACGCTGTCCATTGTGTCTCTAGAAATAAAAACAAGGATATCAGGTTTATTCAGGCTGGGAAACCAACAATAACGCTAAACTGATGATTAGAGGGGGAAATGAAGGCCCGCTTGCTATAAAACATACAAAAGAATTTCTTTCACTGACAAAGTAATGTACATCATTTCATGATTAACACCCACACATCGCCAGAAAGCCACCCAAATAGAATCTTGGAAGCGTTTACCCGGCAACAAGGATTCTGGGGATTTCTGAGGCGAAGGCTTCTGCCATTTCCCTGCTGCCCACGTTGGCGATGCAGTGCAGGGCCAGGCACATGAAGGTGGGGTTGCGGCTGGCCAGGTCATTCTTGATGGCATTGTTAATAAGGCGAATAAGTTCACTGTTGGAATTCACCAGAACGGAGATGAAGAGATAGCCCTGAAAAAAAAAAAAAGTATATGAGGATATATACATGGAGCTGACAATAGTTGCATGTGTTAACACTCAAATGCACTTTAAAATTACAGCTCATAAAAAATTATTACTATTTTGGAATGTGATAAAATATGTAAAAATTATATATGAATGTCAGTTTGCATAACAGGTCAGCTGGATGTCGCAGTAGTGACTGGTGAAGGTCAATGAGATGCAAATAATGAAGTTGATGCAGGATCATGTACATTTTGTATGAAAATGTATGCAGTTTAAAAATGGACCAAACAAATCCTGCAAAGGTGGAATTTGATTGGTCTATTTTCAATCTGGATATATTAGTATAGAACATTTGCATAAACCTGCAACAACATAGATTTGCATCTCACTGACCATCCCTACTAGGAAAAAACAAAAACAAAAAAAAACGAATCATGAGGCTTGATTCTTATAGCAGAGATTTAATTGTATATAAAAGATTCGGGTGTACACAAATACTCATCTCTGATTCTAAAAATACTGTGTTTGCTTTATTGCATCAGCACAAGTCACTGTTTTCTGATTGGTTTCTTTAAATTTTTGAGGACTAAGCACCACTATTACTTTATAAAGTAAAATAGAAATAGAACATTTGATCATAATTTTTTCTTTTCTGTTTAAACTCCAAACTTAAGTCCAAACTTATTTTAGGACTTCGACTCTAGGTACCCAAAAGTACTTCTGACTATGACTCCAACACCAACTCCACAATCACGCTTGCTGGAAGTTAAAGTATAGGGATTTATGGACGGATATGGGACTATCTTCCACAATTTGCTGTGTTATCTTACATGACACTGAGGGCTCGTTTCCACTATAGCGAATCTGCATGCGGGCACTGCATGCGGATTCGCATAGGCAATACAAGTGGATGGGATTGTTTCCACTTGTGCGTCGTGCGGGTGCGTTTTGGTGTGAGGGGAAAATCTGCACGGCAGAGCCGTCCGATTTCGCGTGCGGCAGGAATGCGGGCGAATCGCCCACAATGCTTTTAATAGGGAAATCGCATGCGGCTTTGTCATGCGGTTTTCCCCGTGATTTCGCGTACGATTTCGCATGTAAGGCTATGGAACTTTACACAGGCAGTGACATGGTTAAATTCGCCTGATTCCTAGCCATGCAAAATCGCGGGGAAACCAGCATGCAGAAACGCATCCGCATGCGATTTCGTCCGCGGTGGGATCCAGGCGATACCGCACTGCAACAGTGGAAACGAGCCCTTAGAGTGAGGAATACTGAAGTAGAAATATTTCCTTTCAGGCCTCATTCACACCTAAAAAAAAACGAAAATTCAAACATTTTGTGTTTTTGTGCGCTTTTTGCCCCCTCCCGGTGATCCACTGGGCGCTGCGTTTCTGGTAAAAGCGTTTTTCTAAGCGCTTTTCCAGAGCGTTTTTGTAATTCACTCCCGGACGCAAATCAGGAAGTGAACTCTTTGATCCGGAAAATAATAAATACAATGTATGTATCCTTAAAACCGAGAACGCAATCACTGCACAAAGCATTTGCGTTTTTTTCTATACCTTCCATTGAGGCAAAAATTGCCCCAAAAATGGTAGGCACCGCTTTGCTGCACACAAAACGCACGAACTGCGCTGATATGAACCTTCTCATAGAGATTCATTGCACAAGTGTTTGTTGGGCCAATTTTAAAAATCGCCTACATTTGAAAAAAGGCCGAAAATGCCCCTAGTGTGAAAGAGCCCTTAAACAATGCAAATTTCCTGGCTGTCCTGCTGATCCTCTGCCTCAAATACCTTAAGCCATAGCCCTGAACAAGCTTGCAGCAGATCAGGTGTACGTGACTGAGGTCTGACTAGATTAGCTGCATGCTTGTTTCAGGTGTGTGATGAAGACACTACTGACCAGAAAGTTCAGCAAGACAGGCAACTGGTATTGTTTAAAAGGAAATAAATATGGCAGCCTCCATATCCTTCTTACTCCCACTTACTCTGCAGCACTGGTTGTGTTCACACTAGGCCTAAACTGGGGCAGTTTTCTGCAAAAAGGCTTACAGATAAACGGACATGGCGAATGATTCTACATCATCTTTAGCAGGGCTGCCCAATACGTCGATCGCGATCTACCGGTAGATCGCGACCGCCTTCTTGGTAGATCGCGGCCTCTTGGCCGCGTCTCTTTAAATTTTGCGGCCAGCAGCATGTTTAGCTGCCGGCCAATAAGAATGCAGGGGAGAAGAGTCAGAAGACGCGGCGAGCAGAGAGGGAGGAGAGAGGCGGCGCGGCCGCTACGTCATGGCTGGGGGTGGCGCCGGGCAGCCTGCAACGTGCCTGCTTGTAACATGCCCGGCGCCGCCCCCAGCCATGACGTAGCGGCTGCACCCCCTCTCTCCTCGCCGCGTCTTGCCGTCTTCTCCCCGACATTCTTATTGGTGAGGGGCCTGCCGGAGGTTCCAAGAGTCCAGAGGACCCTGGCTAACCTACGCTGCAGGTACCTATACCTGGCTAAGCTACACTGGGGACCCCTATACCTGGCTAACCTACACTGGGGACCCCTATGCCTGGCTTACCTACACTGGGGGCCCATATGCCTGGCTAACCTACACTGGGGGCCCATATGCCTGGCTAACCTACACTGGGGGCCCATATGCCTGGCTAACCTACACTGGGGGCCCATATGCCTGGCTAACCTACACTGGGGGCCCATATGCCTGGCTAACCTACACTGGGGGCCCATATGCCTGGCTAACCTACACTGGGGGCCCATATGCCTGGCTAACCTACACTGGGGGCCCATATGCCTGGCTAACCTACACTGGGGGCCCATATGCCTGGCTAACCTACACTGGGGGCCCATATGCCTGGCTAACCTACACTGAGGGCCCATATACCTGGCTAACCTACACTGAGGGCCCATATACCTGGCTAACCTACACTGAGGGCCCATATACCTGGCTAACCTACACTGAGGGCCCATATACCTGGCTAACCTACACTGAGGGCCTATATACCTGGCTAACCTATACTGAGGGCCCATATACCTGGCTAACCTAAACTGAGGGCCCATATGCCTGGCTAACCTACACTGAGGGCCCATATACCTGGCTAACCTATACTGAGGGCCCATATGCCAGGCTAACCTACACTGAGGGCCCATATACCTGGCTAACCTATACTGAGGGCCCATATACCAGGCTAACCTATACTAAGGGCCCATATACCAGGCTAACCTATACTGAGGGCACGTAACCTATGCTGCAGGCACATACACCTGGCTAACCTACGCCGGAGGGGGGGGCCGCGTTCTTAGCATTTGGGTCGTTGGTAGATCTCCTGGCCTCGGCAAATTTAAAAGTAGCTCGCCAGCCGAAAAAGTGTGGGCACCCCTGATCTTTAGCATTCGTTCAGACTGGTCTGTGTAAAAGGTTTTAATCTGCTGGTATGTACCGGTATTAGACTTATACAGAAGTCCAGTCCTGTTCGACATTTCTAGTTTCATCCTGAAATCTATTGGAAATCTGTTCCTAGTGTGTGGCACACATCAGATAGATTCCTGTCAGAATCGATGTGACCGGCATCTGACAGAAATCTGATGGTCGAATGTGCTGCAAATCTATCAGTGTATTGCCACCTTAACTGTAACTTACCCTGTAGGTCTGCTTTAATTGTAAAAGTAGCCATACACTGGTCGATTTGCCAACAGATTCGACCCACTTATAGATCCCTCTCTGATCGAATCTGATCAGAGAGGGATCGTATGGCTGCCTTAACTGCAAACAGATTGTGAATCAATTTCAGCCTGAAACCGATCACAATCTGTGGTAGTGCTGTCGCTGCCTCCCCCGCCGCATACATTACCTGCTCCGGCCGAGTCCTCCCGGTCACCGCTGTCTTCTTCTCCGCTGGGTTACGCGTTCCGGTCCGGCTGGCTTTACTTCTTTCTGTCCGTGGAAGTTTAAAAAGTAGAGGGCGCTCTACTGTTTAAACTTCTTGCCTGGACAGGAAGTGAAGCCAGACGGACCGGAATGCGTAACCCAGCGGAGAAGAAGACATCTGTGACAACAGGGACACGCGCCGGCCGGAGCAGGTAATGTATTGCTGCTGTATTGCGTCGGTCATTCGAACGCTGCTACCGACGCACGCCCGACCTGCCGGCGATCGATAAAAATCTTCCGCACGGACGGCTCAACAGGAACGATTGATTTTGGACGGAAATTGTTCTGTCAGAGTTTGGGCAACGATTTCACAGCAGATTCAATCACTGTGATCGAATCTGCTGTATATCGGCGGGAATATCGTTAGGTGTATGGGCCCCTTAAGATCAGTGTCTGTATTGTACTTTTGTTTGTTTTTTACTTTGTACAATGCGGCAGAAGAAGACAGCAGATATAAATCAATCATAACGATATATAAAGATAGTGAAGCTTGAAGCATCTCCACTTACAATCTGTTTTTCTGTATACTTGTTTGAGCTGAGCAGGTTGACAGCTTCCATGTGTCCGAAATCAATGTCATGGCCGAGCAGGAAGATGAAGAGCAGCTTGCAGACATATTTCTTCTTGCTGTAGCCATCCAGAGCTTTATCTCCTGAAATGAGGCAGACAACATGACAGCCCTTACTTGTAATACACACAGGCTCTCTCCTGCAGCAATGGAAAACAGAACCCGCAGCAGTAAACCCCCAGCCAGCAATGCAAGATCAATACAGCAAAATAAGAACATCAGTACTATTACACTACTGCGCTTTGAAGGATTACTCCAATTTACTACACAAATCTACTGTATATAATTTTGACAATGCAGGAGTTACAAGTCATTTAGTACCTACCAGTAAATTACATTATATATTCTGTATCAACTTAGGTCTGTGGCTTTTACAACTAAGGAAATTTGCTGGAAGTCAAAGTGCAACAGTGAATGGTTATGTAAAAAAAAACACCCACAAAAAACAAAAACAGAGCTCTCCTTTGCATAGTCACTGTTTAACCGCTTTACACGCACTACTAAATGCAACGACGGGTCCACTGGACCCTCCCGCTGGACAGTCTTTAGCCGACAGTATACACGCATACTGTCCGCTAAAGACCGCCAGCGGGAGGGTCTGGTGGACCCGTTGTTGAATTTAGTAGTGCGTGTGTACGCACCTTTACAGGCGGTGGTGATTGAAATCTACACCATTTTGATCCCCAAATACATACCCGGGCGTAGATTTCATCTCACCAGCGCCGTGCGGTCTCGCCGCTCTCTGCCCGCTGTCTCTATGACATGCAACGGCGCGAAACAGTCGTCGACCTCCCCACCAGCCTGTACCTCTCTCTATACCAAATGGGATATGTAATGTATGCCGTTTTTTTATTTGTTATGAATAAAAGTGAAGTTTTACAAAGGGATATGCAAGGCCCCTTTTTCTGTCTACTGTATTTACAGCTAACGTATTGGCCACTTGCACTCCCTCAGTGATCAGCTCAGCCTCCTGTGCATGGTTGCTTTTCTACCTATCATCCTATTGGCTTACACTGATCACATGGTCAGGAGGCCACTGAAAGCGGCTTCTGACTGACTCACAGAGCTCTACCGTCATAAGAGACGGCAGAGTGGGCGGCCTGAGGTTCCAGGTGTGCGGCCAGAACGGCGGTTGCAGCAAGTTTGTATGGTGATTCGTCAGTTTCTGATACCAGTGGTCTCTGGTCCTTAAAGAGAACCTAAACTTAAAGGGATATGGATGTTTCCATTTAATCAATACCAGTTGCCTGGCACCCTGCTGATCTCTATGGCTGCAGTAGTGGCTGAATCACACACCTGAAACAAGCATGCAGCTAATCCAGTCTGACTTCAGTCAGAGCACCTGATCTCCACGCTTGTTGAGGTGTTGTAGCTAAAAGTATTATGGTGGCCATACACTGGTCGATTTGCTATCAGATCGACCAACAAATAGATCCCTCTCAGATCGAATCTGATCAGAGAGGGATCGTATGGCTGCCTTTACTACAGATTGTGAATCGGTTTCACCATGAAACCGATTCACAATCGGTGGAGCTGCCCCCCCCCCCAACATACATTACCTGATCCAGCCAGAGCGAGTCCCCTGGTCTCCGTTGTCTTCTTCTCCGCTCTGGGCTCCAGCTTCATTTTACTTCCTGCCGGGGGAGGTTTAAACAGTAGAGAGCGCTCTACTGCTTAAACTTCCTGTCGGGACAGCAAGTAAGTGAAGCCAGCCATAGCCCAGCGTGGAGAAGGGACATCAGAGATCAGGGGACTCACGCCAGCGGAACAGGTAATGTATTGCCGCTAGCTTCGGTTGTCAGACATTTGAACGCCGCTATCGACGCACTCCCGACCCACCGGCAATTAAGCGAAATCTTCCGGACGGATCGACGGGAATGATTGATTTGGGAGGGAAAACAATCGTTTGGTCAGCGTTTGCAAAACAATTTCACAGCAGATTTGATCACAGTGAATTTGCTGTATATCGCCGGTAAAATTGTTAAGTGCATCGGCCCCTTTAGACGCACAGGATCAGCAGAGGAGTCAGGAAACTGGTATTTTAAAAAAAAAAAAATCCATATCCTTCTCTGTTTAGGTTCCCTTTAACCACTTGAGGACCACAGTCTTTTCGCCCCTTAAAGAGACTCCGTAACAAAAATTGCATCCTGTTTTTTATCATCCTACAAGTTCCAAAAGCTATTCCAATGTGTTCTGGCTTACTGCAGCACTTTCTGCTATCACAGTCTCTGTAATAAATCAATGTATCTTTCCCTTGTCAGACTTGTCAGCCTGTGTCTGGAAGGCTGCCAAGTTCTTCAGTGTTGTGGTTCTGCTATGAATTCCCCCTTCCAGGCCCCTCTATGCACACTGCCTGTGTATTATTTAGATTAGAGCAGCTTCTCTCTTCTCTCTTATCTTTTACAAGCTGGATAAATCGTCCTCTGAGCTGGCTGGGCTTTCACATACTGAAGAATTACAGACAAGGGCAAAGCTGTTTGCAGGAAAAAAAAAGAGCAGCCTGAAACTTCAGTGCATGAGAACTGCAGGGAGAAAGAAACACACAAATGATCTCTTGAGATTCAAAAGGAAGGCTGTATACAGCCTGCTTGTGTATGGTTGTATTTTCTATGTGTGGACATACAGTACATCAACCTACTTCCTGTTTTGGTGGCCATTTTGTTTGTTTATAAACAAACTTTTTAAAACGGTTTTTAACCACTTTTAATGCGGCGAGGAGCGGCGAAATTGTGACAGAGGGTAATAGGAGATGTCCCCTAACGCAATGGTATGTTTACTTTTGTGCGATTTTAACAGTACAGATTCTCTTTAAGGACTAGAGCCTTTTCCTCCATTCAGACCACTGCAGCTTTCACGGTTTATTGCTCGGTCATACAACCTACCACCTAAATTAATTGTACCTCCTTTTCTTGTCACTAATACAGCTTTCTTTTGGTGCTATTTGATTGCTGCTGTGATTTTTAGTTTTTACTATATTCATCAAAAAAAAAAGGACATGAATTTTGTCAAAAAAATGATTTTTTTTTTTTACTTTCTGTGCTGACATTTTTCAAATAAAGTAAAATTTCTGTATACATTTTTGTCCAAATTTATTGTGCGACATGTCTGATTAAAAAAAAATCCATTCAGTGTATACTTATTGGTTTGGGTAAAAGTTATAGTGTTTACAAACTATGGTGCCAAAAGTGAATTTTCCCATTTTGAAGCATCTCTGACTTTTCTGACCACCTGTCATGTTTCATGAGGTGCTAAAATTCAAGGATAGTATAAATACCCCCCAAATGACCCCATTTTGGAAAGAAGACAACCCAAAGTATTCACTGAGATGCATGGTGAGGTCATAGATTTTATTTTTTTGTCACAAGTTAGCGGAAAATGACACTTTGTGACAAAAAAAAAGTTTCCATTTCTTCTAACTTGCGACAAAAAAAAAAAAAAAAATGAAATCTGCCACGGAATCACTATGCTCCTCTCTGAATACCTTGAAGTGTCTACTTTCCAAAATGGGGTGATTTGTGGGTTGTGTTTACTGTCCTGGCGTTTTGGGGGGTGCTAAATTGTAAGCACCCCTGTAAAGCCTAAAGGTGCTCATTGGACTTCGGGCCCCTTAGCGCAGTTAGGCTGCAAAAAAGTGCCACACATGTGGTATCGCCATACTCAGGAGAAGTAGTATAATGTGTTTTGGGGTGTATTTTTACACATACCCATGCTGGGTGGGAGAAATATCTCTAAATGACAATTTTTTGATTTTGATTTTTTTTTTTTTTTTTTTTTTTTTTTTTTTTTTTTACACACACAATTGACCATTTACAGAGATTCTCCCACCCAGCATGGGTATGTGTAAAAATACACCCCAAAACACATTATACTACTTCTCCTGAGCACGGCGATACCACATGTGTGACACTTTTTTGCAGCCTAGGTGCGCTAAGGGCCCCAACGTCCTATTCACAGGTCACTTTGAGGCATTTGTTTTCTAGACTACTCCTCACGGTTTAGGGCCCCTAAAATGCCAGGGCAGTTTAGGAACCCCACAAGTGACCCCATTTTAGAAAGAAGACACCCCAAGGTATTCCGTTAGGTGTATGGTGAGTTCATAGAAGATTTTATTTTTGTCACAAGTTAGTGAAAAATGACACTTTGTGAAAAAACAAAAATCAATTTCCGCTAACTTTTGACAAAAAATAAAATCTTCTATGAACTCGTCATACACCTAAAAAGGGGTCACTTGTGGGGTTCCTATACTGCCCTGGCATTTTATGGGCCCAAAACCGTGAGTAGTCTGGAAACCAAATGTCTCAAAATGACTGTTTAGGGGTATAAGCATCTGCAAATTTTGATGACAGGTGGTTTATGAGGGGGCGAATTTTGTAAAACCGGTCATAAGCAGGGTGGCCTTTTAGATGACAGGTTGTATTGGGCCTGATCTGATGGATAGGAGTGCTAGGGGGGGTGACAGGAGGTGATTGATGGGTGTCTCAGGGGGTGGTTAGAGGGGAAAATAGATGCAATCAATGCACTGGGGAGGTGATCGGAAGGGGGTCTGAGGGGGATCTGAGGGTTTGGCCGAGTGATCAGGAGCCCACACGGGGCAAATTAGGGCCTGATCTGATGGGTAGGTGTGCTAGAGGGCGACAGGAGGTGATTGATGGGTGTCTCAAGGTGTGATTAGAGGGGGGAATAGATGCAAGCAAGGCACTGGCGAGGTGATCAGGGCTGGGGTCTGCAGGCGATCTGATGGTGTGGGTGATCAGATTGCCCACAAGGGGCAGGTTAGGGGCTGATTGATGGGTGGCAGTGAAGGGGGGGCTGATTGATGGGTGGCAGTGACAGGGGGTGATTGATGGGTGATTGACAGGTCATCAGTGGGTGATTACAGGGAAGATGTAAATAATGCACTGGCGAATTGATAAGGGGGGGGGGGGGGGGGGGGGAGTCTGAGGGCAAACTGAGCGTGTGGGCGGGTGATTGGGTGCCCGCAAGGGGCAGATTAGGGTCTGATCTGATGGGTAACAGTGACAGGTGGTGACAGGGGGTGATTGATGGGTAATTAGTGGGTGTTTAGAGGAGAGAACAGATGTAAACAATGCACTTGGGAGGTGATCTGAAGGCGGGTCTGCAGGCGATCTGATGGTGTGGGTGGGTGATCAGATTGCCCGCAAGGGGCAGGTTAGGGGCTGATTGATGGGTGGCAGTGACAGGGGGTGATTGACAGGTGATCAGGGGGGATAGATGCATACAGTACACAGAATCAGAAACTTTATTCCGCCAAGCACGACTGGTCGTGCCCGGAATTGGGCTTGGCATACAGGGCTAAGTGTAGAAATATGCAAAAATATAAAAATACAACAATCACATCAAATATACAAAAATATAAAAATACAACAATCACATCAGATCAAATATACACACAGAGAGTTGAGAACACCGGGGGGGGGGGGGGGGGGGGGGTGATCAGGAGTCCCCAGGAGGCAGTTTAGGGAATAAAAAAAAAATAGCATTGACAGATAGTGACAGGGAGTGATTGATGGGTGATTAGGGGGGTGATTGGATGCAAACAGTGGTCTGGGGGGGTGGGCAGGGGGGGGCAGATCCGAGTGTTTGGGTGCAGACTAGGGTGGCTGCAGCCTGCCCTGGTGGTCCCTCGGACACTGGGACCACCAGGGCAGGAGGCAGCCTGTATAATACGCTTTGTATACATTACAAAGCGTATTATACGCTTCCTACGCGGCGATCGTCGGGTTAACAACCCGCTGGCGCTTCCGATTGGCCGGCGGGTTGAAGACGCGGGTGGGCGGAGCCTATTAGCCGCGCGATCCCCGGCCAGCAGCCAAATGAGGACTCGCCGCCGATGGGCGTATTGCGGTCATTTAGGCCCAGCCTTTGCCGCCGCCCATCGGCTGTAGGCGGTGCTCAAGTGGTTAAGGGGGCAGAGACCGCTGGTACTTAAGTGGTTAAAGGGAACCAGAAGTGAGACACACATGGAGGCTTTTTTTGTACTATTCCAAGTCAAAATTTGTAATATTATTGACTTCATGAGGATGTTATTGTCATTTTATGACCACATATGTGATCTTCATGTAGACTTACCGACTCAAGGAATATTTTTGTATGTTAGTCAAATAAAGATTTGATCGTTTTTTGAGCTGCAAAAATGCTGTTGTGGAATCTTAAAGAAAGCTACAGTTCTTGCTAAATCACTAAGGGCTTATTCACACTTAAAAGCAAAACGCTGGCGATTTTTGCCGGCGTTTTGCAGGAGTGATTTTTCCACGATTTCACGCGGGGGAAAAAAAAAAAAAATCACTGAACACTGCACGATTTTGTCGCGATCGTGTTTAGCGCTTCTATAGCACTGAAACGTGGTCGCCGGGAAATCGCCTGAAAATGGTGCAGGCGACGCGTTTGCGTTCCACGGTTTTGGTCGATTTGCGCAAATCACCCAAGTAAGAACGGGTCCATAGGGTTTCATTACACTAGCGCTTTTAAAAAGTGCTAGCGTTTGAGTGTTTTGCCGAAATCGCGGCAAAACGCTCTTGTGTGAATGGGCCCTAAGTGCTGCTCCTAAGACCTGCTGCTCCTCTGCCTCTAATACTTTTAGCCACAGACCCCGAACAAGCATGCAGCAGATCAGGTGTTTCGGAACGAAGTCAGACTGGATTAGCTACATGCTTGTTTCAGGTGGGCGATTCAGACACTACTAACCAGAAAGCTCAGCAGGACTGCCAGGCAACTGATATTATTTAATAGGAAATAGACATGGCAGCCTTCATTAATATCTCACCCCAGGTTTCTTTTACGTCTGCACAAAGAAGAAAGTAAAATATATTGCCACCTTTGTACCCTTTAAGGAGGAACCATCATATCTGTGTAGACACTGGTATACAAATGTATCACTTAATAAGAGTTAAACAACCCAACACTCCCATTTCAGTAAGGCCTGTTTCCAAGTACAGTACAATTTGCTAAAAATAGCTGTGTGGTGCCTCTTCCTGTAAGTATCACCACAGGCACCTGCCTTGTTTGTCTGTGCCTAAAAATGGCCCTGGGTCTGGGAAGACTAGACCAGAATAAGCACACATATCAGTGGCTGTAATGAAGCTGGTTAATTCCTTATAGGACCATCTCTATATAATTTAAGGGTCTTTTTCTTAGGGAAAGTTGGTCTTGAAGCAGTGTACTTTAAAGAGGAACTCCAGTGAAAATAATGTAGTAAAAAAAGTGCTTCATTTTTTACCATAATTATGTATAAATGATTTAGTCAGTGTTTGCCCATTGTAAAATCTTTCCTCTCTCCGATTTACATTCTGACATTTATTACATGGTGACATTTTTACTGTGGGCAGGTTATGTAGCTGCTCCTAGCTGTTTTGGCTGTTACAGACAGCTGTAAACAGCCATTTCCTGTCTGTGAACATTGTTACATTGTGGCAGTTTGCCCAGAGTACCGCGGTACTCAGAGCTTCTTGTGGGAAGGGTTTCAACACAAAATCAGTCATACAGCGCCCCCTGATGGTCTGTTTGTGCAAATCATTATATTTCTCATGTAAAAGTGGGTATCAGTTACTGATTGGGATAAAGTTCAATTCTAGGTTGGAGTTTCTCTTTAAATTCATTTGCAAGTATACAAACCCCTATTCTTACAAAAAGCTGCTTTCATGGCAGCCAGCCCTCATCTGTCCAAGTTTCTCATGCAAGGCAACTTTCCACCCCCCTTCCCAAGGCTCCCATTTTCAAGCATTCCGTACATGCTAGCACCGTTACCCACCCACACAAACGTTTTCTAGGGTTAATGGGATAGACCACCCCGAGGAAATCTATGGAGATGCCGGTTTACGATAGTAAGCATGTTACGGTCTAACAGACAAACATGGAGCTTTATCCATTGCAGCTAGACCAAGCATGGCTCACAGCATTTCACAATGCTCTCGAGGGGGAGAGGAGGCCACAGCCAATGATGGTGTTTTGTGAAACTTGCTGATCTGTGATAAAAACATGGTTGCTTAGGAATATACTTCTCTAGATGCCTTACCCAAGAAACAAAACCCTTGGACACCAGGGCTGTGGAGTCGAGGAGTCGGAGCAATTTTGGGTACTTGGAGTCGGTGGTTTCAATAAACGGAGGAGTCAAATGATTTTTGAACCAAATCCAAAGCCTTTGTAAAAATTAGACTAAGGAGTCGGAATCGAGTAGTAATTTTGGGTACCTGGAGTCAGAGTCGGTGGTTTCATAAACTGAGGAGTTGGAGTCGGATGATTTTTGTACCAACACCACAGCCCTGTTGGACACTACATTGTGACATTCTGAACACAAACAGATTCCTGGTCAACTTTTTGAGCAATTGATCACTTATACCAACTTCCCGAATGATAATGGATTAGATGGGAATCAGGGCTGTGGATTCGGAGTTGAAGTCTGAGCAATTTTGGGTACCTTTAGTCGATGGTTTCATAAACTGAGTTTTTGGAGTCAGATGATTTTTGCACCAAATCCACAGCCCTGGTAAATATGAGACTAAGGAGTCAGAGTCGAGGAGTTAGAGCCATTTTGGGTACCTGGAGTTGAAGTAGGTGGTTACATAAACTGAGGAGTCAGATGATTTTTGTACCGACTCCACAGCCCTGATGGGAATACAAATGTATGATGGCTCTTCTGCTGGTTTCTGGCAAGCTCAGTCAAGGTTCCTGCTCCATTATATCCTCCAGTCATCTGAACATTATTATTTAGTATTTATATAGCGCCAACGTCTTCCGTAGCGCTTTACAGAGTATATTGTCTTGTCATTAACTGTCCCTCATAGGGGCTCATAATCTAATCCCTACCATAGTCATATGTCTTTGTATGTATCATGTAGTGTAGGGCCAATTTAGCGGTAAGCCAATTAACGTATCTGTATGTTTTTGGGTTGTGGGAAGAAAACAGAGTGCCCAGAAGAAAGCCACACAGACACGGGGAGAACATACAAACTCAGCGTATAGTGCTCTGGCTGGCATTCAAACCGGTGACCCAGTGCTGTGAGGTGAGAGTGCCATCCACCGTGCTGCCCATAAGCATGTCTGATCGGTTAAGAAGCAACTAAATGATCATTTATCAATCGTTCCTGATCGGTTGCAGAATTGACTTCCAATCAAAGGAGAACCAGATTGTTCATTCATCGGATAAAAAGGATTTCAATCTTAATCCTGCTGGCGTGGGAGCAATCCGTGCTCATGAGCTGGAGGAAGCCCCAGGTATGTATAACACTTTTTTAATTTCGTCTCTGCTACACTATAAAAGTGACTGGTTGAGGTGGGCGCAGCTACTGACTAGATTTCTGGGATGAAAATGATGGCTTGTGTCTACAAGTTGTTATCCAAAAATCAGATCTGCCTCTTTCATGTTTATCATTAACCCTTCCTTCCATCTCAATCTTAAGCCTGCTACACACGATGTAGTTTCCACTTCAGATCCTATTTAATCAAGTGAATAGATGGATATCCAGATCTAATTGGATATAGAAGAAAAACTAGTGTGCAGATATGTATTTTTTTCAATTTTTTTAAAATTTCCGATTTTCCGATCTTAAGGGCATACACATGCAACAGTCAGAATTTCAACTGATATTTTTCAGCATATCCGATCTGCTTTCGATTGAGGTGTGGCACCGGAGTGACGTTGCATTGGGGGCAGGATAGGTGATGAAAAATAATGATATTTCCTGTCTGTCGGCTGAAGTGATCCGCCAGGGGGTTCACAGGCTGAGTGGTCAAGGGTGCATCGGGGGCTGCCATATACACGTTTGATTCGTTACTAGCCGCCTCGGACGAGTTTAATCTGGCATGTGCACAGACCTTAACTGCACCCGCTCGTGTCCAAGGAGTGGGGCGAGGCAGAGTGGGTTAATCTACTTGTATGACCGCCTCTTGGAGCATCGTCCAGACAGAGGGTTAAGGAAGAGAACACTGCGCTCAGGGGATGTTGTCGTTCTTCACAATGAGCTCAGGGAACACCTGCATACATGTTTGATTCTCAGCAGAGCTAACTGCAAACAGCCGCCTAAGCAGAGTACCAACTAGAGTGCAGTTCTCCAACCCTGTCCTCAAGGCCCACCGACAGTACAGGTTCCGCAGGAAACCACAACATACACAGGTGAGGCAATTAGTGTCTCAGCAGAGCTGATTAACTACCTCTGTGGATTTCTACAAAACATTCACTGTTGGTGGGCCCTGAGAACAGGGTTGGGGAGCACTGATTCCTAGAGCACCTGATCACTGTGATGAACAACCTCAACAACCAATCAAGATGATCGGGGAGGTGGAGCTCATACAACATCAGCAAAGAACATCTATAGGTTGATTAGGGTCAGGCTGGGACTTTCTGTAAAGAAGGCGGTAGGAAATTATCACTAGGTACCCGGAATGTCACGTATGTGGGTAGTGCCTGAACTAAAGAAAACATACTCCCTTTAAAGTGAAACGAATCTCAGAACTTCGTCTCTGCTCCAAAAGATAAAGGATTAACCACAGCATTAGAACTATTACAGGGGGGAGGGGGTAGAAACGTTATTACAATTTGTGGAAATCCTAAAAAAAAAATAATAATTGAGGATTGAACCAAGGTTCACTTTCCAGGGGCACTGAAAGGGTTATGTTTCAGTGTTTACATCCTGGCAGAGCTGTCATCAGCTACTGATAAGACAGTTTGATCTGGCTAAATAAACAAATTATGCAGCAGTAGTGAATTTCCAAGCTACTATATGAGAGGTGAAGACTTTATTGTGTGCTGTGCAAGAGTTTTGGTCCGCTTACAAGTTTGTGCCCCAACCCCCTTTACTCCATCAGCAGATCTCTTCATCAAAAGCAATGCAAGTCACACTGAGCTCCAGGCAATTCTGTATCCACAAGTAAGCAAAGCATAAATATGTTCCTGTAGTACCGGTATATATGGAAGAGTTAGATGAGGTGTTATTAACACCCACATCAGTGTTCTAAATCCAGTCACAGTCTGGAGATCTCACACGAGGCTGTGTACGAGCACAATAATCAGGCTACCTCTAGCGCATGCAAGGCTCACACACTCATTAACACCTCATGTCATTATTGCTTCCATCGCTGATCATAAAGTAAAAACTATTAGATCTACAGCTTTCCCTGCCTTCCATCCAGGCATTTCCTGTGACAATGAACAGCATTGTGTCAACAAATCCAAGGATTAAGCTACTTTCTATAAGGATATTCTCACTGCGGCAACAGCCCAGGGCGGAGGCTAAACTTTCACCTGCTAATAAGAAATGCAGTGGAAGAGGGTAACCTCTGCGTTTAGGCTTGCGGTTACCAATACAGTCAGCCGAAAAAAAGCGCGCACACACATACAAAACTGTCCTGCAATGTATTACAGCTTAAAGCAAACCTGAAGTGAAAATAAATGCTGTGCAGACAAGCTGCTAGTCCAAGTTCTGTTGCTATGCAGCAGCATAAGACAGAGTGGGCAGGGCCAGTAGGAGAACAATGCCCTCAGTCAGGCAGATCACTTGCCGAGGCACTTAGGAGGACTGGCAGCCGCTGTACACACGCTATGTTTGCCATACTGGCGGTCCCCACTGGCCACCTCAGCCGAGAATCATCGCTTTAGGAGCGATCCTCAAAGCTCTCTTCCATCGCTTCCTCATCTGGGTCTTGCCCTCAGGCATCTTCCCCAACACCACACTAACCTAGTTCATTCCATACTAGTGTAAAAATGTCAGGGGAGTTTCCTCTTAAAAGGGAAGTATACCTTGAAGTCAGACAAGCATACCAGAGGAGTTTTCAGATCTCTGCAGGAAACGGCGCTCTTTCTCGTCAGGGATGATCAGACAGTAAATACAATTGCAGGAAAGGAGGAAGAGGGCATGACTTGGGACTGACCATAAAACGTTCACTCTGCTGCTACTCTTGATGCAGACAATACTGCCTTACAATGTTAAAAAAAACAATATGGCAACTCTGTATGCACTGTCTGCAACCAGAAAATCCTCTCAAGGAAAAAGATACTTCTTCAAAGGCGGGAAGTTGAAGAAAAAGGATCTCACAGTGTTTAAAATGTGTGGAATGTAAATAAAACCTGTGGAAAAATATACAGGCTCAGCCATGACCAGGACACTCAGCTCACAGTATGGGTTTTGAATTCTAAGACAAAGAAAAGCCATGTCAGTTAGGACCTGTTTCCACTATGCCCGATACGCTGCATATCCCCATATACAAAATCAGGCTGGGATATCAATAGGCTGCTGTCCGATTTGCAAGCGCAAATGGGGGAAGGGGGGGGGGGGATTAGAGGGTAAAAAATAATAATCATAATTGGACGATGGGCAGCAAAAACTTTTGATATTTGCCACGTAATTTGTTGTTCATATTGTTTGATCCACTAACAGCCTGCATATAATCATCTTTATTACTGGCAGATATAAAAAAAAAAATCATTTCCCACAATGCAACAAGGCTCAAAGACAGGAAACTGTCAAGACCTCGGTCCTGACATCACACTAAAAGGTCCTTTTGTTGGGTTGAAGGAAGAAAGTCTTCTAGAGTGACTAGACAACCTGTATATCTGGGTCCTAATTAATCTCAACCCATGCATATTAAATCAGATTCCAGCCTCAGTAGCAGCCACTCCTACCCCTATGCATTAATTACAGCAGCCAGCAACTACACCGTCTTCAGTCAATGCATGCATGCCCTGGTTCTGGAAGGCCTGAAGACAGAATAATGAGATTTGCTTATAGTGTACCCGAGGTGGTGCATTGGGGGGGTGGGGGGGGGAGATGGGGCACAGAGCATGTTCCCTGGTCCATGTCATGCCTGTGTGCCCTCCACACAAGCCCCCTAAATTACCAACATTCAGCTTATTGACATATCGAGGGGGAAGCAGCGTCCCTAGCATGGGAAGCACTTCTGCAAAACGCCCACTGGAGCTGTTCCTAGGCTCTAATAGGTCACGGCCTGTGCAGTGACGCCCAAATAGCGCATCCGAGACACAATTACAAACATTGCTAAAGAAGAGGGGGCCCACTAATCGTTGCTTTCACTCAGGTACACTGTAAGACCCCCGACCAATGCCAGAGTGGAACGCAATGTAAACATATAAACCCGAAAGTGCAGCCCGTCACACAAGACGTTTCAAAACCGGCAACTTGACTGGACCTAATGGAAGCCTGAATGCTCCATGGATCTGGAACCGCCCTTGAAAGTAGATAGGACAGTCTGATAGCACCTCACCCCATCCTGGTGCCGTGAACAGTTAGTGAAGTTACTGAAGACAGTAAGTAAGACTGAGTCCTACTTCTACTCCACTGCCTCTCAGGGCCAAATTTGTGGGGTGGGTGCTGCCTTATCTCTTTTTGCTACAGTGATGTGAAAAACTATTTGCCCCCTTCCTGATTTCTTATTCTTTTGCAAGTTGTCACACTTAAATGTCTCTGCTCATCAAAAACTGTTAACTATTAGTCAAAGATAACATAATTGCAATGCAATTTTAAATGATGGTTATTTAGTGAGGAAAAAAAACCTCAAAACCTACATGGCCCTGTGTGAATAAGAAATTGCCCCCTGAACCTAATAACTGGTTGGGCCACCCTTAGCCGCAATAACTGCAATCAAGCGTTTGCGATAACTTGCAGCGAGTCTTTTACAGCGCTCTGGAAGAATTTTGGCCCACTCATCTTTGCAGAATTGTTGTAATTCAGCTTTATTTGAGGGTTTTCTAGCATGAACTGCCTTTTTAAGGTCATGCCACATCTCGATAGGATTCAGGTCAGGACTTTGACTAGGCCACTCCAAAGTCTTCATTTTGTTTTTCTTCAGCCATTCAGAGGTGGATTTGCTGGTGTGTTTTGGGTCATTGTCCTGCTGCAGCACCCAAGATCGCTTCAGCTTGAGTTGACAAACAGATGGCTGGACATTCTCCTTCAGGATTTTTTGGTAGACAGTAGAATTCATGGTTCCATCTATCACAGCAA
Organism: Hyperolius riggenbachi; assembly: GCF_040937935.1. Lineage (NCBI taxonomy): Eukaryota > Metazoa > Chordata > Amphibia > Anura > Hyperoliidae > Hyperolius > Hyperolius riggenbachi. The sequence continues at coordinate 315,916,234 of NC_090651.1, forward strand.
GCCTTCCAGGTCCTGAAGCAGCAAAACAACCCCAGACCATCACACTACCACCACATTTTACTGTTGGTATGCACGCACACGCACCTTCCAAAAAGTTCAACTTTTGTCTCATTGGTCCACAAGGTATTTTCCCAAAAGTCTTGGCAATCATTGAAATGTTTTTTTTTAGCAAAATTGAGACAAGCCTTAATGTTCTTTTTGCTTAAAAGTGGTTTGCGCCTTGGATATCTGCCATGCAGACCGTTTTTGCCCAGTCTCTTTCTTAGGGCTGGAACCCACAGGAGCGCTTTTGGCAGCGTTTTGGCAGCACTGCGATACGCTAGCAGTTTGCCAAAACGCTGGGCTAATGTTAATGGATGGGGCAACTTCCACAGGAGCGTTTGCGTTTCCCAGAAACGCAAACGCAGGACCTGCAGCATTTTGGGAGCGTTAGCGCTTCAATGTAAAGTATTGAAACGCTAGCAGAAACGCTCAGCAAAACCTAAACTGAGCGGTTTTGCTAGCGTTTTGCGGTTAAGCACACTGTAACAAAATGAAAAATAATTCACAGGACCAATCAGGATAAAAACGCAAAACGCAAAACGCTAGGCACCCGCTGGGGAAAAAAATACAATGTTGCAAAACACGACCAAAAACGCGCATGAATCCGCTTGCAAACCGCTCAGACAAAACGCTAGCGGTTGCGTTTTGCGTTTGCGGTTTTCAGTGGGTTCCAGGCCTTATGGTGGAGTCGTGAACACTGACCTTAATTGAGGCAAGTGAGGCCTGCAGTTCTTTAGATGTTGTCCTGGGGCCTTTTGTGGCCTCTCGGATGAGTTTTCTCTGCGCTCTTGGGGTAATTTTGGTCGGCCGGCCACTCCTGGGAAGGTTCATCACTGTTCCATGTTTTTGCCATTTGTGGATAATGGCTCTAACTGTGGTTCGCTGGAGTCCCAAAGCTTTAGAAATGGCTTTATAACCTTTACCAGACTGATAGATCTCAATTACTTTTGTTCTCATTTGTTCCTGAATTTCTTTGGATCTTGGCATGATGTCTAGCTTTTGAGGTGCTTTTGGTCTACTTCTCTGTGTCAGATAGCTCCTTTTTAAGTGATTTCTTGATTAAAACAGGTGTGACAGTAATCAGGCCTGGGGGTGACTACAGAAATTGAACTCAGGTGTGATAAACCACAGTTAAGTTATTTTTTAACAAGGGGGGCAATCACTTTTTCACACAGGGCCATGTAGATTGAGTTTTTTTTCCTCACTAAATAATAAAAACCATTTAAAACTGCATTTTGTGTTCAATTACCGTATGTTATCTTTGACTAATAGTTAATGGTTTTTGATGAGCAGAAACATTTACCGTATATACTCGCATATAAGCCGACCCGCATATAAGCCGACCCCCCAACTTTTCCCTGAAAAAACAGGGAAAAATGATTGACCCCCATATAAGCCGGGGGTAGGAAATGCTGGATTGGTGCAGCCCCCCAGTGTGTCCCAATATAGCTAGTATAGTGCCCAGTATAGGTAGGTAGTGTCCAGTATAGCTAGTATAGTGCCCAGTATAGCTAGTAAAGTGCCCAGTATAGCCAGTATAGTGCCCAGTATGGGTAGGTAGTGCCTCAGTTTAGCTAGTATAGTGCCCAGTTTAGTTAGTATAGTGCCCAGTTTAGCCAGTATAGTGCCCAGTTTAGCCAGTATAGTGCCCAGTTTAGCCAGTATAGTGCCCAGTTTAGCCAGTATAGTGCCCAGTTTAGCTAGTATAGTGCCCAGTTTAGCTAGTATAGTGCCCCAGTATGGCTAGTAAAGTGCCCAGTTTAGCCAGTATAGTGCCCAGTTTAGCCAGTATAGTGCCCAGTTTAGCCAGTATAGTGCCCAGTTTAGCTAGTATAGTGCCCAGTTTAGCTAGTAAAGTGCCCAGTTTAGCCAGTATAGTGCCCAGTTTAGCCAGTATAGTGCCCAGTTTAGCCAGTATAGTGCCCAGTTTAGCCAGTATAGTGCCCAAGTACGGCTACTATAGTGCCCCGTTTAGCCAGTATAGTGCCCAGTTTAGCCAGTATAGTGCCCAGTTTAGCCAGTATAGTGCCCAGTTTAGCTAGTATAGTACCCAAGTATGGCTAGTAAAGTGCCCAGTTTAGCCAGTATAGTGCCCAGCATAGGTGGGTAGTGCTCCCCCCCGCTCCCCCCGCGGCCGCCATTACCTTGTTAGACAGCGGTCGCTTCCTAATCCGCGTTCCTCTTCTTTTTCAGAGTGTATCACAGCAGCGCGCCTGGCGCTGCTGCTGTGACGATGCAGGGGGCAGGAAAGAGCGCGGCTCCCTATAGCGGCGATCTGTATCGCCGTTACCAAGGGAACCGCTCTTTCCTGCCCCCTGCATCGTCACAGCAGCAGCGCCGGGCGCGCTGCTGTGATACACTCTGAGAAAGAGGAGGAACGCGGATTAGGAAGCGGCCGCTGTCTAACAAGGTAATAGCAGCAGCGGCCGCGGGGGGAGCGGGGAGGGGGGGGGGAGCGGGGCGCGGACCACCCGACCACCCACCACTAGACCACCAGGGAAGACTCGCATACAAGCCGACCCCCCAACTTTTGACCCCCTTTTTGGGGGTCAAAAATTCGGCTTGTATGCGAGTATATACGGTAAGTGTCACAAACATGCAAAAGAATAAGAAATCAGGAAGGGGGCAAATAGTTTTTCACATCACTGTATATATCATATAGGTTCATGGTCAGGACCTGGGGACTGAGTTTACTATAGCCAGGGGTTTATTAGATCAGTTCACTATAACGAGATTCTACTGCAGCAATTATTATTAGACCAACATACCTTTAAATTTAGACCTGATATTTGCCAACTCCTTGTTGATCCTTTTAATCTCAGCTTCTTTGCTTTTACCTAGGAGACAAAAAAAATATATTCAATTAAACACCTCTTTCCTCTGAGTAATCAAGAAACTAGGCTTTCAAAAGTGTCATTAGCAATTACTTCTAACTGCTATTCTGACAAACGATAACACACGTTTTACAGATCCCATGAGACAGAAAACAGGTGACAAACCTAATGCAAAATTAATAAGCATCATTATTCACAAATGGATGGGATAAAGGGCAGCACTTCATACAATTGGAATTAAACCACTAAAGGAACAATTCCATGAAGTGTCATTGGATTGGGCACTGAAGAATAACATTCATAACTTTTGTCTTTAGCTCTTTAACCACCCTGGCGTTCTATTAAGATCGCCAGGGCGGCTGCGGGAGGGTTTTTTTTTTTAATTAAAAAAAAACTATTCCGTGCAGCCAACTGAAAGTTGGCTGCATGAAAGCCCACTAGAGGACGCTCCGGACGCGTCATTCTGATCGCCCCCGGCGATCAGAATTAACAAGGAAGACCGCAATGAGCGGCCTTCCTTGTTTTGTTTACCTCGTCGCCATGGCGACGAGCGGAGTGACGTCATGGACGTCAGCCGACTGCGATCCAGCCTTTAGAACTGGCTGGAACTGTTTGTGCCGGCTACGCTGGGCTCGGGCGGCTGGGGGGACCCTCTTTCACCGCGGCACATCGCCGCGCTGCGGCGGCGATCAGGTAGCACACGCGGCTGGCAAAGTGCCGGCTGCGTGTGCTGCTTTTTATTTCATGGAAATCGGCCCAGCAGGGCCTGAGCGGCAGCCTCCGGCGGTGATGGACGAGCTGAGCTCGTCCATACCGCCCGGCTGGTTAAAAGTTATCAGCATCCGAAGGTTTAAACCTTGTACACAATTCAGACTACAGTCAAGCAGCAGGGATCTGGGCATGAGCCCTTGGGTGAGTTTGTGGTAAAGGTACAGCCTGCATGTTGCTGTCATTATAGAGGGAGGAGGAGGGACGATGTACAGGGCACGACAGAGCGTGTGGAGCAAGGGAGAAAGAATACCACTGGAATGCATTTGGGTGACTTATCAGGACTCCTGTACACACGCTAGATTTTTCACCTGAGGCGGTCCTTAAGGTGGGTACACACATCAGATAAAAGTCTTTGGAAATTGAAAGATCACAGACCAATTTTACCCCCTTCCATGTAGTATGAGAGCCATATTCTACACAGTCTATTCCATTGAGCTGAACTCCCCATCAGATACAAAGCTTTGCAAGATGCTGCACACAAAGATGCTGCACACATGCAAAAGATCCGTTCCTGCAAAAGAGCCGTTCCTGCAAAAGAGCCGTTCCTGCAAATTGCATTCATAGACTATGATATCTGCAGATCCTCATACACACCTTGTTTAACAGACATTCATCTGCAGATCAGATCCACCAGGGTGGATCTTCAGATAATTGTCTGATCTGCAGATGAATGTCTGTTAAACAAGGGGTGTATGAGATCTGCAGATATCAAACTATTAATGCAATTTGCAGGAACTGATATTTTGCAGGAGCTGATCTTTGGCAGATACTGATCTTTTGAATGTGTGCAGCATCTTGCAAAGATTTGTATTTGATGGGGAGTTCAGCTCAATAGAATAGACTGTAGGTATGCCTCTCATACTACATGGAAGGGGGTAAAATTGGTCTGTGATCTTTCATTTCTCAAAGACTTTTATCTGATGTGTGTGTACCCCCCTTAAGTGGTCACTTTGGACAAGTTTAATCTAACGTGTGTATGATCATTTAACCACGTTACCCCCCGCGGTACGGATTTCTCCGTCCCTTTTTCCACCCTTAAAAAAATCAAGGGACGGAGAAATCCATACCTCCCGCAGCAGTCCGCGCTCCCGCACGCCGCCGCCCGGAGATCAATGAACGGGAAAATCCATTCCCGTTCGTTGATCTAAGCCCCCGCAATGATCTGCTGCTTCTATGAGAAACAGCGCGATCATTGTGATTTTCGCAGCCTCATAGTGCTTCCTGTAAGGAATTACAGATCGCATGAACACAAACTCACTGTGGCCAAATAGTAAAACTACACCCTAAAGCATTTTACATATACAAATACATTAGTTTTACACAATAAATTAACTCATTATCTCCCACACTCCACAATAATTTTTTTTGTAATAAAAAAAAAAAAAATACAATAAAAAAACAAACAAATAGTTACCTTAGGGACTGAACTTTTTAAATATTTATGTCAAGAGGGTATAACACTGTTACTTATAACGTACGGGCTTGTATTTAGGGATAGATGCAAAACTGAAAAAAATGCACCTTTATTTCCAAATAAAATATTGGTGCCAAACATTGTGATAGGGACATAATTTAAACGGTTTTATAACCGGGACAAAATGGGCAAATACATTTCATAGGTTTTAATTACAGTAGCATGCATTATTTAAAAACTATAATGGCGAAAACTGAAAAATAATTTTTCCTTCATTTTTTCCTATTTTCCATTAAAACACATTTAGAATAAAATAATTCTTGTCATAATGTCCCACCGGTACTTATCCGTTAGCCGGGCGCATCCGGCAGGTGGCGCTGTTGTTGCTAATACCAATGATAATTATTTCACGTAACAAAACTGTGAATGTAAACGCCGCGGGTGGCGCTAATTGCATTCCTAGTTAAGAGAACAATATGTATATTAAAAAAATGATTTAATGAAATGAGAAATAAGCCGGCAGCAATGTAACAGATCAAGCCACCGGCTTCGTGTCTCGCTCTCCTCCCCCCTTGCCCTCTCTCGTATAGAGCCCGGGGGGGGGGGGGGGGAAACATGCGTGTCCCCCCAGAGTCGTTCGTCGCAATAAAATAGGCAGGATTCCCTGCCGCGACACGAGTCCCCCCCCCCAGGGCTGCCAGTGTTCTATACGAGAGAGGGCAAGGGGGGAGGAGAGCGAGACACAAAGCCGGCGGCTTGATCTGTTACATTGCCGCCGGCTTATTTCTCATTTAATTAAATCACTTTTTTAATACACATATTGTTATCTTAACTAGGAATGCAATTAGCGCCACCCGCGGCGTTCACAATCAGTTTTGTTACGTGAAGTAATTATCATTGGAATTAGCAACAACAGCACCACCTGCCGATGCGCCCGGCTAACGGATAAGTACCGTCCCACCTAAAGAAAGCCTAACTGGTGGCGAAAAAAAACAAGATATAGTTCATTCCATGCGATAAGGAATAATAAAGTTATAGACGAATGAATGGAAGGAGCGCTGAAAGGTGAAAATTGCTCTGGTGTTCAAGGGGTAAAACCCCTCAGTGGTGAAGTGGTTAAACTCTTCATCTAGTCAGCTGGCTTATTAAACTATTGGAATAAGTGAGCCAAGTAGGATTAGGATTATTAAGTAAAGAAGCAAAAATACAGTGCATCCAGAAAGTATTCACAGCGCATCAGTTTTTACACATTTTGTTATATTACAGCCTTATTCCAAAATGTATTAAATTCATTTTTCCTCTGAATTCTACAAACACCACATTATGATGTTTTGGTGTTTTGACGATTTTGGTAAATAAGAGAAATCACATGCACTTAGAAACCCTGAGGTGGGCAGATGAGACAGAGACATGTTCTCTGCCTCATAGCATGACTGTGTCCCCCACACTGCCACTTTTATTATTATTATTTATTTATAAAGTGACAACATATTCCGTGGCGCTGTACAATGTAAGAAAACAAACAAGGGATACATAATGATACCGACAATGATATACATCAAATATGAACACTGATACAAAATATGGCACTGCTGATTACAATAGCAAATTTAACATGATGACTAAAATGTATAAATGTCTAACAGAGTGCAAGCAATTAAATTAATAACATTCCATGACACAAAAGGGTGAGAGCCCTGCCCTTGCGAGCTTACAATCTAAAGGAATGGGGTGGAAAGAAGAGGTGGGGAAGTATACAGTATATGTACAGGCAGTGCGTAATTAGGTTATTTAGTGGGTGCATGGCCTAAGCTAGAGAAATATGCTTGTCGGAAAAGGTGGGTTCTGAGGGAGAGTTTAAAGATTTCAAAGGTGGGAGAGTGGCGGATGTGCTGTGGAAGGGCATTCCAGAGGAGGGGTGAGGCACGTGAGAAGTCTTGTACACGCGAATGTGAGGAGGCAATTGTGGAAGAGGATAAAAGAAGCTCGTGTGCAGATCTGAGATTGTGGTTGGGTTGGTATCTGGAGACTAGTGAGGAGATGTTAGTGGTAACCCCGAGTCAGGCTTGGGGCGGAAATCCACAGCTCAAAAGCAGTAATCCCGAGTTGGAACCATCGGAGGTGTGGAATGTGCAGGGCTGCTGCAGCTCTATCAAACGGTATGATTTTTAGGGTATGAAAGCTTGTGAAAAAAAATTTTGGAAAAACAATCTTGAAATAATCATACTGCCAAGGAGGTTAAAGTGAACCTGAGGTTAAAGTTACATGGAGGCTGCCATAATAATTTCCTTTAAGCAAAAATGTTGCATGGCTGTCCTGCTGATCCTCTGCCTCTAATACTTTCAGCCGTAGACCCTGAACAAGCATATGCAGTTCAGGTCTTTCTGACAATATTGTTATAACTGCTTATTTCTGGTGTACTTCAAGACACCTCTGCAGATGAATAGATCAGGAGGTCTGCCATGCAACTGGTACTGTTCAAAAGGAAACACATGGTAGCCTCCATATCACTCTCCCCTCAGGTTCACTTTAAGTATAGTTTCTCATGGTGTGAGAGTCCTTCAAGTGCCTTTTGGCAAACTCCAGGCAGGCTGTCATGTGCCTTTTACTAAGGGGTGGCTTCCATCTGACCATACAGGCCTGATTGGTGGATCGCTGTAGATGGTTGTTAGTTTGGGAGGGTATCCTTTTTCCACAGATGACCTCTGATGGAGTGACCATCGTGTTCTTGTTTACCTTCCTGACTAAGGCCATTATTCCCCGATTGCTATGTTTAGATGGCCGGACAGCTCTAGGAAGCGTTCTGAGGTTTTTGAACTTTTTCCACTTATGGATGATGGAGGTCACTGTACTCATTGGGACCTTCAGGTCCTAATAAGAATTTTTTTCTATAACAATCCCCAGATTTGTGCATTGAGGTAATCCTGTCTCAGAGGTCTACAGGCCATTCTTCTGACTTCATGCTTGGTTTATGCTCTGACATTAACTGTCCACTGTGGGACCTTTATATAGACTGGTGTGTGCCAATCAAATGAATTTGCCACAGGGTGATTCCAATTAAGCTGCAGACATCTCAAGTATGATCAGAGGAAACATGATGCACCTATGCTAAATTTTGAGCTTCATGGCAAAGGCTGTGAATACTTATGTACACATGCTTTCTAAAAAAAAAAATTTTTTTAATTTGCCAAAACCTCAAGTAAACTTTTTTTTCACGTTGTCATTAGGGGGTGTTGTGTGTTGAATTCGGAGTAAAAATAATGAATTGAATCCAGTTTGGAATAAGGCTGTAACTTCATTTCTGGATTAGGAATTACACAGACAAAGCAGGAAGTATCGTTTTAGCATCCCATGCCTCAGGCTTGCTGAAAGCCCTGTTTCATACATATAAATACAGAGGGACGTGCAGATACCTTATTCCACTTACAAGCAGAAAACTGCAGCATTCAGCAGGTCCGATCAGGAACACTTTGTAATAAGCTTATGCAGTTATATACATAACAGATCAAGATAAAAAGAAACCTGCTGTGCTTGCCAAACTCCTTGCAAAGCACAGCGCTGATCGGGGGAAACTTTATTTCCAAAGTAATAAAAAAATGGGAGCTTTTCTTTTCATTCAGTAGCACCAAATGATGAGTTACTGTGATCTGTAAGGCCAGCAAGCTAAATTTAGCAGCCTCTAAAGTCAGTAATTGTATCTCATACAATAAAGCTCATCTCCATCCACACAGTAATTTTATTAGTGTGTGATGAGGAGCGTCTCCTAATAGAAAAGCCTCTACCAATGACACCGACTGGAGGGGTGGGCCTGCTCCCATGGAAGGATGACGTTTTACTGCAGCTATGGGAAGAAAAAGCATGCAGCCTTTTTTTAATTTCAACCAAAAAAGGAAGGAAAAAAACAAACAAACCCCAACACCCTCCCCCATAACCCCCCCCCCCCCCCCAAATGTATGTAAATACAGAAGAAGTAAGTGTTGGTAAAAGTAAATCTTCCAGCAGGTTATTTATTAACCATGTAGGAGATTTTCATTTAAGAAACACTATTTTTAAGTTTGGATTATTAGCCTTTATTTTAAAATGCCAACATGTTAACCAATTTCAGACCAACGCAGTTCAAATCTACGTCGGGCGGGTGGCGCTGCGGTTCTGACGTCCCATTCACCGCGCGTCCCCGCCCGTTCCCGCCACATTCTACCCGCTGCAATGTGCTGCCCTGCCGCCTCTATGACGGCAGAGCACTGTGAGCCGGGCAGGAGCAGTTTTCATTGGCTCCTGGCCCTGTCATTCCTGTAAGCCAATCCCATTAGCTTACATTGAGTGACAGGGTCAGGAGCCAATGAAAGCGGCTCCTGACCGGCGCACAGCGCTCTGCCGTCAGAGGCGGCAGATAGAGCAGCCAGCAACGGGGACAGAGCCACGTGACCGGCGGATTTTTGCGGCGATTTGTCGGTATGCAGCGTTTTAGTGTACCAGCAGCCTCTGGTCCTTAAGGGGGCAGAGGCTGCTGGTACCGAAGACAGCATTTTACACATATGGAGTGCAAATCAACAAGCATTGAATGTGTGTGTCATATTCAGTTCACTCAAAGTTGGGAAAAAATAAGCTCTTCACTTGCAGTCAATGTAGTTTTCACACAAACTCTCCGCTGTGCTTGTTTTTAATTTCTCCTGCAATTACAATATACACTTGGATATAAGTCAACCCAATATTTGACCCTCTTAACCTGCCTGGCGTTCTATTAAGATCGCCAGGCAGGCTGCGGGAGGGTTTTTTTTTAATAAAAAAAAAACTATTTCATGCAGCCAACTGAAAGTTGGCTGCATGAAAGCCCACTAGAGGGCGCTCCGGAGGCGATCTTCCGATCGCCTCCGGCGCCCAGAATAAACAAGGAAGGCCGCAATGAGCGGCCTTCCTTGTTTTGCTTATATCGTCGCCATAGCGACGAGCGGAGTGACGTCATCGACGTCAGCCGACGTCGTGACGTCAGCCGCCTCCGATCCAGCCCTTAGCGCTGGCCGGAACTTTTTGTTCCGGCTGCGCAGGGCTCAGGCGGCTAGGGGGGCCCTCTTTCGCCGCTGCTCGCGGCGAATCGCCGCAGAGCGGCGGCGATCAGGCAGCACACGCGGCTGGCAAAGTGCCGGCTGCGTGTGCTGCTTTTTATTTCAGCCAAATCGGCCCAGCAGGGCCTGAGCGGCGACCTCCGGCGGTACTGGACGAGCTGTGCTCGTCCAGACCGCCCAGCAGGTTAAAGGACTACTGTAGAGTTGTAGGGGGGAGAAAAAAAAAAGTTGCATTTACCTGGGGGCTTCCAATAGTCCCCCGCAGACGTCCTGTGCCCGACTCACCAATGCTCCGGTCCCCGCCTCCGGTTTACTTCTGGAATTTTTTTACTTTAAAATCAGAAAACCACTGCGCATGTGCGGCCGTGTCCTCGCTCCCACTGACGTCACTATGTGACATCAGCGGGAGCGAGGGCGCGGTTGCACAGGCACAGTGATTTTGTGACTTTAGTGTCGGGAATTCCAGAAGTGAACCGGAGAATCGGAGAGTGGCTGCACGGGTACAGGACGTCTGTGGGGGACCATTAGAAGCCCCAGGTAAGTTCAACTCTTTTTCCCCCTACAGTACTCCTTTAAGCTGATTTTTTTTTCATTGCTCAAGTATAAAGGGGCCCATACACTTAACGATTTTCCCGCCGATATACAGCAGATTCGATCACTGTGATCAGATATGCTGTGAAATTGTTGCGCAAACGCTGACCGAACGATCGATTTCCATCCAAAATCGATCGTTCCCGTCAATCTGTCCGTGCGGAAGATTTCGCTCAATCGCTGGCGGATTATTACTCCATACGATTCACACTATCTAAAATTGGTTCTTTATTAGGCTTTTCTTTAAAAAGTTACAGCATCTTAAAAAAGTTCATCTGTGGGAAAGTCAAAGATGACGCACAGGCGTTTCGGGCCATACTCTCCTTTATCAAATCAGGACAGACCCACACTCGAGTCGGGAGTGCGTCGATAGCGGCATTCGAATGTCCGATGACCGACACTAGCGCAATACATTACCTGAACCGGTCGGACGCGCATCCCTGCTGTCACCGCTGCTCCTTCTCCGCTGGTCTCCGAGTCCGGCAGGCTTCACTTCTTCCTGTCCAGACAGGAAGTTTAAACAGTAGAGCGCCCTCTACTGTTAAAACTTCCCCGGACAAGAATTACAGTGAAGCTGGAGCCCAGAGCAAAGAAGAAGACAGCGGAGAACAGGGGACTCACGCCGGCCAGATCAGGTAATGTATGCAGGGGGGGCGGCGGCAGCTTCACAGTTGGTGAATCGGTTTCATGCTGAAATCGAGTCACAATCTGTTTGCAGTAAAGGCAGCCATACGATCCCTCTCTGATCAGATTCGATCAGAGAGGGATCCATCTGTTGGTCGATCTAATGTCAAATCGACCAGTGTATGGCCACCTTAAGTCTATCCAGCAAAGTTAACGGCTGCACTTGGGGACCAGGAGGGGTTAATGACTGCACTGCATACAGTATTGTAGCCATTATTCCCTCCTGACTCAAGTGCAGCCAATAACTCTTCCGGGTCCCCACATGCAGCCATGTACCCTCTGATCTGTCTACATGACCCCTATCAGTGTTACCAGTGTCTGTTTCCCTGCTTCCCCTTTCAGTGTGGCCAGTATGTGCCCTGCTGCTCCCACTTCCTTGTGGCCACTATGAGTCTTCCCAATCACCTATCAGTGTGGCAACTGTGTGTCCCACTGGTCACTTTTCAGTATGGCCACTGTGTCCCAATCACCTTTCAGCGTTGCCACTGTGTGTCTCCATGCCTATAGCTACTGGTTAACTATCAAGCTGCAAGAAGTTGGGGATTATCAGCCACAAAATCAAATTCCATTTATCCACTGCCCTGTATGCAGCCTGCAACCTTAACCTGCATTGCAGCACACAATATATTCAGAAATGTTTCTGTTGTAATAAATCTTCTCAGTTAACCTAGCTCTATTTTTTACATTGCCGAGAAGAAGCTTGTTATCACCCCTCCCACATTCCTGCTCCTCACTGATTGGCTGAGGGCAGTTCAGAAAGCTGTTGAAATCTGATGTATGCTGTGCTCACATGTGTTTACAAAGCAAGCTAGATATAACAGTGCACTTTCTAGGAGAAAAACAAAAGTAACTACTGTCCCGCACGCTCCCACCCACTTGCTCTGCAGACTCCTGACCCTGTGATCAACGTGAGCCAATCACATTCGGTCAAACAAGATCAGGAGCCAATGAAACCAGCTGCTGACCGGCTCACAGAGCTCTGCAGTCATATCAACTGCAGAGCAAGTGGGCTTCGGCGACCAGAGAGCGCAGCAAACGCCGAGATAGGTGGATTTGTGTGGCGTGACATTGGTGAGCCCTGTTTTTTTTTTAGCCAGGAGTCTCTGGTCCTTAAAGGGAACCTAAATTGAGAAGGACATGTATCTTTCCTTTTAAAATAATACCAGTTGCCTGACTCTCCTGCTGATCCTGTGTCTCTAATACTTTCAGCCACAGCCCCTAAATAAGCATGCAGATCAGGTGCTCTGACTGAAGTCAGACTGGATTAGCCGCATGCTTGTTTCAGGCGTGTGATTCAGCCACTATTGCAGCAAAGAGATCAGCTGGACTACCAGGTAACTGGTATTGTTTATAAGGAAACATCCATATGTTTCTCAGTTTAGGTTCCCTTTAACGGGCCTGAGACTTCTGGTACTGAGGTATTTAACAAATACAAGTTGCCTGGCTACCCAGCTGATCTTCTGCCTCTAATACTTTTAGCCATAGACCCTGAACAAGCATGCAGATCAGATGTTTGACATTATTGCCAGGCCTGACAAGATTAGCCACATGCTTGTTTCTGGAGTGTTATTCGAACACTACTGCAGCCAAATAAATCAGCGGGCTGCCAGGCAACTGGTATTGTTTAACAGGAAATAAATATGGCAGCCTCCATATTCTTCTCACTTCAGTTGTCTTTTAAAAAACAGGAGATGAACATAACCGTCAGGCAACTTACATCCTTTGAAGGTGTAAGCAATAGTAGTTTATATATCCTCGGATAAAGGTCTCTTTTTATAAAGTAATTTAAAACTGCCAATACGATTTCCTGAAATAGTTATGTAGATCCTATTACCACAACCCCATAACAAGATTGAATTACTTCCTGAAATCAATATTTAGATTACCTTCCCTACACAGCATAAATCAATACTCAGCAGAGATTACAAGTGCAACCTCAGCTCTGCATACAAACCTTATTCTGTCCACTACAATCGCCTACAAAACATTTGCATATAGACGACTTCTCATATACTTCTCCCCTTCTCTGAAACTCCCTTTTAAAGCTGTGTCCTACCTAGCACTATCCTACCCATGAAACCTTAAAGGAGAACTGTAGTGAGAGGTATATGGAGGCTGCCATATTTATTTCCTTTTAAGCAATACCAGTTGCCTGGCTATTCAGCTAATCCTCTGCCTCTAATACTTTCAGCCATAGGCCCTGAACAAGCATGCAGCAGATCAGGTGTTTCTGACAAATTTAGACAGATATGACAAGATTAGCTGCATGCTGTTTTCTGGTGATTCTGCAGGCAGATAGCTCAGCAGGGCTGCCAGGTAACTGGCATTGCTTAAAAAGAAATCAATATGGCAGCCTCCATACATCTCTCTCTACAGTTCTCCTTTAAAAAGTACCCCAACTTTTGAGGCAAACAAATACTACCCTAAACAATTCCCTTCACTAACTGGGCTTTTACGGAATACTGAACTCTAGTTTAGGAAATGCTAATAATTCCAAGTTGATTCAAAATTTTGCGCCAAAATACATGGACCGACCAAATGCGGCAACCCCTGCATATGACTGCTCCAATTCCAAGCCAGATATTGAAGAACATTAGCATAACATTTGTACCAGCTCTGAATTAGGAGCATCTCACAGACCATGCCTGCTCCCCCCCCCCCCCACTGCTCACAGACCATGCCTGCCCCCCCCCCCCACTGCTCACAGACCATGCCTGCTCCCCCCCTCCACTGCTCACAGACCATGCCTGCTTCCCCCCCCCCCCACTGCTCACAGACCATGCCTGCTCCCCCCCCCCCCACACTGCTCACAGACCATGCCTGCTTCCCCCCCCACACACACACACTGCTCACAGACCATGCCTGCTCCCCCCCCCCACTGCTCACAGACCATGCCTGCTCCCCCCCCCCACTGCTCACAGACCATGCCTGCTCCCCCCCCCCCACGGCTCACAGACCATGCCTGCTCCCCCCACGGCTCACAGACCATGCCTGCTCCCCCCACGGCTCACAGACCATGCCTGCTCCCCCCACGGCTCACAGACCATGCCTGCTCCCCCCACGGCTCACAGACCATGCCTGCTCCCCCCCCCTGCTCACAGATCATGCCTGCTTCCCCCCCCCCTGCTCACAGATCATGCCTGCTTCCCCCCCCCCCGCTCTGCTCACAGACCATGCCTGCTTCCCCCCCCCTCTGCTCACAGACCATGCCTGCTCCCCCCCCCCCACTGCTCACAGATCATGCCTGCTTCCCCCCCCCCCACACTGCTCACAGACCATGCCTGCTCCCCAACCCCCACTGCTCACAGACCATGCCTGCTCCCCCCCAACTGCTCACAGATCATGCCTGCTTCCCCCCCCCCACTGCTCACAGACCATGCCTGCTCCCTCCCCCCCACTGCTCACAGACCATGCCTGCCCCCCCCCCGACTGCTCACAGACCATGCCTGCTTCCCCCCCCCCCCCAACTGCTCACAGACCATGCCTGCTCCCCCTCCACTGCTCACAGACCATGCCTGCTCCCCCCACTGCTCACAGACCATGCCTGCTCCCCCCCCCCACTGCTCACAGACCATGCCTGCTCCCCCCCCCAGAGACCATGCCTGCTCCCCCCCCCCACTGCTCACAGACCATGCCTGCTCCCCCCCCCACTGCTCACAGACCATGCCTTCTTCCCCCCCCCAACTGCTCACAGACCATGCCTGCTCCCCCTCCACTGCTCACAGACCATGCCTGCTCCCCCCCCACTGCTCACAGACCATGCCTGCTCCCCCCCACTGCTCACAGACCATGCCTGCTCCCCCCCTACTGCTCACAGACCATGCCTGCTCCCCCCCCCTACTGCTCACAGACCATGCCTGCTCCCCCCCTACTGCTCACAGACCATGCCTGCTCACCACCACTGCTCAAAGACCATGCCTGCTCACCACCACTGCTCACAGACCATGCCTGCTCACCACCACTGCTCACAGACCACGCCTGCTCAGGAAAACCGAGAAATTCACCCTGTATGTATTTAGAGAGTTTGGCCCGTCTAATCACCCCTCATCTGTGACTAAACACAAGTTGTAATTTGATATCTCAGCTGTGATGGCTAGCTGCCTCAGCAGAGCGGCTAATTTGTAAACTCAGCATGTTAACCCCATGTTTCCATGAAAGCAGGAAGTAAACGCACTGCAGATTTCTTGCAGGATTTGTATCAGCTGTAACAAAGAAAGGCTTCTCTTTCTCAGTGTCTCTCTCTCTCCACATTAGAGTAGAGGCTGGCATAGGGTCTGCACCAAAAGCCTGCATTCCCACATATCCCTGTCCAGCTGCAATAGCCTCCTCCCTTACCATGGCAGCTGGTTAGGTCAGTGACATAGCCCACACCATGTGGGGAGGTGGAGTCCAGTTACTTCAGATGCACTAAAGTAAATCTGTGAGGTTTGGGAGGGAAAAAAATAAATAAACAGATAGTCTTCCTACACCAAGCCATTCAGGAACAAGGACCCCTGGGGCGTGGCCATACTGCACCTGTAAAGAAAGTTGGACCCACTCGGGCTTCAGCAGGAAAAGCCTAGACCGTTCGGGGCCATGCTACTGCACAGTATGACCTGATCAGACTCTGCTTTTTCTGAAGCCCGAGCGGTCTGTGTTACTGTGCATGTACAAGCTGTCCACGAGGGTCAACAGGCGGTTTTTGCAGAGGTGACAGAGTTGAAACGGCTTGGCGAGGAAGCCTCTGGATCATTCACAGGCTTCCCTCTATTTAAAGCGGATCAGAGATGAAAAACAAACCATAACGGTGTGTGTGTGTGTGTGTGTGTGTGTGGGTGTGTGTGTGTGTGGGGGTGTGTGTGTGTGGGGGTGTGTGTGTGTGGGGGTGTGTGTGTGTGGGGGTGTGTGTGTGTGTGTGGGGGTGTGTGTGTGTGTGTGTGTGTGTGTGTGCGTGCGTGCGTGCGTGCGTGCGTGCGTGCGTGCGTGCGCGCGCGCGTGCGCGTGCGTGTGCGTGTGCGTGTGTGTGTGTGTGTAAGTTTAGATAGTTTACACAGCATATCTAGCACAGTTTCAACAGTTTATGATTATTTATTCCTGTGATACAATGAGGGCAGCCATGTTCTGTTTGTCACATTGTCACAGGTTGAGGGCTGGAGGTGCTATCAGCTTGCCTGTGTGTTATTTTTTTTGTCACCTCTCCTCCTCCCTCTGCCTCTGAAAATCTCTGGCTAGTAACCTCCTCCTCCTCCTGCCCAGACTGAGCTCCCATAAGCCCTTGATACAGTGCCCAGGCACTGTGAAAAGCTGAGGGCGAGGCTTGTTTAGTTTAGAGTGTTAAAACAAAACAAGTATTTGGCTTGAGGAATGGAACGGAACACAATTATGCAATGAGTAAAAGTTTATCTCTGATCCACTTTAAAAAGAGGAACTCCTTGAGCACAAGCTCTCCCAACTTCAAAGAGCACATGCTTCCTCCCTCTAGATACCTCTATAGACAGATACAAGACACTCAGAACCAAATTAACATCCTCCTATCGGCTCGGATGGAAAAGGCTATCAGATGGACCAAATCAAAAGTATACGTACAATACAACAAGCCCAATACCTGGTTAGCCAGAAAGCTCAGGCAAGCCCATTCCACTAATAAAATTCTACAAATTAAAACCAGCCAAGGTGAGATCACATCAGACTCGCTCAAAATACATAAAGCATTTGCAGATTATTATAATTCCCTTTACACTGCCAAAACTACAGAACCTCCCACCTCCATAGCTAATTCCTTTTTCCAAAACCTTAAAACCCATGTACTTCTCCCTGATAAAGCTGCGGCCCTGAACCTACCAATTTCGGACCTAGAAATCTTTCTTGCCATCAAAAAGTTGAAAAATGGAAAAGCCCCTGGCCCTGATGGCTTCCCGGCCAGCTATTACAAGAAATTTAAAAAAATTCTTATTCCCTACCTTAAAAGGATTTTTAATTCCATATTGGATGGCATAACCCCAGCCCCAGAGTTTCTACAATCTGCCATAGCTGTTATTCCCAAGCCCAAACGTGACCCCCTTGATGTTAAAAAATTTAGACCTATATCACTTTTAAATCTTGATTATAAAATCTTTACGGCCATACTAGTAGCTAGATTGAACAAAGTATTAGGTCCGCTAACCCATAGAGACCAGGTGGGCTTTGTCCCATTTCGGCAGGTACCCGACAATTTAAGAAAGGTAATCAACCTTTTACATATAGTTCGATCTTCTAAGACCCCTTTCGCCATGTTATCCATGTTATCCCTCGACATGGAAAAAGCATTTGACACCATAGACTGGTCCTTTATGCACGCCACTCTGCTCAGAGCTGGTATAGGTGGCTTCTTTTTAAATGCTGTCAGATGTCTCTACTCTAAACCGGTAGCTCATCTCAAACTCCCCACTGATTTCCCAATTCCGATCCCTATCCAGAGAGGCACTAGGCAGGGTTGCCCGCTTTCCCCTGCCATATTTGCATTGATAATTGAGCCCCTAACGAATAAAATCCGCTCCTCCCTTGATATTCAAGGTATACATGTTAAAAACTCAGAATACAAAGTTAACCTCTTTGCGGATGATCTGCTATTGACCCTTTCCTCTCCGCACACATCGATCCCAACTCTCCTTCAAATAGTCAAACAGTTTGGAAAACTTTCTGGCCTCACCCTAAATATCAACAAATCTGAGGTTCTCTTCGCTAATTTACCCAAACAAAGTGCAGAAACTCTAGCCTCTAAACTGGGCCTATCGCTTCAAACAAAATACATTACCTATTTAGGTATAAAAATTTCAACTAACCCAGCAGACCTTTATGCCCTAAATTATAAGCCGATTCTGTCTGAGCTGAAGGGGGATATGGCAAGGTGGAACTCCCCCTCGATCTCGTGGTCTGGACGCATCCAAACTGTCCGAATGAACCTATTGCCACGAATTCTATACTTATTTAGATCCCTCCCAATACAAGTAACCAGGGCTTCCCTTAGGGACCTTCAAACTTCTATTTTCAGGTTCATATCAAATAGAATAAGACAATCTGTCCAGGTTCTTAATAGAGAAAGGGGAGGTTTAGGAGTCCCTGACCTATTTAACTACTATAGAGCCGCCCAGATTGCTCAGCTGGCCCAGTTGCACTCTAACCATAATAGGCCCCTTTGGGCTGACATTGAAGACGACCTTCTTTCCCCAATTAGTCTGGCGGCCCTCCAGTGGTCTTCACACCTCTCTCCTGCAAAATACAAAATAAAGTCACCCTTAACAGCTCATTCCTTCTCTTTATGGCATAGACTAAGATTTACAAAAAAATTGCAATCTGAAATACCTCTTCAACTTCCAATCTTTGGAAATCCCGACTTCCCACCAGGATGGGATTTGCGTCCCTTCCAGTGGTGGATCTCCCATAACTTTATCAACATAGCTAACTTCCTAGTCAACGGTCAATTTCCAAACTGGACAAACTTCTGTTCCCACACCTCCTTCCCACCTAAAAAGAGTATTTCAGAGCGATACAGATATTCCACTTTCTAAAAACCCTCACACAATCTGCCCACATCTCCTTGACTCGTACCACGTATGAACACTGGTGTGCCCAAAGACCTCTGGAGGGTGGCCTTATATCTTATCTGTACTCAACGTTATCACAGCCTCTAGAGGCAACTAAATCCTTATCAATGATAGCATGGGAGGAGGATCTGGGCCAGACACTTAAGGTGACTATACACTGGCCGATTTGCCATCAGATTCGACCAACAGATAGATCCCTCTCTGATCGAATCTGATCAGAGAGGGATCGTATGGCTACCTTTACTGCAAACAGATTGTGAACCGATTTCAGCCTGAAACCGATCACAATCTGTTGTGGTGGTGGTGCTGCCGCCGCTCCCCCCACCCGCATACATTACCTGCTCCGCCGGCGAAACTCCAGTCCCCAGGTCTCCGCTGCTCCGTCTCCGCTCTGGTCTCCAGGTCCAGCATGCTTTACTTCTTCCTGCCCGGCAGGAAGTTTAAACAGTAGAGCGCCCTCTACTGTTTAAACTTCCTGCCGGGCAGGAGGAACTGAAGCATGCCGGAGACCAGCGCGGACACGGAGCAGCGGTGACCGGGCGTAGACGTGCCGGCGGAGCAGGTAATGTATGCGGCTCTATTGCGTCGGTCGTCGGGTACTTGAACGCCGCTAGCGACGCGCTCCCTACCCGCGGGCGATCGACGGGATCGGACGAAATGGATCGAAATTCGGCGTGTAGCGCGAACGATTGGCAGCAGATTCGATCTCAGTGATCGAATCTGCTGTCAAAACTGCGGCAAATCGGGCCAGTGTATGGCCAGCTTTATTACTATCAAACAATGGTCCAAATGTTGCCTTACCCTAGCAAAAGGTAGTAACTATTACTCCCATATAGAAACTAATTACAAAATATTACATCGTACATATTTCACCCCCCAGAGATTGCACACTATCTCCAATGATAAATCTCCTCTATGTTTCAGGGGATGTGGCCAGCTGGGTGACCTCGCTCACATATGGTGGTTCTGTCGTTGCAAAAAAATATTGGGCTCAAGTAGCATCAGCAATTGGTACGGCTTTGGAGATCCCCCTGGCACCTGATCCTCTCCAACTTCTTTTAGGACATAAGCCCCAGAGATGGAAGTATCCACATCACAGGCTAGCCCAACATATTGCCAAGGCAGCCCGCCTTCACCTTGCCCGTCAGTGGCTAAAACCTACCCTCTCAATTGACATGGCTGATGCCATTGTCATGGAAATACTTATAGTGGCAGAGGAGGCAGGAAATGGAGAAAACCGGCACTGCTAGAAGCTGTATTTATTATCCGATAAATAAGTGGTACATGCGTATGCAATAAAACAGGCTGTTAGCGCTGTGATACAAAAAAAGCAAAGTTCAAGTAGCTAGTGGAATACCTGTTGTGGTGCGGTGGGTGCTGGGTGCTTAAGCCTGACGGCCGTTTCGCGCACGTCTGCGCATCTACGGAGGCTGCATTGTGGGCCCACAATGCAGCCTCCGTAGATGCGCAGACGTGCGCGAAACGGCCGTCAGGCTTAAGCACCCAGCACCCACCGCACCACAACAGGTATTCCACTAGCTACTTGAACTTTGCTTTTTTTGTATCACAGCGCTAACAGCCTGTTTTATTGCATACGCATGTACCACTTATTTATCGGATAATAAATACAGCTTCTAGCAGTGCCGGTTTTCTCCATTTCCTGCCTCCTCTGCCACTATGAACATGCCTTATAACCTGAGCACGCTAGGCTGATAGTGGGAATACCGTTACACCACCGCAAGACACCCGCTCCTGCAGTAGTGCCAACCTGCTTCTTCCCTCCTAGACTGTCATGGAAATACTTATCTCAGAGAGATTATTAGCAATAGTCAATGATGCAACTTTGCCATTTACCCGCACCTGGCAGCCCTGGCTCTCAGCCTCGACATCGATGGGACTTAGGTCCTGCGCCCTCTCCTTTTAGGGACTCTCCCCGATCACCTGGCTGCCCCTTCCTCGAACATTGATAGGACCTGTATGACTGTTTTCTGTTTATACATGTTCTGTATATGTTAATTTGATCTGTTGAATAATGCCCTTCTGATAAGGGAAAATTTAAAAGCTGTAAGCCCTCACTGGAATTCTTAATAAAATATTTTGAAACTAAAAAGAGGAACTCCAATGAAAATAATGTAATAATAAATTAAAAAAAGGGCTTAATTTTTACAATAATTATGTATAAATGATTTAGTCAGTGTTTGCCCATTGTAAAATCTTTCCTCTCCCCGATTTACATTCGGACATTTATCACATGACGACATTTTTACTGCTGGCAGGTGAGGTCACTGGAAGTTGACGCTGCTTGCTTTTTTGGCAGTTGGAAACAGCTATTTTCCACAATGCAGCGAGGTTCAGAGACCGGAAACTGCCAGGACCATGGTCCTTCACAGTTTCCTGTGGGAGGGGTTTCATCACAATATCAGCCATAAGGTGCATACACACACCATACTTTTTCAAGCGACAGGTCCGTCAGACCCTCCTGTGGATCAGTCAAAAACAGTCTCATTAGTCTGCCGACAGCTTGTACTCGCGCAAAACTGTTGGCAGAAGACCACACCGTGGGAGGGTCTGACGGACCAGTCATTTAAAAAAGTATGGCATGTGTACTCGCCTTTATAGAGCCCCTTGATGATCAGTTTGTGAAAAGGAATAGATTTCTCATGTAAAAGGGGATATCAGCTACTGATTGGGATGAAGTTCAATTCTTAGTTACGGTTTCTCTTTAAAGGGACACTGTAGGGGGTCGGGGGAAAATGAGTTGAACTTACCCGGGGCTTCTAACGTTCCCCCGCAGACATCCTGTGCCCGCGCAGCCACTCCCCGATGCTCCGGCCCCGCCTCCGGTTCACTTCTGGAATTTCAGACTTTAAAGGAGAACTGTAGTGAGAGGGATATGGAGGCTGCCATATTTATTTCCTTTTAAGCAATACCAGTTGCCTGGCAGCCCTGATGGTCTATTTGCCTAAAGAAGTGTCTGAATCACACCAGAAACAAGCATGCAGCTAATCTTGTCATATCTGTCTAAATTTGTCAGAAACACCTAATCTGCTGCATGCTTGTTCAGGGCCTACGGCTGAAAGTATTAGAGGCAGAGGATTAGCTGAATAACCAGGCAACTGGTATTGCTTAAAAGGAAATAAATATGGCAGCCTCCATATACCTCTCACCACAGTTCTCCTTTAAAGTCTGAAAACCACTCCGCCTGCGTTGCCATGTCCTCAATCCCGCTGATGTCACCAGGAGCGTACTGCGCAGGCACAGACCATACTGGGCCTGTGCAGTATGCTCCTGGTGACATCAGCGAAATCGAGGACACGGCAACGCAGGCGCAGTGGTTTTTAGACTTTAAAGTCTGAAATTCCAGAAGTGAACCGGAGGCGGGGCCGGAGCATTGGGGAGTGGCTGTGCGGGCACAGGATGTCTGCGGGGGACCATTAGAAGCCCCGGGTAACTTCAACTCATTTTCCCCCGACCCCCCTACAGTGTCCCTTTAAGTAAATACCCGAATTAAGCAATTTTTCCCTACAGGTTTCCTTTAAAAAGCCCAGGGCTGAGCTTGCTATGCTTATTTACACTGGCAAGCATAAGCTCATACATTGTCAACTAAAAGAGAACACACGTCGGAGGCCAACCTGAACACACCCAACACATGCAGCTGAGGAAGAATAGAGGGATTCTTTAACCATCTGCGTCGCTTTTCTTTATTATAAAAATAAAAAGGGAGCCTAACATTACCTCATCCTTATATAAAGCAAGATGTAGAGTATTAGAGGCCAGAAGCACTGCAACAACCGATTCTGCATCAGTACCGCAAAAACAATCACGCCTCACAGCTCAGATCATTTATATAAACATTCTCGCTACTCTCAACAGGGCCTAACGTTTCTCCGCATTCTCAGATGGAGCCAATCAATCCTAATCAACTTGAACAATTGTTTGTGTCTGAGAATCTTCCTTTTGAAATATCGTCTTTTTAAGAGACGTTTGAAACAAGAGCAGATGAGTATATAACAAATATACTAACACCCCCCCCCCCCCCCCCCCCCGGAAGCCTTTGGTATATTTAATGCATCGACCGCTTTGTGTCCCCGGTAAGTCCTGACACTTTGTTGGAAAGCTATTGTTTACACTTTCCCCTTCACTGCAGCCTGTACACTGTGTACACTGCACTGCACTGCTTCACTGCACCATTATCTGCACCCATACAATAAGGCCCCTTTCACACAGGAGACTTAAGGTGTTGAATTCACCGCCTGTCAGCTGCTCCCGTGCACTTGCTAGTACGGGGCACGGGCAGACGAGAAGTGACCTCACATATGAGTAGCCTAGACAGCACACATCTCTCTGAAGAGAATGGGCCGTTACCTCCACTTACCCATCACTGCCAGCCTGTTGCTAGTAGCAGAAGGTAGGGCATAAACAAGCAGAATTCTGCAACTGGAAGTCATGAATCCCAGGCATGGACTGGCTGGGAAAACCAGTAAAGTTGCAACCAGCCAAAACAGGTAAAATCACAGCAAGGTGGCACTCATTTTTTGTAAAGAAAAATGTGGCTTCTGTCTGCCCCTACTTCTGTTGTGCACAACAGATCTCACCCTTTAAGTGCATGATGCATCCACGGCTTCTCTGCCACAAGCACGGCTGTGGAATACCATGCTCCTCCTCCTCTGATGCAGGAAGAACATGTAGGTTCTCCAACCCTGTCCTCAAGGTCCACCAACAGTGCATGTTTTGTGGAAATCCACAGAGGTATTTAATCAGCTCTGTGGAGACACTAATTACCTCACCTGTGATAGTGTGTGGTTTTCTGCAACACATGTACTGTTGGTGGGCCTGGAGGATAGGGTTGGGGAACTGTGGGTTAGAGAATCAGAGGTTATAGTGGATGGCAGCCAAGCACCAGCATGTGTGAGGCCTGGAACCCACTACAAAACGCAATCGCTAGCGGTTTCTGTGAGCGTTTTGTAAGCGATTTCATGAGCGTTTTTGGCAGCGATTTTAAAAAGTGTATTCTGTTTGCCAGCGGTTGTGTAGCTATTAGCGTTTTTAATTCTGATTGGTCCTTTCAATTAATTTTAAATTATTTTACAGTGTGCAGTAACTTCAAAACGCTAGCAAAATCGCTTTGTGTAGGTTTTGATGAGCGATTATGCCAGCGTTTATATCCTTTACATTGCAGAAACGCTAATGCTAAACGCTAAAAATGCTGCATGTCCTGCGTTTTGGTAATCACAATCGCTCCAGTGGAATTTGGCCCATCCATTAACATTAGTTGAGCGTTTAGGGAAATCGCTAGAGGTTTGAATCGCTCACTAAACGCTCACAAAATCACCCCAGTGGATTCCAGGCCTGAAACAGGGAGCGAGATGCGGCTGCTGAGTAGCAATGATGCAGCGCAAGCACAGAGGAATGCGGTTTAAACTGAGCCACTGTGAGGATTTAAACAAGCAGCTGACAGACAAGTAGCTGTAAAAAACTGCTGAAGCTGTTTGCAGCTAAAACTTTAGATAAGATATATAAACAAGTTACTTGTTATAGTTAGTTTTTTTTATCTCGGATCCAGGTACTTAAAGGGATACTTAAGCCTGCCGGAAAAATAAGTTTCACTCACCTGGGGCTTCTAACAGCCCCCTGCGCATGTGCAGCCCTGGCAAAGTGTATCCTTGCACGTGTTGCCGCCTGCAAGAGCGTTCCTGCACGGAGTCGGAGAAAACGAAACTAGCTGGCAGCGGGAGAATGGAGGATAGTTGAGGACTGACGCGGGACAGGAGCCCCAGGTGAGTAAAACTTTTTTTCCCCAGCAGGCTTAAAGGACCACTGTCGCAAAAATCTTAAATATATGTAAACCTATACATATAAGAAGTGCATTTGTCCCAGAGTAAAATGAGCCATAAATTACTTTTCTCCTATGTTGCTGTCACTTACAGTAAGTAGTAGAAATCTAACAGAACCGACAGGTTTTGGACTAGCCCATCTCCTCATGGGGGATTCTCTGGGATTTCTTTATTTTCAAAAGCACTTAGTGAATAGCTGTTGCTCCGTCCAACTGCCAGAACAAAAAATAAACGGTGTGCAGGGAGGCTGGCCAGCATCTTTATCTAAATATTTATCAGGGAATAAACGCCATGCTGAGAATCCCCTATGAAAAGATGGACTAGCCCAAAACCTGTCGGTTCTGTCAGATTTCTACTACCTACTGTATGTGACAGCAACATAGGAGAAAGGTAATTTATGGCTTTTACGCAACAATGGTCCTTTAAGTATCCATTTAAAGGACAACTGAACAGAGGGCTATGGAGGCTGCCATATTTATTTCCTTTTAAACAATACTAGTTGTTTAAAAACCCATTCGGTTTCTACTGAAAGGGTCCTTCTTGGTACCCATCTCAGTATAGCTGATCTGAGGATATGCATTTTGAGTTTGATATACATATTATTGTGCACAATTTATGTGAAACGCACTATTGACTGTGGTTGGGCCAGTTACAGCTTTTTAGGGCTTTCATTTAATGCAGAAATGGCATACCTGTGTGTTATAATAAAGATTGATATTTTTCCTAAATCCCGGAGTGGTGCTGTTTGGGGCAGAATTTTCTTCCCTTTTCCTAAAAATAAATAACATTGATGCCCTACACTCATATGGTTAATGATATATGATAGATGCAATCAATCAATCGTGTTTCTCTCAAGTAGTACTAAAAATTAGCCAGGAAAAGTAATATTCAAATAAAGGACCACCATCGTGAAAAAGTGTAAAATTTAAACAAATACAAATAAGCAGTACGTTTCTTCCAGAGTAAAATGAGCCATAAATAACTCTATGTTACGGAGACTTAAGGGGCCCATACACTCAGCCGATTTTCTGGCCGACCGATTGATCCCGATCGATCGATTGATCGTTTGCAAATCGGTTAGCCAATCGACCGATCGATGGCCGATTTCGATGGATTTCCATCGAACTGGCAGGGTGGAAAATTTAGGTCGATCTGATGAGATTGCTTATCAGTTTGCATTGGCCTTAATGGAAATCTGATGGCAAAAAAATGCCATCAGATCGAATTTCAATAGATTTCAAACTGAAATCTATTGGAATTCTATCCTGGTAAAAAATGTTCTAAAAACGCATCAGATAGATCATCAGATGCATTTCTTATCTATCTGCTGCTAATCTGACGAGTGTATGGGCACCTTTACAGTAGGTAGTAGTAATCTGACAGAACCTACAGGTTTTGGACCAGTTCATTTCCTCACGGGGGGTTTGCAGCATGGCCTTTATTCTTAAAGTGGATCCGAGATGAACTTTTACTCATTGCATAATTGTGTTCCTTTCCTATTGTTTATAGGGCATTTCTCAAGCCAAATACTTTTTTGTTTTTGTTTTAATACTCTAATTCCCTATAAACTAAAACAGTGACACCCACAGGTTTTCAGAGAGCCAAGGCACTTTCAGACAGTAGCAAGGACTCATGGGAGATCAGTCTGGGCAGGAGGATGGGGAGGTATTGCTAGCCAGAGATTTCAGAGGCAGAGGGGAGGAGGAGGGGAGGAGGGGGGTTAGGTTTTTTTTGCACAAGATGCAGATAAGCCTGCCTCTGTGTAATGTTCACAAACAACATGGCTGCTGTCATTGTATCACAGGAAGAAATAATCATATTCTATTAAAGCTGTTTGCAATTAGATTTGCTGTGTAAACTATCTACACTTTAGATAAGATATATAGACAAGTTACTTGTTATAGTTAGTTTTTCATCTCGGATCCGCTTTAAGAAAGAGACTCCCTGAAAAGGATTTATTTAAATATGCTCACCAGCTTCCATGCTTGCTGCACACTTTTTTGGCAGTTGGATGGAGCAACTGCCATTTACTAAGTGCTTTTGAAAATAAAGAAGCCACAGAGAAATGAGGTTAGGAAATGAGCTGGTCCAAAACCTGTCAGTAATGTCAGATTTCTACTACTTACTGTAAGTCACAACAATATAGGAGAAAAGTAATTTATAGCACATTTTACTCTGGGAAAAAACATACTTCTTATTTGTATACGTTTACACAATAATGATGTATGATTTTCGCGATAATGGTCCTTTAAAGGGGTTCTCTTAGACTAAGGAGTCAGAGCAATTTTGGTACCTGGAGTCGGAGGTTTCATAAACTGAGGAGTCGGATGATTTTTTTTTTACCGACACCACAGCTCTGGCAAAATGTAGCATTGTTTTCCTGCAAATGCAAAAACGTGAACACAATTTTTCAAATTTTAGCAGAAGCAAAATTAGTCATTGACTTTCATTATGTGTGCAGCAAACGTGTTCTCCCACGCAACCTAAATAAGTGTGAACCCTGCCTTAGTCATCACTGGTAAAGAAGCAGCCAGTTAAAAGAGCAGGAGATAGGCGCATGGTGTGTTGTGGTTCTGCCAAATGACAGGTGAGGAATTACCTCAAAAGGAGCGAGGAAGCATTTATTGCTCTGCCAAACATGAGATGTTCTGCAAGAACCTGTGGAGAGTAATGGTTTGCTAGAACACAGCCAATGGAGACTTCCTAATGGCTGGTAAGTGTCCCAGTCCATAGCCAAGGTACTACCATACCTTCTGTGTCAGAAACAAGTTATATGTCTGTTGTACACGTCTCAATGCCTATTTTCCCCATATGACAGATGTGCAATTCCTACACCAAAGAGTAGAGCTAATGAATAGAATTCCAGCACAGAGTTGGGTGGGGCGTTTAAGAGAAACAGGTTATGACTGTTTTCAAGAAAAAAAAAAAAAAAAAACACTTGATGCTGTCTGAACACCAGAGGCAAGTGTAAAAGGCGGGGCAATGAAGCAGCTTGAATTTCCTCACACAGGCTACGCAGGAGAGGAAGTGCTGCTTAGTAACACAAAATCCACGGAGGCTGCTGGGGGAAGAAAAAAAAAAAAAAAAAAAAAAAAAAAAAAAAAAAAAAAAAGAAAGCAGAAAGAATTTGGGGCAATAATGGATAACAGGTTTCAGGTCTGTCCCAGGAGCGGACTTGCCTTGTACAGATTGGCCAGTAAGGACCTGACCTGTGCTCAATTGAAAGAGAAACTTTAACCCAGGATTGAACTTCATTCAGTAGCAGATACCCCATTTTCCATCCTATATAATAACAGTTTGCTGTCTGGGAACCTCGTTGCATTGTGGGAAATAACAGCTTTTTCCAACTGCCAAGAAAGCAACATCTACCTTTGTGCATATACTTTGGACAGCTGTGGGGGACAGGCGAGCGGGACGCAACGGTGTGCGTGTTGTGTGTGTGGGCGGGCGGTAGCGCCCACAGCCTGGCCCCGTTTTTTTAATGGGCGGGCCTTTTTACTAGTGAGAAATATTTGCCTTTTCTCGAATAGAACATTAACGACTGATAGTGTGGTGAAACCCCTCCCCGTGTGATATAACGACCATGGTCCTGACAGATTAGGATGCGGATATGTGAATTTTTTTTTTTTTTAAAATAAGGAATTCAATTTTTAATAGGGTGACCCCTAGTTTAATAACATGACTGGATGTTTTTCTCCTTATTGCAAAGTGTATGACTTTTTGACCTCTTGCAGCACCAAGACGATTATATACTGTATTTACATTTTGCAAATATTTTCTTCCACATTGCTGTACGAGTACGGTACGTAATAAATATGGAGTACTATTTCAAAAAGTTTATATGGACAAACAACAGATAATGCACAACATATTGCCCACCCTAATAAAAAAAGAAAAATACATACAAAGTACACACAGCAATGCCAAGGAGAGAGAGGGCCTAGATGTAGTACGAGGAGTCAATGAACTGCTTATAAGCAGGGCTGTGGAGTGGGTACAAAAATCATCCAACTCCTCAGTTTATGAAACCAACGACTCCAAGTACCCAAAATGGCTTGGACTCCTTAGTTTAATACTTACAAGGGCTGTGGATTTGGTACAAAGGTGATCCGACTTCGACTCCACAGTTTATGAAACGACGACTCAGACTCCAACTCCAGGTACCCAAAATTGCTCAGACTCCTTGACTCCAACTCCAAAGCCCTGCTTATAAGTGGGTAGTTTGTGTCTTGTTATATAGCGCTGGATGAATTCACAAAATAAGTAAGGACTGGACAAATTGCCTAAATCAGGTACCTGATGTACTTTAAAGAAAACCTGTAACGAAGAAAACCTCCCCCGGGGGGTACTCAGCTCGGGTGGGGGAAGCCTCCGGATCCTATTGAGGCTTCCACCATCTTTCTTGGTCCCACGGCGGCAGCGAATATCCTCCCGGAACGGCGGCGATGTAAATATTTACCTCTCCTGGCTCCAGCGCAGGCGCAGTATCGGCTCTCCGCACGGAGATAGGCGGAAATAACCAATCTCCGTCGGGCCGCTCTACTGCGCAGTAGAGTGGACTCGACAAAGATCGGCTATTTTCGCCTATCTCCGTGCGGAAAACTGCAAAAGCGCCCCCGCTGGAGCCAGGAGAGGTAAATAAATCAGTGCTTGACAGGCTTGTCGAGGGAGGACTCCGGGACACTTCGGGGGAGCCAGCGCTGGACTGCCTGCAGCTACAGGGGAGGGGGAAGCCTCATTGGGAAACTGAAGCTTCCCCCTCCCGAGGTGAGTACCCCCAGGGAACTTTTTTTTTGATACTGAGTCTCTTTATATGCCTGTTCTCATAACTTAGTGGAACGGTCTCCTCAAAACGTTCTAGTATTGTAGTTCCTGAACTCCTTATAAATGTGTACATCCCTTCAGTGCTTATGGTCACATTAGGTCTGAAGAGGTCAGTTTTTAAGTTGCAGTGGATGATTTCAAAGGACTGAAAGCATCAGATTTGTGAGTCCTGCGAGAAGTCCTGTACATGGAAGTGGTAGCCAACATGGATATAAAGAGTAGTAGTTGAAAAGTGCCGATTCCATTTAGGCCCCCTTTGCACTTACATGTTAAACTTGTGTTGTGTTACCATATTTTACCGCAAAGGGGCTGCAAAAGCAATGAAAGTCTATGGAGACCTTCATACCCAATGCGGTCTGTTGAGGTTGAATTAATAAGAGGAAAGGACGCGCTTTAATGGTGTATTCACTTTTTATTATATGAAAATGCTAATAGAGTTGCACTTACACAAGTTAAGTGGTATAAAGAGTGTCCGAGGCCGCCAGTGAGTCCTCTCACAGCATCTGAGCTTGGCCAGAGCTTGAAGATGCGATGGAACGCCGGGAGAGACGGTCAGCGGGCGGGAGCTCGTCACGTGATGCCGTCACTATGCTTTTGAGCTTAACCACTCCTTCAGGTCCCTTTCCTCGTTTCCCATCTATAGATTACTGGCACCACCCAGCAATGGGAGCAGCATCGGGAGCAGAGGACTTAGTTTTTAAAGGGCCATAGCAGTAGTAACCAAGCACAAGGTTATTGTACTCTGTTGCGGTGGAAGTATCTGATCTAACGCAAGGGCTGCAGCGCATTCCCGCAAGCACCGCGCTTAGTGCACGGAGCTTGGGGTAAAGGAAGTCTATGGGCGACACTACATGTAAATGAGGGAGCGCGGTGCATCGACGGGAATCCCAGTGACATACTTCCTGCCCAGGATTGAGTACGTCACTAAGTGACGGCGGCGGTGCTATGCATATGACCATGTCAACAAACTCTGCCGCAGGGTTGTACAACTCATTTTTTGCGTTAAGGGATGCGGCAGTAGCATCACAAAAAAAAAAAAAAAAAAAAAAAAAAAAAAACCCTTAAAACCGGCCTTAACCACTTGCCGACCGCCTACTTCATATTGGCGGCGGCAAAGTGGCAGCCCCAGGACCACGTAACGCAGAATGGCGTCGGGTCCTGGGGGAGGGGATTGCGGGCGATCGCGCGCGCGGATTGCGCGCGCATCGCCGGCATTAGGCTCCGCCCACATGTGACGTCAACCCGCCGGCCAATCAGCAGCGCCGGCGGGTTGCAACTTTTTGAAATGGCCAATTGAAAGTGTATAATACGCTTTGTTAGGTAAACAAAGCGTATTATACACGCTGCCTCCTCCCTGGTGGTCACAGCGCTCGATCGACCACCAGAGAGGAAGGCAGCACTGTGAGTCCAAATGCCAGCACACTGATCCTGCCCCCCCTGCACACTAATCGCCCACAGCACCCATCAGACCCCCCCCTGCCCACCCCCTGACAGCACTGTTTGCACCCAATCACCCCCCTAATCACCTATCAATCACCCCCTGTCACTAACTGTCAACGCTATCTTTTAGATCAGGTCCTAAACTTCCCCCTGGGGGCGCCTGATCACCCCCCCACACCCTCAGATCCTCCCCAGACCCCCCCCCCAGACCTCCCCCCCCCCTGTACTGTATACAGCTATTCTCTGTAATCACCTGTCAATCACCTGTCAATCACCCATCGATCACCCCCTGTCATCACCTGTCACTGCCACCCATCAGATTAGACCCTAACCTGCCCTTTGCGGGCATCTGATCACCCACCCACACGCTCAGATCGCCCACAGGCCCACCCTCATAACACCTACCAAGTGCATTGTTTACATCTTTTCTCTCCTCTAAACACCTACTGATCACCCATCAATCACCCATCAATCACCCCCTGTCACTACCTGTCACTGCTACCCATCAGATCAGTCCCTAATCTGCCCCTTTTGGGCACCCAATCACCCGCCCACCCCCTCAGATTGCCCTGAGACCCCCTCTGATCAACTTGCCAGTGCATTGCTTGCATATATTCTACCCTGTAATTACCTTCTGATCACCTATCAATCACCCCGTCACCCCCTGTCACTGCTACCCATCAGATTAGACCCTAATCTGCCCCTTGCGGGCACCCAATCACCCACCCGAACCCTCAGATCGCCCACAGACCCCCCGCCAGTGCATTGCTTGCTTATTTTCTCCTCTGTAATTACCTATCAATCACCCCGTCACCACCTGTCACTGCAGGCTCCTGATCACCCTCCCCCCTGCCCTTATATCTCCCTCTGATCACTCCACCCTGCCCTAGATCACCCCCCTGCCATTGTGTATATCTAATCTCCTGTCTGTAACGCTTGATTGTGCTTTGATTGGCTCCAATTGTCTCAATTGCCCTGTGACTGACTTAGATTGTCCCGTGATTGGTTTTTGATTGTCCTGTGATTGGCTTCGATTGTGCTGTGATTGGCTTCGATTGTCCCGTGATTGGCTTCGATTGTCCCGTGATTGGCTTCGATTGTCCCGTGATTGGCTTCGATTGTGCTGTGATTGGCTTCGATTGTCCCGTGATTGGCTTCGATTGTCCCGTGATTGGCTTCGATTGTCCCGTGATTGGCTTCGTTTGTCCCGTCATTGGTTTTCGATTGTATTGTGATTGGCTTCGATTGCCCCGCGATTGGCTTTGATTGCGCTGACTGGCTGTGATTGCCCTCTAATCACTCTTATTGGCTCTAATTGTGTTGTAATTGCCTTGATTGCCCTCTGATTGTCTGTGATTGTTTCTGATTGCCCCCATTGCTGTCTGATTGCCCCCTGATTTCCCCCCCCCCCCCCCCCCGGTCACTATCCTAGTGATCTAAAAATAGTGTTTTTAGTATCACTAGTGTTAACAGTTAGGCCAGTTAGCTAGGCCCCTGTGTTAGTGTCAGTTAGCGCTCAGCCCACCGCACCACAGTCACTAATTAGTCGCTGATTAGTGTCATCTTTTTCCTGGGTAGTCTCAGAGGAATACCCCCTAAATTTAGCAGCCCACCATGGCAAGAAAGGGGTATTCCGATGATGAGGTTCTCAGGTACATGGCCCAGTCGGATGAGGACGATTGGGACATCTCATCCGACGAATCTTCTGGGTCAGAGTACGAACCTGTGGACAGCAGTGGCTCGCTGACCGATAGCGATAACGAGGTTGAGGTCCCGGCTAGAGCCAGGCGTACCACACCCCATGTCACTGGACCGCAGGTGGCGCAGGATCTGCCTCAAGGGCAGCAGAGTGGTGCTAGCGCTGGTCTGAGGTTTCATGGTGAGGCATACACCAGCAGCGCAGCATCTCCTGGACCTGGCACCAGTACTTCCGTAGACCCTGGTGAAGTGGTGAGCACCAGAAGGGAAGTTGAAACTGGTTCGGTGGCACGTGCATTAAGACCCGAGTCGCAGCCACCAAGAAAACGGGCCCGTACTACCCATAGTCTTCCAGAGGTGCTGGCAAATCCCAATTGGCAATCCCCTGGTTCCGCCGCACCCGTACTGCCCCCTTTCACCGCCCAGTCTGGAGTCCAGGTGGAGACAGATAATCTAGTAACGGCCCTAGACTTTTTTCATCTGTTCTTCACCGAGGATCTCTACGACTTAATTGTGGCTGAGACCAACCGTTATGCCACACAATACATCACCGACAACCCGAATAAGTACTATTCCCAGGCTTACCGGTGGAAACCACTCCAAGTTTCCGAACTTAAAACTTTTTTGGGCCTTCTCCTTAACATGGGTCTAGTCAAATTGAATGTATTGCGGTCTTATTGGTCTACGCGCCCAATATATCACCTGCCCATGTTCTCTGCTATCATGTCCAGGACACGGTTTGAGATGATCCTGCGCTTCCTGCACTTCAATGACAACACAACCTGTCATCGGAGTGACCACCCTGCTTATGACCGGCTCCACAAAATTCGGCCCCTCATAGACCACATGTCATCAAAATTTGCAGATGCTTATACCCCTGAACAGCACATTTGTGTAGACGAGTCACTCATACATTTTACCGGGCGCCTTGGCATCAAACAGTACATCCCAAGCAAGCGCGCCCGGTATGGGGTGAAACTGTATAAGCTCTGTGAAAGGGCCACAGGCTATACTTATGGTTTTAGGGTCTATGAGGGAAAAGACTCAAAATTGGAGCCGGTCGGATGCCCTGACTACCTGGGGAGCAGTGGCAAGATTGTGTGGGACTTGGTGTCACCTTTGTTCCAGGAGGGGTACCATCTTTATGTGGACAACTTCTACACAAGTGTGGCCCTCTATCAGCATTTAAAGATAGAAGGGATCCGCTGCTGTGGCACCGTGCGGCCTAGTCGCCGGGGCTTCCCCCAACGGCTCGTTAGTACCCGGCTTGCACGGGGGGAGAGGGCTGCCTTGTGTACAGATGACCTGCTCGCGGTGAAATGGAAGGACAAGAGGGACGTTTACCTTCTGTCCACCATTCACACAGACACGACAGTCCAAATTCAACGGGCAACTGAGGTCACTGAAAAACCTCTCGCCGTCCACGACTATAATGCTTACATGGGAGGGGTGGACTTCAATGACCAGATGTTAGGGCCCTATTTAGTTTCCCGCAAAACCAGACGCTGGTATAAAAAAGTGTCTGTTTATCTAATTCAATTGGGTATTTACAACAGCTTTGTTCTCTACAGTAAGGCTGGGAGAACTGGAGCGTTCCTTAAATTCCAGGAAGACATCGTTATGGAACTCCTGTATCCAGGAGGTGCCGTGGCCCAACCCCAAAATGCAGTTAGCGGGCTGCATGAAAGGCACTACGCCTTTCCCATTCCGTGTGGCCCAAATCAACGCACCCCAAGAAAACGTTGTTGTGTCTGCAGCAGGGCTGGAACAAGGCGTGACACCTCTGTTTACTGTCCCATGTGTCCTGACCAGCCTGGTCTATGCCTAGGGGAGTGTTTCCAGAGGTATCATGAGCAGATACACTTTTAGAGAGTAGGGAACTCCAAACATAGCAGTAGGCACACAAGGGTCTCTGTGCTATTTCACACTGGCGTGATGCGTTAGGGAAAATTGCCTAGCGAAAGTCACACTTTGCGGTCCCCCCCCTACGCCGGAAGTGCTTGACTTAACGCTAGTGCATGCCTACTGCCTACGTTACTGGGTGGCTTCTGTGGCAATTTGGGTCGGCCCGGAAGTCATGTTAGTCTACGGCGACGCAGTTACTTACTAGGCCGAATGCGATTACTGTCGAATGCTACTCTAGCGGTATTCTCTGAAGGTCTGTTTGGGGCGATGCGGTGCGCGCGACCCACCGGATACGCCAATATGCAGTGTGAACCCAGACATCAGGTTTCCAGAGACCCTAATACACAGTGCTGCCAGAAACCTCTCCTTTCACTTGGGACAAAGTGCATAATGTACTTCGCCACATCTCTGTGCGATTTGCACTTTGCATATTGTCCCATGGGGGACGAGAGGTTTGTCCTCAGAAAGGTAAGAAAAAAAAAAACAAATAAAAAAAACAGGTAAGCAAAAAAGTTAATGTTTGGTTCCCAATGTTAATGTTTGGGTTAAAAATGTTCATTAAAGTTTATAAAAGTTGATGTTGATGAAGTTATTGCTTTGCTGCTTGCTTGTTTTTTTTGTGTGTGTTTTTCTCTCTTTTTTCCATCCTTTACCCTTCCAGGTGGACCGACCGACCGACCAACCAGCTGCAGCACTGATGGTGCATCCTGACAGAAGCATTGTGTGTCTGTCAGATTACACACAAGTCGGTGCATGCAGCGCTGCAGGACGAGATTTCTCCTCTGCAGTAAAAAAGATACGTTTGCCGAGGCATATGAGCTGAGGGGTGGTGTTGGAGCTCCTATGCTTTGGCAAGCACTTTGTATCAAAAAAGAACTCTGGCAATGATTTGTTCATCCACATCGATCGGTGTGAATGGATAAATCGGCTTTGCCAGGGCATACGAGCTGAGTGGGTGGACGTTTTTGGGTGGCAGCTCCTATGTCCTGGCAGACGCCTTCCCCTCTTTTTTTTCACATTTTTTGGCAGATATTTTTTCATCCACATTGATTGATTGATTGACTGTCATTTTTCCTTTCAGCCCAGAGTGCAGTACCCGTATGCCCAAAATAAGGAGTATAGCAGAAACTCCTAATACTGGCCATACATGTAATGATTGCAGAGACCCTAAAATGCCAGGACAGACCCCACGAATGATGCCATTTTGGAAAGAGGACACCCCAAAGTATTACGTGAGGTGCATGGTGAGTTCATAGAATATTTTATTTTTTTGTCACAAGTTAGCAGAAATTGTTGTATGTTTTTTTTCACAAAATGTCATTTTCCGCTCACTTATGACAAAAATTTTTTTTTTCTATGAGCTCACCATGCCCCTCATGGAATACCTTGGGGTGTCTTCTTTCCAAAATGGGGTCATTTGTGGGCTTTGTTCACGGTCCTGGCATGTGGGGGGGTTGCTAAATTGTGAGCACCCCTGTAAAGCCTAAAGGTGCTCATTGGACTTTGGGCCCCTTTGCGCAACTAGGCTGCTAAAAAAGTGTCACACATGAGGTATCGCTGTACTCAGGAGAAGTAGTATAATGTGTTTTGGGGTGTATTTTTACACATACCCATGCTGGGTGGGAGAAATATCTCTGTAAATCACAATTTTTTAATTTTTTTACACACAATTGTCCATTTACAGAGATATTTCTCCCACCCAGCATGGGTATGTGTAAAAATACACCGCAAAACAAATTATACTACTTCTCCTGAGTACGGGAATACCTCATGTGTGGCACTTTTTTGCACCCCAACTGCGCTAAGGGGCCCAAAGTCCAATGAGTACCTTTAAGATTTCACAGGTCATTTTGCGACATTTGGTTTCAAGACTACTCCTCACGGTTTAGGGCCCCTAAAATCCCAGGGCAGTATAGGAACCCCACAAGTGACCCCATTTTAGAAAGGAGACACCCCAAGGTATTTACTTAGGAGTATGGTGAGTTCATAGAAGATTTTATTTTTTTGTCACAAGTTAGCGGAAATTGATTTTAATTGTTTTTTTTCACAAAGTGTCATTTTCCGCTAACTTGTGACAAAAAATAAAATCTTCTATGAACTCACCATACTCCTAACTGAATACCTTGGGGTGTCTTCTTTCTAAAATGGGGTCACTTGTGGGGTTCCTATACTGCCCTGGCATTTTAGGGGCCCTAAACCGTGAGGAGTAGTCTTGAAACCAAATTTCGCAAAATGACCTGTGAAATCCTAAAGGTACTCATTGGACTTTGGGCCCCTTAGCGCAGTTGGGGTGCAAAAAAGTGCCACACATGTGGTATCGCCGTACTTAGGAGAAGTAGTATAATGTGTTTTGGGGTGTATTTTTACACATACCCGTGCTGGGTGGGAGAAATATCTCTGTAAATCACAATTTTTTAATTTTTTTACACACAATTGTCCATTTACAGAGATATTTCTCCCACCCAGCATGGGTATGTGTAGAAATACACCGCAAAACAAATTATACTACTTCTCCTGAGTACGGGGATACCTCATGTGTGGCACTTTTTTGCACCTTAACTGCGCTAAGGGGCCCAAAGTCCAATGAGTACCTTTAAGATTTCACAGGTCATTTTGCGACATTTGGTTTCAAGACTACTCCTCACGGTTTAGGGCCCCTAAAATCCCAGGGCAGTATAGGAACCCCACAAGTGACCCCATTTTAGAAAGGAGACACCCCAAGGTATTTACTTAGGAGTATGGTGAGTTCATAGAAGATTTTATTTTTTTGTCACAAGTTAGCGGAAATTGATTTTAATTGTTTTTTTTCACAAAGTGTCATTTTCCGCTAACTTGTGACAAAAAATAAAATCTTCTATGAACTCACCATACTCCTAACTGAATACCTTGGGGTGTCTTCTTTCTAAAATGGGGTCACTTGTGGGGTTCCTATACTGCCCTGGCATTTTAGGGGCCCTAAACCGTGAGGAGTAGTCTTGAAACCAAATTTCGCAAAATGACCTGTGAAATCCTAAAGGTACTCATTGGACTTTGGGCCCCTTAGCGCAGTTGGGGTGCAAAAAAGTGCCACACATGTGGTATCGCCGTACTCAGGAGAAGTAGTATAATGTGTTTTGGGGTGTATTTTTACACATACCCGTGCTGGGTGGGAGAAATATCTCTGTAAATCACAATTTTTTAATTTTTTTACACACAATTGTCCATTTACAGAGATATTTCTCCCACCCAGCATGGGTATGTGTAAAAATACACCGCAAAACAAATTATACTACTTCTCCTGAGTACGGGGATACCTCATGTGTGGCACTTTTTTGCACCTTAACTGCGCTAAGGGGCCCAAAGTCCAATGAGTACCTTTAAGATTTCACAGGTCATTTTGCGACATTTGGTTTCAAGACTACTCCTCACGGTTTAGGGCCCCTAAAATCCCAGGGCAGTATAGGAACCCCACTAGTGACCCCATTTTAGAAAGAAGACATCCCAAGGTATTCAGTTAGGAGTATGGTGAGTTCATAGAAGATTTTATTTTTTGTCACAACTTAGCGGAAAATGACACTTTGTGAAAAAAAACAATTAAAATCAATTTCCGCTAACTTGTGACAAAAAAATAAAATCTTCTATGAACTCACCATACTCCTAACGGAATACCTTTGGGTGTCTTCTTTCTAAAATGGGGTCACTTGTGGGGTTCCTATACTTCCCTGGGATTTTAGGGGCCCTAAACCGTGAGGAGTAGTCTTGAAACCAAATGTCGTAAAATGACCTGTGAAATCTTAAAGGTACTCATTGGACTTTGGGCCCCTTAGCGCAGTTGGGGTGCAAAAAAGTGCCACACATGTGGTATCGCCGTACTCAGGAGAAGTAGTATGATGTGTTTCGGGGTGTATTTTTACACATACCCATGCTGAGTGAGAGAAATATCTCTGTAAATGGACAATTGTGTGTAAAAAAATCAAAAAATTGTGATTTACAGAGATATTTCTCCCACCCAGCATGGGTATGTGTAAAAATACACCCCAAAACACATTATACTACTTCTCCTGAGTACGGCGATACCACATGTGTGGCACTTTTTTGCAGCCTAACTGCGCTAAGGGGCCCTAAGTGCAATGAGCACCTTTAGGCTTTACAGGGGTGCTTACAATTTAGCACCCCCCAAAATGCCAGGACAGTAAACACACCCCATAAATGACCCCATTTTGGAAAGTAGACACTTCAAGGTATTCAGAGAGGAGCATAGTGAGTCCGTGGCAGATTTCATTTTTTTTTGTCGCAAGTTAGAAGAAATGGAATTTTTTTTTTCCCTTTTTTTTTGTCACAAAATGTCATTTTCCGCTAACTTGTGACAAAAAATAAAATCTTCTATGAACTCACCATGCCTCTCAGTGAATACTTTGGGATGTCTTCTTCCCAAAATGGGGTCATTTGGGGGATATTTATACTATCCTGGAATTTTAGCCCCTCATGAAACATGACAGGGGGTCAGAAAAGTCGGAGATGCTTCAAAATGGCAAAATTCACTTTTTGCACCATAGTTTGTAAACGCTATAACTTTTACCCAAACCAATAAATATACACTGAATGGGTTTTTTTAAATCAAAAACATGTTTGTCCATATTTTTCGCGCTGCATGTATACAGAAATTTTACTTTATTTGAAAAATGTCAGCACAGAAAGTTAAAAAAATCATTTTTTTGCCAAAATTCATGTCTTTTTTGATGAATATAATAAAAAGTAAAAATCACAGGAGCAATCAAATAGCATCAAAAGAAAGCTATATTAGAGAGAAGAAAAGGAGGTAAAATTCATTTAGGTGGTAGGTTGTATGACCGAGCAATAAACCGTGAAAGCTGCAGTGGTCTGAATGGAAAAAAAGGCTCTGGTCCTTAAGGGGTTTTATGACTGCAGTCCTTAAGTGGTTAAAGCAAGCCTGTGAATTTAAAAAAAAAAGTCAGATACTTACCTCAGTAGAAGGAAGCGCTGGTTTATTAACCATTGCGATGGGAAGAAAAAAAAAAAGTCAGCAAGTTTTTAGGATTTGTACTATATGTACCCACTTATCTATCATATCATCAAGTCACTTCAGGTATGCTTTAGTAACTTTGGACAAGAGTTTTTATACTACTGGGTTTAAAGGAAGGGGAGGTGAAAAATTCCCTCTCAGCAGATGAGCACCATCATCCAGTGTTCTCCCCAGGCTCTTTTAGCCGGGTGCTCCACCCGGCTATTTTTGGTGACCACCCGGCTGTTATCTGCTCACCTCCTCCTCTGCTATAAGCAGAGAAGTGCCAGTCCTCCATTCTCTCATCTTGCCCCACCCGGCTATAGTTTCATGCCACCCGGCTTGAAAATGTTTTTGGGGAGAACACTGATCATCTATAGCCGCACAGACAGAAACAGCAACCAAAAGATAAGCTGCTAAATAAAAAGTTGCTTAAAGGAGGAGCTGTCAGCCATACTATGCCAGGATACAAAAACACACATATAAGTAGATCAATACTAGCTCTACTTACATGATAGATGCACTGCACTGTCCACAATTTGTTTTCAGTGAATTTTATAAAATAAAAAAAAAGTAAATGCAGAGAATCCCGTTCCCTGGCAGAGGCCATCTTTA
Organism: Hyperolius riggenbachi; assembly: GCF_040937935.1. Classification (NCBI taxonomy): domain Eukaryota; kingdom Metazoa; phylum Chordata; class Amphibia; order Anura; family Hyperoliidae; genus Hyperolius; species Hyperolius riggenbachi. The sequence continues at coordinate 315,956,513 of NC_090651.1, forward strand.
CTCCCTCCCGCGAAGCCAATGCTGGCGTCATTTCCTCCCTTACCCCTCCTCCTCCCCACAGCAATAGCCAGCGCTACATTAGTGGCACCCCCGCATCCAGGAGAACCCCCAGCCCTGCTACCATATTAATAGGGATCCCCCCTGCATTTACCCTCAACCCTGCAGCATCCCCGCTTGTCTCCTAGCATAACAGTGCTTAGCAAGGAAGAATAAATGCAGCTCCATCGCCTGGAACCATGTTGAGGCGAATCTGTGTGCGCTGCATATATTCTTCCCCGCTAAGCTCTATAATGCTGCAGGACGAGCGCCAATGCTACAGTGTTGAGGGTAAATGCATGGGGAGACCCTATGGAAATGGTAGCAGGGCCGAGGGTCCCCATGGATGCGACCGGGCTGGAGTGCATGGAGGGGCGGACAGTGGCAAACATGGAGGCAGCCAATGAGAAAGGGATAGGCGTGACTGACACAGGCTGCAGCCAATCAGACTGAACTAGCTGTGTCTGGGGAGAAAAGTAAAGGAGAACTCCTTCCACCCCGCAACTTCTCTTTTGCGGCTAATTGCTGCATACTTTAGAGCTGGGGACATGAGGATTCATCTGTAATTTTAAAAAAGTAAGATTGGTTTTGAAGTTAGGCATTGTATTTTTAGCATCCTTTTTATCTGTATTGCAGATAGAAAAAGGGAATGGATTTTGGTTTTTATGCCTAATAGTTACCCTTTAAAACAAAACAACAACTTTTTAGTTTATCCTTTATTTTTCCTCCACTCTACAAATGGAGATGTACTAGTCCTCAGTGCCTTTCACGTGAATCTCACCTTCAGAAAAGCTCTACAAATTACTGTTGTATTTGAAAATCTCTCTCCATTCCTTTACCATCAGTTTGATGGGCATCTTACAGGTGATTACCACAGTGCCTGCCAGGAAAGGACTCCTCAGATTAACATGCAACTCTGGTGTTTAATGTTGGGATCAGATTCAGATCGCATAACACAAGGACAATTAGTCAATAACCACAAGGTAAGTACTGCAAAGAGATTGTGATACAATTTTCCCTGATTGCCAAAGTCCTACTTGCTGTATTTTTTGAAAAATAATAATAAATAAATCGCTGTGATGTTGCTGCAATTTTCATTCGAGTGAATAAGTGTTTTTCAAAAACACAAATAATAGAACAACAAGTGACCTGAAATAATTTTCAAGCATATCCGTTCACTAACAGTCAGTATGAATCAGTGGACACCTGCACAAACTTTGCAAAGTGGCCTGAAACAATCACCAGTAGTCATTTTTGGTGACCTTCCTTGCAAGTGCGTTCGGGCTTTAAAGAGAAACGAGCACCACTTTTTTTCTGGCTTCTAATAGCTATAGGAGCTACCATGTTCCCCCCTCCCCTTCTAGCTGCCCATTATTTGTCCAGAGAAAGGTGTGAAGATAACATCTGTGAGGTCTTTAAACTATTTGAAGCATAGTGTCCAATCTCTACACCCCCTGCTGATGAAAGCTTTTATTTGCTCTCTACTAATGTGTGCAATAAAATAATTACATCAGTCTTTATGTGCCTGAAACATCTGCGGTCAAGTAGGCCCCATGGAATTAGGGTAACAAAGTCCTGCTTGCTGTATTTTTGTATAACAAAGGCCTCTGCTAAACCTTAAAATGAACAGGTAAATTTTTTTTTTTTTCCAATAATTAGCCACATTGTTGACATGCATTTTTAATCTCCTAGAGATGCCCTAAATGATAAAATTGGTGCTTGGTTCACCTGAACAGCAAATGGTTTTCTTACAAAAATTGCATCTGCTCATTGCTGAGTTGCAAAATTACCCACACTGGTATTTTTTTATTTTTATTTTACCTGACTGTGGCTCTATATGGACTTTTTTTTGGTAATAGGTTTTAAATGCTTTCGGGTAGGGAGTGTCGTGACCAGTGCACAGACGCTGCACGGCGACCTGCGTCCTTGATCGTGAGCATGGCCGCTCTGCGCATTCACACTATAAAGTTGTGATGTTGTGTACATGTGTAGAACGCTTCTAGCCACAACGATCGCCGACCCTCCCGACCTGGAAGTAGCTTTGGGGGTTATTAAAGCATGACAGGGGGAGGGGTGGGCATGAGTACAGCATGGTACACATGCCTGCTCTCCCAGTTTTTAGCCATCACTGATTAGAGGCAACCACTCGATTCCTTTGAGTGACTCCGATAGCTCCGGGGGCAAGACTTTCAGCAGGTGTCCTGCAAAACTCTGCTCATACTTAGGCCAATCATGAAGCCTTCTTCAAAATGCAGCCAATCATGATAAACCACTCACATTTGTAATGTGCAGGGTACCGATAACAGGATTAGCACTCTCCTCTCCACTCTCCTAAGTTTTGCAACAAGTAGGCCTCTCTAAACTACACTACAAGTGAAAGTAGCCTGTACTGCGCTCCACAAGCTACCAGGAGCATCATCGCTAACACTGGAAGAGATACCCAGGAGTGCGTACAATCCTTTGGGAGGACTGTCTATGATGATACTTTATCAGTGATTACAAAGTGGAAGTAGTAACGGCTGCATCCTCTTGTTTACATTCACATTATTCCTCATTTTCCCCAGGCTGCTTATTTGTACAGTACTGTATATCCAGCACCTGGACCATTCTTCTTGTCTAACAAATGTTACCAAGAATCAACTCACAACCAGCCTGAAGAGAGCAGCTTACCATGGGTTTCACACTGGCATATGATGCATGCGCCACCCACTGTTTACTATATCCAGATTCAGCGTCACATAGGGTCCCAAAAAAAGTTTGCTATAACAAAAGTTTTATTATAGCCGGGCTTACTATGCCAAGTGTTGCTCTCATACACTTATAATAGAGATTGGCCCGGACCAGCGAGGTAGTTTACAATACCAGAATGTGTACCATACTTGAGTTTATTATAACGAGATGATACTGTATAAGTTGCTGTGATCTTCACTGAGTAAACTACACCCACACTATTCAGCCAAAGCTTTGTGCAGTAGGCACACGTAATACTGAGACGCACTGGCCATGCACGAATGACCAGGCTCCAGGGATTAAATAAGGACTCGTTTGTCATGAATATAACATCCTCTAATAGAGGGAAGCGTATGGAAGAATGACAGATGCTATTCTATAGCAGATAGAGGCTGCCACATTTATTTCATTTTAAACAATTGCAGTTGCCTGGGTGTCCTGCTGATCAGGTCAGCACCAGTAGTGTCTGAATCACACACCTGAAACAAGCATGCAGCTTTGTCACAAACATCTGATCTGCAAGCCTGGTAAGTGTCCACAGCTAAAAGGATTAGAGCAGGACTTCCAGGCAACTGGTATTGTGTAAAAGGAAATAAATATGGCAGCCTCCATATTCTTCTCACTTCAGGTTCTCTTTAAATAAGTGCTCTTCTTTGATTAAAAGCACTGCCTATATAGGAAAGGCAATACTACAGATATACACATCCAAGTACTCATTAAGAAACAGTGCTTCTGCTGTCGTCTATCACATGCTCAGTGGTGGGAAGGATGACAGCTTCTCTCCTGTAGACTCCTGCACAGTCATAGCTCACAACACCGAACAGCACTGACATATAAGAATGGCAGCTCTATGGATCCTGCCACAGCCTCTGTGTTAGGTGAGAATAAATTACAGGTCCTCTTCTGTACAGCCATATCTCACCTCTGAACAAGATAGCCCCCTACAATACAATGGCAGGTCAATGTATCCCTCCACAATACTGATCAGCACTGACAAACAAGAAAGGCAGGTCTATGGACGCCTCCACAACACTGATCAGCACTGACACACAACAATGGCAGGTCTATGGACGCCTCCACAACACTGAGCAGCACTGACACACAACAATGGCAGGTCAATGTATCCCTCCACAATACTGATCAGCACTGACACACAAGAATGGGAGGTCTATGGATGCCTCCACAACACTGAGCAGCACTGACACACAAGAATGGCAGGTCTATGGATGCCTCCACAACACTGAGCAGCACTGACACACAAGAATGGCAGGTCTATGGATGCCTCCACAACACTGAGCAGCACTGACAGACAAGAATGGCAGGTCTATGGATGCCTCCACAACACTGAGCAGCACTGACAGACAAGAATGGCAGGTCTATGGATGCCTCCACAACACTGAGCAGCACTGACACACAAGAATAGCAGGTCTATGGATGCCTCCACAACACTGAGCAGCACTGACACACAAGAATGGCAGGTCTATGGACGCCTCCACAACACTGATCAGCACTGACACACAACAATGGCAGGTCTATAAATCCCTCTACAAGGCTCTGAGCGCTCAGGGGAGAATGCCAGGTTCTCTTCTGTACAGTCTACCTCACCTGCACCAACAAGACAGCCCCCCACAACACTGACATACAAGAATGTCAGGTCTATGGATCCCTATATAAGCATGTGTGCAGCCAGGGGAGAATGACACTTCCTCCTCACCTGTCAACAAGATAGTGCCTTATAACACTGACATACAAGAATGTCAGGTCTATGGATGTCTACACAAGAATGTGTGCTGTCAGGGAAGAATGACAGGTACTCTTCTGTACAATCACACCTCACCTGCACCAACAAGACAGCCCCCCACCACACTGACATACAAGAATGGCAGCTCTATGGATGCCTCCACAACCCTCTGACAGGTCCTCCTCCCAGATGCAGTGGGGGGATGGGAGGCTCCCACACCCCATTGAAACTTCCCGGCAAGCAGACGAGCGCGCCCCGCCCTCCCCGCACTCACAGTTCCTGATGTCAGAGATGAAGACGGCCAGTCCCCGCATCCCGTCCCCCTTTGATACGGCCGGCATGGTGCTCGCGGTGTGTGAGCCGAGCTGGGCGGGGAAACTCTGCTCTGAGGAAGAGGGGGTGAGGCGACCAGGCAGACGTGACAGCGGCCAATTCCAGCCTCTCACTGACTTCTCCGCTGCGGCAGGGCGACCCCCGTCAGATTAATGGAACAGACCAGCGAGTGAGAGCAACGAGCTGACGGGGAACAGCAGGAAATCCGCCGCTCGCGCCTCTCCCGCCCCTCCTCACCGCTCATTGGACGACGGCTGGAACGTCTCGCTGGTGATTGGACGGATGCCTCGCCTGTCAAAGTACAGAGCTAAGGGAAGGGAGAAAGGGTGTGTCGTGGGAAATGACGTCGCCTGTCCAAGTTAGCACATTAGAATACGCGGCCGAGAGTCGCTCTAGGAGCCGCGTTCTATTGGCTAGGCGGGGCTGAGTGCCAGTACCTAATAGGACAAAGCGTCACGACGTGGGCGGGGCGTTTAGGCGGCTACGCCTCTGGTGTACCTTTGGAGCTAACGGTTTCGAGTGATGAATCTGATGACCTGTAGTTGTGGAGAATGATCAGCTGCTTTGACGTCACTGCAGCGGGGATACCCTTTAGGCAGACTGGCTGTAATGCATTTCCTCTAGTAGAAATCAATAAGGTTAATGGAAAAGCCAGTTGGTGGAACTGTATATGTTTGTATTAAAGGTGGCTGAGCAGCTACTTCTTGCAGCTGAGGTGAGAGGGATGTGGAGGCTGCCATATTTATTTCCTTTATAATAATACCAGTTTCCTGGCAGTTCTCCTGATCTGTAATACTTTTATCATTATACCCTGAACAAGCAATTAGCAGATTAGGTACTCTGACTCAACTGGCTCTTTTTCCTTAAAGAAAACCTGAACTGAAAATTAAGGCTGCTTTCACATTGGGACGTTACAGGCGCACGTTAGAGCAGCCGGTAACGCACCCCAACGCACAGCAATGAAAAATCAATGGGCTGTTCACAGTGCCCACGTTCAGTGGCGTAGCTAAGGAGCTGTGGGCCCCGGTGCAGGTTTGACAATGGGGCCCCCCCAAGCACTCTATACATAACAATTGATACGGCGCACCAAAACCTGCCAATGGCAACTACAGTGTCAGAGGTGCAAGAAAAGCATGGGAAACAGTTTCTTAAGGATTACCAGTATTCAAAGTATCTATAGAAGTCATTATTATGGGCACAGGACCAATAGAGAGCTAATACTGTAGTTGGGGGAGGGCCCTTTGGGGCCCCTCTGGCCCAAGGGCCCCGATGCGGTCGCTACCTCTGCAACCCCTATTGCTACGCCCCTGCCCACGTTGCGTTACATTGTAACGCAGCACGTCTACATAACGTACTGCATGCAGTACTTTACGACTTTGCACATGCTCAGTAGGTTTTTTTTTTTCATTTTATGGGCGGGGAGAGGCCACTACGTAGCCAGGCACATGGCTACTTATTATTCACTGCACTTGCAGTGTTTACATCCTGGAGCGGCCACGGATGCGTGGGTATGCGAACTAGCGACAGCGACCTACACTTCAGTGCACTGTGTTTCCGGCGGGGGGGAGGAACGTCGGCGACAGCTTCCGTCGCATGCCTAATCCCTCATCCTCAGTGTGTATGCGGAGGGAACTGGCGACGAGCTGTCGTCGAACTGTTGCGCACACGCTCCCGTGTGCTAGCCACCAGCTACATTTGTAGCTGGTGTGTATGGGCCATTAAAGGGACTACGGGCAGTGCCTGTGGGTATGCCTTTAAGCATACCCACAACTAATTATTTACATCCTCCCATCTACCAGCATGATGTTTGTAATTATATCCCCCTGGGTTCCTTATATTTCATTGCATTGTCCTGAATCGAGCTGCCGACTTTGGAGAAAAGTCGTCCTGTGTAATACAATGTAACTATGGAAATATGCATATCATTTTGAAGCTCTCTTTCTCTTCTTTCCAATGATAGATAAACTGCCACCCTAGATAAACTGCCACCCTACGCCTTTTAGTTTTTGTTATTTTCGCGATCGAAACTGCCGTGGGCGTGATTGCGATCGCGAAAATAGCGAAGACTAAAAGGCATAGGGCAGCGGTTTATATATCATTGGAAAGAGGAGAAAGAGAGCTTTAAAATGATATGCATCTTTCCATAGTTACTGCATTGCTCAGAGTCCCTTTAACCATTATACCATCCAGCCACCGATGACAGGATGGCGAGGGCTGGTTTATGTGCCCCTTTGACTCTGAATGGGGGCCCCAAGCGATTGCTTTTTTTGCCTGGTCAGTAATCCGGCCCTGGCTGGCAGGACCACGTGGTGCGGAGAGCTCCGCTCACGTGGTCTCCGCAGTGCCTCCGACAGAGCAGGCGCACCAAGAGCTGCTTGTAACGCAGCTCTTGGTAGCGTCCTGCTCCAACACCACCAGGCGTTGCGTTAGGGGCACGTTATGTGCCCTATAACCTCCCCTAAGCGCAACGTCCTGGTGTGTAAGTAGCCTAAAAGTCAAACTAAACATACACAAGTCATATTTCCCTACCGTGTAGTCAAATCAAATATAGCTTTATTGGCATGACCAAGCTTCAATACAGGCATTGCCAAAGCAGGGGGAATGAGGGACATGGGATGGGGTGGGGATGCAGTGAGTTAGTAGTTCGTGGACATTTTGTGGGGGGGGGGAGTTTACAGTTCATTTATGCTCCTCTCAGTCTGTGGCATGCTGTGACATAGTGTGCAGCGATTGTCACTAAGGATTTCTCTTCTCTTAGTAGAGTCTACTCGTCAATCTCTTTCTCCTCTCCCTCGTCCTGGTTGTCCACTGTGATCAAGGGAATTCTTCGTCCTCCATTTTGAAAATGGCCATTACCCCATAACAGCTTCCTGGTCAGCACACTGTTAAACTGTAACATCGCCCACTAGAGCCATAGGGAAACATGGACATTACCTGACAGATAACTGACAGCAACTGATATATTTTAGTTCTGACAAAATGTCAGAACTGGAAGGGATCATTGTCAGAAGAAAATGTTCGCGCTTCTGAGAGGAACTAATGGCAAGGTAACTATGTATGTTAGTTTGAAGTTACCTCATGTGTTTATTTGAAATATTTTTACTCAGTTCAGGTTCCCTTTAAAATGTACCACAGAGGTCAATGTAAACAGATTTTTTTTATTTACTCGGGGCTTCCTCCATCCCCACCCATAAGCACCGATACGTCCCTCGCAATCAGCTCCGGTATCTGGCCTAGTGTCAGCTGGTGTCCTCTGTGCATGCGTAGAAGACCATTGCTGATGTCACTAAGCCAGACTGGAGGCGACTGAGCCAGATTGCGGAGGACCACCTAACACCAATTGGCGCTAAGTCCTGGGCGAGGTAATTAGGAGGGATTGTGCACATCCCCACTTGAGGGATGAATCTCCACTCCGTCAACAGTCTGCCAGCGGCAATCGCCGATAGTAGACTGCAAAAAAAATGGCAGTTTCTTTTGCTTGTACAGCGCTGCGATCTACAGCAGCGCTGTACTGGGGACAGCCCTGTCACTCGGTCCCCTCGAGTGGCAGGGAAAGAGATCCCTCTCATAGGCTGATGTCTATGAGAGGTGATCTCTTGGCGTCAGGAGGAGGGAAAATAAATAGTCAATTTGATAAAAAAACAACAATTGAATTAATTGAAAAAACAAACGAATTCCTGCAGCAACGATCAGAGCCCACAAACAGAAAGCTCTGTTGGTGGGCAGAAAGGGGGGGGATCTATTTAAGTGCTAAAGGTGGCCACTAATGATCCAATCTTTTTCATCCAATCTTACCATTTCTATGTAATATAAGGGACTGCCTATAGTATCCATTCAATATATTCACTCAGTTTACTCTTCTACTACAGAGATTTGGTAAGATTGGATGAAAAAGATTGGATCATCAGTGGCCACCTTAAGTTGTATGGCTCTGCTTTGAGCGGTTAAAGCTGCAGAGCACTGAATAGTAAAAAACAGTCTGGTCACTAGGGGGTATAAGCCTGTGGTCCTGAACTGGTTAATGAAGAACTGGGTCATCACTGCTGAACCGTCGCCTCCCTCTGTCCCCCTCATGTCTGCTTAGGGATGACAGATGATTGCCAAGTGCGACTGGTGGCGCCGTAGTATGGCAGCCTCGGATCTTGGCTTTTGGACATTATCCCCCCCGACCTTCCAGAGCCTGTATGAGCCAAACCCAATTCCGGGTACAACTCCCCCCATTTGTATTTGGCGCAATAAATGATTCTGATTATTGATTCTGATATGCTGGGCCACGGTGTTCAATCAAGCAGGCCAGGGGGGCCGCACACTCAAAGGTAGAATAAAGCCTTGTTTATTCACAAATTGTGACAATAGTACATTCACAAAGACCAATGGCCGTTTCGGACCCCTAAGAAGTCCCCTTTGTCGAGGTAACAGAACAGAATGGTTACCTCAAGGAATAGTGCATGCTGCCTTCTTCCACATTATTTACCCCAAGAAACTGTTATTACTTGTTTTGTTAACTATCACAAAGGTTACCTCAAGCTTTCAAGAACTGACACTGGTCCTTCCTTCTCTCACAATGCGTTGAGCAAGAATAGGCGGATTGTCCTTACATGTATCATAAGTATCACTTCTCCCTCATCTGATCTAAGGCAACACCATTTTGGACTGCACACTTAATATTAGCGCATCGCACCACAGAAATCAGCATTCTTATGACCCTCTGCCATGGGGCGGTGACAGGTTGATATGCATAGCAAATATGCAGGGTCTAAAACTAATACTGCAAAGCAGTTGCCCTGCAGGGCTTAGTTCATGCTGCAATAGCACTATCCAGGAGCACCACGGGGAGGCTCCCCAATGCCCCCAACCGGGGAGCTGTGGGCTTCCAAGCCCTCTCACTGCTCAGAAACAGCGGCACCCCGGAGGGAGAGGCTGGGAGGTGCAGGCGACCCCTCCAAGCGTGGCCAGCGCCGGGAAGAGCCGCTCGCACCCACCTTCCAAAATTTAAAAGCAGGCACTTACCTTTACATCCATTGCATTCTGCTAAATTAGCACAACTTGGGAGCAACACATGAGAAAGGAGTGAAGCATGGGCCACTCCAAGCTTTGGAACTCAGGGCTGGCTTTTACGCAATACTCCAGAGGGGGGGGGGGGGGAAGGACAGGCGCAGACAGCTCGCTCCAGGGCTCTCACCACCTAGAACAAGCCATCCACCACCCTCTCCAAGCAGTGAGAGGGCTTGGAGCCCTGAGGCTCCCCAGTTGTATGGGGCACTGATCTCCCCCCCCCCCCCCCCCGCTCAGTGAGGTACTCCTTGCTAGACAGGAAGTACTTCACTGGGATTTTTGTTGGTCCATGCATGCGCACTGCGACACACCCCACTCTGTCTTCACACTTACTGTGTCGCCCATTGACTTCCACTACCCCAGGCACTGTGTGTTAAGTATGGGGCTTGCGGTGTTGTGCTGCAGGCCGTGCAGCAGGACTAAGGCCTCGTTCACATCATACGTGCTTCCGTGCGGATATGGAAGCGCGTATGATGTTCTGAAACGCAGGAACAGCAGAAGGGCATAGACAGCCCTTCTACCGTTCACATCTACTGCGCTGCGCAGCAGTACGATGCGCTGGGAAGCGCTTGCGTACTGCTGCCTGCATTTTGCCCGCAAGCGCAGAGCTGATCCCATCACTGTCAATGGATGGGATCAGCAGCGGGCAGTGGCGCAGATGGCGTGCGATCATACACGTTGCGTTCGGATCGCACGGCCATCTGCGCTAGTCAGATGTGAACGAGGCCTAACACTTCTGGCACAATGCAACACGCGCAGTAAGTGTGAAAGGACCCAATGGATTGAATTGCTGTTGCGTTACTCTGTGGTAAAAAAAAGGGTAAAGAAACACACACTTGCAATGCAATTGTAAAAGGGGCCTTATTGCAACCGAATATCTGCATAAACTTAGACATAAGTCAGCAAAGCAGTTCACACCATGGGCTTGATTCACTAAACCGTGATAACTCAAATGTCACACCTTATCAAAGATCACACCTTATCATTGATCACACCTTATGAAAAGATATCACACCTTATCAAAGTTAACACGGCTTATCAGAGTAGCATAGCGAGTGCTACGAACGTATGCCTGCTAATTGGCAATGGCACTCGTCCTGCCCTGAGCTCCTGCGGGTTCATAGCACTCGCTATGTTACTCTGATAAGGCGTGTTAACTTTGATAAGGTGTGATATCTTTCTTTTCATAAGATGTGATATTTGAATGATCACGGTTTAGTGATCAAGCCCAATGGTTGTAGCAATCACCCCTGCGACCCCTGCAGGTGGGCCCAGAGGCTTTGGGGGCCCTTCCACCTCCCTCTTCCGAACCGCAAGTGCAGCCAATTAGCAAAAAACCCTCCCTATTCGTTCACAAAAACCGTGTGCAGTAGCGGGTGTCATTTTTCCTGCTAGCAGACGCTGCTTCACAGCAGAATATTTTCTGCTGCCATTCGCCGAGTCTTCCAATCCAGTGGGGTTCGGGGACCAAGGGGACTCCATGCTATCATTTTTGCAGAGGGCCCTATTAAGTCTAGTTACGCCTCTGGTTCACACTTACCCATGCTAATTCCGATTGCGATTTTCCATGTTTTTTCTGATGCACAATTCTGCCTTTTGAAAATTGTTTTTGTGTATTTTCCTCTTCTTTTCCCTTCCTCTGCGGTTTTGCAAATTTTGTTTACGTTTGTATGCAAATGTGCATGCATACCGTTGAAGGTAATGTGCTTGAAAATGTATCTAATTAACTTCAAAACCGCCTGCCATTTTTTTACATGAAAATTCACATTTTCTGCATTTCCATTGGCAATAAGCACTGCTGCTCATTTTCAGAAATGCAGAATAATCATGCAATGCAAACACACAATAAAAAGAAAAATGCGGGTTAAATACAAATCCGTTGAACTAAATTAGACAAATGTGAATTCGCAATAAGTGCTTGTTCACACTACAAGAGCTTTTTAAGCGCTGGTGATTTTGAAAAGCTCTTGCTAATGCAATACTATGGGGGATTTTTACAAAATCACATTGCTGCAGTGAGAACACACACATAGGATAACATTAGCAAGAGCTTTTAAAATGACAAAGCGCTTAAAAAAGCTCCAGTATTGTGAACAAGGGCTGCCTCTTTTCCATGGACTGTTGAGCTGTGTGCTCAGCAAGCAGTTACCAGGCAGCAGCAAGCAGTTGTTATAGTTTGAGAGGCATTTCACTGCCTCTCAACACTCTGTGGAAAAGAGGCCAAATTCTGTTGAGTGTGCAGCTTGCAGAAAGGCCATCTGCTGGTGAAGAGTGGAAATACAACAGTCTAGGCATAAAGTTCCATCAGCAGGAAACGGAGTAGCAGCTATAGTATTGTCCAAAACAGCTTGCAGAAAGCCACCTGCAGGTGAGGGTAGGAAGTATGAATGTTCAGGTGCACAGTGCCACCTGCAGGTGAGGGTAGGAAGTATGAGTGTCCAGGTGCACAGTGCCACCTGCAGGTGAGGATAGGAAATATGAGTGTCCAGGTGCACAGTGCCACCTGCAGGTGAGGATAGGAAATATGAGTGTCCAGGTGCACAGTGCCATCTGCAGGTGAGGGTAAGAGGTATAAGTGTCCAGGTGCACAGTGCCACCTGCTGATAAGGGTAGGAAATATGAGTGTCCAGGTGCAAAGTGACACCTGCTGGTGAGGGTAGGAAGTATAAGTGTCCAGGTGCACAGTGCCATCTGCAGGTGAGGGTAGGAGGTATAAGTGTCCAGGTGCACAGTGCCATCTGCAGGTGAGGGTAGGAGGTATAAGTGTCCAGGTGCACAGTGACACCTGCTGGTGAGGGTAGGAAATATGAGTGTCCAGGAGCACAGTGCCACCTGCAGGTGAGGGTAGGAAGTATAAGTGTCTAGGAGCACAGTGCCACCTGCAGGTGAGGGTAGGAAATATGAGTGTCCAGGTGCACAGTGACACCTGCTGGTGAGGGTAGGAAGTATAAGTGTCCAGGAGCACAGTGCCACCTGCAGGTGAGGGTAGGAAATATGAGTGTCCAGGTGCACAGTGACACCTGCTGGTGAGGGTAGGAAGTATAAGTGTCTAGGAGCACAGTGCCACCTGCAGGTGAGGGTAGGAAATATGAGTGTCCAGGTGCACAGTGACACCTGCTGGTGAGGGTAGGAAGTATAAGTGTCCAGGTGCACAGTGACACCTGCTGGTGAGGGTAAGAAGTATAAGTACGTCATTGGTCTTGAGAAAGTCAGAAGGATCTGATGAAACGCGTAGACCTTTTTATTCCGGCCAGGCCACCGTAACCAAGCAGAGACGTCATCCACCCCGGATAAGCTATACTCCGAGGCACACCGAGATACGCTACGCACAGGGGGAGATTGCCATACAAACCTCTGGCAGAGCAGGGACGCCCGCACGCCCTGCAATACATAAGAGGCACTGGAATTTACTGGCATATCCCTGGGTGCGGCAAGGAACGGAAACGGAGAAAGGGAGATATCACCAGTGGGGTGAACAAGATTGCGGTGGGCCAGAGCCAAGAACATTTCACTAGCGGTGGTGGAAGCCGGCAGCATTATAAGGAAAGATATTCAGAAAAAGGTGGTCCGCATCCAAAGTTCTCCACAAACAGTAATGTCTTTATTTGGGACTTATCCCTACAGCCAAAACAGGTACAAAAGCTGACATGTTTCGGGCATGCGGCCCTTAATCATAGCTTACACACACATAGCTCTTGCCTCTCAATTTAAAATGCTCGGAAAGGTGACACACCCTAGTGTGGCAGAGGCCCAACCCCTCCTAGGAGGAGCCAAACACATAAAAGTAGCCGCACTTAAGGTAGTCACCATCGCTTTATAAATGAACAACATTTAAAAGAGATAAAATTTCCAAAATGTATAAAACCAAGAAGTAAATAAGGAACAATCAAAAGGAAATAGGAGTACCTGATGTCATACAAAATAATTTAGTTCGTTCTGTTATGACAAAATATCCCATGAACCCATTACTAACAGACATAGCCACCCACAACATGTAAGCATAACAGGAGTGTGAGTCAAATTTGGTGGATGGCTCAGTTCGTAACCAAAGCTAGATCCCATCTTGCGTTGAGTCCTTTCGGGGCTCTAGTCCCCAGACGAAATATCCATAAGGCCTCCCTTCTGCGAATAGCTGCCAGTAGGTCCCCTCCTCTTTTTGGCAAAAATACCCTCTCTATGCCCTGGAAGGAGAAGCCAGACATATCACTACCATGTGAGTTTCTAAAGTGTTTGGCAACATTCGAGATATTCCTGGTGGACCAGGACGCCCCCAAATAATGTTCGGAAATTCTAGCCTTTAAGGGTCTGGTGGTGCATCCCACGTACTGTACTGAGCATAAAGTGCATGTAACCATGTAGATGACATTGCTGGTATTACAATTAATGTAATGTTTTAATGCACATCTATAACCGTTAGTTAGAGACTCAACTACCCGTGTTCTGTGGTGCACTACACAGTAATGGCATGAGGGGATACCACACCTATAAGAACCCTTAGTAGTGAGCCAAGTGGGGGGTCTGTCTGTGGAGCAAAATAGGCATTTTGGAGGCAGATGACGATTTGCAGCCTTTTCTACGGGAAGGTGTTAAATTCGCCAGTAGGCGAGCACCAACACTTGGGAGCACTTTGTCTCCGAGCCTATTTTGCTCCACAGACAGACCCCCCACTTGGCTCACTACTAAGGGTTCTTATAGGTGTGGTATCCCCTCATGCCATTACTGTGTAGTGCACCACAGAACACGGGTAGTTGAGTCTCTATCTAACGGTTATAGATGTGCATTAAAACATTACATTAATTGTAATACCAGCAATGTCATCTACATGGTTACATGCACTTTATGCTCAGTACAGTACGTGGGATGCACCACCAGACCCTTAAAGGCTAGAATTTCCGAACATTATTTGGGGGCGTCCTGGTCCACCAGGAATATCTCGAATGTTGCCAAACACTTTAGAAACTCACATGGTAGTGATATGTCTGGCTTCTCCTTCCAGGGCATAGAGAGGGTATTTTTGCCAAAAAGAGGAGGGGACCTACTGGCAGCTATTCGCAGAAGGGAGGCCTTATGGATATTTCGTCTGGGGACTAGAGCCCCGAAAGGACTCAACGCGAGATGGGATCTAGCTTTGGTTACGAACTGAGCCATCCACCAAATTTGACTCACACTCCTGTTATGCTTACATGTTGTGGGTGGCTATGTCTGTTAGTAATGGGTTCATGGGATATTTTGTCATAACAGAACGAACTAAATTATTTTGTATGACATCATGTACTCCTATTTCCTTTTGATTGTTCCTTATTTACTTCTTGGTTTTATACATTTTGGAAATTTTATCTCTTTTAAATGTTGTTCATTTATAAAGCGATGGTGACTACCTTAAGTGCGGCTACTTTTATGTGTTTGGCTCCTCCTAGGAGGGGTTGGGCCTCTGCCACACTAGGGTGTGTCACCTTTCCGAGCATTTTAAATTGAGAGGCAAGAGCTATGTGTGTGTAAGCTATGATTAAGGGCCGCATGCCCGAAACATGTCAGCTTTTGTACCTGTTTTGGCTGTAGGGATAAGTCCCAAATAAAGACATTACTGTTTGTGGAGAACTTTGGATGCGGACCACCTTTTTCTGAATATTGTTCCAGTGTATAGGCCCGGCTGCCTATGGTCCTGCACCCTCCACCACAGTGCAGCTGAGCGGTGACTTTCTTTTTTCTTTCTATTATAAGGAAAGCTAAGTCCCGGGCAGCGTGAGTAAAAGCATGCTTTAAAGAGGAACTCCAGTGAAAATAATGTAGTAAAAAAAGTGCTTCATTTTTTACCATAATTATGTATAAATGATTTAGTCAGTGTTTGCTCATTGTAAAATCTTTCCTCTCCCAGATTAACATTCTGACATTTATTACATGGTGACATTGTTACTGTGGGCAGGTTATTTAGCTGTTTCTAGCTGCTCTGTCTGTTAGACAGCTAATAACAGCTATTTCCTGTCTCTGAACATTGTTACATTGTAGCAGTTTGCCAGCAGTACCGCGGTCTTCAGAGCCTCTTGTGGGAGGGGTTTCAGCACAAAATCAGTCACACAGCGCCCCCTGATGGTCTGTTTGTGAAAATCATTGTCTTTCTCATGTAAAATGGGGTATCAGCTACTGATTGGGAAAAAGTTCAATTATTGGTTGGAGTTTCTCTTTAAAATCAAAAGACATAAGAGTGTCACATACTGCAGTATGAACATTAAGTGCATGATTGATCAATCATAGAGCCACCTACCAACGGACTCTATAGCTGAGGGTCAGTGCTAATCCATGAGCAACAAATGGTTAATGCTTGATGGGGAATCCACATATAAAAGGGATTGGTGCAATAGCTTGGGGAAAGGGGTTGATTTTTTGTATTGTGTGACAAATTGATTTTATCAATACAACAGTCATTAATCAAATTCACCCAGACTCCAGGTGTCATAATTTATTAAGAGGAATATTGTGTGCAGCACAAACAATAGGAATATTAATATAAGAAGTATAAGTGTCCAGGTGCACAGTGCCAACTGCAGGTGAGGGTAGGGAGTATAAGTGTCCAGGTGCACAGTGCCATCTGCAGGTGAGGGTAGGAAGTATAAGTGTCCAGGAGCACAGTGCCACCTGCTGATAAGGGTAAAAAATATGAGTGTCCAGGTGCACAGTGCCACCTGCTGGTGAGGGTAGGAAGTATAGGTGTCCAGGTGCACAGTGCCACCTGCTGTTAAGGGTAAGAAGTGTGTGTCCAGGAGCACAGTGCCACCTGCTGGTGAGGGTAGGAAGTATGAGCGTCCAGGTACACAGTGTCATCTGCAGGTGAGGGTAGGAAGTATAAGTGTCCAGGTGCACAGTGCCATCTGCAGGTGAGGGTAGGAAGTATAAGTGTCCAGGTGCACAGTGCCATCTGCAGGTGAGGGTAGGAAGTATAAGTGTCAAGGAGCACAGTGCCACCTGCTGGTAAGGGTAGGAAGTATGAGTGTCCAGGTGCACAGTGCCACCTGCTGGTAAGGGTAAGAAGTATGTGTCCTGGAGCACAGTGCCACCTGCTGGTGATGGTAGGGAGTATGAATGTTTAGGTGCATAGTGCCACCTGCTGGTGAGGGTAGGGAGTATGAACGTCCAGGTGCACAGTGCCACCAGCAGGTGAGGGTAGGAAGTATAAGTGTCCAGGTGCACAGTGCCACTTGCTAGTGAGGGTAGGAATTATAGTTGTCCAGGTGCACAGTTCCACCTGCTGGTAAGGGTAAGAAGTATAAGTGTCTAGGAGCACAGTGCCACCCGCTGGTGAGGGTAGGAAGTATGAGTGTCCGGATGCACAGTGCTATCTGCTGGTGAGGGTAGGGAGAATGAATGTCCAGGTGCACAGTGCCACCTGCTGGTGAGGGTAGGGTGTATGAGCGTCCAGGTGCACAGTGCCACCAGCAGGTGAGGGTAGGAAGTATAAGTGTCCAGGTGCACAGTGCCACCAGCAGGTGAAGCAGGACTTTTGAGGTGGTGGGGAGCAGTGGATAGGGAGTAATGTCAGTGTTGGAATTCGACATAGCGTATTCAAAATACCTGAGCACTCCTGTCTGCCTCTGTTCTGCACCGATCAAGCAGACAGGGTCTGGAGGAGTTCACTGGCTTGCAAGTAACATTGCATTTCAGTGAGCAGCGGCAAACGGGAGTATTCCAGTATTTCAAATCGACTATGTCGAATTTGAACACCAACACTAATAGGGCGGCCCAACTGTGTGCCTCCCTCCCATGCCGAATAGCACAGCAGTGCTATAAGTATCTTAGCTTTTTGGTAGCCTGGATCAGATCCGTCCTTTATTCCAGCCACCCGCTCCTACTTGCCTTACTCCTGGTCTTCTGCATGTTGCATGACAACCCAATATCAGAATGGGGGTGGCAAAAAACAGATGTAGCAGGGAGGGAGGGATTCGTTCTGGTTATGGATGATCAATGTGATGCGAATAATTCAGAGTTGATGCAAGATTATGTACATTTTGTATGCAAATTTGCACAGCTTGAAAACGGACCAAACACGTCCCACCAAGGTTTAAATTGATTGGTCCATTTTCAAGCTGCATATATTTGCATTCATAATCCTGTATGCACTCAGAATTCTATGGATCTTATTGATCATTCCTAGTTCTGGTGCCGGAGAAGGTAATATGCTTCTTGCACCTCTGCAGGCAGGAGGGAGACAATCACATGGCTGAAATAAATATGTAATGTCAGTGAGAATGGTGGCTGCACAAACAGGAAGGGGTAATAGTGGCCACAGATGTTATGATGGACAGGGGAACGGTGACCACATATGCTATGGGGGTTGAGGGGGACACTTTATGGCTTTTAGGGGAATGGATGGCTGTCCATGCTGGAGAAGGGAAGCCGGGAATGTAAGACACATGCTGTAGAATATAGGGTTACCCTATGTGTACTAGTGCCTGGTTCATATCAGAACATGGCAAGGACTGCAGACATAATCCCGAATCAGAGTTTGAACTGTTGTAAAAAAGGACTCCCAGGATATACTAAATATATATTAAAATTATATACATATTTATATACATTATATACATATTTCTCACTGCAGATGCTGTACAGATGGTAATTATCTTTTCAGCAACCTAACTATGTATTGTAGTCTTGAGACGAAAAAGAGCTCAAAGACACCGGGAGCCTGATCTGGTGTAGTATGTAAATGTAAATAGAAGGAAATAAATGGTAGTATTAATATACAATACTCAGAAAAGAGGGTTGCTAGGAAAGCAACCACTAAAAGAGTATGAGGGGAAGTGCTGTCCCTCTCGGGCCTTTGCGGGGATTGGTCAGTTGCTACTCCAGTAAAAAGCTGGCTAGATAACTCCAAAAGCAGGTGTCCCTTGCCAACGGGATAGACTATGTCAATCAATAGGTAGGAGGTGACCAATTGTAGATCAGAAGAAGCAAAAAAACAACAAATACATATACTGGGGTCCTACCTTCAAAGGAGGACTCACTTGGAACTTCAAAGGTAACTTCATTATAGCACTGGACAACGCGTTTCACTGCCACAAGCGGGCGCCGGAGACTGATACAGGCCTCCTGATCGCACGGCTACTGTCTGAGGAAGCCGATTGTGGCGGTGAAACACGTTGTCCAGTGCTATAATACAGTTACTTTTGGTGTTCCAAGTGAGTCCTCCTTTGAAGGTAGGACCCAAGTTTATATATTTGTTGTTTTTTGATTCTGCTTATCTACAATTGGGCGCCTCCTACCTATTGATTAACTACGTGTTGATATAAATTGCAAACTTTGCAAAATGATTTTTTTTTGTTTTTAGGTCCATTTCAGGCTTGCAGAGGCTCTTCTGTTTTCCAGCCTTAGTAAAATAACCTCAGTGAAATGCAGCGAGTAAAATTTATGTGGAGAAAAAAGGGGCAGGGGACAGTGTGTACTCCCTATTCTCTCCATCCAAAGCTTCTCTCTGGAATGTAGAAGATGTAACAGCTGTCCTGGTATAGGTTCAGGCACACTGCTGAGTCACAGGGAAACTATGAGTTCCTAATAACTGCTTATTGGGAAATGTTTTCCTCCACTCAGCACTATTTAAATGTTCTGCAGTTTTCATGTGACAGCCTTTTCCATGTTCAAGAAAAATCTAATGAATTTACTTTACAACTGACCTACAGGGAGGAAATAAAAAGCCTGAAAGCATTTAAGTGGTGCTGCGTTATATGCGGGTGTTCAGGAGGGTATAAATAAGGAATAACTTTACTGAAAAATAGTAGTGCAGGCTCCACAATGAGCCTGCCGGTCAGCATCTTTACTACTCACAGACAAGAAAAAACTAGACCGCACCAACTGCCATTATCTATAACTACACCCCATAATAATGCGATAAGCTAATGGGTTATTTTTTCCCCATATAGATATACATATGCACAGAGGTAGATACTGGTTGATTGGCAGTTGGAAACAGCCGTTATTTTCCACAATGCAACAAGGCTCACAGAAAGGAAACGGTCATGACCATGGTCCTGACATCACACTGTGGGAGGGGCTACACCACAATATTAGACAGACAGACTCCCCTGACAATATATTTGAGAAAAGGTAAAGATTTCTCATGGGAAATGGGGTATCAGCTGCTGGATGAGATGAAGTTAAGTCCTTGGTTACAGTTCCTCTTTATAGATGGTCGCAAGTGGTCTTACCAGCCAGTCATCTAGTGTCCCCATTCCCGATTGCAACAAATCATAAAATCTGCTTGTATTTTCCAAATACATTAAAACCTTAGCTTGAGAGTAACTTGGTTTAAAGGGACCCCGAGCAGTAATTAAAATCAAAACTTTCACTTACCTGGGGTTTCCTCCTAACTCTGAACCGCGCATGTGTAGTACTATCACGCTGGCTACTATGATGACGCTGAGCGGCCAGCGCGATGACGCGAAGAGGGTGCCAAGGATTCAAAACTAGTGTTGCCCAACACCCGGCCCGGGTGTTGCCGGCAACGGAGCCGCCAGCGGGACCCGCAGAAGAGTCAGGACAGCGAGGGACCTCGCAACCTACGGTGGGCTGGAGGAAGCCCCAGGTAAATGAAAGTTTTGATTTTAATTACTGCTCGGGGTCCCTTTAAGAGCGCTTTGCAAGACAAACACAATTTTTAATATGATACACAAGCACAGAACATATACACGCGTCATGTCATCACCATTGAGTCAATGGTTCTTCTCTCTTTGACGCTGCAGGATTGTAATTCATTGTACTTAATCTGAGTGTAAGGACTGTACAATGTCACATTTCTGTAAAATCCTCACAAGTAGGCATAAGCAACTGTCACTGGATAAGTGCCATTTTTATTTCCTTTTGAGCAATACCAATTGCTGCTGATCCTCTGCCTCTATGAGCCGGTTTGCACTGGCCGCATTGCAGCTGTGCAATGTGATCATCACACCGCATACACCCGCAGGCACTTCTGGTCATGCCGAGGTGCGGCTCAATACAATCCCTATGGGACTCGGATGCAAACTGCGGCTAACTACTGCATGTCACCCATAAATTTAGCTGCATCGTGACCGGAAAGTTGCGTCAATGGAAACAGTTTGATTGACAAACATTGCATGCAATGATTTCACTGCACCGCTTGTAGTGGAAACGAGCCCTATTATTTTTAGCCATAGACCCTGAACAAGCATATGAAGATCATCAAAGTACTAAAAAGTATGTGAAAAAGTACTATGAAAATTATTGAGTATTTTCTTGCTTGCTGGTGGTTTAAAAGGCATTTTATTGACAAGTTTGAAAATTTCACCTAGGAGAAAACTCAGGAGAAAATGTGAATTGCATATGGGTCCAGGTGTTTCTGACATTATTGTCAGATCTGACAGGATTATCTGCATGCTTGTTTCTGGTGTAATTCAGACACTACTGCAACCAAATAGACCAACAGGGCTACCAGGCAACTGGTATTGTTTAAAAGGAAATAAGTTTGGCAGCCTCCATATTCTTCTCACTTCGGTTGTCCTTTAAAGTGATCTTGAACTCTTGCACAGGACACAAGGAAAATCGAGAAAATGCACCGTGTGTGTCTTTAGAGAGAAGAGCCCATTTAATTCCCCCTCATCTGTAACGAATCACCACTGTAATTTTATCTCTTCGGCTGTGTCCACTCCGGAATCTCCTCTGCCACAGCAGAGCTGCCAATTAGTAAACACAGGATTTTAACCCTATGTCTGCTTACATGAAACCAGGAAGTAGAAACACTGAAGAGCGGTAACAAAGAAATGTTTTTCTTTAAAGGTTATTAGGCTGTTGCTTCTCTTTTAGGGGAGAGGAAGGCCTTAACCTTCCTGGCGGTAAGCCCGAGCTGAGCTCGGGCTATGCCGCACAGGAAGATATCTCAGCCCCTGGTGGGGCGATTTGCCCCATTTAAAGTGCTGTACGCGCAGCTAGCACTTTGCTAGCCGCGCGTACAGCTTGATCGCCGCCGCTATGCGGCGATCGCCCGCAGCGGCGGAAAAGGTCCCCCCGCCAGAGCCCTGCGCTGCCCGGACCAATGAGTTCCAGGCAGCGCTATGGGCTGGATCGGAGGCATCTGACGTCCATGATGTCATTCCGATTGTCGCCATGGCGACAGGAGAAGCCAAACGGGAACGCATTATATACGCATTCCCGTTTGCTATTGATGCCGGCGACAATCGCACTAGAGGGACACATGCGCCCTCTAGTGGTGTTTCATGTAGCTACCACTCTGGTAGCTTTACATGAAACAAAAAAAAAAAAAAAAAAGGATTTCTGCCTATTTGGCAAAAAAATTGAACCGCCAGGAGGGTTAAAGAGAACCCGAGGTGGGTTCTAAGAATCCTAATAGCACACAGAGGCTGGGTCTGTACATAATACCCAGCCTCTGTTGCTATACAGCATCCCTCCAGGCCCCCCCTGCGCTCTGCTCTGCCCCCCATAATAAATCAAATGCCGTGCTGGCGACACGCAGCGTGTCATCTGGCCGCTCCCCGCCCGCGTCCCATACCTCCAATCAGCCGGAAGGGAAGCGGGCGGGGTGTGGCGATGTAGAGGAGGCGGGGGAGTGGCCAGATTGATAGGCAGATGTAAACAGTCGGCTGGTGACACGTTGCGTGTCGCCAGCACAGCATTTGATTTATGGGGGCATAGCAGAGCGCAGGGGGGGGGAGCTGGGGGGACGCTGTATAGCAACAGAGGCTGGGTATTATATGCAGACCCAGCCTCTATGCGCTAATAGGATTCTTAGAACCCACCTCAGGCTCTCTTTAATTAGTCCGCTTTAACCACTTAACGACCAGCTAACGCCCATAGGCGTCAGCAGGTCTTAAGTGGGTTACCATGGATTTTCCATGTCAGTTCACGGAGGGTGTCTCCGTGAACAGCCGGAGAGCCGCCGATCGCGGCAAAATGTAAACACGCGGGGAAGAAATCCCCGCTGTTTACATCATACGGCGCTGCTGTGCAGCAGCGCCGTAGGGCAGATCGGCGATCCCCGGCCTCTGATTGGCCGGGGATCACTGTCATTTGATAGGCTGAAGCCTATCCTACAATGCGCAGGACTGATATCCGTCCTGCGCACATCAGAGCCTAAGCGAGAGGCAGAAAGAGGTAGGGAGGACGGAAAACGCTGCGGAGGGGGGCTTTGAGCCCCCCCCCCCCCCGCTCGGCCACACAGAGCGGCGGCGATCAGACCCCCCCAGCAGGTCATCCCCCTCGTGGGGAAAAAAGGGGGGGGGAAGTCTGATCGCCCTGCTGTATTCACGATCTGTGCTGCGGGCTGCAGAGCCTACGCAGCACAGATCTCTAAAACACAGCCCGGTCCTTAAGTGGTTTTCGGCCATTTTTCAAGCGCAGGCGATTTTTAAAATTGCCCACAAAACGCTTGTGCAATGAATCTCTATGAGAAGGTTCATATCAGCGCGGTTCGTATGCTGTGCGTGCAGCAAAGCAGTGCCTGTGCCATTTTTGGGGCGCTCATAAAACAGCTTTATGTGGCGATTGTGTTTTTTCTTTTCCGGGTCAAAGAGTTCACTTCCTGACTTGCGTCAGGGAGTGAATTACAAAACCGCTCTGGAAAAGTGCTTTTACCAGAAACGCAGTGCGCAGTGGAGCACCGGGAGGGTGAAAAACGCACAAAAATGCAAAATGCTTGCGTTTTCGATTTTAGATGTGAATGAGGCCTGATCTGCTTTTTTACATTATTACTTTATACAGTACAGTGCTTTATACTAAATATTTTTCTATAAATGTTTTTGGTTGGAACAAATCATCTGAGTTTCCATTTATGCTTATGGGAAACTTTGCTTTGATGCAAGAGGAGATCCCTGTAGTCAGTAATAGTACAATTCATGCTGTGCAGAACTTCAAGTCAACTGTAGGTTCCGTACAGGGATTCCATCAAGATTTGCTTGCATGCTTATTCTTCATAACTACGTTTCTTACATGGATTACACAATTCTTATGTACAGGATTCCTTAGACTCGAGATTCAAAAGGTTTGAGATATCCAAGAACCTTTTTGGATTTGGATTCGAAGAAATTTCGGATTCGCCCCATCTCTAATATTTAGATACTGTATGCAGATATTTCTCCAATATGTTGCTAACATAGATTCTCCTACTTCCAATGAAATTAAATCCAGGTGAGCAGAGGTGTAGTCGCATCAGTGAAGCCCCTACCTGTTAATCTGTTTTTAAATCAGCTGCTTCCAACTTAACGTATTTTTGGACTATAAGATGCTCCTGACCATAAGACACACCCAGGTGTAGAGGACACAAATCGGAAGAAAAATACTGAATCTGGTGCGTCTACGGTGCAGGGGCGTCTTGTGTATCTCATCCCCCCCCCAATTATTATGTCCCCCTCGTACCTCGTGTCCCCTTTGTACCTCTTGTGTGCCTCTATATCCCCCTTGTACCTTTGCGTCCTCCTGTTATAGCCTTGTGTTCTCCTGGTGTGGGAATCTACCAGACTATTCAAATGTAGGGCCTCCTCCTAAATATTGAAACATCAATAAAAGAGGTAATCTAGCCTGTCCTATCTTGAATAACTGATAACCCTCTGTTCTACTTAAAGTGAACCTCTGGACTAAAAATCTACTCAGCAGAACTGAAAAGGCTTGGTGTTTCTTTAACAGTTTCACAGCATCAGAACTTTGTTTTTCTTACCAAAGCATCATTTTTAGCTGCATTTTTAGCTAAGCTCCACCCATCAAAGAAAACTGCACGGGCTTTTTTCCCCTGATGCTGTGCAGAGCATGATGGGATTTCCTGTTGTTATTCACATTGCCTAGCAACTGGGAGAGGTGCTCAGGACACAGGACAGGTGGAACTGTGTCTCATGCTCCCTGTCACCTCCTTTCAACCAAAAAGATGGCTCCCATCATGAAATCAAACATTTGCCTGTTCTTTTAAAACAGGATGGGTAAGAGATTATATTACCTATCTATTTTAATTAACATAACTAATGTAACTTAATGGCAGTATGTTTGTTTAGGCTGGAGTTCCTCTTTAAAGCAAACCTGATCTGAAAATAAAAAGTCAAAATAAATATGTACACATTGTACTTCCTGTGTAGTCTACTCATAAATCTCTTTCTCCTTTTCCTGTGTCCTGTTTGTGCGCTGTGATCGATGGAATTCTCAGTCATTACTCCATAACAGCTTCATGCTCAGCATACCGTTAAACTGTATTATCGCCAACTTGTGCCATAGGGAAACATGGACATTACGTTGTTTATCAGTTGTGCTCTCACTTATACCTGACAGCAACTGATATATTTCAGATCTTACAACTTGTTAGAACTGAGCTTCTGAGAGAAACTGGCGTTGAGGTAGCATGTAATACTAGGCATAAGTTTGCTTGTTTAAAACTGGTGCTAAAGCTCAGCCACAACTCCCCTCACCCATGCTGCGCTCCCTCTGCACTCGTCCTCCTGGTCTCCAACGTCCGCCCGCGTGCCACACATGCGCAGTAGCGCAAACGCACAGACACAGGAGGGGACACAGGGATTTTATTATAGAGGATTCATTTGCAGGTACATCATGTTTATTTTAAATGACTTTACTGGGTTCAGGTTCACTTTAAGGTATGTGACACCAGTCACACTGCACCTATTCTGGAAGGTTGTATGCAGAACGACAGATTTGAGTGGAAAGTTGAAATCACACCCATCTGCTTGACTTGGCTCTAATATGTGACGACTTCAGTATCCATCTGTTAGAAGGACACGCAGTTTCCTGCTGCTCTTCCTGTTTCAGGCACTCACTACTGCTGGCTGCACTTAGCTTATTCAGCAGAAAATCACTGACTTCAGGAAGTGGAGGGAGGCCAGAGGGCTGTGGAGGATGATATTGCTTCATTCATTCCATTTCAGAAATGCCACTTTCTGGCTGTTGTGCTGAGCCTCATTTTAAAAGACACGTGACCTGATAGGGATATGGAGGCTGCCATATTTATTTCCTTCTAAACAATACCAGTTGCCTGGCAGCCCTGCTGATATCTATGGCTGCAGTAGTGTCTGAATGACACATGTAAAACAAGCATGCACCTAATCCAGTCAAACTTTGAGTCAAACATGATCTGCATGCTTGTTCAGGGTTTATGGCTAAAAGTATTAGAGGCAGCGGATCAGCAAGCCAGCCGTACACCTGTAATATCGCCCACTTGAGCCATAGGGAAACATGGACATTATCTTGCACATTAGTTGTCCATTCAGTTATAACTGACAGCAACTGATATAGAGGAAAAGGGCCCTAAGGCTTCCAGTTCCAACTAGATCCAGTCAGAACTGGAAGGAATTTTTTTTGAAGAAAATGGTGAGCTAAGAGGAACTGATGGCAAGGTAAGTATGTAATATTAATTTGCAGGTACATCATGCATTTATTTGAAACTAGCTGTCGCCTGGGTAGGTATTTGGCTGGTGTTGGCTCCGCCCACTTTTTTTTTTTAACCCTAACACACAATTACTCAATGACCAAGTTTGTGAGCTTTGCAGTCTTTGGCATCAATAATTTGCACTGCAGTGAAACAAAATCTGATTGGGTGTTTGTGGCTTCACCCCCTTTTCTGAATTTGAACCCCAGTCACCCAATGACCAACTGTACCAGGTTTGAGGCTTGTGCCATTAACAGTGAAAAAATGGCAGCAATTAAATATTCACCTTGAAAATCAATAGGTGAATTTTGATTGGCTTTTGTAGGCTCCACCCACTTTTTTGAATATTAATCAGTCACCCCATGACCAACTGTGCAAAGTTTGAGAACCCTAGTGCAAGAATGGCTGCAGTTTACATTTTCCCAGTGTACGAAAGTAAATCAGACAATGCTTTTACAATGGGCAAACACTAACTAAATCATTTATACATAATTATTGTAAAAATGAAGCACTTTTTTAATTACATTATTTTCACCGGAGTGCCTCTTTAAGCTAGATAAGAAGTCTTAAAACACATGTTCATAGTTGATGCTAGCAAGTCACAGATGGACAAGCTAACACAAAAGTAACTGTTACATCACACAGTGTTCATCTGAAATCATATAAAAGAAACGAGACAGGAAAAAAATTGTTTTAAGTTTAAATATTGGCTTTTTATTGCCCTCAAGTCCTTCCCGATCTGAAATTGCATTGATAATGGCAAGAACAAAAATAACGTACAAACTTTTTTTTTCCATTTTTTTTTAAACAATACAAGATATATGCAAATAACACAATAAAGCAATTTGAATAATATAGAAAATGCTAATTTACTAATAAATGTATATAAAGGAACATTGTGTTGACTCGTGCGAGAACCACTTCTATAGATTGTTCCAAAGTGCAGAAAGCTAAATCACCATTAGGTCTGTCCTCGCCTTACCGATGGCTGAAAATAAACCATAGAAATTATATAGAATAAATGGAGATTGCACAGACCAAACGTTACAGATGAGCAGCCTTGCAATGCTGGTTGGAATCTGTCATTCAAGGATTTTTTCTTACACAATCTACAGAAAGGCTTCCAGAGCTTTGTTGATGAGCTTAAAGCCAATCTCCAGGCACAGGTCTATATGTACACCATCTAACAGCTTAAAGTACACCTCAAGAAGTAAAAAAAAAAAGTTACATTCTTACCTTGGTAGAGGTAGCCTCTGGATGGTCCAGAGACTCCTCGGGTCCTTGTAAAGTCCACCACTCTAGCGCAGGGATAGAGTATATATATATATATATATATATATATATATATATATATAGTTCCCTGGTGTCTAGTTGCCCTTCTCCCTCCCCTATACAGTTCACTGGTGTCCAGTGGCCCATTTCCCTCCCCTATACCAGTTCCTTGGTGTCTAGCCATCCTCCCTCCCTCTCCTACACAATTCCCTGGTGTCCAGTGGCCCTTCTCCCTCACCTATACAGTTCCCTAGTGTCAAGCTGTCCTCCCTCCCTCTGCTACACAATTCCCTGGTGTCCAGTGGCCCTTTTCCCTCCCCTATACAGTTCCCTGGTGTCTAGCCATCCTCTCTCCCTCTTCCAACACAATTTCCTGGTGTCCAGTGGCCCTTCTCCCTTCCCTATACAGTTCCCTAGTGTCAAGCTTTCCTCCATCCCTCTCCTACACAATTCCCTGGTGTCTAGTGGTCCCATTTTCCATCCCCTATACAGTTCCCTGGTGTCTAGCCATCCTCTCTCCAACACCATTCCCTGGTGTCCAGTGGCCCTTCTCCCTCACCTATACAGTTCCCTAGTGTCAAGCTGTCCTCCCTCCCTCTGCTACACAATTCCCTGGTGTCCAGTGGCCCTTTTCCCTCCCCTATACAGTTCCCTGGTGTCTAGCCATCCTCTCTCCCTCTTCCAACACAATTTCCTGGTGTCCAGTGGCCCTTCTCCCTCCCCTATACAGTTCCCTAGTGTCAAGCTTTCCTCCATCCCTCTCCTACACAATTCCCTGGTGTCTAGTGGTCCCATTTTCCATCCCCTATACAGTTCCCTGGTGTCTAGCCATCCTCTCTCCAACACCATTCCCTGGTGTCCAGTGGCCCTTCTCCCTCCCCTATACAGTTCCCTAGTGTCAAGCTTTCCTCCCTCCCTCTCCTACACAATTCCCTGGTGTCTAGTGGTCCCATTTTCCCTCCCCTATACAGTTCCCTGGTGTCTAGCCATCCTATCTTCCTCTCCTGCACAATTCCCTGGTGCCTAGTGATCCCATCCACCCTCCCCTACACAGTTTCTTGGTGTCTAGTGTTTTCCTTCTCCCACCCCCCCATATGGCTTCCCTTGTGATCTAAGGCTACACCTCCAATATAGCTTCCCTAGTGGCTTAGTGTGTGCCAAACATAATGCAAAGTGTGTAAACCACCTTTGGGCCAAATTTGATGGTTCTGCATGCAAAATGTGGCCTGCAGGCCGGAGTTTGACATGTATGCTCTAAACCCACTCAACTTGCAGTCGTCAAATAGGCATCTCCTGGTTGCAAACATGGACTTGGATGAGCACATTTGGACTGGGCATGAGTGAGTAAGTTCTATGCATGCCCAGTAGAATGAAGTAGAACAATATCCACAAGATTTATTGTTCTACTGAACATGTGCACACCACACTTGCGCATACCCAATCAAGATGTGCTTGTCCACAGCCTAGAGCGAAGCCAGAAGTTGAAGAAGTATCCGGCACTGGAACGGGGATACAGGAAGCCTCTGGACCAGCAAAGGCTTCCCACTACTGAGGTAAGTTTTTTTTTTTTTACTCACTTTAGGTGTACTTGAATAATTAAGATGGTAAAAAAAAAGCACCATTTGTTGTATATGAAATGAGGCTTCCAAAGCTAACAACCTGTGTTTGTATGAACTAAAGAAAAAGAGGTGACGAAGTATGGCAGGCCATGTGGGCGGGGCTGCTGCTTGGCCTGAAATATCATGCTGTTTGAGAGGGCGGGGCATAGACTGATGCGTCTGACTGAGCAGGTGCAAGTGGAAAAATAGTCTGCGCTCTCCCTTCTCCCACAATTCAATGTGTCACTAAATAGGATGCAAACCCCTTGCAGGTACAGACTCACCAGATCCAAAGGTCTAGAAGACCATGCCTCGCATTCGGGGGTGAGGCCCCCCCCCCCCCCCCCCCCCCCGTCGCCTCTCTGGCTCTTAGATGTTGTCTGGTGTCTGCAAAGAAGGCTGGGCAGCATATGGTACGCAACTGACTGCAGGCAAGCAGCGTCACTGAATGTGATCACCGGTGCGGTTTTTAACCTATGCAGCGGCGCCGTGGAGAGCGGTAGTGGCTGATATAGAGGTGGCCACCCGGGAGCTACGCCACTTGTACTGTACCATATGCTGCCCAGCCTTCTTTGCTGCCGAACTGTTTTTAAATACTTTTTAAAAATAAAAGAACTAATGCACGATTAGAGGCGGGTCCTCTGTGTTTATACTCCCTTTTCCATCAAGCTATCTGGACTAGCGGTACATCAAGACGACAACGCTAATGGAGAAAGCAGACACCAGATGACATCTAAGAGCCAGAGAGGCGACGGGGGGGCCTCACCCCCGAATGCAAGGCATGGTCTTCTAGACCATTGGATCTGGTGAGTCTGCACCTGCAAGGGGTTTGCATCCTATTTAGTGACACATTGTAATGTGGGAGAAGAGAGAGCGCAGAGACTGTTTTTCCACTTGAATCCAGCCAGAGTAACCTGGTGCACCCTGCAGCACTCCGGATGACAATAACTTTGTGATTTTGGCTATATGTAAACAGCCATACGGACTTAGTCCAATAGGATGGATTGATATTGCTAGCATCTAAGGGTGCCTAAGTTGTATCACCTGTGTTTTACTGTGAGCGCTGAATATATATCCTTTTGAGCAGGTGCAAGACTTGACAAATGATTGTGTACTTTTTTTTTATAAAAATGATTTTAAAGCAAGAATTGTCTTTCCATACAGCAGCCAATCCGCAGCAGCATTTGACTGGCCCATTTTCATGCTGCATAAATTAGCATAGAACTTTGACTTATTTGCATCCCACAGACCAGCCCAATTATTTATGTCAGCTTGCTCTGAATCTCCCTGCCTGCCCAGCAGTGATGGTCAGTGAGATGCTAATATTCCTGGCTTGCATGCAAAATAAATTCAAACGGTATATAGCTCGGAAGAGAGCCAGTCAAAAGCACTTCCTGTTCATTTGGATAAGCCCAATTAAAAGCTAGATACAATTTGCATTTAATCTGCATGCAAGCCAGAACTATTAGCATTCCACTGAGCATCACTGCACTATACCTACATTCCGTGTTTCCCAGCAGCAATTCAGGCTTCTTCTAGCAACACTGGGTACATTTTACTTTGGCTGTACACTTTCCCTTATGGGGGAGGAGTAAAGCGTAAGCCTGACTTACTGGAGCAGCGTACACACTTCAGATTTCTTGTGACAAATTAGTGACAGTCTTGGCTGAAAGTCTACTTATCTACTTCCACTGTTGGCCTCTAATGATTCCATGGACAGATCACTCTTGATCAATGCTTTTTGTTGTCATGGGAACCTCATAGGAAGCTCCCGCTGCATGGTGTTATGCTTCCTCACACTACTCAGCCAGGAACAGATCAGCTTGTCTGTACAGCAGTCATTACAACATTTTCTGGTGACAAAAGTTTAAAGGGTGCAGTTAGCATTAAGCAGCTTCAGAGATCTCAGAGTCTCTGCTGGAGATATCATGAGTGATCCAACAAACCTGAACGGATTAACAACTATCTGCTATGAAATGGTTAGGATTTGCCAGCCTTGCCTGCCTCATACCAGATCATAGCTGCTGAGAGGTTTGTGAATTAGTGGTTGTGTGATAGCAGCTCCATGCAGCATCCTGCATGCTGGTGTGATCACATGACTGCTAATTTAATGACTCATTAGCATCCTCCACTGGTTGCCACTCTGACCCATGCCAGGGCTGCAATTTTTTATCACCCAATAAAGATTTTTTTTTTCTAAATCTCAGGTCCAGCTCCCTGGATTTATGCTATATTCCCCCAATGCTTGGAGTTTGGAGATTCCTCAGTAAGCAAGGTGTGCTTTCTACCCGTGTTGCCATTGCCCATTACGCCCCACAAACAATTTACACACAAATTTGCGAAAGTAAAGAACTGATTGTAGCAAGCTCTATAAATATTAATGACCAGCGTATCCACTGGTGTAAACCTGTGACTGTTCAGAAATAAGCTTCCATTTGTCGCTTGACATTTTAAATGGCCCTTAAAAACAAAGTATATAAAGCTAGGTTTCAACATTCATAAATGTCCTTGTGCCCTAGTTTAAGGAAACATATTTCTCAATGTGCATAAACTGGCTAGGTGCTGTGAGAAGAGGTGTTATAGGCAGAAAAATCACTAATTGTGGGCAGGTATGTACAGCCAAGAACACTGCTCAACTTCAACAGGATCACTGGCAGGATGTTTACACAGCAAGGAATATCCTATTCTCATAGGCATGCACTTGTTTTGCTCTTGGGATCAGCAGTTAGCCATTTCAAGGTCAACTCACCTAAAAATTAGATTTCAGTTTTTGGGAGATGCTGGTAAATTAGAAATGTAAGTGTACTTTTACATGCAGTTCCTTGGTTCTGATGTGGGTATGCAGCTACAAAAAAAGAGGGTGCTGTCCAGTATATTGGAGCACTAACCTCTTAACAGCAGCTCCTAGTGGTGGGAGGAGTTTGTGTACATCAATAACACTACAAACAGGCCCCAATGGCTAGAAGAGACTGACTTTTTTTTAAACTGAATTAATTTTGGTGGCTTCTTTACATCTAAACAATAATCTAGGAGGTACACACAAAAATTCCAAATGATAGTGGAACTCAATGACCTAAGGTATCACTTCAACTTCGGAGTCCTACTTACATTCTTATACAATAGGATGGGAGTTAGGTAGTGTTGGGGTTTATTTGTGCTTTTTTAAAAAAGTGTGTATGTGGGCGAGACCCCCAAATATAAATAAGCTACGTCTCCTCTAACATACGTCAAATGCTGGACAACAAAAGATACTTTGAGTAAGCTGCCAGCCTAAAACAATCCATTGGAGCGATGACTAAGTACTTTGTGTGCATCTGGACTGCCCTGGCTAACAATCACAGCACAGTGGTAGAAACTGGACATTTGCTGTCAATGGATCCAGAGCAAGAAGGCTTTGGGCCTCACTATATATGGTCCACAGTATCATAACTATTAGTGATGCACAGTATCATAACTATTAGTGATGCACAGTATCATAACTATTAGTGATGCACAGTATCCTCACTATTAGTGGTCCACAGTATTTGGCAGCTGTGTGTGCAGAGATTTGCTTTTTCACTCTATTGATGTATCACTGTAAATACTGTAGGTTAAATCCTGAAAAAATGCCTTTGGACATCAGTACAGCACTGAAACACTCTAAAGCCTACCTGTGCCCACCCATAACTAAAATATAAGATTTTTGGTGAGATGACCCTTCATTAGGAAGTGTTTTTGTGGAAACTGCAAGAGGCAGAAACTGGTGCTCCACTGCCATCACTCTAGCCATGGCTGTGGAAGTGCTTGTTGGCTGACAACTGACATGGATGAAGTCCTTGGCTGCCAAGCCATTTTGTAGTTAAGTCCACAGTGAGCAGAGGGCAGTGCTGGAACACTGGTTGCTGCAGTGTGGTGAGTGTTCCCCACACTTCTTCCACAGGTACACTTTACAGTCTGGATCTGTAGTCACACTTTACTTATACTGAAACATACAAAAGCACCAAAGAATTGTTTAGTAAAGAAAAAATTAAGTGACAAAGAAGTATGCAGCATAACGAAAACTGCACATGAAACCAGTTTTCAGTGGAAAACAAACAGGGCAACAAACTTTTTATGCCCATTTCCAGGCAAAAATGAAAAATAACTCGTAGAGAGAAAAGGAGACACTCCACCTCCCAGGGAAGCCTCCTGCTAGACCCGAGTGATGGTGAAGCAGTGTCTCTGTCAAGTAATGTCTGTCCGACCCATGCCTTCCACACATGGCAATGGAATGAGGCCCTGTCATTTACAGCTGTTCCTACACTTCACCATAATGCAGAGCACTGGAAGGGACAGGATTGGCGGCCATAATTAAAAATATGTCTGTATGATCTTCATCACTGGTGATGTGGGAGATGAGAGCTACCGTGGAAACAAAAGAAGTTGGGAAAGTAGGAAGCCTTCCTATGGAGGTGGGCATCACAGGTGTGACTGTGGGTGGGTTTCCTGCCTATCAAAGTACTGACTGGGTCCAAAAACTTCAGTGGGGCATCTTCGGACACAGACAGGCAGCATTAGCAGCAATAGGAGGAGACGGGCAGAGATTGGTGGGGGGGGGGGGGGGGTTCACAGCAGAATGCCAGAATCAGTATAAATTCATACATAAAATGTCCTTATTTATGTCCACCAAGAACATATTCCTTAAATTTGTGTCTCCTATATAGCAAGCACATCATGGGTACATCTATGGAATGGCACTAAACGAGGTAACAAAATTATCAAAGAATCCAAATACCTGTAAAATGGAGAATAAAACTTGGTACAGTAAATACTTAAAACAAAAAACAAAAAAATACAACAGCACAAAGCAAGCAAAATATATAAATCAAGTACAAATAAAGCACAAAAGCCAAGAGAGGTTGTTTGAAATAAAAGGGAACAATGTACAAGAGATTTAAAGCAAGCCTGTCACAAAAAAGAAACTCCTATTAAAGATACAATCTAAAACTCACAATTGGACGTTACATCGAGAAAAAACAGATAGTAAAATGGCTGCCAGTTTTTTGAGATATAGATTGTTGATGCTATTAACCGGTGACCTCATTTCCTGCAAAAGTTGAACATTCAACTGCACCCTTTGGCCCCATTCTCACTCGGGTGCTTTCAGACCATGCTTTGCGTTCTGATAATCGCCGGCGACCAACACAAGTAATCCTATGTGATTACTCACACTGCGGCGATTGCCGCCAATCATGCTGCATGCAGCATTTTCCTGGCGATAGTGTTGTGATTTACATTCAAGGTAAAGCGGAAAAAATAGCAATGCAAAATTGCGATCTCAATTGCTGTGCAATTTCAATTCTGAGTGTGAACGGGGCCTAAGCCTTCCTAATGGTTCACATGGGCATGCGGAGGTTGCTGCGTTCGTCACTCAAGCGCCCTCCATTCAAATAAATTGAAGCTCTGTAAAATCCCTATGGTTTTTTGCATCATTCATATAATTAAAGCTCTAGATTGTGTTGTTTGGTCTCGTCCTGGACACTATGGCTAAGTTCAGCGTTTTTGTGTCCCCCAGGGGGGCTCAAAATGGGATGCTACAACAGAATGGGGGAACCGATGAGAAACGCTTTACTGCTCAGTTGCAGAAAAGCGTTTAGCGCCAGTTAAAAGAGACGCCGGCACAATCCCTTGTGAACCGGCTCTAAGTATGATAGATGGCTTCACTAGCCAATAGGGAATCTGACTAGCCCAAATCACTTATCAGCCCATATCTTTGGCTCTGCTGATCATTTTTACTTGTCTTTTTATCGTATTCTCAGACTTGAGTTTCCCATTATGACAGGCTTGTTTTAAGGGGTGGTTTGTACAAATTTGGCAGGTAAAAAAAATGAAAAAAAAAATTAGGAAAAATAAGGAAAATTTTGCATTGTTTTGCAGTACACTTCACTAGAATAAGCTATTTATAAGTTACACTGAACATATAAGGCACCAGCTCACACACTGAACTCATCTGACCTCCAGCATCTCAGGCGAGAGAGATGCTTCTTCACATTGCATGTCATACATGGATCAGCACAAGTATGCTTGTGTAAGGATTTAGAGAACTCCACCTCTTGAGTTATACTAGGATTTCTCTTAGGACATTGTTTCTTTGTACGCAAGAAGCTTGGCAAATGAGAATTGGTGATGGGATTGTTCAGTTGCGATTGTACTGCTACTCGGGTACATGTGGGATCTCACATGTAAGGCAGTGCTAACACAATATTCATCATGCGCTCCGGGTTATGGTCGATCATCGTGAGTGTGGACAGAAAACAATGGTCCCTGTATTTGCAGCAGATTATTTGCATCTTTTTCTTGCTCCTGGAGTATAACTCACAGCTGATTGAACGGCGGGCAGGAGTGGAAAAACACTACTTCTTCTCCAGCTTGAACAGGCTCAGGATTTCCAAGAGGGAGTCTCGGATGTGCTTCCCAAAGCGGTGAGAGTCCTGCAGAGAGAATCAAGGTCAAGTCTCAGACAGTGCAGAGAACAGGAGTGTTAACAGGTAACAGAATCAGTAGGTAGCCTGAGGGAGGGTGCTACATATATTAAGCTATATGTATTTACAGTTACATAAAGGATTTTGCACTCATTGACCTCTTATGTAGTTTATGGCCAATATCTATGGCATAGTCTGTGTGTGGGGTGGGGGGAGGGTTTCTTCCATCCTCCTTGAGCCCACTGCTGCTGCCCAGGCTCCTCTTTTTAGTGACCACACTCCCATCTGTGTAGGAGCACAGGGGCATGGGTGAGTATGCAAATACATGCAGCTTGAAAAAGGACCAATCAAATTCCATCTTGGTGGCATTCGATTGGTCCATTTTCAACCGCATAACTATGCACTGAAAATGTCCTTGAGCCCACTGCTGCTGCCCAGGCTCCTCCTCTTTTTAGCAACCGCACTTCCATCTGTGTAGAGCACATTTGTACTGGGCATAAGTGGTAATTCCAAATTCCATCTTGGTCGTATCCAATTTCAAGCTACATAAATTTGCATTCAAAAAACATAATTCTGACTCAATTTGGTATTATTCTCATCCCAATCTATTATATTGTAAATGGGAGAACAAAATTGGTAGGGTTTACTGGCCTACTGTAAGTCTAGCAAGTAGGTTACAGAAAGGAACATTTATTGAACATGTCTAAAAATCAAGTACATAAACATCAATAAAACATGGATTCTATGATCATGTCAATACAACAGCGCAATATGCAGCCAATCTAGAATAGCAATGTCTCCTGGATGCATTATGCAACTAACGTGACTCAGAACAGACCTGCTGCAAACACAGCTGCCTCCTCAGCCAGAAGTCTTGTGAAAGCCCTGCTTTTTTTGCACAAATTTTCAATTTAGCACAGTTGAAATGTTCAGTGATGGGGACTGGTTTGTAGAAACAGAAGGGTGGGAGATACTCACTGTCTCGTGGCTGGAGAATTTGCAGGAAATGTGGAAGTTGATGAGATGCTCACCGACTATAATGTAGGAGACCCCATATCCATCATCAGCCACCTGGAAAAACAGGAAACAGAAGCAGAGACACTGAACACTGGAAACTATCTTCCTGCGACCCAGCATATTAGGGCTAAACACAGAAGAAATACAAGCTGCTGACCAGACATATACACACTTGAAGAGAACCTGTGAGCAGAAAAACCTCCCCTAGGGGGTACTTACCTTGCCTCGGAAAGGGGAACACTGAAGAGGCTTCCGCCCTCACAGACTCCTTCCACGCTAGGTCCCCAGACACAAGTAAACATAAATAATCCAGCCGTGGATGCACACAGGCATAGTAGCGGCTTTTCTCTGGGGCTTTGGCGGAAATAAATGAGCCTGATTGGGTCCGCTCTACAGCACAGTTGGCTATTTCCGTCTGGAGCACATCGGAGAGCCGCTAGTACGCCTGTGCGGTGCGTCACTGGATTATCTTTGTTCTAGAGCCCAATGACTGAGCCTGTGCGCATTTTCGGGGGATGCCAGCGCTGGTTCGGAGGTATCGAGGAGGATGGAGGAATCCTCTTTAGGATCCAGAGGCTTCCCCCTCCCGAGGTAAGTACCCCCTAGGGGCACATTTTTTCACTAGACAAATAAAATACAAGACAAATAACACGTATATCGCGCTTTTCTCCTGGCGGACTCAAAGCGCCTGAGCTGCAGCCACTAGGACGCGCTCTATAGGCAGTAGCAGTGTTAGGGAGACTTGCCTAAGGTCTCCTACTGAATAGGTGCTGGCTTACTGAACAGGCAGAGCCGAGATTCAAACCCAGGTCTCCTGCATCAGAGGCAGAGCCCTTAACCATTACACTATCCAGCCACTACAGGTACATTTTAAGCTCTATTGAACATAGGAGTTATCAGCAATCAATGCAAACTGAAAACATCCCTGTTTAGAAGACCAAATTAAACATTCTATTTCAGGCATAACCAAGCATTACATAATTTGTGGTAACAAGGATGTGATGATGGCTATGGTAAAACACACAACCAGTACATCTTTTCCTACTGGTATCTGCACTTTCTATGGTGTTGTTGTGTATAAGACCCTCATACTGTGCAGCACCTAAATTAGCAGATGGGACTTCCAGCTTTATTTACAAGTAATGCAGAGAAACCAAATATTCGTGAAGACCTCATCCTTTAACACATTCGATCTCTATCATTTGTAACATTTAAATGGTCAATTTTTCAAGCTGCATACATTTGCATAAAATTACAATAAATTATGCATTAACTTGGAATTACCAGTAGCTGCCTACACACACACATTCCAAAGCAGAATGACAGCCTATTGCAATTCACATGTGGGGAGGGATATTGGGGGGAGGTAGCACCTGTAGCATTTTCCAGACATAGCACCCGAATCTCCTTTTCCACGCATTGGCACAGCGGGGGATTGGGATGCGATTTTGGATTAGCATAGGTTATTAGTGAGATTTAGTCCAGCTAGGTCCCACTAGAAAGAAACTGTCATTTGCATACCTGAATTCATATCCCTTTTAGGATGGGGAGGAAAAAAAGCAACACAGCCTAGTTTTATGTAGGAATCATAGTGTACATACAACATATTTATCTCATGTCATATATCGGTTGGGTTATCCTTTAATATTGGACACTTAAAGACACAACGTGCCTCTTTTACATTTAGTCTGATGTTGCTCTTTGAACAACTGGACTCCACCTTACAATGAAGAATTACCTTAAAGAGAACCTGAACTGAAAATAAAAAGTTAAAATAACCATACACAGGTCATACTTACCGCCTGTGTAGTCTACTCCTCAATCTCTTTCTCCTCTCCTGCGTCCTTTTTGTCCACTGTGATCAATGGAGTTCTCTGTCCTCCATTTTAAAAATGGCCATTACCCCATAATCGCTTCCTGTTAAACTGTAATAGCACCCACTTGGTCCATAGGGAAACATGGACATTACCTTGCACATTCAGTTGTAACTAACAGCTGCTGATACATAACAGACAGCAACTGGTATATTTCAGTTCTGACAAAATATTGTCAGAACTGGAAGGGATCGCTGTAAGAAGAAAATGGTGAGCTTTTGAGAGGAACTGACAGTGAGGTTTGTATGTAATATTCATTTGCAGGTACATCATGTGTTTATTTTAAATAATTAAACTTGCTTCAGGTTCCCTTTAAATATGAAGCACAGAATAATATTAACTTACCGGCCCGAAGCCACCTCCACATGAGACGTATTCCGGGTGATTTACCAAATCAAAGAGCTCCACTAGCTGGATAGGGGTCTGGCTGGTGGAGAGGCGCCATGGCTCAGAAAGCACCTAGGCCGGAGTAGCAAAACACACAATTACCAACAAGGCTGTGAACAACACTACAGTCCAGCCAAGAACACGTTGGTGTTTACCTCTTTCAGGAAAGGTGAATCCACCCCCAGGTACTTAGATACTACATACAGACAGAAGAGATGTCTATCTATGCCGGCTCCGGTCATTGCGTTTCTATAGAGTAACTGGTGCTTCTCTGCTGCTAGTCTGAACAGCTTCAGCCTTTCCTCATCCTAAAAGACAGAAATATGAACACAAACCTGAGTTACAGTAAACAGTGTTTTAACACCTATTAACACCATATTTCTTAGAAAAGTTTCACTGGCATTAAAGTAAACCTTAGTGACCCAGAGACGGCGAAATCCAACGTTTTCTTCTTACCCGGGGCTTCCTCCACATGGATGCGTCCCTTACCGTCCTCCAGTTGCCCGCCGTTCAGTGGTAATCAGCTCTGTGAACTGGCTCAGTCATCTCCAGTCTGAGTCAGCCGGGTTTTTTGCACATGCGCGGACCTTCTGCCTATGCGCAGAAGACCCCGGCTGATGTCACTGAGCTTGTTACCGAAGCCAATTACCGCTAAACAGAGGACCACGTAAAGTGGAAAAAAACTTTGGGTTTCACCTTGTAGGTCTCTTGGTTTTCTCCAGGGCCTCTCCATTGTGCCCATTCGAAAGCTCGCCAACTGGTCCAGTCGCGCACTACAGCACATATGCTGTCCCAGCCGTGTGCCTCCTCAATCGTGCTCCTGTGGCACCGAGAATTCTGCGCATGCAGCAACAAGTCTATCCAAACTGTGCAGATGCAAAATGCTCCCGTTTACGAGATAGTGATCAAGGTGGCGTGGGGCCAGGATAGGGGCCAGGATAGCGCATGCGCAGTAATGCACAACTCAGTCAGTTGTGGACTTTAATTGGGCTGACAGCAGCAAAACGAAGGGGACAATGAGGGACCAGAAAGCAAGGCTATGGAGTCGGTACAAAGATCATCCGACTTCTCAGTTTGACTCCGACTCCTCTAATCTACAGCAGC
Source organism: Hyperolius riggenbachi (assembly GCF_040937935.1). Lineage (NCBI taxonomy): Eukaryota > Metazoa > Chordata > Amphibia > Anura > Hyperoliidae > Hyperolius > Hyperolius riggenbachi. The sequence goes on from NC_090651.1 coordinate 315,996,478, forward strand.
CTGATCCTGATATCCAGAACCCTTTGAAAAAGGTAGACGAAACAGCGCTGTCAGGGCTTTTGGATTTATGAGCTAGGTTTCACTTGGACATTGTTGTTTCTGCTAGTCCTTGATATGCATGCAGTTTGTACCATTGCCTCGACTTTTGGACTTAGCATATACAGTATATCTTTTGCTTGTGTGAACCTGTCATGATCTATATATTTTGTATAACCACTGTGTCAATAGCTGCTGATGTTAACAGGCAATACCAGCCTCATATGCTTGTAATTCTCTTGTACCTTATCTTCTTAATACAATTTAATCTTTGAGCAAATCACTATCTGGTGTGCGGATCATTTTATATAGATTTTGTAATTATTGTTGTGGTCCAATCCACGATCCAGCACCCATGTTAGCCTCATAAAAGTTTATTGCTATTTTATGCAAATTTGTGCATCAGGTGTGCAGACCTTTTTTTGATCAATTCCTCTAATTTAAAGAGAATCATTTTGTTGATTGAAAGTATGTAACATAAAAAGGCATTTAAATACTGCCAAAGCTTAAGATATATTAAGCTAGTTAAAGATATATTAAGAGGACATCTGCTTTTGGGAACAAAAAGTTCTTGGCCAGGAAGCAGACATTCTACCCTGTTGGCCATCTCGACCTGTCAATGCCAATGTGAATTCTCCGGCACATCTGCATAATTAGATATACCATACTGCCTAGTAAAAAAAAAAAAAAAAAAAAAAAGAAGGCAAAGAAAGACCAGGGCAATTTTCTGCAAGGGCTGGCGTTATGCACTGGAAACCAGCTGATAAGGAGTTCCAATGAAACTTACTACGCAGACAATGGCCTCAATTCACTAAGCTTTATCAAACACTTTATCAAACGTTTGATAATTTACCTCATGGGTAAAATCTCATTTTGAATTCACTAAGATGTTATATATTTATTGAATGTTTCATCGATAAAACATTCAATCAACCTATAACACCTAAGTGAATTCAAAATGAGATTTTACCCATGAGGTAAATTATCAAACGTTTGATAAAGTGTTTGATAAAGCTTAGTGAATTGAGGCCAATGTGTTGGGGCATTCTAACGTTTAAGCATTAGTGTACCTCTGTGTTTTCTATGTTCACCAGAGACACACTTTAACAAACTAAGCATATTGCTGTAGAGTAGCGATTAAATAGAATTGAAAACCAGCCCTTGGTAGGAGTACATGTAGAGGGTGCAGTCAGGAACAAAGAATATCCATCAGGCCCTAGGCCAGTGATGGCTAACCTTGGCACTCCAGCTGTGACAAAACGACAAATCCCATCATGCCTCTTCCTCCCTGAGTTACACTTAGAGCTGTCAGAGTATTGCAGTGTCTCATGGGACTTGTAGTTCCACCACAGCTGGCGTGCCAAGGTTAGCCATCACTGCCCTAGGCAATCTAATTGTGGGTGCATCTAAATTCATTCTTCATGTATGATCTGAACCAGGTTTACAGGAGAATAGACATCACCTCTGGGTGCAATGCACGCAATATTCTCAGTGGAGTAACAGCTATGCAGGGAGTGCATATACCCAGGGCCAGGACAAGGTCCTCCAGCACCCAAGACTGAGACACCAAAGTTCGCCCCTTCAGCCCTCCCACCTCAGCCGTCACACACTGAATTGCTATTAGAGTAAGAGATGCCCTAAGGCCCCCAACACTTTAATCTCTAGTTATCTGCCATGTATTCCTATTCCTTATTTCTCTCTGCTTCAAACACAATAGGGGAATGATAGCTGAGTGTGTTGTGCGCCCCTCCTACACTGCGCCCCGAGACTGGAGCCTCTCTAGCCTCTACCATGCATATGCCTTTTCTGTACACTAGCGGGCGCACATGCGCCGGGGTCATGCATGAGGTCATGCGTGACTCCCGGCAAACGTGCGCTGTAGGTGTACAGAGACGGAATGGATGCAGGCAGCGGTATGGAGGACCCGGCTGTTCAGCATACAGTGTCCCTGCCTAACGCTGTCAGTGAAGAGGAGCGTGCTGCGGGAGCCAGGAGGAGAGGACATGCAGGAGAGGATCGCTGACTGAGCCAGGGGGAGAGCACTGCGGCTGCAGGAGCAGGTCAAGTATGAAAGTGTATTGTAGTGTAGTTTAGCCAGCATAGTTTAGTGCAGTACAGTGTAGTTAATTGGAGTGTAGTTAAGTGCAGTGTAGTGTATTGCCGTGTAGCTTTAGTTGGTGGGCACTAGTGATCAGTGTAGTGTAGTGTATTGCTGTGTAGCTTAGTTGGTGGGCACTAGTGATCAGTGTAGTGTATTGCTGTGTAGCTTAGTTGGTGGGCACTAGTGATCAGTGTAGTGTAGTGTAACTGGTAGGGGCAACAGAGCTTAGTGTAGTGTAGCTGGGCAGTGTAGTGTACAGAGTAGTTTAGAAACAGTTTTTTGGGGAGGTTAAAGGTCCATAAGAGACCCCTGCAGTATAGAAACACCTAGGTTTAGTTGTTTTTTTTTTCCTCCTGATTTTTGCCCTCTAAACCTAGGTGAGTCTTATATGCCGGAGCGTCTTATATTCCGAAAAATATGGTACAAGTTCTGTAACTATAATCTACTATCTGAGGAATGGAACATTTTGGCATATTTTTTTTTTTAACTACAGTTTCAACTTATTAGGAGTTGGTACTTTTTTTTTTTTACGACACAGATTTCTAACAAAAATGACTCCGACTCCTCGACTCCAACTCTGCAGCCCTGCTTGAAAGACTGCAGGGGGCTGGAAAAAGCACCAGGTAAGTAAAAGTCTTAGGTCCACTTTATCATTGTCATAAGCAAGGTCCACGAATTGTGAATCTAAATGTCCACAACAATAAATAACATTTTTATGCACATAAATAGCAATTAGAGGCGCCCCAAAAGGACACAAAAGATTGTCTTCCTTTTCTTTTAGGTCAACAACCTTTGCAGCCGTGTTAGGGATAGGACCCTCCTTCCTCCACAAATGCAATGTCACGTATAATCACAGCGCCAGGGTTTATGTTGCCATATGGATAATCCACCTCCAGAGTCCCCTCCTATATCCTGGGTATTTTGATATATGCTCAGTGCAGCCCAGTATAGGGAATAAAAGAAAAGAGAGGGGTGCTCTCAGTGGATACTATTCAGACAAAATTTATTCAAAATGCTGGATAAAATATGTACATAGTCACTCACATAATGAGGGTCCCAAACCAATTAGGACCCTCTCCGGCTAGATCACTTTCCACCCCTGTGGTACTCACAATGTACTCAGCAACAAAATGGTAACGATCTCAGCTGCATAGCCCGCTCTCGTCCCGACTAGTTTCGGCCTTTCGCCGTCATCAGGGGATACCTGACTAGTTTCGGCCTTTCGCCGTCATCAGGGGGTCCTAATTGGTTTGGGACCCTCATTATGTGAGTGACTATGTACATATTTTATCCAGCATTTTGAATACATTTTGTCTGAATAGTATCCACTGAGAGCACCCTTCTCTTTTCTTTTATTCCCTATACTGGGCTGCACGGAGCATATATATCGAAATACCCAGGATATAGGAGGGGACTCTGGAGGTGGATTATCCATATAGCAACATAAACCCTGGCGCTGTGATTAAACGTGACATTTTTATGCACATGGTCACATACTGTACATCTAATCAGACTCAAACGTTTTGTTCTAGTAAATCAGCAATAATTAAAGAGAATCTGTACTTTAAAATTCTTACAATAAAAAGCATACCATTCTATTCATTATGTTCTCCTGGGCCCCTCTGTGCTGTTTCTGCAACTCCCTGCTGCAATCCTGGCTTGTAATTGCCAGTTTTAGGCAGTGTTTACAAACAAAAGACATAGCAAGTGATAGGCTGAGAGTAGCTCAGTGTGTGAGTCATACAGAGTGTACAGGGGCCTGGAGAGGTTGTGTATAGCTTCTATCCAATCACAAGCAGCACAGCATATTCCAGCCTGACTGCCTCAGCCCGACAGAGGAGAGAAGATTAGATCGTATAACAGAGATAATACAGCCACTGTGCAACTAGACAAGGCTGTAGTTAGACAGAGCACATTAGAACAGGTATAGGAACGTATAGGATAGAAGAAATAAGGATGAAAATTTTGTTACAGAGTCTCTTTTAAAAAATAAATAAACTTAATACTTACTGTTTTTGTTGGATCAGTCATAGACTTCACAAAATTTGAGGACTCGATGGTACAAGACCGCACAGTCTCTGTTCTTCCTTCTCTGAAAAGTCGGGTCATGGAGGCCTCATATGTTAGACAGAATTTTCCTTTGTCCTGAAATCAGCAGGAACTTGTGTTAATATTGTTGGGTAGCAAGTGGCTAAATCCTGCACATGCTGGCAGGTTAAGTCAAGTTTACATGTATATTAGTCTTTACTATGCCACAAGTCCCCAAGACGAATATTTTTTTCTTTTGTTTCTTTCAGGGTTTAAAAGATCATACAATTTAGGCCTCTTTTCCATGAGCATCTGAAAGAGGAGTCTTCTCTGCCTGATAGCTGCTCTCTGGCACTTGCAACTGGCACTTGCTAATGCTAATATATTTTGGGAACTGCATAGGAAAGACAAACACTCTGGGAATGGCAAATTGAATCGGCAAGTATCTTCCACCAACAACACCGTATGGACCAACTATGCACTGGGGTAGTAGTTGCTGGTTTAGAAGTACAGTTCAGGTTTACTTTTAATGTAAAATCTCTAACTTGCTACAATCACATTTGGCAGTCATAATTCAGTAGTAGGCTTTTAGGTTACTTGTAGATCAATAGAAGGACCCATAACTTCAAGTACATCTGAAATGAGAGAGGGATATGGATGCTGCCATATTTAATTCCTTTTAAACAATACCAGTAGTCTGACAAACCTACTGATCATTCCAGCAGGGCAGCCAGGCAATTTGCATTGTCTAAAAAAAATGCATATGGCAGCCTCCCTATCCCTCTTAGTTCAGGTGTGCATTAAAGTGTTATTTTTGGTCAGGCATAAGATGCAATAAAAAAACAGCCCCCCAATTCCTTATTACCCTTATAGTTATGGTACCTGATTTTGACCTAAAGTAATGTCATCTGTGTGAAAATCACAAATCTCCACCCAATGGTCATAGTCAGCTTGTACTGGAAGCAGTCATCTTGCACAATAATATTAAAGTCGGTTCAATTAGTAAACAGAACATTACTAATTTACTAATCGCACAGCTTTGCACCAGTACCTTGCACATAGAATTCAGTATAGAAAACTCAGTGACTGATAAGGCTCCAAGTGGAAGACAAAAATGAACCTATTAACCCTTTTAGGCACTTTCTGTTAATACAAGAGTTTGTTAAAATGATAGTGGTTTGACTAATCTAATTGAAGCAGAGTGGAAATTATGTTCGTAATACCACTTTAACGTAGTAATCCATGGCACTATTCTTACAAGCCCCACACACAGCCATACCTTGCCCTGATGAAGGTCAAAACAGCCTGAAACAGCTGTCTGCATTTGGAGCATATGCCTCTGTAATGCTAAAAGCTATAGATGTTCTGTAAACAAGTAGCTACAGATTTAACACTTGGCTTACACGTGCATAAAGGAGTGATTAGCAAGGCTCCACCCACTATCCTGGAGTGATGCATTGTGGGTGTTGCATCTCACACATGTATAAGATGGCACTTCTAAATTCCTCCAAGAAGGCAAAACTACATTGCTATACAGGAAAGAGTCCAACAAACTATTTTTTGATATAAAAAAAAGTAAAATAAAGTCACATATATTGATGGTGTAGGACTGTCACTTGTACCAGAGCTATTACATACAGATTGTGAGGTTTCTCTAACATCTTATATGGGGATGTCGCATCCACAATGGACTCCAAGCAGTGCCTGCTAGCACTCTTTCCTCTGTTCATGAATTAATAAGAAAATGTATTTATATCTGGAACTCTGCATTTTTCCTGTAAATTAGCTGCTAAATGTTGGCTGTCACATCATGTCCCAGCAAAAACGAATCTGGCATCAACCTGTCAACACTTCTACATCAAATTATGATTTGAAAAACACAGGAACGTGTCAACAAAGCTCCAAAGCATATGGAGATTGGCTTAAAGGGAAAGGACACTGCTGGCTAAAACTCCACAATTAACCTTTGTTTTCCTTGTCTAGCCGTTTCATCTGGATATTAACTGCAGTCTGCAGCACCTCCTGCTCTGAAATCGGCCATTTCCTATCTGTCAGGGTGTGGCCTACGGGCAGTCAGGATTGACTTCTACATAGGAAAACCATGTTGTATACAAGCACCTTGATGCTGCAGGCCAGGTTATTGGGGCAGTAATAATCACTTCTCTTTACATGCACTCTATAGACGTTTATGCTGCCTAATGCCTGGTATACATAAGGAGATTTTCTAACAGATATACTGTCAGATCAATTATTTCCAACATGTCCGATCTGATTTTTAATCGATTTTCCATTCACGTCTACGGAAAATCGATCAGAAATCAGATCAGACATGTTGGAAATAATCAATCGGGCAGTAAATCTGCCAGAAAATCTCATTGCGTGTAAAAGGCATAAAACAATTGTTCATGAGCTTTCTGGCTGACAGTTTAGTAATAGTGACTGTACAGGTGGTCCCGAACTTACAAACAGGTTCAGTTCCGGAAGACTGTAACTTGAATTTGTAAGTTCAGTCCTTTAGACATTAGTAATCATTAGCTGCTCAGTGTACTTCAGTGTAAAAGCATGTAGGGGAGGAGTTTCAACAGAGTGGGTGGTTCCTTATGTGCCAGCGGTCACTCAGTGACCATTAATGTTACTGATAGTGTGTTGTAGCCTGAAGCTGATATAGAGCCTGTTTATTGGCTGCACACAGAATACCTCCTCCTGGACCCCATAATCTGAATACTGTAACCAACTGAAGAACTCTGATCTCGTGACCAGATCAATGATCGATCATTATAGGTATTTTGCTATTTTATTACAATGGGAATGTGGTGGAATAAATAAGGGACCTGTTACAGTAAATAAAGAGATTTTTATTATGTTCTTGGACTCAAATTGTAATCAGCTAGTTTTGAATTACTAAAACTTTCAGCACATTTCTTAGTATACAAACACCGTATCATTAATATTATGTATTGGATTTATATAGCACCAACATATTACGCAGAGCTGGACAATAAACAGTGTTCTCCCCAGGCTCTTTTAGCCGGGTGCTCCACTCGGCTAGTTTTGGTGGCCACCCGGCTGTCTTCGGCTCACCTCCTCCTATGCTGTAAGCAGAGTTGCTCACAGAAGCACTGGCCCTGCATTCTCATCTCGCCCCACCCGGCTACTTTTTCATGCCACCCGTCTGGAGAAAATTTCTGGGGAGAACACTGATAATAAGGTTACAGACAATGATAATAGGGGGTGACAACACAACACAGGTAATACGCAAGAAACACAATGCCAGATCATACACTGGAGTAGAAGTCCCAACAATACAAGTTAACATTATTCTGTGAGTAGAATGCACAATAAAGTATGATGCACATGGAGGGAGGGCCCTTCCAAAGACTTAAAATCTAGAGGGAGAGGGTGGTGACACAAAAGGGGAGGGGCTACATCTGGAGTAGAGTGAGGGCAGCGGTGAGGTGGGGTAAGCCTCCTTGAAAAAGTGAGTTTTGAGGGTTTGTGTGAAGGAGATGATAAAGAGGGTAAGCCTGATGTGCAGTGGGAGAGAGTTCCATTCATTGACCAACCCTTCAATCAGTGAAATCATCATTACACACATCTTGGGCCACAGCAATGTAAAGATTACAAGACAACACATAACAGACTCTGAACCCCACAGATATGAATTTATTTGCAGTTTGTGTCTTTCGAGGTGCATATGAAGAACGCAATTGTACCTCATGCTAAAAAGTGTTCTGAAATGTATTGTTATTTTTGACAGTTGCCATTTTATTTCACCTCTTACTTAAAAATAAAACAAATCATTTTGTGTTACTACTGGTAACACAATCTCTGTTACGCCCACATGAAGCATAAGGTACAAAGCATGGATGAATGTTTAGTGAGATGGAGAATAGAGAGTGACCAGGCCTCACCTTGTAGTGCGCGAGCTGAAGAGCGATCTGGATGAAGGCATCTGGACTGGTCTTACATTTCTTTATCAAGCCTTTTCCAAACTCTTTGAAGGGGTAAGTATGAAAATCCACATCATCTGCCAGTTCTTGGGCCACTTTCAGGGAGCTCTGAATGACTTCCTGACACTGTGAGAACAAATAAGACAGTAATAATGTTAGAATGGCGGGAGTAACCACCTGCACTAATGAGAAAATTGCCACATCCCAAGCTTATAGAGCTGGTAGGAAGGCTGAGCTGTGCATGTGGAGGTCTCTGCAGATTAAACTAAGGTAACAGCTGTCAGATTGGGTGTGACAAATCACTTGTGAGGTAGGGCCGGTTTACATGGCTTTTTGCTGGCGCATTTGGCTGATGCAGAAAGCTTTCCTGCAAACAAGCAGAGAAGCGATTGGCATCAGTTCCCATCATTTCGTTGGTGTGTTTCGAGCCCTTTGAGTGCTGCGTTTAGGACCGGAAAGGCTGGTAATTTAATAGTAAAAAGTGCTTCCATTCATTTGAGTGGACAGCGCGAAGCAACCGTGCGTTTAATGCCCGTGTGACCCAGGGCAGCATACATGTGAACTGAGATTTCTATTTTATCACCAAAAGTGGAATATTACTTTAACCACTTGACATCTAAGGGATTTTCACCCTTAAAGTGGATCCGAGATGAACTTTTATGCATTGCATAATTGTGTTCCTTACATATTGTTTATAAGGCATTCCTCAAAACACATACTTTTTTGTTTTACTACTCTAATTCCCTATAAACTAAACAAGCCTCGCCCACAGCTTCTCCAAAACGCCAAGGCACTCAGACCCATGTACCAAGGGCTTATGGGAGCTCAGTCTGGGCAGGAGGAGGAGGAGGTTACTAGCCAGAGATTTCAGAGGCACAGGGGAGGGGTGAGTTAATTTTTCACAGGTTAAGGGGTGGAGATGCAGTTGCATATTACCTGTGTAATGATGACAAACAGAACATGGCTGCCCTCATTGTATTACAGGAATAAATCATATTCTGTTGAAGCTGTATGCAACCAGATTTGATGTGTAAACTATCTAAACTTTAGATAAGATATATAGACAAGTTACTTGTTATACTTAGTTTTTAATCTCGGATCCGCTTTAACCTTATGAATCTACGTCCAGCAGGTGGTGCTGCCGTCCTGACTGGACGTTGATTCAACGTCCGCGCTAACGAACCGTCCAGACGCGATCGTGCACACTGGAGAGGGGAGATTAAGCTGTCATATGACAGCTGACATCTCCCCTCAGCGATCAGCAGCCATCGTGTATGCCAGCGGATCGTAGTAATCACTTTGACAGCTGCGGCGGTAGGGGAGAAAGAAGAGGATCCACTCACCTCCCTGCCATTCCCGCGACAAATCGGCGCTCCCCACCGCTCTGGCCAGCATCTCTGCTACTTCTGACATCAGCGCCGGGTCCCGGCTTGATGACGTCATCAAGCCGCGACCCGGAGCTGAGCGGCAGTAGGAGCAGAGATGCCGGCCGGAGCAGAGGGGTCCGCTGCGGCTCGTCGCTGGAGCCTGGAAGGTGAGTGAAAGCAGCTGCTGAATGGGGGAAACCTGACCACACAGGGGGACACAGCCCAGCAAGACCCTGCAGGGATCCGGCTGCCCTAACCCCCCAAACGCCCCCCTTTCAGCAAAAACGCCTGGTCCTTAAAGAGTCTGAAGCGAGAATAAATCTCGCTTCAGACCTCATAGATAGCAGGGGCACGTGTGCCCCTGCTAAACCGCCGCTATTCCGCGGCTTAACGGGGGTCCCTGATCCCCCAAATCTCCTCCGTACAGCCGGAGAGCGCTTCCTGGTTGGGGCAGGGCTAACCGCCGCAGCCCTGCCCCACGTGCGTCTGTCAGCACGTATCTCCGCCTCTCCCCCGCCCCTCTCAGTCTTCTTTCACTGAGAGGGGCGGGGGAGTGGCGGCGATGCGCCGCTGATAGATGCGACTGGAGGCAGGGCTGCAGCCGTTAGCCCTGCCTCCAGGAGCGACCAAATCTGCGACCAAGTGTTGCAGTGGGGGGTTTGGGGGTGAAGGGACCCCCATTTAGCCGCGGGATAGCGGCGGTTTAGCAGGGGCACACATGCCCCTGCTAACTATGAGCTCTGAAGCGAGATTTATTCTCGCTTCAGAGTCTCTTTAAAGAGTAACTGTCAGGCTGCAGAAGCTAATTTAAACCTCTATTCTCCTGTGTTAAACAGTTTAGACGGAAGCCAAAAAGGCAATAGTGAAGATAAAAATCTCTCTTTCATTTGATGTGTGCTTATCAGCAAAGCTGTTAGACCCAAGCTCTTAAGAGGACGCAAGCCGCAAACCATACTGCAAAGCATTCTGGGGCCCTCCCCTCGGCTGCTAATGAGAAGTTACAGGGTCAAGTAACAATAGCATGTAACTTAGTCCAGAGCACAGCACTGATAAATCTCCCAGCAGAGTACACTGCAGGAGTCCGCTATTGTTCCTAGCCACATGGCTAATTAATATTCACTGCAAACTAGTGTTATTCATTACGAGCTTTTCTGTGATCAGGAAGCAGGGAGGACATGACAACACATTTGGCTTCATAGGAGACAGACAAACATGGAGCCTGCCATGAGCTGTCAGGAGCATCATTCTCTGCATATACTATATAAAAATTCTGTGAAATCCAAACGTGGACAGTGAAATGCATATGTAATGTAAGTACAGCCTATATTTAGCTACTGATATATGTGTTTATTTTCTCTGAGACCCTATACCTAACAGCTCCTCTTTAACCACCCTGGCGTTCTATTAAGATCGCCAGGGCGGCTGCGGGAGGGTTTTTTTTAAATAAAAAAAAAACTATTTCATGCAGCCAACTGAAAGTTGGCTGCATGAAAGCCCAACTAGAGGGCGCTCCGGAGGCGTTCTTCCGATCGCCTCCGGCGCCCAGAATAAACAAGGAAGGCCGCAATGAGCGGCCTTCCTTGTTTTGCTTAGATCGTCGCCATAGCGACGAGCGGAGTGACGTCATCGACGTCAGCCGACGTCCTGACGTCAGCCGCCTCCGATCCAGCCCTTAGCGCTGGCCGGAACTTTTTGTTCCGGCTACGCTGGGCTCAGGCGGCTGGGGGGACCCTCTTTCGCCGCTGCTTGCGGCGAATCGCCGCAGAGCGGCAGCGATCGGGCAGCACACGCGGCTGGCAAAGTGCCGGCTGCGTGTGCTGCTCTTTATTTGATGGAAATCGGCCCAGCAGGGCCTGAGCGGCAGCCATCGGCGGTGATGGACGAGCTGAGCTCGTCCATACCGCTAAGATGGTTAAGTGGGGTTAGGCAGCCGGTCCCGAAAGGCTTAAACACCTGAGCAGTTTTCAAATTTCAGCTTTGCGTCCATTCATCCACCAATAACTTTATCAGTACTTATCACACTGAAATGATCTATACATTGGTTTTTTTTTTCACCATAAAGGAGGCTTTCTTTGGGTGGTACTTTTTTCTAAGAATTGTTTTATTCTAACTGCATTTTAATGGAATAAGAAAAAAAAATGGAAAAAATTCATTGTCAGTTTTCGGCCATTCGTTTTAATATAAAACGTTCTACTGTGGATGAAATCTACACATTTTATTTGCCCATTTGTCCCGGTTATGGCAACATTTAAAATACATCCCTACCGGTAGTACCATGCATGGCGCCAATATTTTATTTGGAAATAAAGGTGCATTTTTTTCAGTTTTGCGTCCATCTCTAATTACAAGCCCATAATTTTAAAAATAACAGTAATATACCCTCTTGACATACCTTAGGAACTGAATTTTTTTTTAATATGTAATTGTTTATGGAACTCCAAGAGAAGAGACCCAGCGCCGTCTTCAAGTATATTATAAGCTCTTTTATTTATTTAAAGCATCAAAAAGACAAAAAGGGCAAGTCTGTGCGACGTTTCGAGAGGAGACTCCTCTCTTTCTCAAGCTGACAAGCCCTTGTCAGCTTGAGAAAGAGAGGAGTCTCCTCTCGAAACGTCGCACAGACTTGCCCTTTTTGTCTTTTTGATGCTTTAAATAAATAAAAGAGCTTATAATATACTTGAAGACGGTGCTGGGTCTCTTCTCTTGGAGTGCCTGCTTGCTGTTCCTGGAGACAGAGGGACAACGACCAATAGCATGTCGCATCTAGATGGTTGGGTGCTGCCTGTAACTACTTGTCCACTATGTAATTGTTAATGTATTTTTTAAATTGTCTTCTTTTATGCAAAAGTTTTATGTGCGTAACTATATTCGGGTAACTATGGGAGAGTGTGGGAGGTAAGGGGTTAATTTTAAATGTATGTGTAGGACTTTTAATTTAAAAAATGTATGTAGGTGTAATTTTACTATTTGACCACAAGATGTCCTCGCACATTACTTTCCCTGCGTACTATTAATACGCCAACAGGAAGTAATGCGTGGACGTGTAACTTCCATTAGCTACAATGACCGCAGGCATTTCATTGATGCCGGCGATCACTGACACAGCGACTTAAATTAATGAATGGGCAGCTCCCTTCTAACGATCAGCGGCGAGAACGCACGCGGGAGTGTGCAGAGGCAAGAGACGAGTATCTACGCCCCTGCAAGGTGTAGTGGTGTTTTCATCCCTGGGGAAGGGAAGTGGTTATAGGTGGCTGATGGTGTAATGGTTAAGGGCTCTGCCTCTGACACAGGAGACCAGGGTTCGAATCTTGGCTCTGTCTGTTCAGTAAGCCAGCACTAATTCAGTAGGAGACCTTTGGCAAGTCTCCCTTACACTGCTACTGCCAATAGGGCGCGCCCTAGTGGCTGCTGCTCTGCTCTGGCGCTTTGAGTCCGCAAGGAGAAAAGCGCAATATAAATGTTATTTGTCTTGTCTTGTCTTGTCAAATAAACATATGTTTAGTAACACAATAGACTTCTAATATCAATATCAGCCCTGTTTTAATACAAGCCTGCCAGACATTTATAGTACAACCAGCTGTTGATTAGCTTGTAGGGATGATCAATAAAATGCAAATATTTCCGAGTTAATGCATGATTACATAAATTTGCATGTAAATGTATGCCGCTTGAAAACAGACCAATCAATTTAAACCTAGATGGAACTTGATTTGTCCATTTTCAAGATGCAAAAATTTGCATGCAAATGTACATAATCCTGCATGAACCCAGAAATATTTGCATGTCTTTGATCATGTCTATTAGCCTGTATTCCCTTGTTAGTGCTTGTTGAAGTATGCATTAGTATGACAATAAGGAATTTACAACAAGGGGGCTGGAAGAGAGACGTTAGAAGCAGTTAGGAACATTTTAGAGGCACATTTTTGAACTAGAGATTAGCGCACACTGCAGCTAGTTTACGATCAGTATAAGCCTAGGGTAAAAGCTTATATTATTCAAAGTGGGGATGACATGACTTAAAGCGGATCCGAGATGAAAATCTAACTATAACAAGTAACTTGTCTATATATCTTATGTAAGGTTTAGATGGTGTACACAGCAAATCTAGCTGCAAACAGTTTTAATAGAATATGATTATTTATTCCTGTGATACAATGACAGCGGCCATGTTGTTTGTAAACATTACACAGAGGCAGGCTTATCTGTATCTTGAGTCATCAGCCTAATCCTCTCTCCTCCTCCCTCCTTCCCTCTGCCTCTGAAATCAATGGCTAGTAACACCTTCCCCTCCTCCTGCCCAGACTGAGCTCCCATGAGCCCTTGCTACTGCTTTGGCTCTCTGAAAACCTGTGGGCGTGACTTTTTAGTTTATAGGGAATTAGAGTATTAAAACAAAAACAAAAAAGTATTTGGCTTGAGGAATGCCCTATAAACAACAGGAAAGTAACACAATTATGCAATGTGTAAAAGTTCACCTCGGATCCACTTTAAAGTAATTGATAAAGTAATGCTGAATTACAGGTCACATCCCCATTGTAAGTGTATTAAATGTGAACAAAAAACATTACCCTGTGCACTAATTGTCTTGTTCTATGATGTCTCTGTGACTCTTGTGTTCACTAGACAATAGTTTGGGTATACATTTTTTTAAAACTTATTCTCTACATTCTATTTCAAAGAATTCCCCCTTTCAATTGCCATTCTCCTAGACAAGCAAGTCAAGTGTGAGGCTGGAAACACACTAGGCGGTGAGTGAAAGGTTGCGTTCTGCTGCACATGTATTTGCGCAATTTTTTTGGTCATAATGAAGTGCGTTTTTAGAGTATTTGCGTCGTGCACATGCATTTCACACATGTGTATTTCTTGCAATTCGCTGCATTTGCGTTTCACTCGTACGAATTGCAAGTGCGTTTTGTTTGCGTTTCATCATATCAGGATGATACCATTCAAAACTTCTTGCTTTTACTGATGGCTAACACGATACAACACTCTACTGCTATCAGTAAAAAGGTAAATACAATATTTCAGGGTTACCTCGTCGGTAATTTCCCACTGGAGCCGCTGGGGTAAGGGCACTGTGGAATCAGCCTGGCCCTTGCAGTGTCCCTCTTCATTGTACCCAAGATTAAAGCAATCAGTAGCCAACGAAGACTGGGGGGAGAAGGCATAGAAGGTAAGTATCTGTAGTGTAGTTACAACATTCAAAACCACAAAGCAAAGGGATTTTCTACCACCTATATATCCTATTTATCTATTGTATTTTATAATATATATATATATATTTTTTTTTGAACATTCTGGTGGATAAGACTACTTTTTAACCCTTGAAGACCCCCTCAGAAAAGTTGGGCGTCATCTTATATGCCGAGTGACAAGTGATACACGATGCTGATATGTGATGCGCATATAGGACATGCTGATAATTAACGGATGCTGGAGATTCGGCGGACGCCTCATATGCTGGGGGTCATCGCTCATGCTGCAAGGTCTGGGGCACCCAGGGTACGGAAGAAAGAGATCGTGCTGTGCCCATAAAACACGCCTCTTCCACCCATCTGTCCCGCCCTATCCTGTAACCGCCTCTCAGATCCCACTGCTGAGGACAGTAGTGAAGTGGTGTAGGCGCACATGTGCGAGATTTGATGCTGGGAATACACGGTAAGTTTCTGTACCGTGTATTGAGCCGCACGATAGATTCAGGCGCGTCCCCACGGGCGCCCGGATCGATTCCCGCTCGTCCCCGCGGGCACTTCTTTTCATTTTATTCTATTGTTCTGCCCGCGGTATCGAGCGCGGTATCAATCCGGTGGGGTATCGGACGTGTCGGATATTATCAATCGAGCCATCAGTGGCTCGATACACAGTACAGAAACGTACCGTGTATTCCCAGCATCAGAGGCGGAGGAGGTAAACAGGATACAAGGGTGGGCCAGACGGGTGAAAGAGGCATGTTTTACAGTGCGATCTATTCTTCCAATACCGCTCTGATAAACAGGGAGACAAGGAGAGCTGAAGGTGCCCATGCACTCATCAGATTGGCAGCAGATAGATAAGAAATGCATCTGATGATCTATCTGATGTGTTTTTAGAACATTTTTTACCAGGATAGAATTCCAATAGATTTCAGTTTGAAATCTATTGAAATTCGATCTGATGGCATTTTTTTTGCCATCAGATTTCCATTAGGGCCAATGCAAAATGATAAGCAATCTCATCAGATCGACCTAGATTTTCCACCCTGCCAGTTCGATGGAAATCCATCGAAATCAATCGAAATCGGGCGTCGATCGGTTGATTGGCCAACCGATTTGCAATCGATTTCGATCGATCGGCCAGAAAATCGGCTGAGTGTATGGGCCCCTTAATCCACTTAGGTAGAGGGAGAGTTGACCAATCCAACCAGTCAATCACCTGTACACCAGTATCTGTTCATACACAGCACCAGTATATGATGTTTTTTATTTTGATTTGTTGTGCGATGGAAGAGGGGTAGTTTTAAGCTGGCCACTAACTAACGGTCCAATTTCTAGCGAAAAATCGTTCGAGCAAACAGAAATTCTGATCGGAAGTGAAATATTGTAATACATCGTTCACTACACCATCAACGAACCAATCTTTGCTTCCTATCTATCACAATCAATAAGAAAATCCAAATTTTGGTTCGACGAAAATTCATTCGGACGACATTTTTTTCACTCATTCATAATCGATTGTGTCCACCAATGGAGATTATTTACAACCAATTTGATCAGAATTTCTGATCGCTCGAACGATTTTTTGCTAGAAATTGGACCGTTAGTGGCCACCTTTATACGGCGAGTATATCCCAAACTCTATATTTTAGCTGTAAAATTTGGGGGTTGTCCTATACACCCAAATATACGATATTTACCGTATCCTATCAATCACAAACTCACATTAACCCTTGGCACTCTTACACAAGTGTTTATCCCCAGATGACGGCTGCAGCCGAAACTAGTCGGGGCAAGAGTGGGCAGCACGGATACAGGATCGTATATTGAGGTCTTAGTACCACACGGAGTGGGAAGCGGTACATGCCTGGGGTGGGTCCTAAGTGGATTAGGGCCCTCTGAAAGTAAGTGTTTACCTCATCACGCCTGTTCTGCCTTTTTATCCAGAAATAAATCGAACTTGATATTTCCAACTGAGAGCATCCCTGTCTGCTTTATCTGCACCTTGAGAGCATACAGGTGGTGGAGTGGAGAGACATCATACGAAGACTATACCTGCGCTGTGCACAACTACTACAATAATGACTACCTGGATATAAGGATTTATCCTAACACAGCTGAAACTATTTTCTTCATTAGAGTGGGGCGCCACAGTATTTACTCTACAAGCACTCATACACATAAGGCTACATTCACAGTGGTGCGTTGCAGTGTAATAACCACATTGTAATGCGGCTTTCCACAATGCACCACCTATACAATGATCAAAGTGTGGCTGCCATATTGCGGTATAAAGGCATGAAGTATCTAACACAATGTGTATGCTAACAGTGAAGCATGCTTTACATTAACTGCATGCTTGTATGTGGATTATAACTTGCGGCGCAATTTTCCCCTTTCCACTGCGTTACAGGAAACACAATGCCCAATGTGAACATAGCCTAAAACGTTATTTCCTCCCCACCAGACAATAAAGTACTTGTAAAGCCAGTATGCCCCAAAGGGGAGTTCCCCCACTGACCAGTATTTATACTAATCCTGTACCATGTGTAACACTGCAAGCAGATGCCTTGTGCTTCATCCATCATCGAGAGCATGCATTTTGGCTCCTAAACCTTTTGTAAGGCAACATTGTATTGCATTTTTAGCGAATCAGTAATATTCAGCTCTATTTACCAAATCATGGATGGGGAGAGCAATGGTCTACAGCCAGGTCACATGACTCCTCATGCAAACTCACAAACGGAAGTCGCCCCCCCCCCCCCAAGTAACTCAGAGCAGCCAGAGAGATGTAAACACTAAGGGCCCGTTCACACTGCACGCGTTTCCAGCCGCGTTTTGGAAACGCGTGCAGGTGGCCAAAACGCACGACATCAGACATTGCATAGAGTGCAATGTCTGATGTTCACACTGCATGCGTTCCGGACCTGTGCGGTCCGGGGACGCATGCTGCACGCAGATTTTGCAAAAACGCGTGGCTGTCCCATTCACTTTCAGTGATGGGGTCAGCCACGCAACGCACACAAACGCGGATGGCCATGCGTTCGTACGCGTTGCGGTCCGCACGCGTTTCCGCACGCATGGCCATCCGCATTTCTGATCTGAACGGGCCCTAAAGAATCAGTCAAACAGCACATTCACATATTTATCTTTTATATAGACAGGAACACAAAGAAATATAGTCATACCTCCCATAGATGACCAACAATAGGTGCATCTGCCCAGGAGTGTTCAGCGTTTAGTCCTATTTTCCCATTTCTGAAGACCACAAGAGTAAATGATTTATCAAACCACCTGCAGAAAACACAGGAAAGAAAACCATTATTCTAGCTGAAGTTCGTCGACGAATACATTTTAAATTACAGAAAGCCGAACATCCAAATCTGATGTGTAGTATGAAAAACACTGCTCTGCAGAGCTCTAGTGGGGTCCCCCTCCATAGCAGAGGCTGCTCCTCCCACATGCTCAAGCTCTGATCTCTGCATTGGTGCAGAGGTTAGGGTATGACATCAGAGCATGGCATGTTTGCACTATAGGACGTTCAGGGATGTAAAGGGACCAGCTGGATCTCAAAGGAAAATAAATACTAGCAAGCATGGTTGGGATCATGTATTCTATCTGGATTTGTTCCTGGTCTGCTTTTACAAGAAACTGGTATGGCAACTTCTGGCTTGCTATAAGGGAGAAAGACAATTTCGGCTATATGGTTGCCATACATAGAAAGAGCTATATGAACAATCACTTTACAACACCTGGATATTGCCACTAAAAATATGGAAACCCCCCCCCCCCACCATACAGTTATGTGGAAGGGGGAGGAGTCAGTCAGGGGGAAAATAAGGTGTGGAAATGGGAAGACCATTTCAGAATTAATGAGCATTAGCTCAGAGCTGTTTCATTAGGACCACAGACTGAATAAAAACACACTGAATTAATAGTACCGGTCTGCTCCACCGACCACCATAGAGTCGGCCTAATCTTTCAGGAAAGGGCGACTGACAGAAAAATCAATCAGGTGCTTCAATTAAGCTGATATTAGCTTTGAAATTGCCTAGCTACTTTGTTTATTAGTGCCAGCATGAACAACTTCATAGATTCTTCAGATCAATCGCTCATTTAGATTTGGGTTATGGAACAGCTGAGACACGTGAAACCTTCCGTGCTGTTGTTCCACTGTGAAGTTCCGACTGAAGCTATTCTACTAGCTTGTTTGAATAAGTCTTTGGCCCTCCTCTGGCAGTCTTTGAAGACACTCGCTTCCCCCTCGTGCATGCGCAGTCAGGATTTAGAAAGTACTCAGGGACATCCCAAATGTGAGTATCTTCACCGGGGGACTGCGGTAGAACGAGGGAGCATAGCGAAGACTGACTTTAGTTCTAAACCTCTAAAGTCCTCACACATTTTTGGCACAGCTCAAATTAATTGATGAGACTGATTCAGGAAAGGTGTGATCAACGTAGAACACATTTCTCCATCCATCATAAACACTGGCATGAATATGGGCCTCTAGGATTGGAGTTATATATCTGTACTCTATGGGATCCAGAGCCTTCCCTCTCCGTAGGAGAGAATCTACCTGTTTTTTTTTTAGTGCTGCTTCAGATTTGCTTTACATTATGGAGATACATAACAATAGAGTCAGGCTGTGTATCTGACCTGTCGTAGCACTTCCCGTGCAGCAGAGATTTGGCGTAAGCATCCAAAGACTTCACTGGATCTTCAGAGACCAGTCCCTGCTCGCTGTCATCTAAGGTGAGGAAGAAAGCTGCTCTCTCCACAAGATCTAATGATGTCTGGTTCTTCCCACTGCGGAAATATGCTTTACGAGCTTTGGCCCAAGCAGTCCTAAAAGCAAGACCAGGAAAGTGCATGTAATAGACACACATCAGCAGTACATTTCATTAATCCATTATCGCTAACCATCAACTAGATATTTTGGTTGAACTGTATGTAAATATTGCCAGTGATCATGGACAATGGATTGCATCTTTTAACACAGCCTCCAAAATTGCTCTAAAAGAGGGTATTAATTAAAAGACAAATGAAGTGAGAGGTATATGAACGATGCCATGTTAATTTCCTTTTAAACATTAACAGTTGCCTGGCAGCCCTGCTGATCTATTTGGCTGTAGTAGGGTCTAAATTACACCAGAAACAAGCATGCAGCTAATCTTGTCAGATCTGACAATTTCAGAAATTCCTGATCTGCTGCATGCTTGTTCTGGGTATGTGGCTAAAAGTATTAGAGGCAGAGCATCAGCAGGACAGCCAGGCAACTGGTAGTGCTTAGAAGGAAAAAAATATGGCAGCCTCCTTACCCCTCTTGCTACAGTTGTTCTTAAATAACTTAACCATTAGAGCGAGCGGTTTTCCACTTTATTGCGATTAACAAACTGATTCAGTTCACGAATGTATTGCAAAACACAGGGCACAGTCAAACTAGCAGAAACGGCGTCGACCATTTCAATTAGTGGGATCGGTTTGTGGTGTGATTTTCTCCAGAGTTTATTTGTCGTCCTGTTGCATTTTCGCTGAGATTGAGCTCCTATACTTTGTAAAGGAGCTAAATCTCATTTTCTAGTGGAAAACAACTCTTAGACGGCAAGCTAATTTTTAAAAGAGCTACATGCCAGTGCCAGCTAAGTCTGGGGCAGAGGCTGCACAGATGCGTTGCTAACCTGCAGACTAGAGACAAGTTATGTTGCTATGTGGGGGAGGAAGGCCAAATGTGTGGCACACAACAGAGCGGGTGGAGCCAAGTAGGAGGACAATGCATGCCAAGTGGCAAGCCTCCCTCTGTGTAAGGAGCTCTCTCCCTCCATGCTGAGTGGCAAGCCTCCCTCTGTGTGAGGAGCTCTCTCCCCCCATGCCGAGTGGCAAGCCTCCCTCTGTGTGAGGAGCTCTCTCCCTCCATGCCGAGTGGCAAGCCTCCCTCTGTGTGAGGAGCTCTCTCCCTCCATGCTGAGTGGCAAGCCTCCCTCTGTGTGAGGAGCTCTCTCCCTCCATGCCGAGTGGCAAGCTTCTCTTTGTGTGAGGAGCTCTCTCCCCCCATGCCGAGTGGCAAGCCTCCCTCTGTGTGAGGAGCTCTCTCCCTCCATGCCGAGTGGCAAGCCTCCCTCTGTGTGAGGAGCTCTCTCCCTCCATGCTGAGTGGCAAGCCTCCCTCTGTGTGAGGAGCTCTCTCCCTCCATGCCGAGTGGCAAGCTTCTCTTTGTGTGAGGAGCTCTCTCCCCCCATGCCGAGTGGCAAGCCTCCCTCTGTGTGAGGAGCTCTCTCCCCCCATGCCGAGTGGCAAACCTCCCTCTGTGTGAGGAGCTCTCTCCCCCCATGCCGAGTGGCAAACCTCCCTGTGTGAGGAGCTCTCTCCCTCCATGCCGAGTGGCAAGCCTCCCTCTGTGTGAGGAGCTCTCTCCCCCCATGCCGAGTGGCAAACCTCCCTCTGTGTGAGGAGCTCTCTCCCTCCATGCCGAGTGGCAAGCCTCCCTCTGTGCGAGGAGCTCTCTCCCACCATGCCGAGTGGCAAGACTCTCAGTATGCTGCCTTAAATAAACTGCCTTTCCTGCTGCCATACTAGCAAAGTTCGCTTTCCACCCAACCTAGATTTCCTTTTTAGGGATGGGAATATGTCTTGTACATCACCCCACGGCCGTTGGATCTATATATAAACGCCTACAAGCATAGACCTGATCACAGAGAGTAGCATGCAGTGGAGGAGTTTTAGAAGGTATGTTGAGAAGTAAGGTTCTATTTAAATTGAATTTTCCTTCAAACCCAATCTAACTATGGTGTGAAGTGTACCATGGGTAAGTACCGCGACACTGGCTGTTTTGTGATAGCGTTATTCATGAGCGCTTACCTCTCTCCTGCAGTTAAAGCAGCCAGTTTCTCCTCTCCAGGCTGTGGAGTGCTGGCGTCATCCAAAATGTTCTGGAACTGAACCTCGAGTTCCTTGGGGTTCAGCAGACGTCCGTTATGATACACCCAGACTTTAAAGAAGCGGCCCTTGTGATACACCACTATGTGCTTACTGTCAGAGTAATGCTGGATGGTATCTGTACAGAGAGTGATACAGCTTTACTGAGAGATCAGTGTCCATTACTTCCTATTTTATCACATCCCAATAGAGCTAGGATTTTAATCCTACAAAAATTACCGCTAATGTAACTGGGCAACTGTCATTTCATAATCAGCACAATGCAGTATAAAAGACAAATAAATCTGGTTTAATTATACTGTCGCTTTTCAAAGAATAAGTGCCTCTGTGATGTGTAATGCCAGGTCTCCAATAAAGAATATGGAGGCAAGCTATGAGGAGATGTCTGGAGTAGGAGAGGATAGGTCGGTGTTATATAAGGAAGGAACCCCCAGATTACGCCTTTATATGGAAAAAGCAGGCCAAATGTTGGCCCTATGTGGTGCAATCATTCAAATGACAGGTTTAATCAGAATGTCTGAAAGTTCAACTGTGATCAATCACATGTATGCCCACCAATGAAAAGACCGTTCTACTGAGCAGTCATCATTTCCGAAAACCTCAATTTGCAGAATTAATTCCACTGAATACATCGTTCACCTGAATAAATGGATCTGATGATGCATGGTCAGCATAACAGCATTAAAAGGAACCAGAGGTGGGAGACATACGGAGGCTGATGCATTAATTTCCTTTTTAGCAATGCAGATTGCCTGGCTCTCCTGCTGATCCTCTGCCTCGAATACTCTTAGGGCCCATACACATGCCTAACTGATGTCGTCGTCTGGTGGGGATCAGGCGCGGATACCCTTGGACAACATTGCTGGGCCGGGCTGCAAGCGCAAGCGTTGTGTGTGTCAGGGGGGTGGGGGGTAGCGGCACTTGCGTGACATCACATGGCAGGTGGGGGAGCAGCATCGCAAGGGTTGGGTAGATCAGTCCAGCAGATTGCTCGTGGGTTGGTCGTCAGGGGTCATACACACACCTGATTGTCGGCTGAGGCGGCCGTTGTCGCCTGCCTCAGCCGACCTAAGTCAGGTGTGTGTAGGAGGCTTAAGCCATAGACAATGAACAAGCGTGCAGCTCAGATGTTTCTGACTGATGTCTGACTGGATTTGCTGCATGCTTGTTCCAGGTGTGTGATTAAGACACTACTAACCAGAAAGATCAGCAGGGCTGCCAGGCAACTGGTATTGTTTAAAAGTAAATAAATGGCAGCCTCCATATCTCTCTAACTTCAGGTTCTTTGGATGGCCCATTCACACTTAAAATCGCAAAACTTGCTCGAGTGATTTTACCGCGTTTAGCGCTGTAAAAATCGCAGTCAGCGCTTTAATAGCCCTGTAACATGATCGTTCCAGAATCATCCCAAAAATGCTGCAGGTTGGCAGCTAATTGCAATGCGATTGGCGCTAATTGCAAAACGCCCGCGATCGGCGTCACTTGCAGCAGTGAGAACACTGCCATAGGGTAACAAAGCACTATCGCTTAAGTGTGAATGGGCCCTTAAAGGAAAGCATGTGAAGCCTTTGGAGCCAAACATTTGCAGGCAGGACACTTGACGATGTTAATATAACTCTCAGGGGGACAGAAAAAGAAGAGACAAGCGTGACAGGTGATAATGGCAAGTCTACTTTATTTGCTTAATTGTAAAAAAAGGACTAAGGTGTTTTTAAAGTGCACTTGTTCTTCAAAACATGAATATGCTGATGGACAATGAGGGGAAGCTGAAGAAAGAGCTGCTCAGATTACTCAAGCAATAGCACCTTAATAATAATGTGCAGCCCCTTATAAGCGTCCGCGGCAACTAACACATTTCTTTAATGATTAAAGTGGAACTCCACCCAATGCCAATTCATCAGGTTATAGTCTGTAAGCTTTTTTTCTTATTCCAGAATCAATTGTTAAAGATGAGATTGCCTCTATTTCTTGTGCGTCTGGTGCAGAAATTCCTTTAATTATAGCAAGAAAGCTCTGCCCAGTATATCAACCCACAACCAGACTCCCATGTCAGGTGGTGCAGCAATTCTCTGGTTATACCTGTACAAGGCTTTCTTCATTTTCTACATCACTACAGAGTTCCAGCGCCACCTACAGGTAAAGTGTAGTTAAGACACAGGATGTAGAGTGGTACACTGAGCATGGCTTTCTTAATTTTCTATAGATTAATACATAACCATTATTTTATCTTATCTAGAATTGAAGCTTCAGGAATTTTTTAAGGAGAAATAATAGATCCCCCACAGTTTCCACCCCTAGTCAAACCAAAAAAGAAATGTAAAAGTCTTAAAATTTGTAAATTCTGTTAGACGTAAAATTCCACTCTAGGTGCAAACCTCACTTTCTAAAATGCCCTTAAACATTCATGTGTGATCTAAAAACACACAAACAAAAAAACCTTATACCCCACAGAGTGATAGAGAGGAAGAGAAAAGCGCTGAATTGTGAAGTACGTAGAAAAAAGGTTTTGATTAACACGCAATACACTATTGCATTTACTAGACATAAGAAGTTAAAGAGGAACTGTAACGACAAAACGGACCCTGGGGGGTACTCCCCTCGGGTGGGGGAAGCCTCCGGATCCTAATGAGGCTTCCCACGCCGTCCTCCATCCGTCAGGGGTCTCGCTGCAGCCCTCCGTGCAGCGGTGACGTAATATTTACCTTCCTGGCTCCTGCGCAGGCGCTCTGATGGCTGTAGGCGCCGAAGTAGGCGGAAATACCCGATCGCCGTCGGGTCTGCTCTACTGCGCAGGCGCAAGTTTCCGGCACCTGCGCAGTAGAGCGGACCCGACGGAGATCGGGTATTTCCGTCTATTTCCGTGCCGAAAGTCGCCAAAGCGCCCCCGCTGGAGCCAGCAAAGGTAAATATTGAACTGACAGTCGGCACAGTCGCCGGCTGTTCGGACGGCTGCGGCGAGACCCCCGTGGGACAGAGGACGGCGTGGGAAGCCTCATTAGGATCCGGAGGCTTCCCCCACCCGAGGTGAGTACCCCCCAGGGGATCTTTTTGATGTTACAGTGTCTCTTTAAAAATCACAGATCAAGGGTAACCTTCCTTTGCGAATCACAAGGTGGGTCCTGTCCTCGTCACTATGGCCAGTAGTGGTCGGTCCCTGCCTTCCCTCTTTCAGTAGCGGTCCCAGCTGAAAGAGGGAAGGCAGGTTGGCACACTGGTGAACGGGGGGACAGGACACACCTTGTGATTCACAAAGGGTGCTTACCCTTGATTAACTTCTTATGTCTAGTAAGTACAATGGTATATTGTGTGTGAATCAGGGCTGTGGAGTCGGAGTTGAGGAGTTGGAGCAACTTTGGGTAATTGGAGTCAGAGTTGGAGGTTTCATAAACGGAGGAGTCAGAGTCGGGTGATTTTTGTACCAAATCCACAGTCCTGGTAAGTACTAAGAAGTTGGAGTCGAGCAGTCGGAGTCTGGGCCATTTTGGGTACCTGGAGTCAGAGATGGAGTCGGTGATTTCATAAATTGAGGAGTTGGATGATTTTTGTATGGACTCCACAGCCCTGGTGTGAATAAAACTTTTTTCTACGTACTTCACGATCCAGCACTTTTCTTTTCCTCTCTATCGCTTTTATTTTACGTCTCATGACAGCCGGGCTGAAAAAGCTGCAGAGGATCGTGACACAAATAAGCTCAAGATTGCACATCAATTACCCCACAAAGTGCCTGGCTTTGCCTTAAGTTGGGCAGCTATCCAGCCGCATGTCCTTTCCAGTGACAGTGTACACAGTGAATACATGTGGCATAGGATCAGATCTATACACAGTAACAGGTCATGTGACACACGCAGTACAGATCACACTGCTGGAAGAATGATGGAGCTGGACTGGTGCCCACTTCTCAGAGTGGAAGGTCATTATTTTTAGAAAGCAGAGACTATGACATTATTTTTAGAAAGCAGAGACTATGACATTCTTTTTAGAAAGCAGAGACTATGACATTCTTTTTAGAAAACAGACTATGACATTCTTTTTAGAAAGCAGAGACTATGACATTCTTTTTAGAAAGCAGAGGCCATTTTTGATGCAATCTAAAAACTAGAATTTCAGTTAAAAGGCACCTTGGAAACAGGTGAATATAATAGATGTCATATTCCTATCACATTTTAAAGATGACAATGTCCTGGGTGCCATAGAAATGTTTTCTAGCTTCAGCTTTGTCTGAGCCACACCTGGAATTAGCATGCAGGCAGTGGCCTTCAGACCTGATTAGCATACTAGATCTGGGTCAGCGATACAGAATATATTAGAGGCAAAAAGAAAAACCACTACAATAGCCAGGCAATTAGAATTTTGTAAAAGGGAATCAGCAAGAACATTTTCTGACTCCAGGTTTTGTTTTAGGAATGATGAAAGTAATAGATTTTAACCAAGAACTGGTCAAGGAGGTCCTCAGAGTCTCCCGCCTATGGTGACAAAGTATAAAGTACAGTGCTGGAGAATAAGCCCACAGATGAGGTCCAGCCTCGCTGCCAACAAGTAAAGCCGAGTCTATCTATAAACACAAGAGAAAACCACCTTGGCAGGAGTTCCACTTTAAGCATTACCTTGTGAACATACACCATATTTGAGTTCACAAGAAGTTCTCAGTTTACACCAAGGTCACATTCTGGAAATGGGAATTTTTTTCAAAGTTCCTACAATGCAAAGAATAACTTTCTGTTGAAATCTATGGAAAGCACCCTTATTGCGTTCCATCTGTACAGTATTTGCTTTATGTCAACTTGCAGAAGTAAATAATGGCATCGGGTGCATATTAATTCGGGCAGCTCAGTTCAGCGCGGTGAGAGCCGAATGACGGCTCTCACCGCTGCCACTAAACTCCGAGGCGGCGTTAAATACTATTCCCCCTCCGAGTTGTCACAACTCGGAAGAAGATGTAATTTGGGGTCTGCCAGCCGCCAGAGCCCCGAATTGCCGCTTCGCGCCCTGCGCAGCATAGCATTGCTGCTATGGGGCGCCCAGTTTCGGCACCGAAATCAGCTGATTCATTATGTCACCCTGCAGAAGTAAATAATGGCATCTGCTTATATAAATTCATATTATAATAAGACTTATAATGTGCTGTCAGATATAGCTCTAAACCAGGGGTGTAAAACTCAAATACAAAGTGGGACAAAATTAAACACTGCGACCAAGTGACGGGCCAACTTCAATGTCTAGTAGCCAATTCCTTCCCTTTTACAGGTGTCTAGTGGCTCCCCTCCAACCCCTATACAGTTCACTGCTGTCTAGTTGTCCCCCTACCTCCCCTATACAGTCCCTGGTGTCTAGTGGCCCTCCTCCCTCCCCTTTACAGTCCCCTGGTGTCTAGTGGCCCTCTCTCCCTCCCCTATACAGTTCCTGGTGTCTAGTGGCCCTCCTCCCTCCCATCTCCAGTTCCCTGGTGTCTAGTGGCCCTCCTTTATACAGTTCCCTGGTGTCTAGTGGCCCTCCTCTATACAGTTCCCTGGTGTCTAGTGGCCCTCCTCTATACAGTTTCCTGGTGTCTAGTAGCCCTCCTTCCTGCCCTATTCAGTTCCCTGGTGTTTAGTGGTCCTCCCTCCCCTATACAGTTCCCTGGTGTTTAGGGGTGCTCCCTACCCTATACAGTTCCCTGGTGGTTTAGTGTTCCACCCTCCTCTATCGAGTTTCCTGGTGAATAGTGGCCTCGCTCCCTCCACGATACAGTTACCTGGTGTCTACTGCTTTTCCCCTCCCTTAGTGAAGCCCAGAGAATCTTTATACAGTATCAAATCTCCAAATTTCTGTGGAATGCAAAACTATTGTTAATCTATACAGAGCGTCAAAACTTTGTGAACTGTTCCGTATGTGTATTACTGCATCTTCCAATCAATGCAAAGCATGATCACATAATTCTTTTTTTTTTTATTGAGTTTATGATATTTCAAGAAAATGACTGATACTGAATATTGTATTATTTCAGGTTAGTGACATAAATGTGTAAAGTGAGAACTCCCTGTATTTCAATAAAAATCACTGATGTCTGTTAGATAGCACTCAAGGAAAGACTGCACCCCCCTAACACGATTGTTGTCTTGATAACAATTATGATTACAGTATATGTTGCATAGTAACAGATGAGACTGCACAGGGAATGTGTAAAAGCACTCTATCTACACAGGTACTTTTTCAATGAAGAGGGAAAACCCAAGAGGAGGAGCCCATGCTGTGCTTCCACTGGCTGGTTCTATGCATTCTCTATGAGTGCGGTCCCCGATAAGCTGACATTACACTTTACAACTGTCCTGTTTTAAACCACTAGGCAAAATCACTCTATGTAAATTAAAGCCCAACTCCAGGCCTAGTTCTAAACATAGCTGATAAATAGCAAAACAATGTGTCAGTACCTAAGACTATGTGACTATGTCGGAGGTCACAGAAAATCGTGGGGCCCTTGGATTAGTCCATTGCCAGCTAATGAACTCAACAGGATGTGCTCAATGATGCAAGAACAGGAAGCAGTAAGTTTTGTAGATAGTAATGGCTAGCATGTGTTCAGGCTATTGATTGTAGTTGCAGATAGAAGACATTGGGTAGGTCACAATCGTAGGGCGCCCAGGCTGGTGAGGTCACCTACCCACCTGGGAGCCCTACGACTGCGACATACGTGAGGTCTTTCATCCGCAAACACTATTAAGAACTGCAACTAGGTTGGTGCTAGCCTTCACTAAGACTACCAAAAGACAGAGTCTGGAGTACTAAGGGAAGAAGGGGAGCCTGGGGGGGGGAGCAAATCTCCATGTTAAATACTTACCTGATCGGCCATAATGCCTCCAGACAGATGAGCACTACGCCCCTCTCAGAATTGCGGCTGTTGTCGGTTATTTCAAAAAGCTCTACCTAGGCTATAGCCACACCCATCTGTGTTGGAGCGTCTCGCCAGCTGCAGTCTTATTGTTGGCTGCCAAGCTGGTGTGCGGGCCACCAAAGGGGGCAGAGCGCCATCTAAGTCCCAATTACGTTGGATCAGGTTAGTATTTAAATCTGAGCCAGGAGGATGGCAATGAAACCCACAGTTGGCATGAAGCTGGAGGAAGCCCTAGGTAAGTATAAAAGCGACTGCATGTCTCTGGTTTCCTCTAAATAAAAGTAAATACAAACACCATTATATTACTGCTTTGTCTCTTATTTTTATTTTACTAAATAAATATTTTTAATATAAATAGTGTGCTTTTAAACATTCCCTTGAAAGGTATTATTTTGCTTAGGAAAGAGAAAGTATGGTGATTTTTAGAATGCCAAAGAAAATGAGTTGGTTAAAAGAATAGTGACTATAATGCCCATTTACATCCAGACTGCATTGATGAATCTAGCCAGAGATTTGACCACATTACCTCTATACCATTGTAGTGCTAAGCAAGCTTTTAGAGGCGTTTCTATGTGTTTTGCAATGATCCGACAGAGGCACAAGATTGTTCCTACCTGTGTCTATTCCTGGGACACGAGCCGTGTTAAACATGCGCTCGCACTGAGCGGAGCACATAGGCAAACAATCTTGGATCATCAGCTGCATGAGAGGGGCAGACAGGGACCAAAACCAACACATACAAGATGGAGAAACATCGGGGGAAACAACAACACAACGATAGAGGCCAAAGCGAGGGTGTATAAATTACATAAACAAAATGGGAAGATGGACACGGTACACAAAGACGTACACAACACATGAAAGACAACAAGCAGGATTGGTTTATGGGCAGTGCAGATGAGGGATCAACATGTGTAAAACACATACAAAAAGAAAAAAAACAAAACAAGAGACACAGAATGGAAGAACAAACAAGAGAGGGAGGCAAAGAGAAGACACCAATCAATAAACACATTCCAGAACCATAGAGACAATTGATCATAAATACAATACTCTGTAGGAGATATTCCCAGCAGTCGCGGCCACATGCAGAGATCTCCAGATGAACCTTCACCCTCGCAGGGGCTCCAGTTACTGGCTTTCTGGTTCTTAGGTTTGTAGAACATGTTTGGAGCTTTTATACTTGACTTTTTTTTTTTGTTCACTTGATTGTTAACACTGCCAACAATGAAGGCCAATTTGAACAGAATAACACTGAACTTATATGAGATACCCCTTGTGAGATAACGGATTAACTGATGATAGGAAACGTGAAAGGTCAGTTCAACCAAAAGCGATATTTCAGCCTTTGGTAGGTGATGGAAGGGTTAAACCAAACACGGCAGAAGATTCTCAAGTAGGGAAACTTGCTGTGTGCGGCCGGCGGTTTCCGAGGGGAGTCACATGACCAGATGAGCAACCACTTCATCAAAAGCACCTTTGTAGCATTTTGAGAACATAATTCAAGTGCTGTAATGTCAGGAATATGGAGCCCATCCTATGCAGATTTATCACTTCAACAGCATTGGCTACTGTCGCTAATGGGGCTCTAGTAAGCCTAGCTGGGTATCCTGAGTTGGAAATCCAGCCATATCTTCACCCAGCCTTACCATGCTCCCCCTATCTCTAACACAGGGGTTCCAAGCCGTGCGTTACCTACCCTAAGACACTATTTACTGACCTGAGGAAGAGGGTCGACTCCATGAAATGCATTATTTACTGACCTGAGGAAGCGGCTGACTCCCGTGAAACTCCTTGGGGTTGATTCCCTAAGACAAATAGCGTGTCTTATCAGATTTAACATGCCTTACTAGAGTAGCATAGTGAGTGCTACGAACTTATGCCTGCTAATTGGCAATGACGAGAGCTCCACTCGTCCTGACCTGAGCCCCTGCGGGTCCCATCACTTTAAAGGACATTATCCCCACACTTTTATTGGCCCAATAGGCTGCCTGTAAAGATTCCTGTGAAGTGACAGACAGCCTAGTGGGCCAATCAAAGTGCGGGGATCTACTGGGCATGCTATACCATCTTCAAGCAAAATATCAGTTTAGGGTGAACAGAAATATTAACAAGGGAAGTATCAAGCTCAAGAGGCAGTGAATTATCTTTAGTCCATCTAGAACTGAACACATTTAGGTGGACCTGGCACTTCAGAAATAACTGTATATACAAAGCTCCAAACATAGGACACAAAGCCTAAAAGGCAGCAGTTCAACAAAGGAATCTCATTAGAAAAAGAGGAAAAAAAACTCTGGTCTTTGTTAGGTTCCATTCACCACAAGGGACAAGTATTCTGATTCCAGTTCACCCGCCCACTTACCTGTCTCTTCACCGGGGATGCGGGTGGTGTTATAGGTTCGCTCCCACTGGGACGAGCACAGCGGGATAATAGATCCGGGCACCCTGCTCTGTACCGAGTTATTAGAAAAAGGGACATCAGGGGTACAGAATCACCGCAGGCACACCATGGGGGAGATAACAATGCAAGAAAGTTGATATGACTGGTCATCTTACATTCCCACGCACTCTACCAACACAATCTACAAAAACAATTCACTCACATCTTCAGGTACAAGAAACTTTAGGCAGGGTTCACACCAGAATAACACGCATTTTCCCTGGATGTGAATTTGCATTAGCTCTGATGTCCCATGTACATCAATGGGCATGTCTAATGCTATTTCTGCATGCAGGGGAAAAAAAATAACTTACAGAGGTGCAGCATTTTCCCACATGCTGTGCACATTCTCCTTTACCTGACAAGGTAGGCACAGAGGTCTATTCATGCAGAACCCACTTACCTCTGTGCGTTGTCCATTCCTTGCCTCTTCCCCCCCCTTTCTGGAAGAGGCAGGCTTAAAGACTGACAAGAAGAGGTTGTCTTACAGACTGACAGGAAGAGGAAAGGTTACAGACTGACAGGAAAAGGAAAGGTTACAGACTGACAGGAAAAGGAAAGGTTACAGACTGACAGGAAAAGGAAAGGTTACAGACTGACAGGAAAAGGAAAGGTTACAGACTGACAGGAAGAGGCAGGCTTACAAACTGTCAGCAATAGGCTGGCTTACAGACTGTCAGGAAGAGGCTAGCTTACAGACTGACAGCAAGAGGCTGACAGGAAGAGGCTGGCTTACGGATCGCTCAAGTCGGCTCTTATCAGCCGAACGACAGACTGTACACACGCCTGATTTGACGTCAGAACGACCGGTCGTTTGGACGTCCAAACGACCCGTCGTTCGCGGAAATCCGGTGTGTGTATGGGCCTTTACAGACTGACAGCAAGAGGCTGGCTCACAGACTGACAGCAAGAGGCTGGCTCACAGACTGACAGCAAGAGGCTGGCTCACTGACTGACAGCAAGAGGCTGGCTCACAGACTGACAGCAAGAGGCTGGCTCACAGACTGACAGCAAGAGGCTGGCTCACAGACTGACAGCAAGAGGCTGGCTCACAGACTGACAGCAAGAGGCTGGCTCACAGACTGACAGCAAGAGGCTGGCTCACAGACTGACAGCAAGAGGCTGGCTCACAGACTGACAGCAAGAGGCTGGCTTACAGACTGACAGCAAGAGGCTGGCTTACAGACTGACAGCAAGAGGCTGGCTTACAGATTGTCAGGAAGAGGCAGATTTACAAACTGTCAAGAAGAGGCTGGCTTACAGACTGACAGGAAGAGGCTAGCTAACAGACTGACAGGAAGAGGAAGGCTTACAGCAGATAATCCCTCATATTCCCTCCTCTTCTCCATCCATTTCAGGAGGGTGATGGGAGGAAGGGATCACGGTAAGCAAGCCTCTTCCTGTCACAAAATTTCACTTTAACCAAAAGTTCAATATTTCAATGAGCGATGACATGGACCGGGGAGAATGAGGAGAGGAACGACTGATGCACAGAGGTGTAGCTTTGCCCTGAATCAGGTATACTTAAAAACAATTACCTATTTTGTCAAACCGTGTGCATTATAACTCAGACAAACCTGCGTGGTGGGTTGGAAAACCACTTGCCAGTTGTCCATGCATCACAAGTGTGAACCCTTCCTTAAGGTTACTGTTATCAACACTTAAAATAAACAAAAGACAGCACTGGATTGGAGCTGACTAGCTCAGCACTAGCCTACAATTTGTACACCTTGCTACAGAGGTAGTGAAGTGTAAGGCCTTATTTAAGCTGCCCCATTGGCTGTCAGATGCAGAACTAGGACTGTGGCATGCATTTAAAGGGTCCTAGGGCCAGCAGACATACTTTAGAAGCAGCACTGTTCTTTCAAATCTGTATCTTATAGCCACTGAGTCAGTGAACATAAGGCTGCATAAATCAGTATAAATAGGCTTTGCGCTAACCACACAGCTTTAAAGGTACATACACACATCAGATTTTACCAAATGACCGGTCGTTTGGACGTCAAATCGGGCGTGTGTACAAACGGACGTTCAGCTAAGACTGAATTTGACCGATCCACCAAAACCCGCGTTATCAACTGAACGACCATTTGTACACACACCCGATTTGACGTCCAATTGACCTGACGTTTGGAAAAATACGATGTGTATACGCACCTTTATGGTTGTTGGTTAAACAAAGCACGATCTGACAGCCAACATTACTGACCACAATAGGGAGAGTATGTTTGAATTAGCATAGTGAAAAGCCTATCTATATGAAGAGAAGAGAGCTGGGCAGTATACCTAGCCATGCATTTCCAGTGTGGTAGTTTGTCTTTCCACCAAGCTGGGTTGGCTTGCATGGGCCTATGATCCATGCTGGATCCTACCACTCAGACAGAACACCAGTACCTGTATGTCTGCGCTAAACATGAAGCATACTACAGATATCTCAGAATTGTTTCATCTGAGCTGATCACTATTGTTTTCCCCTTCTGCACCTCTCCCCTATCCCTAGAAGAAATGCACACACACGTTTTGTCCAGTAGAGACTTCATGTTCAAATGGTGATGTTTTGTTTAGAGCATCAGTGGTAGTATGACTGTGCTTTGTACGCTCAACCACCAACTACGGTCTCTACGTGGCTTTAGTAAACACACTATACTTGCAATATGATGTTGCCTACATTGGTTTTCTACATAATCCATTTCAATGTGTACCCGAACAAAATCAGGACACATTAACATCCACGATTAGCTCAGTGCTGTGCAGCTTGTGCAGGCGCAGTATGGCTGTGCAAGTGCTTGAAGGGGAAGGCAGCGCCGAGGGTCCTGGATAGCAGCAATGGTCTCTAAGATCTACAGGCTTCCTAATTAACTTTTTCATATTCATCCACCTTAGGTTGGCTGTAAAGGGAACCCTAAATGGAGGGGGAAAGTTGACATTTACTTACCTGGGGCTTCTTTCAGCACCCCACAGTCCATCAGGTCAGTTGCTGTCCTTCCGGTCTGCACCACTGTGTCGCTGTCACCCCATGCTCTGTCCCGGCTGCGCACAGGTGCAGAATTATCAATAAGGTGCACGGCCAGAGCCACACATGCCTAGTAGTTCATGACTGAGACAGTCGTAGGCTTTAGCGGGGGTCTCAGTGGCAAAACAAAGCAAACCGGGTGGACAGCGAATAACCTGATAAACTGCAGGGGGCTAAAAAAGCACCAGGTAAGTAAAAATCAACTTTTGTTGTCGAGTAATCGCCCACATAAACCAGAGTTGATTGTTTTAAACAGTCATATACACGTGATGCAGTCATGCAAACTAGGAGAGGGAAACATGCCTTTATAGTGTGTGTGGCATGCATTGAGTATTGCAAACACAAGTTTTGCTGTAAAACATCACACTGTGATGCTAGGTTAGTTCACTGAAATGCACACTAAGCTTCATAACCAATGCATGAAGATGTTTTTACTATGTAATGTGAACGCTATTAACATGCATACAGCAAACAAGACAGACAAGAATTCTCAGCTGAAGCAAACACATTTATTTTCTTACCGGCTTCAGTTCCTCTCGACTGAGCTTGCGGCGGTACAGCAGTATAGCATGGACCGCGTTACCTGCACGAGCAGCCTGAATTGGCGTTGGTGTAACATACAGGAAGTCCTGAAATACAAAAACCATCTATCAACCTATCACTGTACATGAAAGTCATGTGTTCGAATTTACAGCAAGCTTCATGCACTAGAAAAATGCCAAACCCTCTTATTCTTTTACAGACTGACATAGAATATATAGCAGTCAAGCATTTGCAAAAGGTACACCTATAACAGCGCTGGATAAACAGCCGGACCACCACTAGGCAGCTGGATTCCTCCCCCCGCAGAGTTGCGAGCAGGCAATAAGAGTGGGGTAACACTCACCTGATCGCAGCGTCTCCATGGTGTCATGTGACATGCCGTTGGGACGTGCCAGCGTATTACACGCTGGCACGTACTGACACGTGTCACGTGACGCTGTGGCCATGGAGACGCGATGCTGGAAAAGGCGATCAGGTGAGTGATAACCCACTCTTATCGCCTGCTCACGAACTCTGCAGGAAGGGAAAGTATTTTAGGAATATGGACTGTGCTCCGCAGCATATGGCCCGGGCCGCATAAAGTTTGCCCAGGCCTGACCTATAAATAAGCCTGTAATCTAATATAAATGATCACATCCATCTAGACAAAACCTAGGAGGTATCAACCACTTATAGACACAGGAATATCAGGGCAATTAAGCCAAAACTGACTCACTACTCTATCACAACTCCCCTCATTTACTGAAACATGGCATGTACAGACAGGGGCCCATAAAGTCCAAAAGCCATTTTACATCCATTGATGAGGTCATCATTTGAGAAATCACACTGGATGCAAAATGGCTGTCAGGCCACAACAATCTATGTGTACATCTGCCTATTAAAGTTAATATCCACCACTCAGTGAGCCAATGAGAATTTTCCCTGTCGCTAGGCAGGATGTTTTTGGCAATCCAATGGGAGTCTGTGCCTGCCAGGATGTATAAAGGGTACAGGCAACATCTGAGGGTCCCAGTCAGCCGCAGTGAGGCTGAGAAGAGACTTCCAACTAAGGCAAGTATCTTTTACACTTTTGTTTCGTCACACATTTGCTTTAGGCCCCTTTCACACTGGGATGTTTTCATTGTGGTGCGCAACGAATGTCTATGGGGCCTTTCACACTGGATGCGATGTGCCTAAAGTCTATAGTGCTGTGACAGCGCTCCTCTTCTTTTCTACAATTTAAACATAGAAAAAACAATCGCACATAGTGCATTACTGTGAATCACAAAGTACAGTTCCCCACACGTGCATAAGTGCTCAATTGTGCATCACTCGTGGTCTCTACAGCCCCTCCACACTAGCAGCTCACCAGATTGACACCACCTCACAGTCCAGGTGGGTCTAGCGCTTAGCCTATAGAGCGGCCAACTCCAATGACACTTCCACGATAGTTTAGTTCACAATTGGATGATCCATATTTAATGACAAGTTCCACATGAAAAACATATAAGAACACACATAGCATAAAACCGTTGGGCTAAAAGTTATGGCCTGCGCAATATCAGCGCACTCACTTGTGTAGGAAGATAACAGGCATTTCAGGCATTGCAGCCCAGCAATAAAGCTTCTCTGCTGGCGGTGTCGGCGTCCCGAACTTCCCCGCTCCTCGTGGCAGCCTGTCTCCTGACCTTACAGATCCCAGTGACGTCAACGCTCCTGGTCACGCCCGACGCGTTTCGTCCAATGGACTCATCAGGGGCAGCCCCTGATGAGTCCATTGGACGAAACGCGTCGGGCGTGACCAGGAGCGTTGACGTCACTGGGATCTGGAAGGTCAGGAGACAGGCTGCCACGAGGAGCGGGGAAGTTCGGGACGCCGACACCGCCAGCAGAGAAGCTTTATTGCTGGGCTGCAATGCCTGAAATGCCTGTTATCTTCCTACACAAGTGAGTGCGCTGATATTGCGCAGGCCATAACTTTTAGCCCAACGGTTTTATGCTATGTGTGTTCTTATATGTTTTTCATGTGGAACTTGTCATTAAATATGGATCATCCAATTGTGAACTAAACTATCGTGGAAGTGTCATTGGAGTTGGCCGCTCTATAGGCTAAGCGCTAGACCCACCTGGACTGTGAGGTGGTGTCAATCTGGTGAGCTGCTAGTGTGGAGGGGCTGTAGAGACCACGAGTGATGCACAATTGAGCACTTATGCACGTGTGGGGAACTGTACTTTGTGATTCACAGTAATGCACTATGTGCGATTGTTTTTTCTATGTTTAAATTGTAGAAAAGAAGAGGAGCGCTGTCACAGCACTATAGACTGATATTCAAGGACTTGTGATAGCGAACACTCGATTGAAGCATATGCTATTGCACCCGTTTGTACTTTGGCAGGCGCAGTTTGTGTTTATTATAGATGTGCCTAAAGTATCGCATCTGACGCAAAAGCATCAGCGCGTTACTCTTCAACATGCATGGCGTCATGTGGCAGTACGGAAGTCATGTAAGTCTATGGGGACACTGGTTCTATTTCAATTTTTTTTGCGTTGCAGTGTGCATGCGCAGAAGATTATTTTGTTAATACACTTCTGCACATCTCTTATTTCAGCCACTGGAAGCGAACGCTAGAGAGCCTAACTTCCTGCTTGGCTTTCAGCCAGAAGGGGGATTACCGCCTAATAAAGCGGAAATCCCCGAAGGCTGTTTTTGGCATTGCGATCATCTGATTGCACCACACCGCTACCACTGGTTTGCAGTGTGAAACCGGCCTCAAGATAAAATTGCACAAGGAAAATGAACAGGGAAAACAGTTTCAAGAGAAAATTTTAGCTCACATTTGTTATCCACATCAATCCAGCATAGCTCTTATATGATAAAATCCACTTTATTGTATAGACGTGAAAAGGTATAACAAGTTACATTACAAAGCTGCTACTGTAGCTTTTTAATGCAACTTGTTTTACTTTTTCACGTTTATACCATAAAGCGGATTTTATCATAAAAGCGCTATGCTGGAGTGATGTGGATGGCTTATGAAGTCCCGGTGATATACGGGTGAATCTTTGCATACAACTACACCCTAGACATTGGAGTGCTGACCTTTCTTCTCTTTTGGACAGCTCTGAGTTAATAATAATACAAATAATAATAATAATAATAATCAGAACATTGTATAGCGCTTTTCTCCTGACGGACTCAAAGCGCTCAAGAGCTGCAGCCACTAGGATGCGCTCAAGAGGCCACCCTGCAGTGTTAGGGAGTCTTGCCTTGAACTCCTTCCTAAATAGGTAAGATTCTAACCTTGTCAGGTGGTGCCCTTAAAGGATACATCCAACATCCGAACTATTAAAAAAATGAAATCTACCTACCTGGGGCTTCCTCCAGCCCCTAGCAGCTGATCTGTCCCACGCCGCAGCTTCACTCTCTGCCGCTGGCTCTCGGCGCCTCGCCAGGCCGTCCTCTACTGCGCCTGTGCGGGCCACGCTGTCAATCAAATCCACGTTGTCCAGAGCGTACTGCGTACGCGCAGAACTACTGCGCCTGTGCAGTACACTCCAACAACGTGGATTCGATTGACAGAAGCGCTTGTACAGGACGACCTGGTGAGGTCATCCTCAGCACTGGGAAACAACAGCTGAGAGTGGAGCTGCGGCGAGGGACAGATCAGCTGCTAGGGGCTGGAGGAAGCACCAGGAAAGTAGATTTCATTATTTTTTATAGCTTGGACCTTCCCTTTAACCAGTACACTATCCAGCCATTGATTTGTTCTAAGCAAAGCACAGAAACTTCAAGGCTGAATTAATTTTCTCTTTTATTATTACTGCACCTCCAACCTCCTCCACACCAATAAACTGCAAGGCAGACCATATTGCTAAACATTTGGTTCTTGGGAAACTCTCCTTCTCCTGACTCACCCAGGGTGGATCACAGATAAGATAGGACAGCACTACAATGAAGGAAGTGGCCCATCCCAGCACTAGCTGTGCCTGGTGAGGGAATCTCACTGTAACCTGAGCAGTGTCTGCATTCAGCAGCCCCAGGGCAGATTCCAGCATCAAAGCTAGCACACTTTCTTCATGTATGTCTGTGTATAACGCCGCACAGGAATAAGGGCATTTATTTTATTCTTGCCTTTCGAAAAACTGTTGGACAAAATGCATCTTCCATGGGTCACATGTTCTGAACAGGATTCCTTCTCTTATCCTGTCCCCTGGAGGGCAGGGTAATCAGATGTGACAAAGTAGTAAGAATAGTGGCCACATTACATTTCACAGCATCCATGCATTACACTAGAAGGTGTGGCATAAGGTGATGGCAAGTGACGATGATGAGGGCATCGGCGGAAGCAGTGAACATGCATGTGTCACAAAGGAGGAGGGGTCACAGCAAGACCCCAGATTGCCCTGCTGCCGGCCACAGGCGATGTTTGGTTGCTATTACGGTACATGCAGCCAAGTGGCAGCGTTCATTAACAGTGGATGACAGATTTGACACACGGCACATAAAACAGTCTCATGATGCATCTGGGCACAGCAACCACCATGGTCAGATGCAACTCAATGGGGCGGCACCTGTCCTGTCTAACCAATCGCCTGGCTGGGATCAGTTGACAGGCAGTGAAATTCATGGCCTTCAGCTGTTAGTGGAAAAGAGGCCTTAAAAAGAAAATGTAAATCATTTTGGAACTGCCAAAATTCCCACCCCTGCAGCCATATACAAACCGCCTCCCTTTCCAAGTGTAACATGTATGACGTACTAAAAAAAAAAAAATGCATTAATAACTTTAGATCTCTGCAATACAGTCACATGACCTACACTGCTGATCAGCTCTCTACTTCTCAGTCCCAGAAGCACTGCCTGTCACTCACCACCCCTCCCAATCAGGATCCCGGATAGGGATGCAGATAAACTTAGACACCAATTACTCCTTTGTGATGAATAAAGGAGGATGGGGTAGTCAGTGGAGGGGTCAATGTTCAGAACACAGGCTACTCAGGAGCTTGGCAACTGGTAAGAGGAAACTGGAAGTAGCATAAATCAGTACTGCAGATCCCTTATAGAGTACTTCTGGCCAATTCACATGGACGACTGACAGTGGCTTGTTTTGCTGATGTCAAGCGCTTTTCTGTTACAGAGTAGACCAGATTTTGGCAGCGGTTCCCATTGATCAACAGGAGGAAATTATTATTTTTTATTTGTATTATTTATTTATTGTATTTATAAAGCGCCAACATATTACGTAGCGCTTTCAGATAGAGGCTGCACCAAAACTGACCAGCTGCATAGATGTGCAGAGCCCAAACATGGTCAACTTACACAACTTGCATTTAAAACAGATGCAGCAAAAAAAGTCAAAAACAGCCTGTGCACAGACTGTTCAATACTAGACTCTTCCACGATGATGACGTGCCCTCTCGGAAGAGACCTAACACCAACTGACAATTAAACATAGTGAAAACCTGGGGCTGCTAGCCCATAAATGGTCTACACATTTTCTCTAGTACAGGAAGAGTAAATTAGTTATCTACACAAAAGAGCTTCTCTGAGCTACTCCACCAACTTGGTGAACTCAGTCCTGTTTTCTGAATAGCTTAAACAGCCAAGAAACAGTGAGAGACAGCCTGAAGCTTTAGGGCCCTTTTCCATTTGTGGATGGGAGACGATGCTGGTATGCATCACTTCCGCGTCACTTTCGCATCTCCTGATGTGGAATTGTATTGAAGGAGACGGCGGGCGGATGCGGTGGTGCGAGAATCTGCAGCATGCGGCAGATTTTCGGATAGCTCATCACCGCTCCCCACGCAATGGAAACTATTCCATTGCTGTGCATTGGAATCAGGCCACCCGCGGTGCGGCTATATAGCAGCATCGCACTGCTTCTAATGGAAACGGGCCCTAACTGCAGGAAAGTTGAAGGGACATTAGCTCTGCTCTGTTTTACAGATTAAAAGACAGTGTGGATTCTAAATAGCAACCATGACAGTATGATGCAATATTACCAATAAAGCTATATACCTGAAAATAAAAATATGACACTTTTCTTTGCTACTAATGTTCTATTTATCACTCATATACTACACATACAATGAATTATCTCATAAGTTTATTCTTGCTTCAGATTTGCTTTAAGTTCCATACTTACCATGGCATAGTAGTTGCTATTCACCATAATGGGACCTCTTCCACGCAGGTAAATATATTCTTCCCACCAATCACTTACCTAGGCAACAAAACAAAAATGAATAACGTCAATCTGGGTTAAAGGAGAGAATAACCCAAAACAAATCTTTTCTGGAAACACAGCTAGAAAACACCCAAATCAAAATGGCAAAATCTTCTGCGCTAAAACTATATGAGCCGTGTTCCCATTATTTGCTGAGAAAAGATCAGTGTTCTTACATAGTTAGATGCCCACCAGGATTTCAGCTTCAGGTACCACTGCAGTTTGGGTGCCAGCTTTACTTCAAAGTCCTTGGCCAACCCGGTCATGCGTTTGAATTCCTCATCATTCATCAGAGGTCTCACGGAATCCAAATACTGGAATAATAAAATAGGATGTTGGTGTAGCTCCAAAAACAGCAAAAGGCAATGCAGACTCAGAGAAAATCCCTGATGCGTTCCCTGTAGTAAGATGCTCACCCTGTGCACTGTGTCCTTTATGCGTGGCACTGGAAGGCGAGGCAGTGATGCCTGGTAGCTGTATAACATGGGATTACGGCCTGAGAATATCTTCACCAAAGTCTAAACAAAGCGGAGAGAGGAAAGGTAAAATGAAACCTGTCCAGTGTAATAAATGCACTCTTACTTTTGAATTTTGCTTGAAGACAAAAGAGTAATCAGGCAAATATTAGGCTTCCTCCAGCCCCTTGCAGCTGACATGTCCCACGCCGCAGCTCAGGTCTCAGCCACTGGCCCGGGGTCCCCGCACGGTGCAGAAGCCGACCTCGAGGTCGTCGTTACTGCGCCTGCGTGAGTGCCGCCGTCAATCAACCCCCTGTCGTCCTCGGCGTACTGTGCCTGTGCAGTACGCCCTGGACAACGTGGACTTGATTGACAGCTGCGCTCGCGCAGGCACAGTAGAGGACGCCTGTCGAGACACCGTGCAGGGACCCCGGGCCGGCGGCTGAGAGCGGAACTGCAGCGTGTGAAATGGCAGCTGCAGGGGGCTGGAGGAAGCCTCAGGTAAATAAATGGAGAAGCCTAATATTTGCCTGATGACTCCTTTAAAGGAACACCATCAATTAACATGTTTTTTTCAATTGAGATAGGAAATGTTTGGGAAGTGCTGCTAAGTATTGGTGTGTATACATCTGAATCCTTTTCTCCTTTTTTACTGTTATCCAATTCCATTCACATTTTTCAGATGGCAGTCTGCTGTAATTCTGACACAAGACTAAGCCATGAGGGGAAGGGGGGATTTCATCACACTGCATCTGTTAACTCTGTGTGTGCAGAGCGCTCAGTCAGAGACAGGCAGAGCTTTCTCTCACAGAGAGCAGAGGTAATGTATCTAAAAGTGGATCCGAGATGAACTTTTACTCATTGCATAATTGTGTTCCTTTCCTATTGTTTATAGGGCATTCCTCAAGCCAAATACTTTTTTGTTTTTGTTTTAATACTTAATTCCCTATAAACTAAATAAGCCACGCCCACAGGTTTTCAGAGAGCCAAGGCACTCAGACAGTAGCAAGGGCTCATGGGAGCTCAGTCTGGGCAGGAGGAGGGGGAGGTATTACTAGCCAGATAAGATAGATAGACAAGTTACTTGTTATAGTTAGTTTTTAATCTCGGATCCGCTTTAAGTGCAACGTGTGTGTGTGTGTGTGTGTGTGTGTGTGTGT
Organism: Hyperolius riggenbachi; assembly: GCF_040937935.1. Classification (NCBI taxonomy): domain Eukaryota; kingdom Metazoa; phylum Chordata; class Amphibia; order Anura; family Hyperoliidae; genus Hyperolius; species Hyperolius riggenbachi. The sequence continues at coordinate 316,038,777 of NC_090651.1, forward strand.
GTGTGTGTGTGTGTGTGTGTGTGTGTGTGTGTGTGTGTGTGTGTGTGTGTGTGTGTGTGTGTGTGTGTGTGTGTGTGTGTGTGTGTGTGTGTGTGTGTGTGTGTGTGTGTGTGTGTGTGTGTGTGTGTGTGTGTGTGTGTGTGTGTGTGTGTGTGTGTGTGTGTGTGTGTGTGTGTGTGTGTGTGCGCTCATAGGCTTTTGTTTTCATGTAACTCTGCTTCAATATTACACTGTTCTTAGCATGTCAGACTGCAGAGATTCACGTATGCAAATGAGACATTCCAAACAGGTAAAATCTACACACAATGAATTACAGCTTTTGCCTCTGATATTTAAAGCGGAATATAACCCTGCATTTCAACTTTGCTCTAAAGCACGTTGTCCTTTACACAGAAATTCACGTTTTGGACCCGCAAAAAGTACCCAAACCTCGGAAACTGCTTTCATAATTTCTAGGTGTTTTTTTTTTTTCTATTTCCTGCGATGAGCAGGAACTAACTGTTACAGTAATAATTGTTTTTGCTGGTGGACAGGTGTATATTTAGCCAGCGTTACGCAAATCTCTAAAACAAAGATAAAGGAACACCATCAATGCCCAAGTGCTCTAAAATGACAATATACAAATAATGTCTAAGTAGCTGTGTAAATATTGTTTTCTACTTTTTTTAAAGCGGAATATAACCCTGCATTTCAACATTGCTCTAAAACATTATTTACAGCATATTATATGCAACCAGCATTTTTTTTTTTTACTAGACCAGCATTGGAAAGGTTACACGCAGAGCTTTAAAGTTCCGTGGAGAGAAATGCAGACGCATCCGAAGTTTAGATAGATACATTTAAGTAAACACAATGTAACAAGTGTGGAATGTGACACACACTGACTGTGCAGGAGCTCCTGGACACAGAGAGAGAGAGTGAGTCACATTCCTCACTTGTTACATTGTGTTTACTTAAATGTATCTATCTAAACTTCGGATGCGTCTGCATTTCTATCCACGGAACTTTAAAGCTCTGTGTAACCCTTCCAATGCTGGTCTAGTAAAAAAAATGCTGGTTGCATATAATATGCTGTAAATAATGTTTTAGAGCAAAGTTGAAATGCAGGGTTATATTCCGCTTTAAAAAAAGTAGAAAACAATATTTACACAGCTACTTAGACATTATTTGTATATTGTCATTTTAGAGCACTTGGGCATTGATGGTGTTCCTTTATCTTTGTTTTAGAGATTTGCGTAACGCTGGCTAAATATACACCTGTCCACCAGCAAAAACAATTATTACTGTAACAGTTAGATAGTTCCTGCTCATCGCAGGAAATAAAAAAAATAAAAAAAACACACCTAGAAATGATGAAAGTGGTTTCCGAGGTTTGGGTACTTTTTGCGGGTCCAAAACGTGAATTTCTGTGTAAAGGACAACGTGCTTCACCCATTCCTGTAGAAACTCCCCCTGGCAATGTTACTGCTTCTAGCCCAAATCTAAATTACACCTAGTGACCTAAGACTTTGGCTCAGGACAGGCAAGTTTCACATTTTATATTTTTGATGACTTTGGTACCAAATCTACTAAACCAGGGCTGCCCAATAGGTCGATCGCGATCTACCGGTAGATCGCGACCGCCTTCTTGGTAGATCGCGGCCTCTTGGCCGCGTCTCATTAAATTTTGCGGCCAGCAGCATGTTTAGCTGCCGGCCAATAAGAATGCAGGGCAGAAGATGCGGCGAGGAGAGAGGGAGGAGAGAGGCGGCGCGGCCGCTACGTCATGGCTGGGGGCGGCGCCGGGCAGCCTGCAACGTGCGTGCTTGTAACATGCCCGGCGCCGCCCCCAGCCATGACGTAGCGGCTGCGCCGCCTCTCTCCTCTCTCTCTCCTCGCCGCGTCTTGCCGTCTTCTCCCTGACGACATTCTTATTGGCCAGCGGACTGCCTGCCGGAGGTCCCAGGAGTCCAGAGGACCCTGGCTAACCTACACTGCAGGTACATAAACCTGACTAAGCTACACTGAGGGCTCCTATACTTGGCTAAGTTACACTGAGGGCCCCTATACCTGGCTAAGCTACACTGAGGGCTTCTATACTTGGCTAACCTACACTGAGGGCCCCTATACCTGGCTAAGCTACATTGAGTGCCCCTATACCTGGCTAAGCTACACTGAGGGCCCCTATACCTGGCTAAGCTACACTGAGGGCTCCTATACTTGGCTAAGCTACACTGAGGGCCCCTATACCTGGCTAAGCTACACTGAGTGCCCCTATACCTGGCTAAGCTACACCGAGGGCCCCTATACCTGGCTAAGCTACACCGAGGGCTCCTATACTTGGCTAAGCTACACTGAGGGCCCCTATACCTGGCTAAGCTACACTGAGGGCCCCTATACTTGGCTAACCTACACTGAGGGCCCCTATACCTGGCTAAGCTACATTGAGTGCCCCTATACCTGGCTAAGCTACACTGAGGGCTCCTATACTTGGCTAAGCTACACTGAGGGCCCCTATACCTGGCTAAGCTACACTGAGGGCTTCTATACTTGGCTAACCTACACTGAGGGCCCCTATACCTGGCTAAGCTACACTGAGTGCCCCTATACCTGGCTAAGCTACACTGAGTGCCCCTATACCTGGCTAAGCTACACCGAGGGCTCCTATACTTGGCTAAGCTACACTGAGGGCCCCTATACCTGGCTAAGCTACACTGAGGGCCCCTATACCTGGCTAAGCTACACTGAGGGCCCCTATACCTGGCTAAGCTACACTGAGGGCCCCTATACCTGGCTAAGCTACACTGAGGGCCCCTATACCTGGCTAAGCTACACTGAGGGCCCCTATACCTGGCTAAGCTACACCGAGGGCTTCTATACTTGGCTAACCTACACTGAGGGCCCCTATACCTGGCTAAGCTACACTGAGTGCCCCTATACCTGGCTAAGCTACACTGAGGGCCCCTATACCTGGCTAAGCTACACTGAGGGCCACTATACCTGGCTAAGCTACACTGAGGGCTTCTATACTTGGCTAAGCTACACTGAGGGCCCCTATACCTGGCTAACCTACACTGAGGGCCCTATACCTGGCTTAGCTACACTGGGGCCCCTATACCTGGCTAAGCTACACTGAGGGCTCCTATACCTGGCTAAGCTACACTGAGGGCCCCTATACCTGGCTAAGCTACACTGAGGGCTCCTATACCTGGCTAAGCTACACTGAGGGCCCCTATACCTGGATAAGCTACACTGGGGGCCCCTATACCTGGCTAACCTACACTGGGGGCCCAAATGCCAGGCTAACCTACACTGGGGGTCCAAATGCCAGGCTAACCTACACTGGGGGCCCAAATGCCAGGCTAACCTACACTGGGGGCCCAAATGCCAGGCTAACCTACACTGGGGGCCCATATGCCTGGCTAACCTACACTGGGGCCCATATGCCTGGCTAACCCACACTGGTAGCCCATATGCCTGGCTAACCTACACTGGGGGCCCATATGCCTGGCTAACCTTGACTGGGGGCCCATATACCTGGCTAACCTATACTGAGGGCCCATATACCTGGCTAACCTATACTGAGGGCACGTAACCTATGCTGCAGGCACATTCACCTGGCTAACCTACGTTGGGGGGGGGGCATGCTTAGCATTTGGGACGTTGGTAGATCTCCTGGCCTCGGCAAATTTTAAAGTAGCTCGCGAGCCGAAAAAGTGTGGGCACCCCTGTACTAAACTGTAAACAATGTTTCTGCAGTTCACTACAGTGGATGGAGTAAACAGTGATTCCCAAGTGGCTGCTGAGAAATCATGCAACTGATAGAAGATGGTAACAGTACTCTAGGCCAGCGTTTTTCAACCGGTGTTCCGCGGCACACTAGTGTGCCGTGGGATGTTGCCTGGTGTGCCGTTCAGGTCGGGGAGGAGCGAGAGGCTCCTCCCCTCCCCGCGGCCGCCGCTCCTGTCACCTTATCATGAGCGGGCGGCCGATTGTCCGATTAGATTCCCCCGTAGTAGCCGCTCTCCTCTGTGGCATCTCCTATTACAGCAGTGCGCTCGGCGACTGCTGCGATGACCAGGAAGCGGTACAGCGGTTCCCATGGTAACGGCGATGCATATCGCCGCTACAGGAAGCCGCTGTACCGCTTCCTGCTCATCACAGCAGCCGCCGAGCGCACGCTGCTGTAATAGGAGATGCCACAGAGGAAAGCGGCTACTATGGGGGAATCTAATCGGACAAGCGGCAGCCCGCTCATGATAAGGTAACAGGAGCGGTGGCCACGGAGGGGGGAGAGGCACACCTACCCATACTAGGAAGCTATATTGGGCACTATACTAGCTATACTGGGCACTATACTGGGGCACTACCTACCTATACTGGGCACTATACTAGCTATACTGGGCACCATGCTAGCTATACTGGGCACTATACTAGCTATACTGGGCACTACCTACCTATACTGGGCACTATACTGGGGCACTACCTATCCATACTGGGACTATACTAGCTATACTGGGGCACTATGCTAGCTATACTGGGGCACTATACTGGGGTAACTATACTAGCCATACTGGGGCAACTAAACTCCCTATACTGGGGCAACTATGCTAGCTATGCAGCCGCACCCCAGCCCCCCCCATAGCCTGCTGCGCACGGCACTGTCCACTAAGTCGCGTAAAAACTAGGTCAGAAAGTGTTCCCCGGGCCGGAAAAGGTTGGGAACCACTGTTCTAGGCTGCAAGATCCATCCAGGCACTTTGGATTTTAGACTTTGAAATAGCATTCACTGACTAAATAAAATAAATCTTGCACTGCAGATAGACCACAAAGAAGAAAAATGTCCAAAAGAATGCTGTCCATGCATACTGTTACAATATGCTTTATTTTTCTTCTTTTACAAGGGGGAGAAGTTATAATGAGGATTTCATCAGTATGCTGCTGTTTTCACTGTCCAATTAGCAGGCTGGGCTTGTCCGTGACCAAGCTGTACTTTGGAATATCTGCCAGGTCTCTACTGCAACTGTCTTCAGTTCCTGCTGGTTCTTGGGATATTTTCCCTTCAGTTTTGTCTTCAGCAAGTGAAATGCATGTTCAATTGGATTCAGGTCAGGTGATTGACTTGGCCATTGCATAACATTCCACTTATTTCCCTTCAAAAACTCTTTTGTTGCTTTTGCAGTATGCTTTGGGTCATTGTCCGTCTGCCCTGTGAAGTGCCATCAAATGAGTTCTTAAGCATTTGGCTGAATATGAGCAGATAATATTGCCCGAAACATTTCTGAATACATCCTTCTGCTTTTGGCAAAGTCACCAATCAAGAGAACACTTCACCACAGTGAATACAGATGGTTCACCACAAGATGTAAACCATTAGTGAGCCTCAAAAACAGGAAGGCCGGATTGAAGTTTGCCAAACAACATGCTATGGACAGATGAGACCAAGGTCAACTTGTACCAGAGTGATGGGAAGAAAAGAGTATGGAGAAGGAAAGGAACTGCTCATGATTCAAAGCCTACCACCGCATCAGTGTAGCATGATGGTGGTAGTGTCATGGTGTGGGCATATATGGCTGCCAATGAAACTGGTTCTCTTATATTTAGTGATGATGTGACTGCTGACAAAAGCTGCAATACGAATTTAGAAATGTTTTGGGCAATATTATGTGATCATATTCAGGCAAATGCTTCAGAACTCACTTGACGGCGCTTCACAGTGCAGATGGACAATGACCCAAAGCATAGTTCAAAAGCAACCAACAAGTTTTTGAAGGGAAAGAAGTGGAATGTTATGCAATGGCCAAGTCAATTACCTGACCTGAATCCGACTGAGCATGCATTTCACTTGCTGAAGACAAAACTGAAGGGAAAATGCCCCAAGAACAAGCAGGAACTGAAGACAGTTGCAGTAGAGGCCTGGCGGAGCATCACCAGGGATGAAACCCAGCGTCTAGTGATGTCTATGCGTTTCAGACCTCAGGCTATAATTGACTACAAAGGAATTGCAACCAAGTATTAAAAAGTGAAAGTTTTATTTATAATTATTATACTGTCCCATTACTTTTGGTCCCTTAAAAAGAACCCGAGCTGGGTTTGAACAATGTGATCTGTATAATGAGGCTGGATCTGCCTATACAGCCCAGCCTCTGTTGGTATTGCAAACCCCCCTAAGGTCCCCCTGCACTCTGCAATCCCTGATAAATCACAGCCGTGCTGTCGACACACAGCTTGTCGCAGCAGCTGTGTTTTTCTCTATAGTGTCAGTCTGCTACTCTCCCCACCTCTTGCAGAACTCCGGTCCCCGCCTGCCTCCCTTCCCTCCTCGCTGATTAGAGGGAAGGGACGGGGGCAGGGACCGGAGCTCTGCAGGAGGCGGGGGAGCAGCCGAGACTGACACTACAGATGTAAACACAGCCACAGCCGAGACTGACACTACAGATGTAAACACAGCCACACAGCGTGGCTGTGATCTATGTCTGATTTCAGAGTGCAGGGGGACATTAGGGGGGTTTGGAATACCAACAGAGGCTGGGCTGTATAGGCAGATCCAGCCTCTGTATTCCGATCACATTCTTCAAACCCAGCTCGGGTTCTCTTTAACAAGTGGGAGTCACACATGCAAACTGTTGTAATTCCTACACCGTGCACATGATTTGGATGCAAATACCCTCAAATTAAAGCTGACAGTCTGCAGTTACAGCACATCATGTCTGTTTCATTTCAAATAGATTGTGGTTGTGTATTGAGCCAAAAATGTTAGAATTGTGTCAATGTTGCCATTTTTGTGGACCTGACTGTAGGTTTACATGGACACATTGACTCTTACCAGCCACAGTTTAGTCGTGGCAGACATTTTGCCATGTTGCTCATACATCCAACCATGGTAAGATAACAGCTGCTTCAGTATGTAGCGCATGGTCATGATAAGTGCAAACCACAGGGCTGTGGAGAAGATGAGGGCACTGATGATGCTCTGTCCCATGTGAGAGAGGTAGCCACTGCACAGATAAGACAGGGAGAAAAAAAATTACCAAATCATAATTCAAATGATGCAACTTGGCAAAAATCATTTACCATACTGACATAAAGTAACTGTCCCATTAAATCAATCTAGGTCAAATGTGACACAGTGTTTGCGAAGTGAAAGACTTACCAGCCTCCCTAGAGCGCTTGTTTAACTGGTTCTGGACCGATGCAGTTGAAATCTACGTCCTGCATGTGGCTGCGCAGGTCTGACAGGACGTAGATTTCAACACTAGTCGCCATGCGGTCCTGCCCCTCTGTCCCCACCGGCTATATGACGGCAGAGCTGAGTGAGCCGTCAGGAGCCGATTTCATTGGCTTACATTGACGGACAGCATCAGGAGCCAATGAAAGCAGCTCCTGACCTACTCGCACAGCTCTGCTGTCATATAAACGGCAGGGCGAATAATCTGTGGCAGGGACAGATCAGCGTGACTGACGGATGATTGCGGCAATTCATCGGTACCCGCCGTTTTACCAGGTCAGTAGTCTCTGGTCCTTAAAGGGAACCAGAGATGAACGTTTCACACAAAATAAACATATCAGTCAATAGCTTGTAAAGAATAAATGCTCTACCTGATAATTTCGCTGCTCTGGTGTGCCTTTTTTAGTGTTTTTTATCCGTTATTGCTCCAGGAAAAAGCAAATATGGCCGCCGGCTCATATCCCTTCTGCTTCCGGGTTATGAGTTGTTCTGGATGTGCTGTCTAAGCTATATGAGACTAGGCTGCTGTCTAGGCTATATGAGAAAGGCTGCTGCAGCCTTTCATCTGTGTTCTTTCATTTTGCTATGATGTGCAGCTGCCTGTAGGAAGTCTCTCTCATAGGAATGAAACTGCAGTCATCATCATTATCTATGCAGAGTGCACACAGAGCACACAGATCATATTGCAGCCACACTTGTCCGTTTCAGAGATTCTCTCTCAGCAGGAGCAGCCCCTCCCATGTCATCACAGCTCTCAGTATGCAAAGCAGGAAATCTGAGCCAGGAGGTGGCAGGCTTGGGCTTGAAAAGACTCCACAGAAGAGTGACTCAGCTATAATGATTCCAGGTCAAACCTAGACTGAGCCAGTCGGGGATTCTTATCACAGCTGATAATAGACTAATTAAGCAGATAAAGAAACTAAAGGTGGCCATACACTGGTCGATTTGCCATCAGATTCGACCAACAGACAGATCCCTATCTGATCGAATCTGATCAGAGAGGGATCGTATGGCTACCTTTACTGCAAACAGATTGTGAACTGATTTCAGCCTGAAACCGTTCACAATCTGTTGTGGTGGTGCTGCTGCTGCCGCTTCCCCACATCCCGCATACATTACCTGCTCCGCCGGCACGACTCCCGGGTCTCCAGGTCCAGCATGCTTCACTTCTTCCTGTCTGGGGGAAGTTTAAACAGTAGAGCGCCCTCTACTGTTTAAACTTCCTGCCGGGACAGGAAGAAGGGAAGCATGCCGGAGGAGACCAGACCAGAGCCGATACGGAGAAGAGCGGAGACCCGGGAGTCGCGCCGGCGGAGCAGGTAATGTATGCGGCTCTATTGCGTCGGTCGTCGGGCACTCGAACGCCGCTAGCGATGCACTCTTTACCCGCGGGCGATCGACGGTTATTTTCCGCACGGCGCAATCGACGGGATCGGACGGAATGGATCGAAATTCGGTGTGTAGCGTGAACGATTGGCAGCAGATTCGATCCCAGTGATCGAATCTGCTGTCGAAACGGGCGCAAATCGTGCCAGTGTATGGCAAGCTTAAAAGCAGGGTAGATATTTACTGCCATGTTCCCACTGATAAATGTAATAAAATACATGAGGGTGCTTCGTCTCTGGTTCTCTTTAAAGCGCTATAAAACCCTGACATAATATTCAATAAAAACATGTTTTCCTACTTTTTATTTGCCATACGGTTATCATATTTGCTTTTGTGCATAAGTATTATTATTCATTTAGAAATTGTACGTTCCCTAAGTACACTTTTTTTGCTCTGAAAGCTGATTTTTTATTTTATTCATAACTGCTTTATTCATCTTCTAATGTAAGCATAAATGCTTTCTGATGCTTTCCGATTGTCTCACTATCTTCAGGAGAGTCTGCAGTGTCAGAGAAGGGTTTGTTTACATTTCTCACTAGATACAATTAAACACAAAATAACATTATCTCTAGTTAGGATTCCTCCAGCTTTCCCTGCAGGGGAGCTTCTAAGGCCTGTGTTTAACCCTTTGAATTCTGTTCTAGTAAAAAAAAATGCTGGTTGTATAGAATATGCTGTAGATAATCTATTAAAGCAAAGAAGAAATGCTGGGTTTCATTACGCTTTAAGGGGGCAGAGACTGCTGGTACTGAATAGTTAAAAAAACAAAACAAACAAATACAACCAACCCTGTACCCTGAGCATCCTGAACCAGAAGAATTGTAGCTGCTCTCCCAGCCCCCTCACACAAACATACACAGCTCTGTGCTGGAGCAGATACTGGCTTAAGATGCACATTAATTATACAATCTAGATTGTACGATCTTACCACTTCTAAGTAATATGAGAGACTACCTAAAGTATCCATTTTAAGTACATTCAGGGCTGTGGAGTCGTAGTCGAGGAGTCAGAGAAATTTTGGGTACCTGGAGTTAGAGGTTTCATGAACTAAGTAGCCGGAGTTGAATGATTTTTGTACCGACTCCCCAGCGCTGATTATATTTACTCAGTTTCCCCTTCAACTACAAAGATTTGGTAAGACTGTATGGTCAAGATTGCATCATTGATGGGCACCTTTACAATCATATGGGAGAAAAGTGGGAAGGGCCACGCCCTCTGAAAATTTACAGCCCACTCCTACCAACCTCAGTAACAAATAGCCTGCCAGGGTCAGACAAGCTGGTACATGGCTGTGCCTCACTCACCTTGCACATGATAATGAACAGGGCTGTGGATTTGGAGCTGGAGTCGGAGCAATTTTGGGTACCTGGAGTCGGAGTTGGAGGTTTCATAAATTGAGGAGTCGGATGATTTTTGTACCAAATCCACAGTCCTGGTAAGTATTAGACTAAGGAGTCGGAGTCGAGGAGTCAGAGCTCTTTTGGGTACGGGCATGCAAGATGTGGGATAAGGGCATGCAAGGTGTGTGGCTACGGTGGCTCCTGCGGTCGGAAGTACTTGTAACTGAAGAATGACCCAACACAGCTCCCTGCAGCCTTGTGAGAATGGGGAGGCTTTGCCTTCAGTGGCCACTGTGCCAGGTTCAACACAGGGTAAAATTAAGCATTATTTTTACTCAGTTCTGTTATATAATGGTGAGGTTAGTATATGGCTCCCAAAACTGGAATCAGGAGGGGAGATCAGATGGAAAGGCAAATGAAGAGCATCAGAGTGGGCGGGGTGAGTGGGAAGAACAATTCCCTCACCCAGCAATCAGCCATGACGATTCCGCTGGCTGCCATTTTAATTGTCTCCTGACCTGCTGATCAGGAGCCAATGGGACCAGAGCCTCTGGTCCTAAAGTTTAGGAGACCAGAGGCTCCAGTCCCAAAGCAGGCAAAGGGAACCTTAACTGGGGGGGGGGGGGGGGGGAGTTTAACTTACCTGGGGCTTCTACCGGCCCCAGGCAAGTTAAAGGGGCACTACAGCGAAAAACTGTAACATTTAAAATATGTGCAAACATATACAGATAAGATGAATATTTTTTTCCAGAGTAAAATGAGCCATAAATTACTTTTCTCCTATGTTGCTGTCACTTACAGTAGGTAGTAGAAATCTGACAGAAGTGACAGGTTTTGGACTAGTCCAACTCTTTATAGGAGATTCTCAGGGATATATTTATTTTCAAAAGCACTTAGTGAATGGCAGTTGCTCTGTCCAACTGCCAAAAAACTGTGTAGGGAGCAGGGAAGCCGGCCAGCATCTTTGTATGAATCCTTTTTAGAGAATATCTTTATAAAGAATAAAAGCCTTGCTGAGAATCCCCTATGAAGAGATGGACTAGTCCAAAACCTGTCACTTCTGTCAGATTTCTACTACCTACTGTAAGAGACAGCAACATAGGAGAAAAGTAATATATGGCTCATTTTACTCTGGAAAAAAGGCACTTCTTATTTGTATATGTTTGCACATATTTTAAATTTTACAATTTTTCGCTGTAGTGCCCCTTTAAACTTCATTTCTGGCCAGTCGGTGGCCACTGCACCTGGCCGCGCAGGCGCAGTGGCCACCGACTGGCCAGTTGTCAGAAATAAAACTGGCTCACTCCGGGGGACCGGAGTAGATCAGTTTATCCTGGCGCAGGCACAGGACATCTGCAGGGGGCCGGTAGAAGCCCCAGGAACAAAACTACCGCCCTACCAACAGAATAGCTACAAAACCAATAGAAATGTATTGCAGCTTCTCCTCACACTTTTTGTAAACAAACTGTACAAAATGAGAGGTTAGTAATGTAATTTTCCAGAGGCTTTATGCTATACACTGCTAAACAAAATCTGAATAAACTTGCAGGAAACAAGGGCAAAAATTCTCAATTTCCCAGAACAGCCAGAAGTAAAATTTAGACAATCCATACATTGTCTTTACAGCAATTCATTAAACAGACAGAATTGGTCTGTGGGGGTGCAATATTTTTCTGTGTGTCTAATTAATCTCATGCGCCACTTCCTGTTGGCAAACCAAGTGAACGACTGCAACGCATTTCACAATCAGTTCTAGCGTAAAAACAGGACTTTTGCGGAAAACAGCTTGTTAAAATACTTTAAAAATAAATCATTAATTTTTGTGGAGGCAGGTGAAGTTCAGCAGTAATTGGGGATTTAGATTAATGCTTTCATGGTCAAATCGTTTCTCTATGAGTGCAGCATCAAATAGCATTAAAGCGGACCTGAACTTAGAACTTCCTCTCTGCTCTAAAATATAAGCAACAGCATGATAATCTTTGCAGAAAAAAAAAATAACTCCTGCAATAAATATGTAGTGGCCAAGGGGTTAAAGGGATCCTGAGCACTCACTAAAAATTAAATAGTGACTTACCTGGGGCTTCCTCCAGCCCATCGTAGGCTGCAAGGTCCCTCGGCGTCCTCCTTGCTCCTCTCCCGGTCCTGGCTGGCGGGTTCCTCAATTTGCGACATCAAGCTGGCCGACTACGCGTCATCACGCCAGCCAGCGTGGGAGTCCTGCGCATGCGTGGTTCAATATTAGAGAATTGCTCATGCGCAGGACTCTTACGCCGGGGTGATGTCGCAAAGTAACAAAGTGGGAAGCAGGTCTGACGACTTCAGACTGAAGTCGTCCCATAATGAAGCCACCAGCCGTGAGAGGAGCCAGGAGGACGCTGGAGGAAGCCCCAGTTAAGTCACTATCTCATTTTTAGTGAGTGCTCAGGATCCCTTTATACCGGACCTGAACTCAGAACTTCCTCTTTGCTCTAAAAGATAAGGAACAGCATAATGACCTTTTAGAGAAAAAAAAATCTTTGTTACCGCTGATACAAATTCTGCAATAAATGGTCAGTTTTGTCTACTTCCTGCTTTCATGGAAGCAGACATATTGTTAACATCCTGTGTTTATCTATTGGCTCACTGCCATGGCAGTCAGCTGACACAGCTGAGGAATCAAATTGCAACTTGTTCTTAGTCACAGATGAGGGGGAATCAGACAGGCTAAGCTCTCTAAATACATACAGGGTGCCTTTCTCTATGTTTCCTTCTGTCCTGTGCAAGAGTTCAGGTCCACTAGAACCTCCAGTGTTTACAAATTAGCAGAGGAATATCTGTGCTGACACAGCTGAGAGATCAAATTACACTTATAATTACAGATGAGGGGGAATAACACAGCTCTTCACTCGAAACACAAACAGTGTTTTCCTTGTGTCCTGTGCAGGAGTTCAGGTCCACTTTAACCAACTACCATAACACAGTGATAAGCACAATAAACATTATGTGTCAATACTGCCACAAAGTGCTCTAAAAAGCTAGCAAATCAACAATTAAAAGGGAAATGCCAATTATCTTATAACAGTGAATACATATGTAATAACAGAAGCCACTGTCATGGCTGATGGAGAAATAAGCAGTTCCAAGAACTAGACAAAAGGAAAAGAATACTGATTCATGAATGGGGCTGACATGAGTCTTTCTACAATATCCACAAACATGACTGGAAAAGCTCAAGTCTGTTATCAGTGGCAATATTTTTTTTAATCTTGCTATGGCGAAAAATTGTAAAAATTTTCAAATATGTGCAAACAGACAAATAAGAAGTACATTTTTTTCCAGAGTAAAATGAGCCATAAATTACTTTTCTCCTATGTTGCTGTACAGTAGGTAGTAGAAATATGACAGAAGTGACAGGTTTTAGACTAGTGCATCTCTTCATAGGGGATTCTCAGCAAGGCTTTTATTCTTTATAAAGATATTCCCTAAAAAGGTTTTAAACAATGATGCTGGCCAGCTTCCCTGCTCGCTATACAGTTTTTTGGCAGTTGGACAGAGCAACTGCCATTCACTAAGTGCTTTTAAAAATAAATCCTTAGAATCCCCCCCATGAAGAGATGGTCTACTCCAAAACATGTCGCTTCTCTCAGATTTCTACTACTTACTGCAAGTGACAGCAACATAGGAGAAAAGTAATTTATGGCTCATTTTACTCTGGAAAAAATATACTTCTTATTTGTTCATGTTTGCACATATTTTAAATTTTACAATTTAAAATATGTGCCAAAGTGCCCCTTTAAGTCATCAGCCTTCACTATCAGCTTCCTCAGCTCACTGTACTGGGGAAAGAGACTGTAGCCCTTATTCACGTCACCTTTTCTCCATAGTTTTCTCCTAAGAGATCATTTTTCATCTTCTGTTTAAAATAACTTTTCAGCAATGTGGTGAGGTGGATAGTTAGCGGGACGCCGCGCGATGTCAAACAGTGCCCGGGTGGACTGTGCTCTGAGTACTATTGATGCGCTTTTAAACTCCAAAATCCTGTAAGTGCATTTCCAGTTGACAGGCTGGAGAAATATGTTTTTAACTGTATTTCGCTATTGGTGGTTTTTGTATTTGGTACCATAAGCTGGACTAATTCTGCCTGCGAACCCATTGTGCGTAATTTTGACTTGGAGACTGATCAGTGGTTTATATAGGTGGTGCGGTTTTACTGGTTATATTAAAATGACAAGAAACTAGCACATTATTTTAACTGTTACGGTATTAAATCGGCTACGCGGCAGCGGCCGTTACTACAGGGTCACTACATGTACCTCATCGGCAGGTGTTCTTTGATTTTGCCGATCATTCCCATGGACGGATCCACACGGGCATACATGGTCCCCATAATGGCGATCACTACGAAGAGCCAGCTGGAAGGACTGGCAGGATACACACCAGTGATAAAACTATTCTGTAAATCAGAAAAGATAAACCCATTAACTACACACAAAGCAATATTGATTTTACTATTATGACGCTATTAATCACGCAGTGAAAGGATGTGAAGGTTCATCAGCTAGAACAAATACAGTAAAATAGTCTGCTTGCCTGCTGATTCCTTAGAATAAATCCCTGATACAAGCTTCATCATCAAACATGTGGGTGTGCGTCTCAACACGTTACCACTGTTTCATTGGCCTAACATGCTAAACCAATCAGGGTGTTTTGTGTCGGACACACAGTACATTCTCCTGCAGCGCTGCTTACCCTGAGCCGGGCTAGCTTCTTCTTCCAGGAGCGAAGCCCAGAGAGGTAGACCTGTTTAAGTGCTTCATGGCTTAGCCGAAGGTCAATACCTTCCGGGGTGACCGTAAACTGGAATGCCACAGCCTGGTGGGCTTCTGCCATTGTGGTGGCTCTTCAGTGCTGAGCTGTAAGAAATAACAGGAGAAAATGCAGCGTTTAAAAAAAAAAAGAAACTAAACTAAAACAAACAGATTTTCAAATGATTTTCAATGATATGTTTATAAATAAAGAGAAGGTAAAAAAAAGTCCAGTCACAACTTTTCTAACACGATATGCACAAAAGTTAGGCATTAGGTGGGGGTTAAGGTGAGGCACTTACAGGAAATGAGGACATTAGGTGTGTGTGTGGGGGGGGGGGGGGGGGGGGGTGTCTTTTTAGGCACTTATCTGGGTTTAGGCACCTACAATAAGAGTTAGTGTTCACCCCCCAAAAAAAATTCCAGCCGGGTTGCATCAACTCAAAGTGCCAGAGCTGCAGTCACTCGAGCACGCTAAATAGGCAATAGCAGCGTTAGGGAAAGGTGAGCAATTTCTACCTGAAATATATGGACCATTTATCTAAGGTCTGCTTACTGAATAGGTGCTGGTTTACTGAACAGGAAGAAGCAAGAATTTGAACCCTGGTCTCCAGTGTAAGAGGCGGAGCCCTTAACAAGTGCACTATCCATCCTAAAAGGGGGGGGGGGGGGGGTTGTTAAAGCTAAAGTCTATTTAAAAAAAAAACACCAGATACTTACCTAAGGAGAGGGAGGGCTCTGGGTCCCAATGAGCCTTACCTCTCCCGCTGCCCTTTCAAATCCCCCGCCGCAAGGGACATTGGAAGTCTTCAGGATCCAAGTCCTCCCAAAGACAGGCAGCTCCACAATGCACACGCACAATCGCCCTCCCTCACGCACTCGCAGTATGGAGCGGTCCATCTTTGGGAGCGCTCGGGCTCCCCAAAAGACTTCCGAAGCTTGCAGAAGAGAGTAGTATTTGACTAATTTAGTTAAATACTGCTATGGGGAAGCCAGCGATGGAACGAGCATCGGGAGAGGAACGGGAAGGCTCTATAGTAATCAGAGCGTTCTCTCTCTCCCTAGGTAAGTATCTGGCTTTAAAAAAAACAAAAAAAAGGTTCCCATGGGGGTTAGGGATTTATAGAGGAGCATTCAAGTGAGAGTGGGTGCCGGGTACTGCACAATAATAAATGGTAATTTAAATTACCAATATTTTACAATTAGTGTCACCACCCAACCCATGGGGCGGAACCACAATACATGCTCCAATATCCGTGGCATGAGCCCGTCATAGTGTGCACCCAGCCTAACAGAGGTTCAAATCCTTCCAAACTCAAATCAAAATAAAAGAATCATTTGTCAAGATTTAAATGTCACAAAAGTACACAAAGTGCCCATACTGCTATCAAAGAAAATCAACATATCTACTAACATCCTTCAAATTCTCTTTGCACGTGTCTACAACACATAAAGAGAGGATCTCATTCAGTAACTGACATGTAGCACAGCTGGTAGGTACAAAAATCCAATTTTTCCAGCTTAACTTTGGTACAGGCAAAAACCTGTTTGCATAATGCAATGTTCTCAAACAAGCCCACACATCTCAGTGTTCTCCCCAGAAAGTTTTTACCAACCGGGTGGCATGAAAAAGTAGCTGGGTGGGGCAAGATAAGAGAATGCAGGGCCAGTGCTTCTGTGAGCAACTCTGCTTACAGCATAGGAGGAGGTGAGCCGATGACAGCCGGGTGCTCACCAAAACTAGCCGGCTAAGAGAGCATGGGGAGAACACTGCATCCAAACAATAAATGCACTCTGACAAGCGAGCTTCTGCATATACAGGTAGTCCCCGACTTATGAACAACCTGCCGATACGAACGGTATGGATTCCATGGGAACAAGTAAAAAAAAAAAAGAGAAACATTTTCAAATTGGACTTGTAGTTTTTGAGAAAATCAATTTAAAAAAAAATCAAAGATAAAATGGCTTTTTAAACTTGTATAAACAGGTACAAAGGGCAGAGGTGACGCAGAGGGGGACACTGGAGGCACAGGGGGGCACAGAGGAGGTACAGGGGACAGAGATGGCACAATGTTCCGACTTAAGAACAGATTCAGGTTAAGAACGAACCTACAGTCCCTATCTCCTTCATTAACCGGGGACTACCTGTACTGCTAAATATGCTGCTCGCAGTTTCAGAATTTACAATGTTATCCAATAGAAGTACAGATTGCCCAGCAAGCTCTAAACACACCTTCAGACCCACTGGAATGCAAGGATGTGTCAGCTTGTTAATAATCCAAGATGCATAGACTGTTTTGGATTGGTTGATCCTCATCAGTGCATGGCATAGATTAATATGGATCTATGGGGTAGGACTTAAAACAGATGTTTGCCTTAAAGAGAACCTGTACTGAGTAAAATTATTTAAAATAAACACATGAGGTAACTTCAAATGAACATTACATAGTTACCTTGCCCTCCATTCCTCTCAGAAGCTCACCATTTTCTTCTGACAATGATCCCTTCCAGTTCTGACAACATTTTGTCAGAACTGAAATATATCAGTTGCTGTCAGTTATTTATCAGTTGCTGTCAGTTACAGCTGAGAGGAGAACTGATGTGTCCATGTTTCCCTATGGCTCAAGTGGGCGATGTTACAGTTTAACTGTGTGCTGACCAGGAAGCTGTTATGGGGTAATGGCCATTTTCAAAATGGAGGACAGAGAATTCCATTGATCACAGTGGTCAGACAGGACACAGGAGAGGAGAAAGAGATTGAGGAGTAGACTACACGGGAGGTAAGTATGACTTGTGTATGGTTATTTTGACTTTTAATTTTCAGTACAGGTTTTCTTTAAAGAGAAACTCCGACCAAAAATTGAACTTTATCGCAATCAGTAGCTGATACCCCCTTTTACATGAGAAATCTATTCCTTTTCACAAACAGACCATCAAGGGGCGCTGTATGACTGATATTGTGGTGAAACTCCTCCCACAAGAGACCCCTCCCACAAGAAAAGTTCGAACTTTTTTTGGCAGTTTCCTGTCTGGGAACCTTGTTGCATTGTGGGAAATAGCTGTTACAGCTGTTTCCAACTGCCAAAAACCATGCAGCAGCTACATCACCTGCCAACACTAAGGCCCCGTTCACATCACAAACGCGGATGGCCATGTGTGCGGAACACAACGCGTACGAACGCACGCCATATGCGTTTGTGTGCGTTGCGTGGCTGATCCCATCACTGAAAAGTGAATGGGACAGCCACGCGTTTTTACAAAAAATGCGTGCAGCATGCGTACCCAGACCGCATAGGTCCGAAACGCATGCAGTGTGAACATCAGACAGTGCACTCTATGCACTGTCTGATGTCGTGCATGTCTGCCTCCTGCACACGTTTCCAAAGCGCGGCTGGAAACACGTGCAGTGTGAACGGGGCCTATAATGTTCACTGGAGTTCCTCTTTAAAACAGAAGGTATTTGCAATAATACTGGTTGGAGTATGCTTCTGAGTTGTGTCACAATGTATAACTGCTAAATATGCAAATCATCTCTTTGTTGTCCCTGATAGCTAAACACGCCTCCAGAACCGCTGGAATGCAATGATGACATCATCACAAGCTGAAAATGCATTCCAGTGGTTCTGGAGGTTTGTTTAGCTATGAGGGCCAACAAAGATGATTTGCATATTCAGCAGTGAGGCATTGTGGGACACCTCATATGGGAAATACCTTATGTTTTAAGAAGACAAATTTCTGTTTTCCAGTAGAAGTAATAGTACTGAAAAAGGATCTGTTCTGAGGGCAAAATAAAGCCCACCATAGCTGATCCTGTAAAATTTCATGACTAGTTCTAAACCTATAGCTATAATACTATTTTATATTTCCTTCAAAAAACATGCACAAAGATCAGGTGTTTGGAATTTCCTGATCTACTTACTGGCTTCAAATATTGACTCCAAGTACTATCACAAGGAGGATGTCACGTTAGCAGTATCTGTGTTTGCATCCGAGGAGGTTACAGTGAATTTATCTTGACCCGCAAACGAGAACGGACTGTCCTGACCACTTTTTAGAAGTTACTGTTTGTTATGTGACTCTCATGGTCATTCTATGATTTGACATGGGAACAAGTCCAAACTTTTGCTTCCAAAGTAAAATTGCCTTCAGGTCGATCTGTTCCAGGTATTCATCAGTGTGGATAACAATGTGCTGAGCTGAAGAAAGTTAAGTTGACACACATTATGCAACTGTGCTAGGTAAATGAGCCATACATTTCAGGCATTCATCGTTAGAGAAAGTTTTAGCAAAAATCTCGTCTGACTGCTGCAGCTGCTAGTTTTGTACAGGCTGATACAGTACAAAGCTATGGGAAACATTGATTACATGCTGCTGCAACCCTGTGGCCTCATCATCTGTACAGCCCGCTACTGTACAAAGCTATGGGAAACATCAATCATACACAGCTGCAACCCTGTGGCCTCACCATCTGTAAAGCCCAATACAGTACAAAGCTATGGGAAACATCGACCACACACTGCTGCTACCCTGTGGCCTCGCCAGATCCATCACACAAAAGAACAGATATGTCCATTCTACTGTCGATCGCTATGTAATGCAATATACAAATCGAAAATGTCAGAGTCTCAGTAGATTTAACTAGTTTCCACACTGCAGGCGGTATATCTACATCCGGTAGGACTTCATCTGAAAACCCAGGGATGTAGATATTAGTCTATCGCCACGGTTGCCGCTGTGCACGCTCCCGTTGTCTCCTGCGCACCATTCTTGTCGTGATTCGTTAGTATACAGATCAGTGAACACAGTTCCCGTTCACTGATCTAAGTGCCGGCGTTCAGCGACAAAAATCAATGTATTGCGTACACGTGTTACTTCCTGTAAAACAAGAATACCGTCTAAAGTTAGAGACACTCAGAGACGAGCTAAATTAAAGCTCTGATACATACCCGGGGCTTCCTCCGGCCCCATAAACACGTCTAAGCCCCATGTCGTCCTGCACTTGCGCGCGACGCACTTGATGGTGGCAAGGTGGAGAAGAATACACGTGGCCAGGGGCCGACTCCCAGTCGGACGAAAACAAAACTAACCCACAGCAGCGACCGCAGAACACTCGGGAAACGGAGAGGGCACAAGACAGCTGCATGGGGCTTGGGGAAGCCCCGGGTAAGTGAAAAACTTTTATCTGCCAGGGCTAAGGATCACTTTAAGTCCTTACCTACCCTCCCATAGTTACCCAAATAAAACCTTTAATTCAAAAGAAAATAAAAAAAAAAGTGACATAAAAAAAAACAAACTACACAAATTGTTAACGTAGGGACTAAACTTTCTTAATATGCATGTCTAAAGTGTACCTATATTACTTTTTTTAAGTGCTTGTAATTAGTGACTGGCACAAAGCTGAAAAAATACACCTTTATTTCCAAATAAAATATTGTCACCATACATTGTGATAGGGACATAATTTAATCAGTTTAATAACCGGCACAAATAGGCAAATAAAATATGTGGGTTTTACCGTATTTTTCGGACTATAAGACGCTCCAGACCATAAGACGCACCTAGGTTTAGAGGACAAAAGCCAGGGGGAAAAAATATTCTAAACCTGGTGAGTCTATGGTTCAGGGGCATCTTGTGGATGTTCTCACCCAAATTATTATTGCCCTCTTGTACTTCTTGTGTCCCCCTTGTACCTCTTGCGCCCCCGTGTCCTTTTCCGATCCCCCTTGTGTCTTCCTGTGTCCCCATCTGTCCACCTGTAGCCTCCTCACTTTGTGCCCGTGTGTCCTCAGCTTGTCACCCTGTGTCCTCAGCTTGTCACCGCCCCCGCAGTGTAATTAGCAGCATCCGTATAATCCAATTGCCCCCGCTGGGTAGTTGGTGGCAGCCATATGTAACCGCCCCCTGCAGTGTAATTAGCGGTATCAGTATAATCCAATTAGGCGCCCACTTTGAAGTTAGTGGCCGCCATGTATAACCTGCCGGCTTTTCATGTCGCGTCATTACAGGTGGCCGGCACTAGGGGGAAGAATGACGGATAGGAGAGGTCTCTGAGCAGCCCGGACTTTTAGGATCGGGCGAGACATGGCCACTAATTACACAGCGGGAGACAATGGAATATGCTGATGCGGCGAATACACTGCGGGGACTATCAGGTTATACATGGCTGCCACTAACTTCAAAGTGGGCGCCTAATTGGATTATACGGATACCGCTAATTACACTGCGGGGGGTGGTTACATATGGCTGCCACTAACTACACAGTGCCGGGGAGATCAGATTATAGATACTGCCGCTAATTACAGGGGAGGAGGGCAGGCGGAGTAAAACAGAATGACAAAGAGTGGACATAGGGACTGCACAGGGAGTCCCCGACATTGCGGCGAAGCGGCGGTTCGTATTGGCGGGCGTTCGTAAGTCGGGGACTCCCTGTATTCGGACCATAAGATGCAGTGACTTCCCCCCCCACTTTTGGGGAAGAAAAAGTGCGTCTTATAGTCCGAAAAATACGGTAATTATGGTAGTATGTATTATTTTAAAACTATAATGGCTGAAAACTGAGAAAAAAAATTATTTTTAAATTTTTTTCCTTATTTTTCCTGTTACAATGCATTTAGATTAAAATAATTCTTAGCGTGATGCACTACCCAAAGAAAGCCTAATTGGTGGCAGAAAAAACAAGATATAGATCATTTTGTTGTGATTAATAGTGATAGTGAAGTTATTGGTGAAAGAAAGGGAGGAGCGATAAAATGTGAAAATTACTCTGGTCCTGAAGGCGAAAAAGAAAACTCAGTTGTTAACTAGTTAAATTCAATAATTATAGTTTCACTGAAAATAACTACTGCTATGGACACCTTTAGACAGTACACAGAATATAGACACTGAGAGCCCAATATAGTGTAGTATGTACTGGCATATGGATATGACAAGTATCTATTGATACTCACAAATGTGGGTTACCGTCCAGGTAACCACTATATCAGCAGGTGAGGAGATTAAACCTGTCCCCACTCAGGATTAAAAGAAGTCGCTCTCTGTAGAAAGGAAATAAGAGGCAACACCCGTCCACCAAGAGTGGACTAAGGAACTGTAGAGGCAGACAGCGCCAGAGGGATAAAATATTCTAAAACATCCAAAATGAGAGGAGGCAGAGGTGGACTTACCTCCTCCAAGCAGACGCACACGAGTGTTGTGTATATTCAAAACAACAAAAATGAATTTATATACTCCAGAAAGTGCAACGCGTTTCGTGGGCATCTCCAGCTTCATCAGACAATAGAAACTGAGCATAAAACTCAAATAGGTCTGGTGCAAAGCTCAGCGCCTCTGTCAAGGTACAAGTACTGATAAAACTGTCTAAATAGCTGTAGCTGGCCATAAAGCAGTTCAGACACAAATGTGCCTCTAATACCCAGTATGCACACAGTACTGCAAAGCTGGTTTATGTCTGCGCATGTTTGTCACCGTAGGTAGAATATTTTGACGGCGCACGTGTTTATTTTTTTTGTGGCACACACGGCTGCCGAATGCTGTGCTCTGTGAAAGCTGGCTGTACACGCATTCGTTTTTTTATGGCAGATTCCACCATGATCGAATCTGCCAGTTATCTGTGATGCAACTAGCCACATCAACAGTTATTTCGATCCATTTGTGCGGTATGTGGGCGCAACCGCAAGCAATAGGCTCAAACTTCAAAGAGTCACCAACTCTGCGGAGAGGATCATAGGGTCATCCCTGCCATTGTTGGACCTCATACATGCCTCCAGAACGAAGTCAAGGGCAAACAGGATTTTAAACGACCCCTCCCACCCTGGCAGGCGCTACTTCAACTGCCTCCCCTCAGGTTCATCCCCACCACAACCACCTGGCACAGGAACTCATTCTTCCCCCAGGCTTTCCTTCTCCTGAACTCTAGCCTCTGCAATATCCCCCTCTGCACCTGACTGGGTCGGCGGCTGCTGTTGTGGGAACCCCAGGAGGCCAGCTTGAAGAGGAGCTGAGGGACACATGGGCTTCCAGGGGCTGCAGGAAGCCCCAGGTAAGTAAATCTGATTTTTTTTTTTTTTATATTTTCCAGATGTTTCCTTTAAAGAGAGTCTGAAGCCAGATTAAAAATGGCTTTTTAGCTTATATTCAGCAGGGGCATGTTTGCCCCTGCTAAAACGCCGCTATCCCGCAGCATAACGAGGGGTCTTTACCCCCCAAATCCCCCCTGCAAAATCCACGACTTTCTTGGCTGTGGATTTTGCTGTCCTGTGTGCTTCCGTGTGAGGCAGGGCTATGAGCTGCAGCCCTGCCTCACACGGAAGACCCCTCGTTATGCCGCAGGATAGCAGCATTTTAGCAGGGGCAAACACGCCCCTGCTGAATATAAGCTAAAAAGCCATTTTAAATCTGGCTTCAGACTCTCTTTAAGTCAGGCGTGTGTACGAGGCTTTGATGTTTGTGGTTTTCTGCAAACAAGCACTGTTGGGGGTACTCGAGGAACTGAGTTGAGAGGCCCTGGTTTAGAGGGTCCCTTCGCAGCACAGGAGGGGCAAGACAACTGCAGAAGTCTCTGGACTATTCAGAGGCTTTTCACATTGAGGTAAGTAACTTTTTTTTTTTTTTTTTGAATAACTTCAGATTTACTTTAAAACTGCATACACATGTATGCTGGTTCCTGGAAGCAGTCAGTAGGGGCTGTCTCAGCCGAGAATCTAGTGTGTGTACAGTTATACCCTAACCCCACATCGCTGCGTTGCTACTCGACCTTCGGCAGCAGATAGATTTGGCCAAGGCTGATCTTTCCCTCTCCCTCTCTGCTCCGTTGGCCCTCCTCCCCTCTCCATAGCAACAGCCTGTACAGAACTCGGTTAAAAGGATCAAGCCCCGATCCCTGCCAGGGGACATTCACCCCCCTAACCTCCTTCTCACCATATCAACCAAGTCTTCAAGCAGAGACTCCCAGGGCTCCACGCTGCCATATTCTCTGCACTCCATTCTCTTTTACCTGCACATTTTGGATTGCACAACATCAGAGGGTCTAGATAGTATTTAAAAAGTTAAAAGTCGTCTTTGCCTTTTTAATATTGGCCCACTCATTTTATCCGTCTTTACAAGCCTGTTAGCTGTCCAAATGTCAGCTTGTACTTCAACCCCTCCTGTCCACACAGGCATCATCAGCCTGTGACTATTAAGCTGGTGTTTTATAAAACAAAAGCATAATATTTACAGTCACTGCTTTTACTCTATTCCCTTTCAAGTTGTATTCAGTAACAAAGGAGTACAATTACATCACTTGGTTTCCGTAGCTGCGGAGATGCTCTTCTCTCTATCTTCTGCCACAGCTTAGCAGAGACTTGGCACACACACACGGCTCCTCTGCCACGGCTGCCAGTACAGAGCCAGTTCCTGAATGGGCTTCTGGCTACAGATGGAGAAGGAAGAGGAGGGCGGAGCAAGAGCTACGGGAAGTTATGTAAACTGATTTGTCATGGAGTAATGATAGGAGTAAGAATAGGATTGGCTGATGCCGCAGTAATACGTATAGATGAGGCAACAAGTGATCTGACAAACTTGTAAACTGAAGGATGCTGTAACTAATGAGAAGGACAAAACCAATCATGTAAGAACAGTGTGTTATCAATGAAGGCATAACATTAAGTAGCCCATCTATAAAAGTTGCAATCTATTGCATACGGGCGACTGCCAGCGTCCGTGCACGTCATTTAACGCCATGAGCCTCCATGTCACCACATTGAGATGAATAGCATCGGTCATCACACCGACTTTACCATCGGTTGTGCAAGTGCTGCGGTCTATCGATTTTTCAGAGACTTCTAGCGGTTGGTCTTATGTAACCCCTTAGGGGCTCAAACATGACGATGAACCAACGGGAAACAATACGAAACACTTTTCTGCTTGGTAGCAGAAAAAGTGTTTAACATCAGCAAAAAAAATCGCCCGTGTGAACCGGAACTAAAAGGTGGACACATCTAAAATTGTTTCTGATCTAAGGAACTTGTCAAATAAATGGAGATGTGGATTGCCATCTTAATGTAATTACTGTAGTTGAATAGTAATCATCACTGCCATGATTAAGCAGATTGATCATTTATAAACATGGTGAATTATCTGCTGGCAAACAGAAACAATGATGTTCCCAGTTCCCCATCAACAGGTCTCAAATACGCTCTAAAGTCCCATCTACACGATATGATACTTTGTGTGATTCGATTACGATTCTATTTATGATCCAATTAAATCCGACACGTCCGACCGGGATTCGATTCGATTCAAGTTGCCATTGTTTTGCAATGGCAAATGGAATTGAATCCCGATCGGACATGTCGGATTTAATCGGATCGTAAATAGAATCGCAATCGAAACACACAAAGAATCGTATAGTGTAGATTGGGCTTAAAAATCAATCTACCTACATATCTATCTTTCTATCTATCTATCTGTCTGTCTGTCTGTCTATCCACACACACAAATATTATATGCAATCATTTAAAAGCAATACAAATGAAATGTAAAAGGACAGACCTGAATAGTCAGGATTTCTATACTTCCTGACAACACAGCTGTAGTAAAATGTAGTGTGCTTGTAAACTGGGGCAGAGGTCATTGCATTATCTACATTCCTGCTGAGGACCAGAGAGCAGACACATGCCTTCTGTTCAAACCTCAAGTTTAACCAACATGTACTAGCTGACAAAACTCAGCATGCAGCCAGCATACTTCTGTAATAGTCAATAAACCACTAACAGCGTGATATAAGCGCACAGCTATGCAGGCAGTGGGTAGTGCACATTTCTTAAACACTCACTAGAGTAGGTATCTAGACTCAATATTTCAATTCAAAGAAAATTCAAAACCAAGAAGTCAACCTCTTAGGCCTTGTTCACACTTCTCAGTGCAGGGGGCTGTGCGATCAGAACATAACGTCCGTGATCACACGCCATCTGCACTGCTAATCTCATTGACTACAGTGAATGGGTCAGTGTTGCACTTTGCTGAAAAATGTGTGCATCGCCCACCACACCGCTGCGCAGTGCATATAGTCTAAACATCGGAGACAGAGCCAGGCAAGACCAAGAGGTGGGCCTGCCAGAGGAGGGGGTTACACAAAATATAGTCTGGGCAAGTGTGGGCCACCAGTTGGACAGCACTGTCCTACGGTATCCCATCCTGTATACCATACTAAACTGAATTTTAAAATCTTAAAAGCAAAACTTGTGCACATATGGGCGTCAGAAGGAAGCACAGATGCTATAACAGTTTGATAATAATCAGGACCTGTCCTCTTGAGGAATTGAGTGTGATATATTTACCACACCCAGTCAGGACATCTTCATTCCTGGAGGTGCTCGAACCCAGACTGAAAGCCCACCCATCTAGTCTGGCGTTTCTGGAGACATTGCTTTTTCCTCCGTGACCCCACAGCTACATTCAGAGAAAACCGGTAGAACAAGCTTACTGTGCTGTCCCAGCTGCTACACTGTTTGGCCAGCAGTGTGTAGATGCGCCATGAGGGAGGACACCATTGCTGGGGGACGCTGCCCTAAAGCTCGGCCAAAAGAATCTTCTCACACTGATGAGCTTTGGAGAAGAAAGGTTTTTCATTCTGATAACAGATCTTTCTTGCAGCAGATCATGCAGTATTTAGGAGTACCTGTGGAAAGTATAGAGGTGGCAACACTTATCTACAAATATTTCTGACCTTAGATACTTTTCTGTTCTATACTGCTTGATGTACTGGAGCAGTGACCTGCAGCTATATGCTTTTACTAAGCTGCTAATGCATTGAAGTGGGTGGAGAATTTATGTTGCTATAAATAAAGCATCTACATGTAAGTCCAGAAACACGTACTGACAGTCCAGGGTGACACCGGACAAAGCCTACAGCATAAGGTTAAAAAAAATGACAAAGATATCAATGCAGAGCTGCATGAGGCTGGGGAAGGACTGTCCTTTGTTTATAGACACTCTCCTTTTACCAGCACTGCCTAGTGATGGTCAAAATATGATTAATATGAGTCCAGATTAAGCTAAGTACTCACCTCACGATGCAGGGAGATGGATCCAGCGACGTCTCGCCCGACGACGAGCACTACCCCGATTCATCTTCCGGCTAGTGGGCATGCATGATGTTACACGGGCGCGACGAGACTCCAAGCAATCATGGTACTTAGCGGGCAGTCGTCAGGGATCT
The DNA here is from genome assembly GCF_040937935.1 of Hyperolius riggenbachi. Taxonomy (NCBI): domain Eukaryota; kingdom Metazoa; phylum Chordata; class Amphibia; order Anura; family Hyperoliidae; genus Hyperolius; species Hyperolius riggenbachi. The sequence continues at coordinate 316,065,693 of NC_090651.1, forward strand.
TAAAGATCTGATGTGACGGTCGTTATTGCTGCACGCCGCTAAGCGATGTTCGCGTACTCGTACCCACACCGCGAGATCACGTAAATGACCGCTCATCTGGAAAATCGTTGGAAATATCGCTAGGTGGGTATGGGCCTTTAGCGAATCTAATCTTTTAGTAGCTGGTCCATTTAACAAGTACAGCCACAGATCACCAATAGTGGAATCAGGCCACAGATATATCAGTAAACTTGAGCAGCACAGGGGTAGGAGATGGGAGGGCTTAGGGAGTTACGTGGAAGTTGTTAAACCAGCAGGGGCAACCATACAGCCCTACACCCAGCACAAGTGGATACAACAGAAAACTGCTGTCAGACAGAAAGCCTGGGAATCTTTCAATCTCTCAGCAAGAAAAATGGTAATGCAATATAATTGCACCATTAAGCAAGGGTTGTTTTGGTATCAATTTAGGAATAAAGATACGATCTATCTGAACACAAGTGCTAAGCCCTGATGAGCTGCACCACATGACTTTCCCATGTAGAATACTGTATAAGCTTTAAGGGTGTGTACACTGTTAAATGTGGGCAATTAGTGACAGTATCCTCCCAGTGTTCTCAAAACCCTTCCTTATGTTTTACAAAGGCCTCCTTCCTCATAGCTTAAAGGACAACTGTAGGGAGGCTGCCATGTTTTTTTTTTCCTTTTGTGCAATACCAGTTGCCTGGCTGTCCTGCTGATCCTCTGCCACTAATGCCGGGAATACACGGTAAAAGATTCTGAGACATTTAGATGGCTCAATAGATCATTTCCAACACATCTGATCTCCCCCCCTCCCCCCCCCGATCATTTCCGCGCTCGATTCTGCATGGGGGACAATGGAAAAAGATAAGAAAAACGAGTGGAAGATGAGAATCGCCCGCAGAATCAAGCGTCAAAAACAATCTGGCGTGGAATCGAGCTCCAGAATCTTACCGTGTATTCCCAGCATTATACTTTTATCCATAGACCCTGAACAAGCATGCACCAGACCAGGTGTTTCCGACATTGTCAGATCTGACCAGATTAGCTGCATGCTTGTTTCTAGTGTTATTCACACACTACTGCATCCAAATAGATCAGCAGGACTACTAGGCAACTGGTATTGAATAAATATGGCATCCTCTATAAACCTCTTGCTGCAGTTGTCCACTTTGAAAATTGTCTACAGTTGACAACTTAAAGCGGAATATAACCCTGCATTTCCACTTTGCTCTAAAACATTATTTACAGCATATTATATGCAACCAGCAGTTGGATGCGGAAGTGTCTAAATAACACCAGAAACAAGCATGCAGCTAATCTTGTCAGATCTGACAGTAATGTCAGAAACACCTGATCTGCTGCATGCTTGTTCAGGGGCAATGGCTAAATGTATTAGAGATAGAGGATCAGCAGGATAGCCAGACAACTGGTATTGCTTAAACGGAAACAAATATACTTTAAAAAAAAAAAATAAGTACAAAAAAAAAAAAAAATAAGTACAGATGTATATCTCGGAGAAGATAAATGAATAAAGTAAATGTCTTCAATTTCTTATTTAAAGAGAATCTGTATTGTTAAAATCGCACAAAAGTAAACATACCAGTGCGTTAGGGGACATCTCCTATTACCCTCTGTCACAATTTTGCCGCTCCTCGCCGCATTAAAAGTGGTTAAAAACAGTTTCAAAAAGTTTGTTTATAAACAAACAAAATGGCCACCAAAACAGGAAGTAGGTTGATGTACAGTATGTCCACACATAGAAAATACATTCATATTTTTTCCGTGGGATGCCATACTCCTGCCACATCTCCCCGCAACGCCCAAAAAATGACAATCATGTCACCCTAAGGCAAAGTGCGCTGACAGGGTCGTTTGCATAGTGCTGCCCCCAGGTCAGTGACATACTCCCTTTGCTCTGCGCATGTGCGCCGCTTCACACTGCGCTCTGTCGTTTACACTATGTGCGTCGCCCATAGACTTTCATTACCCCAAGCATCATGAGTTAAGTGCGGTGCTTGCAGTAATGCGCTGTTGCTCTTGTGTTGGCTTGGATACCTCCGACGCACTGCAAGGGACACAAATATATATGCAATTAAATTTTTTCTCCTAGGTGGCATTATCACTCATAGCTTAAAGGACAACTGTAGGGAGGCTGCCATGTTTTTTTTTTTCCTTTTGTGCAATACCAGTTGCCTGGCTGTCCTGCTGATCCTCTGCCACTAATGCCGGGAATACACGGTAAAAGATTCTGAGACATTTAGATGGCTCAATAGATAATTTCCGACACATCTGATCTCCCCCCCCGATCATTTCCGCGCTCGATTCTGCATGGGGGACAATGGAAAAAGATAAGAAAAACGAGTGGAAGATGAGAATCGCCCGCAGAATCAAGCACTTGTAAAGTGCTAAAGACAACTTTACTTACGGTAACGTCTTTTCCAGTAGTCAGAAGGACAGCACCCCTGGATGAGACCTGTCTCCCTCCCCACCGTGGACAGGAACTGCAAGATAAAAGATTTGCATAACAGATAGGCAGCAGTATAAGTAAGAGTAACCTACCCTAAAGCCTCAGTTAATACAATAGATGACACGGACCATAGCCCATTACTTACATGATAGTTACTCCACCCAAGAAAGGGCGGGTTGCAGGGGTGCTGTCCTTCTGACTACTGGAAAAGACGTTACCGTAAGTAAAGTTGTCTTTCCCAGAACGTCATTGGACAGCACCCCTGGATGCGACGATATACAAGATATTAGTCTTAGGGAGGGACCACTGCCTGCAACACCTTCCTTCCAAAAGAAAGGTCTGTTCCCGCCGATACATTCAGGCGATAGTGTTTTACAAAGGTATTCTGATTCGACCAGGTAGCAGCTCTGCAGATCTGATCTATAGAAGCCCCTGCCCTCTCTGCCCAGGAAGTTGATATTCCTCTTGTGGAATGTGCTTTGATGGGACATTTCAACTGTTTCCCCTGCGTCTGATATGCTGAAGTAATTGTCTGCTTTATCCATCGTGCCAATGTTGCCTTTGAAGCCTTGTTTCCTCTGAATTTTCCGGCAAATAGAGTAAACATAGTCTCTGTTTTCCTCCAGTGAGCTGTTCTATTCAGGTAATGTAACAGGCATCTCCTGACATCGAGACAATGCAATTTCTTCTCCTTATCATTGATAGGATTCTCACAGAAGGAAGGTAAGAAAATTTCCTGATTCCTGTGGAAAGAGGAGACTACCTTTGGTAGAAAAGCCGCATCAGGGCGAAGCGTAATCCTATCTTCCGAGATGATACAGTAAGGTTCTTTAATTGATAATGACTGAAGCTCACTTATTCTTCTAGCTGACGTAATTGCCAATAGGAAGGCTGTCTTTAAAGTAAGGAATTTGTCTGAAATTTCCGTTAAAGGTTCAAAAGGGGACTCACATAACCCCTGTAATACAGTATTTAAGTCCCAAGCAGGAACTCTGCTTCTTATTATAGGTTTTAGTCTTTTTAAGGCTTGAAAAAACCGTATCACTAAATCTTCCTGAGCAAGACGTTTTTCTAGATAAACACTGATGGCGGACACCTGAACCTTAAAGGGATACTGTAGGGGGGTCAGGGGAAAATGAGTTGAACTTACCCGGGGCTTCTAACGGTCCCCCGCAGACATCCTGTGTTGGCGCAGCCACTCACCGATGCTCCGGCCCCGCCTCCGGTTCACTTCTGGAATTACAGACTTTAAAGTCAGAAAACCACTGCGCCTGCGTTGCCGTGTCCTTGATCCCGCTGATGTCATCAAGAGCGCACAGCGCAGGCCCAGTATGGTCTGTGTCTGCGCAGTACACTTCTGGTGACATCAGCGGGAGCGAGGACACGGCAACACAGGCACAGTGGTTTTCTGACTTTAAAGTCAGAAATTCCAGAAGTGAACTGGAGGCGGGGCCGGAGCATCGGTGAGTGGCTGCGCCAACACAGGATGTACTCGGGGAACCATTGGAAGCCCTGGGTAAGTTCAGCTCATTTTCTCCCGACCCCCCTACAGTATCCCTTTAAGTGTACTTATACTTAGGCCTTTCTTATATCCGCATTGCAGGAATTCCAAAACTGATGTAAGCGAATCCCTGTCACAAGATCTTTCTAAACACCACTCACTAAATACCCTCCAGGCTTTTTGATATATTGTACGCGTAACTTTCTTCCTACTCTGTATCAAAGTCTCTGATAGGCCATCTGAGAACCCTTTTGCTTTTAGCATGCCCCATTCAAGTTCCAAGCTGAAAGGTGTAGTCTTGCCAGATCCGGATGCTGGACTGGACCCTGCGATATTAGGTGTGGAAGAAGAGGAAAAACAATTGGATCTGAAACTGCTAATTTTTTCAGATATGTGAACCATGGCCTCTTCGGCCAAAGTGGAGCTATTAGGATTACTCGGGCCTGATCCTGGACAATCTTCTTTATCACTCTTGATAAAAGTGGTATTGGCGGAAAGGCATACATCCTTGCAATCCCCCAATCCACCGTAAAGGCGTCCAACTTCCATGGGAGATCCTTTGGAAACAGAGCACAGAACTGATGACACTTTGCATTTCCCCTTCTTGCAAAAAGGTCTACTTCGGGATATCCCCACTGTAATGCCACCTGGTGGAATATCTCCTGATCCAGAGACCACTCGTTCGGATCCAGTTTTTTTCTGCTTAGGTAATCTGCCACCTGGTTCGATGTACCCTTCAAGTGTATTGCTGTTAGAGATCTGAGATTCTTTTCTGCCCAAAAAAGGATTCTCGCTGTCGTTTCCCATAAGCTTTGACTCCTCGTGCCTCCCTGCCTGTTTAAGAAGGCTACCACACTCCTGTTGTCTGTCTCTATTTTGACATGGCAGTCTGTGATCTGATGGTTGAAATGACACAATGCTTGCCATACTGCTTCCAGTTCTCTGCTGTTTGAAGATTGTGACCTCTGCAACACTCCATTTCCCCTGAGCTGGTTGAGAGTTGAAGTGGGCTCCCCAACCCCACAAGCTGGCATCGGTTGTAATTGTAACTTGTTGTGGATAATTCCACAGACGACCTGGGGAAAGGTGTACTGCTTTCTGCCACCACAGAAGAGAGGCCTTTATATTCTGTGGAATGATGAGCTTTTTGTCTAGAGACGCTAGAGACCTGTTCCATGACCTTAGAATCCACGACTGGAGAAATCTTGAGTGGAACTGGCCCCATTGTACTGCCGGGAAGGAGGAAGTCAGAATGCCTAGCACTGCCATAGCTTTCCTTAAAGATATGCTCCTTGATTTCTGAAAAGACAAAACATTATTACAAATAGTATTGATCTTCCTATCAGGTAAAAACAATCTTTCTTCTCTGGTGGAAATACAGAAACCCAGGAATTCTAGTCGCTGAGAAGGGTTTAGGGAAGATTTATTCCAATTAATTATCCACCCTAAGTCCTGGAGAAGGCATACAGTTTTAGAAAGCTGAGAACTAACAGAGCTGGCGGAAGCACCCCATAATAGGAAATCGTCTAGGTAACCAACAATATTAACCCCCTCTAACCTAAGAAGGGCTAAAATTTTAGCTGTAACCTTAGTAAATAACCATGGAGCTGAAGATAATCCAAAAGGTAAGGCAATAAATTGAAAGTGTCTTACCTTCCCTTCCATCCACACGGCAAACCTCAGATACTGTTGAGAAGAGAGGTGGATTGGTAGATGTAGGTAAGCATCCTTTAAGTCTATGGTTGCTAAATAATCGTTGCTCTGTAAGAGATGAATCACAGATCGAATGTTGTCCATTCTGAACTTTCTGTATTTTACAATTAGATTCAGAGTCTTTAGATTTAGAATAAATCGATAATCTCCCTGAGGTTTTTTTACCAGAAAGACTGGGGAGTAAAACCCCTGTTCCCTTTGAACTCTTGGAACCTCTCGTATTACTCTTTTTTGAAGGAGTGACCTCACTTCTGCTTGGAGTGCAATTCTTATGGATTGATTTCTTGGGCAAGGAGTTAGGACAAAGTTGTGAGGGGGGGGGGGGGGTTGAGTGAATTCTATTCTGTAACCTTCTAGCACGATATTTAGTAGCCACTGGTTCTGAAGAAGTTGTTGCCATTTTTCGAAAAAATGTGACACTCTCCCCCCCCACCGGAATGATGGCGTCATTGTTTGTCTGTCTTTTTGGCACTAGTGGTGCCAAAACGCGGTTTTTGTTGTCTATAAGGGGCCCATCTCTTATTTCTGGAAGACTTGTTTTCCGGCTCATTTTTTGAGGGGGCCCGAAATGGCCGTCTATTCTGAAATGGCCGCTTCCTAGGAAAATTTTTCTTACTGTCTGCTGTACGATCTAGAGTGTCATCCAATCTAGACCCAAACAAAAGCTTTCCTTCACAAGGGATACCACAAAGTTTAGATTTGGACGAGATATCTCCGTTCCAGGTCTTAACCCATACACCCCTTCTAGCAGAGTTAACTAACGCTGTGGTCCTAGCAGTCAGCTTTACGGTATCATCCGACGCATCAACCATATAATTAGATGCATTCATAATTTTTGGGAAGTCCCCGAGTATTTCTTCTCTAGAGGCTCCATTAGCGATTTTAAATTGTAAGTCTGAAAGCCATGTTTTTAAGGATCTACTAACTGCTGTAGATGCTATTGCTGGTTTGAAGGTTAATGAGGAAGATTCCCAGGCTCGCCTCAAAACGTTATCCATCTTTTTATCTATCGGGTCTTTAAGATTCCCGAAATCCTCAAACAATAAGTCAGATCTTCTAGACACCCTAGAAAAAGATGGATCCAGCTTTGGCGGAGGACCCCAGCATTCCTGATCTTCAGCAGAAAAGGGATAACGCCTGGATAAGGACTTAGGCCAAAAGGCCCGCTTCTCAGGATTATCCCATTCCTTCTTAATCATAGTTTTTAAAGTAGAATGGACAGGAATATAATGTGACTGGGGGTCCGCCAAACCTTCATACATCTGATCCAGGGGAGTTAATGGTTTCTGTTCAGATTTTATGCCCATAATTTCATGCATGGAGGACAAAAGGTCCTTCATTAAGTCAGGGGAAAAGGCAAACTTCTGAGGCCTATCTGTACCCTCTATTCCTTCCCCTTCAGGTATCTCCTCTAATTCAGAAATTTCTCCTTCTGAAAGTTCTGAACCTTCTGCATCACTATCTCTATTACCGCTTGCCCCTGCCGGCTCTGTATGCGGAGTTGGGACTAGAGGAGGTGCAGCATTGATATTGGGCACAATAGGAAGCATACTGCTGGGGCCAGGCATATCCGCAGAGCTAGGAGCTGTGGTTTGAGCCGAAATAGCAGAGTCCTTAATTTCCTTAATGGCAGTAGACATTTCTGCCCTCATCCAGCCCATCAGATCCTTAAATATAACCGGGGATTCATCCTTTACTAGCTTATTAGTACAGTTCTGACAAAGCTTCTTTGAAGATGAGGATGACAAACGACCAAAACAAATGGCACATTTCTTCCCGGATTTGCTAGACCCACTAGATCCATGACTAGATTGCCCAGTAGCTGCTTTATCCGTTTTGTCATGTTTTTCATGTTTTTCAGGCTATAAAAACAAATAGACAAATACTTCCATTAGTATCCCCTCTATATATATATATATATATATATATATATATATATATATATATATATATATATATATATATATATATATATATATATATATATATATATATATATATATATATATATATATGTCCAGCATGATAACATAAGTACTTGCCAGAGAGGGGTCTTGGGCAGGCCTGGCAGACTGCGCAGGAGCTGACCCAGCTGCGTCCTCCATGCTCACAAACAAACAGAGTGAGAAAGGGATCTTTTAGCATATATAACCCTGAGGGTCCTGACATCACCTGAGGGGCGGACCTGCTTACATAATTAATGATCCTTAGCGCCCAGCTGCGGCACCTGCCGACAACAAACATTGCCCCCAATAAAATACCTGAGTGAATCAGCTGCAGCTGATTCACCATCACCGCCGCAGCCCCTGCCGCGTCTTCTGAGTCACGCTGGACGCACTTGCGTGACTACTTCCGGGTTGACCCGGAACTTCCTCCTTCTTCGCGCGCATGCGCGTATATGTCTGCTGCCTCCGTCGGAGAAGCCTCCCACACGCTGCAGGACTCTGGCTGTTTCACTGCACAGCTTGTTTCCTAGAGTCCTGCTAGCCGCTGCCCCCGAACGCCTGCCGTCGATAGCACCCTGGAGACCTCTCCCTCCGCATCCCGTCCGGGACAGGAAACTGAACTGAGGCTTTAGGGTAGGTTACTCTTACTTATACTGCTGCCTATCTGTTATGCAAATCTTTTATCTTGCAGTTCCTGTCCACAGTGGGGAGGGAGACAGGTCTCATCCAGGGGTGCTGTCCAATGACGTTCTGGGAAAAAGTTATTTTTAAGAGCAGATGAAAATTTTATCCAACTTGGCTCTCCAGTTGTTATGAAACTACAAGTCCCCCAATGCCTTTATGAATCATGACTGTGGCTGTCAGACTCCTGCACTGCATTGTGGGCCAAGTTTGCAGATCACTATCCTAGGGGAAAACTCAGGAGAACAAGTGAATTGCATATGGGTCACTTATGTTACATATGGTTGCTAAATAAATTCACTGGACTGTTCTCTGTGCTTGTTTAGCTATATCAGTGGGTAACAGCAGCTGTAAATCAGAGCTGTGGCAGCTATCTGTCTTGTGTAAACTCAGGCTTAACCCATCAGTGCTTGTAGTGACGTGAATCCAAGTAAAACTTGAAAAAAAAAATCCCTGAAAGGTTATCATGCATAGCTAATCTTTTAGGGCAGAGAGGAAAAATATGCAATTTTTTTTTACAAAACTTCTTACATAATTTCTATATAATTGATAAAAATAACCTTTCAGCACATTTACAAGCAAAATAATCACTGATTAACATTTGAATATTACTTTTCGTACCTTAATTATATTATATTTTTGCTCTTTGGGAGCTTACAAATGTAACATAGATACGGCAAAAACAGATGAAAACAGGTGAAAAAGCTTTGTGAATCATACCCATGCCTCTGCTTGGTCCAGTCTTCCTACATCCTCAGAGCCCACCATTTCAGTGCTGGATTTCTCTTCTAGCCATGGATGAGCACAACTAGACTGGACAGGAGAATAAAGTTCCTGCATGCCCAATAAAACTTGTACTGAGTTAAAGTGAGTCTAAAGCCTAATCTAAAGCCCCATGTACACGATACGATTCAATTACGATTCTATTTAAGATCCGATGAAATCCAACATGTCCGATCAGGATTCGATTCAATTCAATTCTATTTGCCATGGCAAAACAATGGCAAATCGAATTGAATCGAATCCCAATCGGACATGTTGGATTTAATCGGATCGTAAATAGAATCGTAATTGAATCGTATAAAGAATCGTATCGTGTAGATGGGGCTTAAAAGAAAAAACAGATACTCATCTAAGGAGAGGGAAGGCTCTGGGTCCTATAGAGCAGGGCTTTTCAAACTTTTCACAAATTGTACCACTTTTATCGCCTGAAAAATGTCAAGTACCACCAGTGTGCCTCTGCAGTAGATCTGACCCAATCAGGCTTGGCTGTTTCCGCTGGAGCCCAAGCAGAGAGTCGCTGCTGTGCATTGGGGAAGGGGGGGGGGGGGAGGACAGATGTGTCCCAGATGTAAAATACATAAACTATTGATCTTTTACTATCTCCTTCTGCTCTCACATATTGTATTCTGCCAGGAAAACATTTATGGCAGCAATTAATCAGTGATGTTAACTATATTCCTGACAAGGTACCGACAAGACAGAAGCTGTCTCTTTCAGGCAGCAAAATAAAATAAGTAAAACAGCCCGGTTATTAATGTTTTGCACTGTACATACAGTTGAATCTTGTTATAGTAAACGTTGATATAGTAAATCTCTGGATGTATTAAACTCAGTCCTCAGGTCCCAGCAACAGTGTCTGTATCATTATACAATGTATGACCAAATCTGATATAGTAAACTACTTTTCATAGTCCCTTGGAGTTTACTATAAACGGATTCTACCGTACATGTAAGGCCCCGTTCACACTTGCGATTCGAGTCCGCAAGTGTCCGAGGTCCGGGTCCCGCAAAGAAACCGTACGGGTCTCTGCGGTGGCCACAAGTTGCCGATCCGGAATGTATCAGTTCCGGCTACAATAAAGTAGCCGGAACTAGATACATTGCAGTGCCAGAAAGGCACCGCAAGCATGGGGGATACCGGTGTGTAGTCCGGGCCCCCCAAGTGGCATAGGACCGGTGCTGGAAGCATCCGGTCCTATTGCCAGTGTGATGAGAAACATCCGTTTCTCATTGCACAGCATGGCCGCATGTTCGGGTCAGGATCCGGCCTGGGTCCGCAGCCGCACCGGGACGTACGGCAAAAATGGAGCATGTTGGAAAAAAGCCGGATCGTCCAGGAGCTGCGTCCCCGGATCGGATCCGGACGGTCGCACGAGTGTGAATGGATACATTGATTAACAATGTATCCATGCACCATCCGCTGTGTACGGAGCATTCCGGGTCCGGGGAAGCCGGAGCTGGAACGCTAATGTGAACCGGGCCTAAATCTAATCATGCCATATGTTGCCTCGGGTACACTTTAAATGCTTTTAATGGTGTGAATTCACCCATTAGATGTCCTTTCTTCCAGTTCTCTGCAACCCCATCAATAACACAGGAAATGAGAAAAAAAAATATCCCCAACTTCACCTAACTTTAAATAACTATAATGCCCCCATGTGATACAGTTACCAGTGGCTGTGAAACTGTACACTAGGGGGAGACTGCAGCAACTAAGTGAAGCCCCACTGTCAGCCCACCACATGGCAGAAGCCCGATGGGGGCCAAACACCACCCTAAGCAGAATGCAGAAACAGCATGCAGGACACATAGCCATAAGCATGTACAAAGTTCACTGACACACATCAATCATTTTTTTCCCCACATGTGAAAAGAACTGAAAACTGCTCAAAGGTAGGCTTAGGCAAGCACGTAAAATTCCTTTTAGCTTGATTTATTAACCAGCATCTACAACTGATTAGCTAACCTTTGTGTTAGTAAGATGATCACTAAAAAAAAGACAGTGAAACACAAAGATGTGCAAAATAGATGAGAATCTATCTCCATGTTTCCCAATGTGCTCACATTATGCATGGGAATATGGGATTTAGCATTTCCACAAATAATCTGCCTAGCTGAACCTATTATACTAATAAAGGAAATAAATCAAAACAGCAACCAGCCAAAGTAAACCTGAGACAAAGTAAAAAGATTTATCCTTACCTGGGGCTTCCTCCAGCCCCCTGTGGTCCATTAGTTCCCTCTGTGACGGTACAGTCCCCTCCGTTGCGCCGCAGTGGAGTCAGTGATCAAGCCGGGTTGTGGGTCACTGAACATGTGTGGTCACGGAAACGCGCACTGCCTGATTGCGCTCCTGTTTTTCTTGGGAGCGTTCCGTGCAAGCCAAGTTATGGTCTTAACTTACTGTACATGCAAAGAACGCTTCTACAGCTACGGGAGTGCAATCAGGAGTTACGTACGGCCGGGGCCATACATGCGCAGTACTTCCAATCTAGCTGAATCGGGGACTTTACCGGGGCTATCAGTGGTGCAATGGAGGGGAGCGGGAGGATGGCAAGGGAGCTAACGGACCACAGGGAGCTGGAGGAAGCCCCAGATAAGTATAAATCCTTTTCAGGTACAATTAAGCTACAGTTTACATTTTTTGTTTCCCCACCCATCTTGTCAGGATACATGAAGGTTCAAGAGATGACATTATTCTGGGGCATCTATATAAAGGTGCCCATAAACAGTACAATTTTTGCAAACAATCACATTTTCAATAAGCTCATTCAGATTGAAAAAAAGGTAAAACTTAGTTGATCCACGCCACTAAAGAATCCAACTTGTATCATAGCTAAACCAATTATAATCATATAGTGAAAAAAAACTGCCAAGAAGAGCGATCATTTCTGTCGTGAGAAGAATATGGAAGGTGGCATATTTATTTCCTTTTAAACAATACCAGTTGCCTGGTAGCCCTGCTGATCTTTTTGGCTGCAGTAGTGTCTAAATAACACCAGAAACAAGCATGCAGCTAATCGTGCCAGATCTGAAAATAATGTTGGAAAGCTAAACACACACACTGGACTAAACCTGGCCCAGGTGGCCAATAAGGATCAACATGTGTGAGAATCTCAGCTCCATAGTAACAGACACGTCGCTAGCCTCCAGGCTAGTGACTGTACAGAATGTGTTTTCAAACAGTCACCTAATCAGTTGCTCTCAGTTATAACTGAAAGAAGACTGATTTTCAAAGTAATGTCCATGTTTTCCTATGGCACTGTTCACACTATACGCGTTTTAACTGAAATCTTTCTCACAATGCACTGCTATGGAAAAAAAAAATAATCATACCAACGCGTACTAATGCATACCAACGCATTACGTGTAAAAGGAACCTGAGGCCCTATTCACATTGCACCTGTTGCCATCCAGATTTCGGTTACGTGTGCAGGAGGCAGACACACACGACATCAGAAGTGCACAGACTGCACTGTCTGATGTTCACCAGTGCGGTCCGCAAAACACATGCTGCACTCATTTTTTCCCAAACCGCGCAGCTGACCCATTCACTACAGTGGATGGGTATCAGCCACGCAACGCAAGCAAATGCAGATGGCGTGCTTTTGTATGCGTTCCGATCCTACGGCCATCTGCGTTTGGTAATATGAACAGGGCCTCAGGGATAAAATCCCAATCTTTGCAGGCAACGTATGTGTTAAAAAAAATACACATTCTGCGCATGCCCAGTAGCATGAAGCCGATCGGGCTCAGCTTTTTCCACCAAAGCCTGAGCGGGTCTGTACTACTGCTGCAGGCACAGTGCCCTGAGCTTTGGGAGGAGGCAATGGCAAGGTGGAGGTAGACAGGGCTTCCCTCTTCCAAGGAAAGTATCAGACTTTTTAATGTTAGGTTTTATTTACAGTGCTGTAGAGTGATCAGCAGGTCACAATGGTGCAGTGCAAAGTAACGGCTAACACAGAACATCACACTGCAATGCACTACCTATGCAACATTTACAGTGCAGCCGGTGCAGTTTAAGGCCTAGTTCACACTTAAATCTGCATTTCCGGTCCAGTACCGGCCTGTCCCGGCAGTTTTGCATCTGTTTTCTGTCAGTTTTACCCGACTGGACAGGAAATATACACCTTTTATGTGTGAACACACTCATAGAAACACATGCAAAACTGATGCAAAACTGACAGGCTGGACTGGACCGGATATGTACAGTTTTTATGTGTTAAATGACATAGAAACACAAAACTGACAGGACTGGACCGGAAATGTACAGATTTATGCGTGAACACATGCAGAACTGATGCAAACTGTCAACTGGACACCTTTTTTACGTGTGAACCAAGCCTTTAAAGCGGAACTGTAGATAGAAAATTAACACATTGTTTCACTTACCTGGGGCTTCCCCAAGCCCCCAGCAGCTGTCCTGCGCCGGTCCTGCCCGAGCCTCCATTCTCCCGCCACCGCTCCGTCCCGTACCTCGACTTTACTTGAGGCCAGCGCAGCCCTGCCAAGCGTATCCTTTCTTCGCGGTCCCCTCTGCAATAGCGGGGAACGCGAAGAAAGGATACGCGTGGCCAGAGCCACGCAGGCGCAGTGGCCCAGCGGCAAAAGCGAAAGTAGCTGGTGGCGGGAGAGAGGCGCGGGACAGGATGGCTGCTGGGGGCTTGGGGAAGCCCCAGGTAAGTGAAACAATGTGTTTATTTTCGATCTACAGTTCCGCTTTAAAGAGAATCTGTATTGTTAAAATCGCACAAAAGTAAACATACCAGTGCGTTAGGGGACATCTCCTATTCCCCTCTGTCACAATTTTGCTGCTCCCCGACGCATTAAAAGTGGTTAAAAACAGTTTTAAAAAGTTTGTTTATAAACAAACAAAATGGCCACCAAAGGAAGTAGGTTGATGTACAGTATGTCCACACATAGAAAATACATCCATGGACACAAGCAGGCTGTATACAGCCTTCCTTTTGAATCTCAAGAGATCATTTGTGTGTTTCTTTCCCTCTGCAGCTATCATCCACTGAAGTGTCAGGCTGTTTCTTCCTGCAGAGTGCAGACAGCTCTGCCTGTATGTAATTCCTCAGTATGTGAAAGCCCAGCCAGCTCAGAGGAGGATTTATCCAGCTTGTAAAAGATAATAGAGCATAGAGGGGCCTGGAGGGGGGGGGGGGGAGATGCATCACAGAACCACAACACTGAAGAACTTGGCAGCCTTCCAGACACAGGCTGACAAATCTGACAGGCGAGAGATAAGTTGATTTATTACAGAGATAGTGATAGTAGAAAGTGCTGCAGTAAGCCAGAGCACATTAGAATAGATTTTGGAACTTGTAGGATGGAAGAAAACCTGATGAAATTTTTGTTACGGAGTCTCTTTAATGCAGAGTGTTGACGCAAAATGTGCACAGTGACAGTAAAGCATACATTTAATCAACTATACATTACACAACGAGCAACAGACCTGCGGTGCGACTTGCCCATTCCATAACCTAGCCTTATAATAAACATGCGAAAGGAAACCATAAATATATACAAAATGTGATTTTCACAAACACTATTTTCAACTCAACCCTGCTGTAAACTGAACACCCCTGTATTCAAAAGACCCCAAACATTGGTCTGCTGTGCATCATACACTGAGCAACTGCCCCACAGTCTACAGTGGCTGCATTTAGGGATCATTCACACTACACAACGCATGCACGAACATGATTTCGTGCATGCGTTGTCATCGCACGGTCAACGCACGGAATGCACCTTGTGGTGCACTGAGCACAGATGTCGGCAGCTGTACTCATCTGGTAACGTGTGCGTTGTGCGATAAAATGTTTCCATATGCATTGTGCACAATACGCGTTGCGTCAACTGACAACGCAGCACATAGTGTGAATGAGTAGGACTCTTTCACATCTAACAACACGTGCAGGAGCAGTTCCCCTGCACGATTTAAATAGCCTGCGGCGTGCCATCGGGATGCTGTGGAGCAACGCAATCAGCGGCGGTAGCTATTAATTCACCCAACGGGAAAAAACTGGCTCCGGACGATTAAAAGCTCCCGGGTGCGTCGAACCGCAACGCACCGAAACGCAGTGTCGGCTGTGAAAGGTAAAATTAAAGTCTATGGACTTTCACTTTACACCGGTTAACGCAAAGTTTCGACTTTGTGACAAAACGCAGGAAACGGGCTGTGGTGTGAAAGAGCCCTAAGGAAAGTTCAGCATCTCTGGGCATGAATGGCCACCTGGAGCTGGCCATGAGAGCTGTGCCAGCCAGTGCCGCCTCGCCTATACTCCAAAGACTTGGCAGGGGACTGGAGCAGCACACTGCCATGACGTCACTACTATCAATGATTCATCTGCTATAAATCTGGCCCTTGGGTCGCTGACCTGCAGGAGTGACAGGGATGGAGGAAGGGGGGGGTGACAACTTCTCCCACACAGGGCTACAATCCTCCCTTGCTCCCTTTCCGGTACTCCCCGTCCCCGGTTACCGGCATCATTCAAGACTCACCATACGGGAGCGCGCACCAGCCGGGACCCTCACGTAGGAAGCGATCGCCGTTGACACCCAGGGAGCGCGCATGCGCCACTCGCTGCTAGGAGCGACGGCCGCGGGAGAGACGGCGCGTGCGCATTGGGGTGTGACGTCATATGACCAACAACACTAGTAGCCACGTTCTCGCAAGTTATGGGCGCCAAACTGCAGGCGGCTGTTATTACATTACATATTTACATTGACCGCCGTAATGTGAGCGGTGCTGGAGAGAGATGACCAGTTTGTTCACTAAATGTCTTCGTTAGTTCCCAAATGTCTCTCTTGTGGGCGTACATTTGAAATCGGCGCCGGTAGACTTGGGCGCAGGATACAGCGTTATATAGCTGATCCTGCTTCTGCACAAGTCCGGGCCGATTTAATTACTATTCCCCCTCCAGGCCGACATGGATAGTAGGGAAATGAAATAATTCGGCTTCCAGCGATTGCTGGAGGCCGAATTATTATGTTTTTAAGCAACTTCGGCTCTGTCTTCTGACGGAGCCGACGTTACTCACTGAGCACTTCAATAGGAATGATTCCTATTGAAGTCTATGGAGGCGCCGGCTGCGCCCAAATCTAGCAGCGCTGAAAAGCACTGCTCCGCTCTTGCGGAGCGAAATCCCCTTGTCCTTCTACTTATTTTAGGTTTTACCTTCACATTTTTGCAGTCGTGCTATTTAAAAAAAACAGGAAGGCCACTACTCTCCCCAATTCATTTCATTTCCTCTTTAAATCTGGTATCTTTATTTTTGTTGAAGGCGATAAAATATAAATGCTTGCAAACCTGCATTTCGCCAAATGCGGTTTAAAGTCTTACTTAAAGGACCACTATCGTGAAAAAAAGTAGGCAGTTAAAATGAGACAGATGATAGGTTTTGGGCCACTCCATCTTTTTAAGGGGGATTCTCAGGGCTTTCTTTGTTTTCAACAGCATTTCCTGAACAACAGTTGCAAAAATCTAACTGACATAATAGTGTGCAAGTGATTAGGGAGGCCAGCTAGTATCTTGCTATTTTGGCAGCTAAACTGCTGTTCAGGAAATGTTGTTGAAAACAAAGCAAACCCTTGAAGTACCCTATGAGGAGATGGATTGTCCCAAAACCTGCCGGTTCTGTCAGATTTTAAATGCCTACTTTTTTCACGATAGTGGTCATTTAAAGGGCAACTGAAGTGAGAATAATATGGAGGCTGCCATATTTATTTCCTTTTAAACAATACCAGTTGCCTGGCAGCCCTGCTTATCTATTTGGCTGTAGTAATGTTTGAACAACACCATAAATAAGCATGCATCTAATCTTGTCAGATCTGACAATAATGTCAGAAACACCTGATCTGCTGCATGCATGTTCAGTGTCTATGGCTAAAAGTATTGGAGGCAGAGGATCAGCAGGATAGCCAGGCAACCATTATTGTTTCATTTCAAACAATTTTTATTCAGGAACAACAAAGAAAATAATAAAGCTATATTGCAAAGGTAGATACCGACGCAGGGGTTCAAATATAATATCATATGTCAGACGTGATCAGTTTTATAGGTTTTTTTGACAATATCAAACTTTTATATAAAAGGGGGAACAAGGGGAGGGGAGGGAGGAAGAAAGGGGCACACTTCTGCCAATTAAGCTCAGGGAATGGGATTAAAGGAGGGAACATAAAACAATATATAACAAGTACAGTACATAGTAACCAAACCAATCCATAGCCATACCTCCCAACTTTTTGACATGAGAAAGAGGGACACTTATGCCACACCCCTGCCACGCCCCGTCACACCCCTAGCCACACTGTTACCATAAAGATTTCATAAGAAAAATATGTTGATTTATAATTCAAACCACACTGGTCCTTTCTATCCTGGTTCATTTTCCTTTATAGTAACATTTTAAAATTAGTAATATATCAATTTAAAGGATGGGAATAAAGTTTAAAGTCAATCAAACACATTTTTCAGTAGAGAAAAAAAAATAAAAAATATATATATATATATATATATATATATATATATATATATATATATACACCCCGGATATATACTTACATAGAAAGAGGGACAAAGTCCTGAAAGAGGGACAAATGAGGAGAAAAGAGGGACAGCATTCCTAAAGAGTGACTGTCCCTCAAAAAGAGGGACAGTTGGGAGCTATGCCATAGCCGGCACAATAAAATAGCTCTACCTTGCCCCTAGGTTTGAAAGCGGTAAGAAAATATAGAAAATCGCACAATAACAACATAGTGTAGATGTGGGGGTATCAATCAGAAGGTATGAAGAACATACGAAAGTCCTTGGCTATCATGCCATGTTATCCATATATCCCAGGTTTTGAAAAAGTTAGGGAGTGTGATTTTTGATAGGGTATGCTCGCTTAGCATGACAGAGTTCAAGGTTGTACAGACTTCACCAAGGATGGTGCGGGCAAAAGGTGACTGCGGGGGGCTGCAAGAAGCCCCAGGGAAAACTGTTTTGTTCTGTTTTTTTTTTTTTTTTACTTTAGATTTACTTTAATGGTTTCATAACTGGAGATGCACCTCTGAATGTAATACAGCACTATCCTTATAAGGCTGGTACGAATTGCTAAATACTGGCCGTTCAGATCCTGATCAATAAATAACGGGATCGATTTTTCAATCAATACTGCACAAAATTGATCCAGCTAAGGAGAGGGAAGGCTCTGGGTCCTATGGAGCCTTCCCGCTCCCCTCCCCCAGACCCCCGCCATTAATTGCTGGCTCCACCATTTGAATCCCCCACTGCAGGGGAGATCGGGAAGTCTTCGGGAGCCGAGTCCTCCTGATGACAGGCGGCCTCCATACGCACGAGATGCACGTGTGCGCGCGTATCAAAAGCATCCTTTGGCAGCAGGGAGAGAGCAGTATTTGACCAAATTCGTTGAATACTGCTACCTGGGCTGGGAGCCAGCGTTTGAATGGGGATCAATGGAGGAGCGGAAATGCTCTTGCAGGGGTCCCCAACCTTTTCTGGCCCGGGGACCACTTTCTGACCAAATTTTTCTCCGGGGACGGGGGGGACGATGCGCGACCTAGTGGACAGTGTCATGCGCAGCGGGTTACTGGGGGGGGGGGGGGGGGGGGCTGGGAGTTTAGGTGCCCCAGTATAGCTAGTATAGTGCCCCAGTACAGCTAGTAAAGTGCCCAGTATAGCTAGTATAGTGCCTAGTATAGTGCCCCAGTATGGCTAGTATAGTGCCCAGTATGGCTAGTATAGTGCCCAGTATAGCTAGTATAGTGCCCCAGTATGGCTAGTATAGTGCCCAGTATAGCTAGTATAGTCCCAGTATGAGTAGGTAGTGCCCCAGTATAGCTAGTATAGTGCCCAGTATAGCTAGTATAGTGCCCAGTATAGCTAGTATAGGGCCCCAGTATGGCTAGTATAGTGCCCAGTATAGATAGTATAGTGCCCAGTATAGCTAGTATAGTGCCCCAGTATTGCTAGTATTGTGCCCAGTATAGCTAGTATAGTTCCAGTATGGGTAGGTAGTGCCCCAGTATAGCTAGTATAGTGCCCAGTATAGCTAGTATAGTGCCCAGTATAGCTAGTATAGTGCCCCAGTATGGCTAGTATAGTCCCAGTATGGGTAGGTAGTGCCCCAGTATAGCTAGTATAGTGCCCAGTATAGCCCCATTATAGCTAGTATAGTGCCCAGTATAGCTAGTATAGTCCCAGTATAGCTAGTATAGTGCCCCAGTATAGCTAGTATAGTGCCCAGTATGGCTAGTATAGTGCCCAGTATAGCTAGTATAGTGCCCCAGTATGGCTAGTATAGTGCCCAGTATAGCTAGTATAGTCCCAGTATGGGTAGGTAGTGCCCCAGTATAGCTAGTATAGTGCCCAGTAAGCTAGTATAGTGCCCCAGTATAGCTAGTATAGTGCCCAGTATAGCTAGTATAGTCCTAGTATAGTGCCCAGTATAGCTAGTATAGTGCCCCAGTATGGCTAGTATAGTGCCCAGTATAGCTAGTATAGTATAGCATAGCATAGCACGGCAGGGGCTTCCTGTAGTGGCGATATGCATCGCCGTTACCATGGGAACCGCTGCCGTGCTTCCTTCCCTTCCTTACAGCAGTCGCAATACGCGATGCTGTAATACCGGAGGCTAATAAGAGGAGAGCGGCTGGGGGAATATAAGGAAGGAAGCGGCCGCCCGCTCAAAAGGTAACCGGAGCGGCGGCCGCGGGGGGTAGGGGCGAGAGGCCAGACAGATACTTACCTAAGGAGAGGGAAGGCTCAGGTCCTATAGAGCAGGGGTCCCCAACCACCGGGCCGCGGCCCACTGCCGGTCCGTTGGCAGTTTTCTACCGGGTGGTTGGGGACCCCTGCTCTATAGGACCCGAGCCTTCCCTCTCCTTAGGTAAGTATCTGGCTTATTTTTGTTTAATATGGATTCCCATTCAATTTAAAAAAGGAAAAAACTTAAGAGAAAATGTGGATTGAATAAAGGACATGAGCCCCCGTTGTTTCTCCCCTGCCTACTCTATGGAGACGTACTAACATGCTTATCCTTTCAATCATTAAACTTCCCAGAGCGGTTCCTCCAGAATAGCAAGAAATGCCAGGTGGTGATTGCACACAGGCCGCGATTAGAAGGCATTTGCTTTCCCTGAATATCAGTTGCAGATCTTTTTTATGGTGCATAACAACTGTCCTTATCTACAGTACTGAACCCTCCTATAGTTTCCTATGCAGGGCCGGGCCGAGGCATAGGCTGGAGAGGCTCCATCCTCAGGGCGCAGTGTAGGAGGGGGCACACATTTCATTCAGCTGTCATTCCTAATTGTGTATGAAGCAGAAAGAAATAAGAAAAGGGGATACATAGCAGTGACTGCACACCAGATAACTAGATATTAAGGTGTTGGGGAGGTTGTGGGCCCTGTGGCCTTCTTAGTCTAATAGCAATCAGTGTGTGACAGCTGGGGTGGGAGGGATGGAGGGGCGCACTTTGGTGTCTCAGCCTTGGGTGCTGGAGGACCTTGTCCCTGCTCTGTTCCTATGGCACTGGTATTCCCAGTGGATGGTAGCATTGTACATGCAAACAGGTCTCAGGTTTAAGCTCCCACTTGCTACTTTTAATGGATTAGTTTGCAGAGTCCCAACCTGCTGCATTTTTTTAAGACAAGCCATACTCTGCGGATGCTGTCAAAACACTGCAAGCCTATGGGAATGGACGGTGTCGGTACCTACTAGGCTCTTTACCTCATCCGTTTTTCTGTCTTCTGTCAACGCTGTAACGATTGGTGTCAGCAACCAGAGAGAGAATCTGATTCTTGGCGATCTGCAGTATCCCCAAGAATACAGATATACCTGATTATTGGGGATCTGCAGTATCGCCAATAATCAAATATGTCTAACCTCTAGACACCTTAATGTGTAAGTGTTTTGGTGCAACAGTAACCTTTGGACCACCGGGGTAGCAGGTGGTCCAATAAGTAGAGAAGATTCTACTGCAGTCAAGGACACCTGGAGAGGGAGTCCCTGACTGATAAGGAGCAGTGTCCCCTCTGAAGAGCAGGGGACCCCTGCGGAAAGGCTGGACACCCTGCGGAGGGTGTCAGCCAGAAGGTCAGACAGGCTGGGTTGGCAATAGAGTATCAGATATGCAAAGTACCAAATCAGAGATCAGAAGAATAGTCAGAAAAGCTACAGGTCATAACAGATATCAGAACAAGGCCTAGTCTGAGGTGTGAGGGCCGTGATCTCAACACCCTGGAACTATGCTAGAGAATAACACAGATGATATACAGTATTCCTAGTCTGGGGTGTGAGGGCCGTGATCTCAACACCCTGGAACTATGCTAGAGAATAACACAGATGATATGGAGTATTCCTAGTCTGGGGTGTGAGGGCCGTGAGCTCAACACCCAGGAACTATGCTAGAGAATAACACAGATGATAAACAGTAACTGGCTAAGTGTGGATTCCCAGGGCCTCCTGGTTCCACCACACTGGAGATCTGACTAAGGTCTGAGTGCTAACACATAAGCATTCGCAACGCCAGACAACCAGCAACTGAACAGCAAGAGATATATATAGTAAGGCACCCCACAGCGCCGCCCAGCTCCCATCAACCAATCAATAGCCGAGCAGGAATCAGCTGACCGTCCCAATCAGCTGATCTTCCTCCTATTGGTATAAAGAGCCTGTCTAGTGGTGCACGCGAGCGTAGCTCTCCATCTGTGTGCACTACTAGGTCCAGCTAACCCAGCCGCATGTTGTTGCGGGAACCCGCCGCACTGAACGTGGAATCCGCCGCTTTTCCGTCAGAACATGCGGCGGCCCCTACGCCACTCTGCCCATGGGCACCACCAGCTCCAGACAAACTAGACGCATGCTGACGCGGACAAACTGCTGCATCAGAGGCGGAATCAGCCGCCTTGCTGCCAGAACATGCGGCGGCTTTTCCGCTGTTTATCACAAACACCTTGTGTTTGTTCTGTCACCTTCTGTGTTCACCTGTCACCTTCTTCTGTCACCTTCTGCCTTCATCTCTCATCTTTCTCTGTCACCTTCTGCCTTCACCTGTCACCTTCTTCTGTCCCCTTCTGCCTTCATCTGTGGTGGTCGCCGCCACTCAGGTCACCATTGCCAACAAGCGTCGCAGTATGAACAGGAGCCAGGGCAGAAGCCTATTAAATGATTGGGACTCCCTATTAAACATAAAGCAGACCGATGGGAGTCCTTTATTGCCTCCTCTTTATGGGATCACTGGGAAATGGGCATTGCTCCTAAACACCCACATCCTCATTGGCAAAACTGCTGTGGCGGTTTTTGTCTGAAGCCTCAGAGCTCTGTGACCACTGCCACCTGTGTTGCCATGGCCCACCGGGAATTACATTTAAACTGCTTTGCCTGGCATTAGCATACAAATCCATTCACCATACATCCGCTTCATATGAGATGTCCAGAGATACTCCCCAACCCGCTCTCTCCAACACTCTGTGGATGTCCACCTCTTGCATCACTTGCTCACTCATGCCTGAGACCAAGGGAGGAAAGGCTTTTTACTTACTTGGGGCTTTCTCCAGCCCCCTGTAGTCTGTCTGCTCCCTCGCCGTCCTCCCGGTCCCCTTGCCGTTGATAGCTCCATAATATTCACGACCCGGCTAAGTCATGGACTACTGCACATACGCAGTTACAGTCTTAAAGACTGCACATGTGTAGAATGATCATAGCCACGGGAGTATGATTGTAGAGTACGCACACTTGTGACGCACATGCACAGTAGTCGGCGACTCAGCTGTGCTTAGAGGGCTTACAGTCGCACAATAGAGGGGACCATCAGGACATTTAAAGAGCAGACAGATTATAGGGGGTAGGAAGAAGCCCCAGGTAAGTATAAATCCTTGTGCTATCATTGTCTCAGGTACTTTTTTAAAGACCTGTCTGTTTACCCACTATCTTCATAGCCGAACCATCTCCCTTGGGCTTGCATCCGCCCCCTCCCCATAAGTCCCTCTTCCCCACCCCCAGGGACGGATCTAGAACAAGTTGTGCCTGGGGCAAGGTCAGGTTTTGGCGCCTAAGCTGCCATTCCCCATCCAGTTTTGGCGCCTAAAGGTCAGGTTTTGGCGCCTAAACTGCCATTCCCCATCCAAATTTTGCCGCCTTTTTAAGAATTCAACAAATTGCGCCTGGGGCAAGAGACCTGTCTGCCCCCTCCCCTAGATCCGTCCCTGCCCACCCCATCTAGTTGGCAGTGCTCTCTTCATGTGAGTTCTTCTCCACCATCACATGGATTCAGTGACTTGTCTGTTATATTTATCCCTACATTGCAATCTGAGCCCCATTGTTTATTATTATATCACTATTTTGTGTACCAATATGTATAGTTATATCACTATTTTGTCTACCATTGATGATTGTTATATCACTATTTTCTGGACCATTGTTTTAACGCTGTTATGTCCCTGTGCAAAATTGTTCGAAATTGTAAGGTGTCCCCTATGTTGTGTACAGCGCTGCATAATATGTTATGCGTTTTAAGTTTATTAATAATAATCTGATAAATGAATGTCTGCCAATGTGATTTCTGGGATTTTCCTCTCATTAATAGCAGCAAGGCACTCTTGGCTGAAAATCAGCAGTTTATAAACAGGTATAGTCCACAGAGCTGTACCGGAAACTCCAGCCTTGCCCCTTTCTAATTGCCTTTTGCTTTGATGGACTTTGTATCCCCTGAGGTAGTGAGCAGTGTGATATTATAAACCTTATTTATACAGCAGTTTCCAGCAGAGAGTTTTTCCTGCCTGTGAACTTCATACAGACAAAGCAGCTAAGAAGCATGAGATTTTCTGTCTTCCTGTATTACCTCAGAGTGTAATGAGGTAAAATGGAAGCAGCCCTGTCTAACCAGTTCAGAGGATAGCTGTCTGCAGGCAAAAAAGTGTCGCCAAGCACCAGGTACATAAGTGCATGCATGTGGCTTCCAGCTTACAAACACTCAGTGCGGCCAACTTCTATTCCCCCCTGCAGAGGTGTCTGCCTAATGGTGCCCATACACAGTACAATAAAAAAAATTGATTTTCCCATTTATTTGACCAAAAATATTGAATCAAATGAAAGTGAAAAGGAATTTTTTTTTTTTGATCAAGAAAAACAAATGATTTTTCATTTTTTTCGATAAAGGTCCAATCAGACATGATCTTATATTTGATGTTTTTTTCCCGGATTTTCTGACAAATCGAACATTTGTGTATGGTACCTCGATCTAACGGAATAATCAAACGAAATTATATAATTGAACAAAAAAAAGAAAAAATTGTACCATGTATGGGCACCAAAAGATGGGTGGCCTATGTATAGCCATC
Organism: Hyperolius riggenbachi; assembly: GCF_040937935.1. Taxonomy (NCBI): domain Eukaryota; kingdom Metazoa; phylum Chordata; class Amphibia; order Anura; family Hyperoliidae; genus Hyperolius; species Hyperolius riggenbachi. The sequence continues at coordinate 316,090,141 of NC_090651.1, forward strand.
ACTCAGACTGTCACTGGATTCAGTCAAACTTCAGTGAAAGTAATGTAATAAAAAAGTGCTTCATTTTTACAATAATTATGTATAAATGATTTAGTAGGTGTTTGCCAATTGTAAAATCTTTCCTTTCCCTGATTTACATTCTGATATTTATCACATGGAGACTTTTTTACTGCTGGTAGGTGAAGGTAATGCTTTTTTGGCAGTTGGAAAAAGCTGTAAACAGCTATTTCCCACAATGCAATGACAGGAAACTGTTCAGGACCATGGTCATGACATCACACTGTGGGAGGGGTTTCGCCACAATATTAGCCATATAGACCCCCCTGGTGATCCGTTAGAGAAAAGGAAAAGATTTCTCATGGGAAAGGAGGTATTAGCTACTGATTGGGATGAAGTTTAATTCTTGGTCACGGTTTCTGTTCAACCCAAATGTTTTCATTTACCTGGGGCTTCTACCAGCCCCCTGCAGCCGTCCTGTGCCCACGCTGCTCCTCAACGATCCTCCGTTCCCCAGCCGCGCCTAACTTTAATTTACGCCTGCGCAGCTCTGGCCATCCGTATACCTGTCCGCGTTGCGATCCGCAATAGAGTCCTGCGTCTGCGCAGGGCGCTATTGCAGATGCCAAAGCGGACAAGTATACAGATGGCCAGAACTGCGCAGGCGCAGTGGCCCCGCTGGCTAAGACGAAACTCGCCACGGCGGGGGAACAGAGGATCATTGAGGAGCAGCTTGGGCACAGGATGGCTGCAGAGGGCTGGTAGAAGCCCCAGGTAAGTGAAACTCGTTTTTTTCCATTTGGTTTAGGTGCTTTTTAAATTCTGTACAGTTAGCCTGACAGAAGTTTGTACAAATGTTTATTTTCTGTCAGCCGTAGGGATCGGGATGGAATCCCTTGAGCGACAGCTTGGAGCAAATTCTGTAGAGAAGCCTCTGTTGCTATGGAGGGGCGATGGCGCAGCACATGAGGGAGCAGCATGGCAAGGTAATCAGGAGAAGAATGGATCTCTCACCAATAAATAAAAAAGGATAAGGGGTGGCGGCACACACCCAGGATTCTCGGCAGTGGTAGCTGCCTCAGCTGAGAACCACATAGTGAGAACCACAAGGCTTTACAGTAAACCTAATCCTATTACTAATTAACTACTAAAAGGCTGCACTTAACTTATGAAGCACCTGAATTGCCAAAACCGAATGGTAGCAGCCAAGCGCAAAGGTCTCATGACACCCAGTGATTAGGCCAAGTGGATCATACCTTCAGATTGCAGCTTTTCCATTGCTGGTAAGAGAGCTAAAGTTGACTAGTTGCTATGGAAACCATAGAAGCATTCTGCTTGTCCCAGTTTCCAGACCTCAGCACCTGAGCTTTTCTTAGAAAGCTTGCTTCACATTTGGCCTCCTTAAGTAATCCTGTACAGAGGTTAATGAATAGGTGTACTGTGTACTAAAGCCTTGTACAGTACACACGCTAGAGGGAACTTAGCCAAGGCGGCTGTCTGGCACCATCTCAGCCAAGCAGGGTTGGGACAAAGTTCTCCAGCACCCATAGCAGTGATGCTAAATCCCCCCCTCCCCCCCCACACACACACTTTAGACTATGATTACTTTCTCCAGTTTCAGCCCCCTCCATCACTTGCTCAAGGTAGTACATAGAGGTGCTCCATGGAACCCCACCCTCTCCATTTAGACCTTTTCTCTCTGCCAGGCTGACTAAGGGAGGTGCTCTCTATTCAACCCAGTCCTTCTGATGGTACCATTTGTATCATAGAGTGGATAGTGATGGCCTGCCATAGGCTACATTGCCAGTCCTTGCCACTCATTCTGAATAGCATATTGACAGCAGGAGATTGGACTTTGTAGCATAGCATATCTTTTGCTGTACACTGGTTCTCAACTGGGCCTGCACTGATTCAAATCCGCCCCCTCTAACCTCTCCTCACCACCGCACCCAAGGTGGTGGTCTCTCTCACCTTGACCCGGCCCTGCAGTCAAGAATCTGGGCAGTGTACAGGTCGAAACAGCTCATATGGCCGCAACGGGTGGGATTTGAGTACTGACATAGGCCATGATGTGAATTATGGCCATAGTGGAAGTCACTGAATCGTTTAGGCAACGGCAAACGACGGAGTCCAAATAATGAAAATAATAGGGTAAATCAGCCACTGGCAATACCTGGAGCCAATTTACGCAGCCATATAAATTATTAGTAGGGGAAAAAATGGAGAACTTGTCAGAGCAGGTTGAGCCATCTTTCGGCTTCACCCTGCATCCAACTTTGGCCACGCCGTTTTTGAATGCACGCTGTACAGGCCCCGTGATGTTGCTTAGAGATCTGGCATGCTGGATTGACTTTCTCTAATGATGACACTAAGACAAGCAGCTCACCACCCACAGACCCTCCTATTAAAACTAAACTTTACCCAAAACTTTAATTTTGGGTTTCATTCACCAAAGAATGACAATGGTGACAACTCAACTCACTTCCTGCTTCTTTAACAAGTGTCACAAACAGAGCAGATTGATGAGATCCTAATTTTTGGTGTTAATGCAAAATTTGTTGCAAATTGCCAGCAGTTTGGAAAAGGGCCAAACAATGCAGTAACTGCAAGCTTGGCGGCTTGGAGAATTAGCATCTCATTCATAACCTCTTCTCACAAAGGTTAGGAAAGAAGGGAACATCTCCAGAACAGGGTCAACAATATCAGTAAAAAAATAAAACCTTTTCTTCTATCATGAGGAAGGTTTAGACCATTATTCTGCTTTTTTTTTTTTATTATCGTGTTTAGATTTTACTCACTTTCTCTCCAAGGCCCATATGCAATTCACTTTTTCTCCTAATTGAAACATTTTCATTTTCTCTATAAAATATATTTTCAGTATTTCATAATTAAAATAGTAGCAAAAGTAGTAGAAAATGTACTATCAAAATGATTTTATGTATTTTCTTGCTTTCTGGGGGTAAATGTACCAGAGATGGTACACTAGGCTTTATTTATACTTACCTGGGGCTTCCTCCAGCCATATGAACAGCGCTAACTCCCTCGCTATCTTCTTCGGCCCCTCCATTCTGGTGCTACGTCTGCCGGTAATCCGGTCAGTCGCCGCCAGTCGAGGCCTGCTCATGCGCAGAAAGCTCCAGGGAGCGGGAGCGTGACGAGGGGCCGAGCCGTACATGCGCAGAAGCCCGCGAGTGCCTGGATTACCGGGAGTCAAAGCGGTTTAACGGAGGGGCCAAGGAGGACTTCGACTGACTCAGCGCTGCTCATGGGGCTGGAGGAAGCTCCGGTCAAGTATATATCAGCGCTAGTGAACCATTTCTGGTTCACTTTAAAAGGCATTTTATTGACAGGGGCCCATATGCAATTAACTTTCTCTCCTTAGTTTTCTCCTAGGTGATATTTTCACACTTTGCCATTAAAACGCCTTTTAAACCATCAGAAAATACTCAAAATAATTTTGACAGTACTTTTTAGCCTACTTTTTGGTACTTTTTCAATTGCAGAGTGCTGAAAAGTTATGTTAAAAAGAAATTGAAAAACTCAGGAGATAAAGTTAATAGTATATGGGCCAAGGTGATATTTTCAAACTTGTTAATAAAATGTCTTTCAAATCACCAGCAGGCAAAAAATACTCAACATAATTTTGATAGCACTTTTTCACATACTTTTTGATACTTTTTCCATTGCAAAGTGCAGAAAGATTATTTTAAAGAGAAGATGAAAATTATCTCCTAATTAATTTCATATGGGTCACAGTTAAAAAAATACACTAGAAAACAAGTGAATTGGCCCTGGGGCCATATGCAATTGACTTTTTCTCCTGAGTTTTCTTCTAGGAGATAATCTTCTCTTTTAAAGGGACTCCGAGCACCTCTCATGGGCATGCCTTTAAGCCAGACGACTTCCAACAAAGTCGTGCTATGACCCCTCTGGAGGATCCTCTTGCAATGGCCATGCGTGTCACTTCCTCTTCCTGCTTCATTCAATGATGCACTTCTCTACACATACATGATACATTGCTCACAGCACTGTCAATACCATCATTCTCAAATATTTGACTGGCCGCTAGTCGAATATGTCAAAAGGAGGAAGAGGCAGACCTTATTGTCTTTCCGCATTCAGTCCACTTCCTTTTCCCAAACAGTCAACGCCCCTTCCTACCCAGTACCCGCCCCATCCAGCTGTGCTTCTCCTCTGCAGCTTACATCCCAGCTCCATCATGCACAAGCGAGAACTTACTGAGCACACACAAATGCTAGCATTGCACATGCCCAGTACACCCTATTGTTGATGAATGGGGCTTACATGACCAACCACACAGATTGACAGAGTTTTGCCCCAGAAGCTGTTGTGGGGTCAGCACCATTTTTAAAATGGAGAAGCCATTTTTTTTTAAACATTCGGCGGACAAACAGCACACTGTTCGGCACATAATGTTGCTGAACCCCTAGACCTGACAACTGCAGCAACCCCAGCCCATATGCTTTGTGGTGACCTTTTTCTGAACAGGCTCTCTTTCAGAAAATCTCTTTCAAGATGTCCATGCAATGTGATGTAAACAAAATTAAAAGACCATGCACGATAAGCTAAACAATTGGATCATTAAACGATGGTGGATTCTGTTCGAAGCGCCATAGACTTTGTGGACACATTGTTTAATAATCATTCATACGCTAGCTCTGTACACACTGCTGACTATGAACAAGTATCGGCGCTAGTCTACTTTAGGAGACCCAGCAGTAAATCTCATAGGTAAAATTCTACTAACGTGATTGGATGGACAGCACCCTCTTAAACTGCTAGGTTTCCTATAGGTTGTAGTAAACTACACTCACACTATTTGGTCAATCTCAGAGCTTTGTGCTGTGATTGTAGAACTGTTCCCTATGAGGTTTCCTGCTGGGTACCCTAATGTCGACTAGCACCCAATTACCTGCCGAATAGTCACAATGGTCGTTCGAAACACACAAGAATTGTTGTGGATCATTCATTTAAACCGTAGTTTGTTTATTTGATGAACGATATCTAAAGGATGAATTGTTCATTGTTTATATAGATTTTTTTGCCCCCTGCATGTACAATCCTTAAAGCACACCTAAACTGACAGGGATATCTATGGAAGCTGACATATTAATCTAGTTTTAAACAACGCACATTGCCGGGCTGTCTTATAGATAAAATGTCTCTAATCCTTATAGCCACAGACAGGTGCTCTGACTGAAGTCTGACTAGAATAGCCACATGCTTGTTTTACGTGTGTGATTCAGACACTGCTGCAGCCAAAGAGATCAGCAGGACTGCCAGGCATTGTTTAACAGTAAATCAATATGGCAGCCTCCACATCCCTCACACTTCAGATGTCCTTTAAGCTCTGAATACATTTTTCATTCCCAAGAGGCTGTAAAACTGATAGAGCCCAGTCATTACAGATTATCTGTTGCTTGTCTTCAGAGCAGATAGGAAACCAGCAGCACTATCTGACACTCTCTACAGATAAGTACAAAGAACAGGAACTTGCTTTATGAAATGACTGCAGATTATTGTAGATTTATACTCACTGTTATCTAAGCAGACAATTGATAGATCATTCCTTGATATCAGCTACATTCCATCCTTTTCCTTCTTACCTTGCTAAGAGAGGGTGCTTCCAAGGAATGGCACACACCAGTGTGAGAGTCTCACAGGGAGCCCAGTTTAAACTTCGACCTCTTTCTGAGCTCCGCCAAACAGGTTGGACATGTTTGCATTAATCAAGTCAACGCCTCTGATCTGAAGTCAGTTACAGGGAGACAGTAAAGTAGACAGAGACTGAGTGAATTGCAGGCAGGTGGGGCCTAAGTGACGCAATATTGACAAACATGCCTCAGGTTTAGTTGATGGTTATCTAATATGACTGTAGGACACTTGCCATAAAACAGTGTAAAAGCAATACAACAGAGATAAAGTACCTAGGTCACTAGTTCAAAGTGTATGGGCAGTTTTCTTTCCACCCCATCACCCATGCATCTTGAATAAGGAAAATAAAGCTTTCTTCTTTTTTCCTCATTTGTCCCTTTTTCAGGACTCATGTACAGATATATGTAAATATAAGTATTTTGCTTCTGAAAAAATGGATTTAAAGTGTACCTGAGATTAAAAAAATTATACATACCTGGGGTTTCCTCCAGCCCCCTTCAGGCTCATCGATTCCTCACGTCCCTCGCCATTGGTCCCTCGACATGGAAAGCTCGGCAATCAGAGCCCGATAGGGTGTGTGTGGCCGAACCACGCATGCGCAGTTCCCCCCGACTGACTGAATTACGGAGTTGCCTAATAGAGGATCCAGATGGCCTGGATCAGGTTTCCTTTGAATGCCTCTAAAATAATGCATGGCCGGATTTCAGGCAAGGCCACAAAGGCCATGGCCTAGGGCACTGGAAAGCAAGGGGCGGGCAGGGGGCTGGCACACTCATGCAGTTAAAGAGGAACTCCCACCTAAACAAACATACTGTCATTAAGTTACATTAGTTATGTTAATTAAAATATATAGGTAATATAATCTCTTACCCACACTGTTTTAAAAGGACAGGCAAATGTTTGATTTCATGATGGCAGCCATCTTTTTGGTTGAAAGGAGGTGACAGGGAGCATGAGACACAGTTCCAACTGTCCTGTGTCCTGATCACCTCTCCCAGTTGCTAGGCAACGTGAATAACAACATAGGAAATCCCATCATTCTTTGCACAGCATCAGGGGAAAAAAGTCCGGGCTTTTTTTTTTGATGGGTGGAGCTTAGATAAAAATGCAGCTAAAAATGATACTTTGGTAAGAACAACAAAGTTCTGATGCTGTGAAACTGTTAAAGAAACACCAAGCCTTTTCAGTTCTGCTGAGTAGATTTTTAGTCCGGAGGTTCACTTTAAGCAGCCAAACATGTGAACTACAACTCCCATCAAAGCAGAAAGCATTGATTTGGCCGATAAATTGAATAAAAACTATAGCCATTTCGATCATTTCAGATGTAATCAATCCACAAAACAGATTATAATGATTGACAAGTTGGTCGTTTGGAGTCAATTGACACCATCAACACTGTTCAATCCTATCAATCTGAAGGTTGATAGTTCAATAAAATTGCATCATTTATAAGCATCTTTAGATAAATTGATTACTGGGACAAATAAAATTATGTGTGTGTGGTAGGGGGTTTGCTGTTTGTCAAGGGGCGACTGGTGATAGTGGCCTTGGCGGTATAAAGTACAAATCCTCTCTAAATGTTATTTCTATAACTTAAAAGTATATATTTCTTATTTTCAAATGTCAAAATGAAGAACCAATGATTATAAGATGATAATTTTAAAACTTTGTCTTTTGCTTCTGAATTTTTTGGTATCAGTGATGAGGGGTGTGGCTGTGGCATGGTTATGGGTGTGGCAGGGGTGTGTCTTAACGTGTCCCCCTTTCCTATCTAAAAAAGTTGGAAGGTATGTAGTCAGAGCTGTTTGATACCCAAGATCACTGAAAAATACTAATTGCCACTGCTTAGTGATGGCGATTTTTGGTGATTGCTTTTGCGATTCTCATAGTAAGAGTGAGAATTGCAGCATGATCGCTCCCGAAATACTACATGCAACGCTTTTGCAATTCCTCCCTGTGCTGCTTGCCCTCAAGTGGGCTTTTAAGAGATGTGGTAAATGTATAAGCTTTTCTACAGCAATCTAGTGTCACATGACAATGTTGTATGATTGTTAACTAGGAAGTGTTAAATAAAGTTGTCTAAAAAAAAAAAAAAAACAAGGAAAACAAGGAGACACATACAGAGGAAAGTATGGTGTCTGTGTGCATTTTTATCATCTGTCAGAAATATGCTATATCTCACAAGATAAGACTAAAGGGCATTCTTAGACCGGCTACCCCATCTCATCAAAATGGCAACATTGGCTCTCCCTGCTTCCTACTTGACCAGCCTAATGCGGGTCCACTGTTTTCCTCCAATTTTAATCATCAAATAATGAGCGAAAGGATGCACAGAGCCCTGTGCGTACACAGAGGATTTCTAGCTGCAATTTCAGGATGTGATAAAAACTGTTTACAACAATAATAGGATTTTGAATTTCAGCTTAAACACTTAAAAAAAATCTGCACATGCTACTTAATGGTTATGAATAGGACTTAGACCATCAGAAATGGCGCTCTCTGACGCAGCTCTTAGCCCTAGTTCATGCTAATGGATTTTATGGTGTAAGCGAAGATTAATGGGTGGCATGGTGGTGCAGACAGTGGACAGCACTTTTCAGCATAGCTCTGGGACAGTCCCTCTTATGGAACCAAATCTCTCTGTCCTTCTTCCTCATGTGTCCCTCTTTCAGGACTGATGTACAGATTTATGTAAATATATGTATTTTTCTACTAAAAACTTTATTTCCATCTTTTTAATTAATATATTTCTATTTTTTAAAAATTAAAATTGTGGATTAGATGGTAAAACTACATTTTTTGCTTTTGAATTAATTATGATATGCTTGAAGAGGGGAGTGGTGGGGGTGTGGTCAGAGGTGTGGCAGCAGGGCCGAGGCAGAGGCAGGAGAGGCTCGAGCCTCAGGGCGCAGTGTAGGAGGGGGAGCACAACTCAATCAGCTATCATTCCCCTGTCGCAGAGCCGGATTAAGGCTAAATGGGGCCCTAAGCAAAGTAACTGATTTGGGCCCCCCCATCATGTCGTAATAGAATCAGAAGATGCAGCTGCACAGCAACATGCCGCACACACCGGGGCAGCCGAGCTACTGGTTGCTATGGGCAACAGCCCGCTTTCCTCTGTGGGTGCACAATGCAGGGAATAGCAGTGGCAAAATGCAGAGTGAGAGATGAATGGCTGGGACATTTGCACTCAGGGGCTGGGGCACCCCTGTGAAGAGGGCGCCAGATATCACAGCAGCAGCACTTTCCCCCTGCATCTCCAGTCTGACAATAGCAGAAAGCTCTGGACACCGCCAAACCGGAAGCCGTTCCCCAGACAGAATTACATAACCACTCCCACCACCGAACAACCAATTTCCTCCCAAACTAGACAGCCACCATGCAGCCTCCATCCCAGTGAATACGATAGTCCAGCAGAGAAGGCAGCCGCAGTGGGGGAGAATGACAGCACCAGATGAATCACATTCACCTATTGCGATCCAAGCAATAGAGGTCCCGTCATCCGGAGCCGATCTGTCTCCTCTAGAGTGCTGCCGCTCTGTTACTACTACTATTACTACTTCCTACTTCATGTCTGATCTGAGAATCAGGAAGTTCAGAGCGAGCGGCTGCACTGTAGAAGAGACAGATGGGTTTTAGATGACGGGATCTCTATTGCTTGGATCATGGATAGGTGAGTGAGCGTTTGCCATCTGCTGCTATTATTCTTGCTGCAGCTGTGGTTCTCTGTGGGAAGGGAGGGTGGAGTGGGCAGCGGCAGAGCGCACAGTAGCAGGAGGGGGACCTAGGAGGAGAGCCTGGCTCTGAAGACAATCAGCAGCGCATGGCATCATTTGACAAGACAAGACAAATAACATTTATATCGCGCTTTTCTCCTGGTGGACTCAAAGCGCCAGAGCTGCAGCCACTAGGACGCGCCCTATAGGCAGTAGCAGTGTTAGAGAGACTTGCCTACGGTCTCCTACTGAATAGGTGCTGGCTTACTGAACAGGCAGAGCTGAGATTTGAACCCTGGTCTCCTGTGTCAGCGGCAGAGCCCTTAAAGGGACTCCAAGCAGTGCCTGTGGATATGCCTTTAAGCATACCCACAACTAATTCATTACATCCTCACACCTACCAGCATGATGTTTGTAATTATATCCCCCTGGGTTCCTTATATTTCATTGCATTGTGCTGAATCGAGCTGCCAACTTTGGAGAAAAGTCGTCCTGTGGCCGTGATTTCGATCGTGAAAATATCAAAAACTAAAAGGCATAGAGCAGCTGTTTATATATCATTGGAAAGAGGAGAAAAAGAGCTTTAAAATGATATGCATCTTTCCATAGTTACTGCACTGCTCAGAGTCCCTTTAACCATTATACCATCCAGCCGGGTCTACATGAAAAGGGCGCCGGTAAAAAAGGGCGCCTGGTGGAGCCCATATATATACCAACTTCGGCTACAAAAAAGGCGCCTGGTGTAGCCCATATAAACTTCGGCTACAAAAAAGACGCTTGGTGTAGCCCATATAAAAACTTGGGCTACAAAAAAAACAAGGCGCCTGGTGTAGCCCATATACAAACTTCGGCTACAAAAAAACTCCGGGATGTGTTAATTACTATTCCCCCTCCAGGCCGCCATGGATAGTGGGGGAATGAAATAATTCGGCTTCCAGCGCTTGTAGCCCATATACAAACTTCGGCTAGAAAAAAACTCCGGGATGTGTTAATTACTATTCCCCCTCCAGGCCGCCATGGATAGTGGGGGAATGAAATAATTCGGCTTACAGTGCTTGTAGCCCATATAAAAACTTCGGCTACAAAAAAGTCAATAATATGGGCTACAGAGGGGCACCTTACTGTAGCCGAAAAAAATATGGGCTACAAAGGGGAGCCCGCTTGTAGCCGAAAACCTTGTAGCCGAAAAAATATGGGCTACAAAGGGGAGCCCACTTGTAGCCTATATCAAAACTCGGGCGCCCTTTTCTACACCTTGTAGCCCATATTTCCAGAAATAACATTGATGTCTATGGCGGCGCCCTTTTCTTACAGGCAGCTCGGGCGCCCTTTTCAACCGATCCCATCCAGCCACCGCTGACTTTGGAGAAAAGTCGTCCTGTGGCCGCGATTTCGATCGCGAAAATATCGAAAACTAAAAGGCATAGAGCAGCTGTTTATATATCATTGGAAAGAGGAGAAAGAGAGCTTTAAAATGATATGAATCTTTCCATAGTTACTGCCCTGCTCAGAGTCCCTTTAACCATTATACCATCCAGCCACCGCTGACTTTGGAGAAAAGTCGTCCTGTGGCCGCGATTTCAATCGCGAAAATATCGAAAAATAAAAGGCATAGAGCAGCCGTTTAGATATCATTGGAAAGAGGAGAAAGAGAGCTTTAAAATGATATGCATATTTCCATAGTTACTGCACTGCTCAGAGTCCCTTTAACCATTATACCTTCCAGCCACCTCTGACTTTGGAGAAAAGTCGTCCTGTGGCCACGATTTCGATCGCGAAAATATCGAAAACTAAAAGGCATAGAGCAGCTGTTTATATATCATTGGAAAGAGGAGAAAGAGAGCTTTAAAATGATATGCATCTTTCCATAGCTACTGCACTGCTCAGAGTCCCTTTAACCATTATACCATCCAGCCACCGCTGACTTTGGAGAAAAGTCGTCCTGTGGCCGCGATTTCAATCGCGAAAATATCGAAAACGAAAAGGCATAGAGCAGCCGTTTAGATATCATTGGAAAGAGGAGAAAGAGAGCTTTAAAATGATATGCATCTTTCCATAGTTACTGCACTGCTCAGAGTCCCTTTAACCATTATACCATCCAGCCACCGCTGACAGGATGGCAAGGGCTGGTTTATGTGCTAATGGGGCCCCTTTGACTCTGAATGGGGCCCCAAGCGACTGCTTTTGTTGCCTGGTTGGTAATCCGGCCCTGCCCTGTCGTGTTTGAAGCAGAGAAATAAGAAAAGGGGATACATGGCAGTGACTGCAAGCCAGATAACTAGAGATAAGGCTGTTGGGGACCCTGGGGTGCCTGTTAGTCTAATAGCAATCAGTGTGTGACGGTTGGGGTGGGAGGGATGGAGGGGCGCACTTTGGTGTCTCAGCCTTGGGTGCTGGAGGACCTTGTCCCGGCTCTGTGTGGCAGGGGCATGTCTTAAAATATTTGGAGGTATGTTTCAGCATTGAGTGCCGGGTTTGAGTCTTGGCCAGGGCACCATCTGCAGGGAGTTTCTATGTACTCCCTGTGTCTGCAGAAGTTTCCTGCCGGTATTCTGATTTCTTCCCACATCCCAAAATCATACAGATAGGTTATCATTCGCTTCCCCCTAAAATTGACCTTAAGGCTGCCATACACTGGTCGATTGCCACCAGATCGACCAGCAGATAAATCCCTCTGTGATCGAATCTGATCAAAGAGGGATCTATTGGCTGTCTACACTGCAAACAGATTTTGAATCGATATCAATATGAAACTGATTCACAATCTGTGGAGCTCCCCCCACCCCTGCATACATTACCTGATCCGGCTGGCGTGAGACCCCCGGTCTCCGCTGTCCCTTTTCCGCTCTGGGCTCCAGCTTCACTTTACTTCCTGTCGGGGGAAGTTTAAACAGTAGAGGGCGCTTTACTGTTTAATCTTCCTGTCGGGACAGAAAGAAGTGAAGCCAGCCCAGCACGGAGAAGAGACAGCAGGGAGAGCGGGGACACGCGCCGGCGGAACAGGTAACGTATTGCCGCTAGTGTCGGTTGTCACATATTCAAACGCCGCTATCGACGCACTCCCGACCCACCGGCGATCAAGCAAAATTTTCCGCGTGTAAAGATCGACGTGAACGATCGATTTCGGACGGAAATCGGTCGTTTGGTCAGCGTTTGCGCATCGATTTCACAGCAGATTCGATCACAGTGATCTAATCTGCTGTCTATTGGTGGGAAAACGTTTAAGTGTATGGGCATCTATAAAGTATGATGATATATTCTGTAAAGCACTGCAGAATATGCCAGTGATACAGTATATAAATACTAAATAATTCTATGGGACTTTGACATGACTCACGCAATTATATCTGATGTCGTTGTTCAAGATAAATTCTCTTTATAAAAGTCAGTTATATTACATGACTCAGAGATCTTTGTGAAAACTATGGTGCTGTCAGGAGAGTGAGAGTTGCTTACTCAGTACAGAGTCATCACCTATCCGCCTCCTCCCTCTGCTTCCTCCTTTTGGCAAGCTCAGCTCTTTGCTCAGAAGAAAATACTTCCTGGTGCCAGCCCCCTTTTTCCCAAGCCCCTCCCTGACTGCTTGCTGGGTGGTTAGGGGATAAGGGAGTCTGAACAGTTCACAGACTGCTATTCAGTCTAACCAAGCTGCATCTGCCATTCACACAGGAAGTCAGCATTGCAACCCCAGCCAGGTAATAAATAAGGAATAAAGCAAAAATGGTTTATGTGCAATGCAAAAAGCTTTGCACATTGCAATATATGAACTAGGACTTCAAGGAGCCTGCAGATGTGACAATTTCTAGTTCATTTAATTACATTATCAAATCAACTGGAAATGTAATGTCTTAATTATAATAGTTTCTATTTTATTCAATTCGTATTTCAATCTTTTGAGGAACGATAAGAACTAATAGAGATGTTCAATCATCTTTGATTGAATTACCAGGTCTCTGTGAGATGTCATTTGATGACAATTTGATTGAATCGTTTTCAGTTGGCATAACTGAAAATGATCAAAGAAGGTCGGAAAATTGCTGTGTGTGTGGGCGTAATTAGATCTGGCCAGCAAGCTGGTCTCGTATTCCAGAACACTCTGCAACTTTCACTAGTTCTTCTAGTTACATCTGATTATCAATGTAAATGGAGAAAAACATCCTGGTACGCAACGTACAAGAGAGTAATAACAATAATAACCCACAGCAACACCTAAAGCATCAATAGTCTGGCACTTGACTTAAAGCAGAATGAAAACCAGCATTTCTTCTTTGCTCTAATAGATTATTTATAGCATATTATATACAACCAGCTTTTTTTTTTTTACTAGAACAGCTTTCAAAGGGTTAAACACAGGACTTAAGCTCCCTGCCAGGAAAGCTGGACTCAACTGGAGAGAATGTTAATTGTATCAAGTGAGGAATGTAAACACTTCTCTGACACTGCAGACTCTCCTGAACACAGTCAGACAATCAGAAAGCATTTCTGCTTACATAAGAAGATGAATAAAATATGACATGTAACAATATGTTCTAATAAAATATCTTAAAAAAAAAAAAAAGATGAATAAAATGCAAAGTCAGCTCTCAGGGCAAAAAAAGTGTACTTTGGAAATGAATAATAATACTTATGCACAAAAGCAAATATGATAACCGTATGGCATATAAAAAGTAGGAAAACATGTTTTTATTGAATATTATGTCAGGGTTTTATACCACTTTAAAGTACACCTGTAACTTAAAAAAAGTAGGGGGAAGCCTCTCAATGGTCTAGAACAAGTGTGTCAAACTTAATCGTGTAAGAGGCCAAAATCTAAAACAAAGTCTAGGGCCTGGTGCACACCAGAGGAGTTTTTCTGAGCGTTCTGAGTTTTTAAATCTGCTGCTAATGCTATCCTATGTGTCTGTGCACACTGGAGCAATGAGGTTTTGTAAAAAATAAACCATAGCATTACATTGGGAACAGCTTTTGAAACCTCTAGCGCCCAAACGCTAGAGGTTTCAAAAGCTCTTCCCAATGTAATGCTATAGGGTTTTTTACAAAACCTCATTGCTCCAGTGTGCACAGACACATAGGATAACATTAGCAGCAGATTTAAAAACTCAAAACGCTCAGAAAAAACTCCTCTGGTGTGCACCAGGCCTAAGTTGCGGGCCAAATTGTTAATTAAGATTTAACATTTCTTTAACAGTTTCAAATAAAGTGATATACCTATGGTGACAGTGAAGGGGTCGGAGGCTGGTTTCCCACTCCTTCCCCTTCTGCAGAGTTGTGCAGTGGAGCAGTTTAATATCTATCTGCTCCAGTGCTGCTTCGGCTCTCCTCTGATCTCCCTGACATACACATGCTCTATGCAGCATACCTCTATAGGTAGGTCATTCTCTCTAAAAATTAGACTACACAGATCCAAGTAAGGGGTAAGCAGTGCCCGGTGGCATGTCAATGATACAAATATATAAAATAAGGTAAGAGTTTGCTTACCTACATTTATACAGGGAACAAATGATTTTATTGCACAACAAAGACAACACATTTCGTGGATAACAACAACCACTTCGTCAGGTCTGTAACGGGCCTTGAGAGATAAAGGTAATAATGCTAAGAGCACCATACATCAACAATTCATAAATTAGGCAAAATATATAGGATAAAATTAATTCAAATGTCATGGGTCTCTGCAAAGCCTGGGTAAATGGCTAAACAACCAATGTATAAGCATAAAAAAGAGATACATCAAAAAGGTTTTTGGAATGCTAACAATATGCAGTATGTAGTGTAAAAAACATAATTTTAGTTCTTTGAGGTGGTGTATGAGTATTGGAGAGAGGTGGTGTATGAGTATTGGAGAGAGGTGGTGTATGAGTATTGGAGAGAGGTGGTGTATGAGTATTGGAGAGAGGTGGTGTATGAGTATTGGAGAGAGGTGGTGTACGAGTATTGGAGAGAGGTGGTGTATGAGTATTGGAGAGAGGTGGTGTACGAGTATTGGAGAGAGGTGGTGTATGAGTATTGGAGAGAGGTGGTATATGAGTATTGGAGAGAGGTGGTATATGAGTATTGGAGAGAATACCAATACGGGCAAATTATATAAACAAATATCTATGCGCCTGGTTCAGAATTGCAAAGACCAATAATTAAATAATAACAGCAATACAAGTATAAGAGTGTATAAAATGCGGGTAAAAGTTCAATGATTATATATGCACACGCCTGAACACCCACAAATATGTATATCTGTACACATGTATAAGCATAACATTGAGAGTACAAGTTAATTAAATAGATAGATAGGGGCCATACCAGTTCCTCTGTGAAGAATTATGTGTAGTAGGATAGTTGTGATATGGATAAGCCGATAAGTACACTGTAAAGACTTACATAAGACTGCATATATAATCATTTAACTTTTACCTAGATTATGTACATATACCGTACTTTTATTTTACATTCTCAGACAACGCATTTTGTGGGCAACAGCGCCACTTCCTAATGTTTTAAACGTGCCTAGAGAGATAAAAGTAATAATGCTAAGAGCTCCATACATCAAAAGCCATTTATAGATTAGACAAAAAAAAACTTTCTTAAAATAGAAAAAAATTGCGATAATTCAGGTTGGAGTGAGCTTGAGATGTCTCCCAGAGCATCACTGCTAAATATTTGCAAATTAATTATTGTACCCTTAGCAGCTAAACACACCTCCAGAACCGCTGGAATGCAATGATGTGTCAGCTTGTTAATTTGTACAGAGCCATAATAATCCAACATGCATACAGACTGTTTCGGATTGTTTGATCCTCATCAGTGCATGGCATGGATTAATTTGGCTCTATGGAGTAGGGCTTGTAACATTGAGAGGTACAGACTAACCAGCAAGCTCATGGTGACCCAGAACTCATTGGAGTGTGTAAGGGACTACAATGGTCCTAAAAGCCCCCTTACTAAGATGTTAAGAAAAACAAAAGTTTGCTTTCTTAAAACAGAAGAATTTACGATAACTCAGGTTAGACAAGACATACTATATGATTATTATTATTAGTAGTACTGGTTTAAAAAAGCACCAACTAAATCTGTGCCGCTGTACAAAGTAAGAAACAAACATGGGGTACATAATAAAACAGGCAATGGTATACACCAAATATAGACAATGGTACAAAATACAGAATTGGGAGACATAGTAATTACAGTGACAAATGCAACACGATGAATAAAATGTATAACACATTCCAAGGCACAAAAGGGTGAGAGAGTCCTGCCCTTGCAAGCTTACAATCTAAAGGAATAGAGGGGAACAAGAGGTGGGGCAGTATATAATATTCATACCTAGAGGCAATGGGCCATATGCCATTCACTTTTTCTCCTAGGTAATATTTTCAAACTTTGTCAATAACTTCCCATTAAAACCACCAACAGACAAGAAAATGCTCAAAATAATTTTGATAGTACTTTTTCACCTACTTTTTGGTACTTTTTCAATTGCAAAATTCTGAAAAGTCATTTTAAATAAAAGATGAAAAAATGATCTCCAAAGAGAAAACTCAGGTAAAAAAAAATAATTGCATATGGCTCCATGTGTTTTTAGGTTATCTAGTAAGGAGTATAACTTTGCCAGTAAGGCAGAGCATATGTTTGTGAGAAAAAGTGAGTTTTGAGGGAGCGCTTCAAGATTTCAAAGGTTGGTGAGTGATGGATGTGTTTTGGAAGGCAACTCCAAAGGAGGGGTGAGGCACATGCGAAATGTTGTATAGGTGAATGTGAGGAGGTAATTCTAGAGGAGGACAAAAGAAGGTCATGTGCAGATCTGAGATTGCGATTGTGTTGGTATCTGGAAACTAGTAAGAAGATGTACGGGGGGGGGGGGGGGGGGTGATTATTTAATCTGGATCCTCTGGTTAATTGGCAGCCAAAGAAGAGCTTGACAGAGAAGAGCAGCAGAGGAAGAGTGAGAAGAAAGATGAATGAGCAGCTGTGTTCAATACCGATTGGAGCGGTGCCAGTCTTGCAGTTGGTAGACCACAAAGTAAACAGTTCCTAATGTCATGACTCTCTGCAAAGCCTGAGTAAATGGCTAAACAAACAATGTTTAAGCCTATAAAAAATGGATTCATAAAATATATGCATAAAAAAAAGATTTAAAAAAAGGCTTTTATAAGGCTGACAATATACAGTATGTAGTGTACAAAACATCATTTTAGTTCCTTGAGGTGATCTATGAGTGTCACAGGAGCCCTTGTGGCTGACCGCACTTAGCCTTCTAAACGGTGCCAGCGCACAGATCGTGCGAACTCTGGTCGCAGTCAATGCGCAGGAACCGTTAAGAATTAGCCGCAGACAACTCAGAAGGGAGCCTGTGAGACACGGGTAATTACAACGTCACCTACTGGTTCAGAGTAAACTGCCACCACCGCGGTTACTATGGGACCGTGGGGCCCACTAACTGACTGACTAATCCTGCGAATAAAACGGTTAAACACACGATATTCTGTCTAGCCAACAACAAACAAACAGTAGCGTATCTTCAGAGACCCGGGATCATTTCTGTGTGTGCTGATAAGCAGGGTAGCGAAACAGTGAATGACTTGGGGAAAGTCGTTTATTCACGCAATATAAATAATTAATATATACAGACAATTATGAAAATCAACAATTATTGAAACAGTAATAGCCAGTATGAAAAATAAAAGAAGGGAGAAAAATACTTAGTTCCTGGAAAGATGTCCTGTTTGTGGGAAAAATCAGAGTTCTGGTTTCCAATCAAGTTCAAGCAAAACGGTTTCAAGTTCTTAGAGTTCTTTGTTCGGATGGGTCAGCAAAATGGCCACCAGCCCTATGTCCTCTGGCTGGCAGCAGATTGTCATGAAGATGGTAAAGGGAGGAAGAGCTTCTCAGGCAGCTCATTCACTTTTAATGGAGATGAGCTCAGAGGCGGGCTTCCAGAGTCGGCCCCCTAGGCCGGACTATGGTAATCACACCTGGGCAGGGGCTTTAGCAAATCCATAATCCTGACAGGTTCCCTAGGCCGACCTGCGCGGCCGGCACACAGATAATAATTACATATTCTCGATCCCCAGAACCTACCGATTAATATGATATCAAACTTGGGCATGTTTGCATGCCCGGTTACAAAACGGTGGAATTCCCAGCGTTCTGGTTAGGCTAGGGGCCCAAATTTAATATCAAAACACTCACAAGCTCCGGACCAGCAGAATGATATAACTTTCACATTTCTCCGATGTATGGTACTTCTAAAACATGCATAAAGATCATAACTCTATGTTCCCCTATCCTGGCTGAATGGTTCCGCTAAGTCTGCCCCCTGCTGGGATTAGCTTCCTTGGCTCTGAAAAGACTCCTGGTTTGTTAATTAACATCTCCATGAGATCAGCTAAGTGTCACCTGGCTCCCAGAGCCAAAAGGGAAATTGTGCCTTCCACAGGGAATATGTCCCAGCTAATTAACAGCTTCCCCCCAGGCTGTCACTGTAGCTTAGGAACAGCTGGGGAATCTGTCTTAGCTGAGGGATACTGTCTGAAGCGCAATCGATGCAGGAATCGAGTGCGATCGTTCTTTACTTCACGGGCGGTGCCAGGACGCGCCTGCGTCCCCGCAACCGTCCGTGACAGCCCTCCCCCTTGTCCGCGGCTCAGCCACTCATCCGCAAGATGTGTGGCGGCGCCGCTAACCTGGCTGACGGGCCTCGAGTTGCCGGTACGGCGGGAAAACCTATTGGAGCCTGTGGCTCGGTTCCCCTGGACCGGTCGCGGTCTGCTACCCTCAGGGTTGACCCAACATGGACCGTTCTGGACAGGGCGTTTGCGCCACTGCAGTCGGACGTGGTGCCCGCCGGGACTGCTGACAACGGGCAGTGGGTTGGTTAGGTCAACAGCCAGCCCACGCAGGGTTCCCCTGCTGAGTGGCTGTGGACCTAAGGGAACCCCGCGGGAATCCCTGGACCTTCCCAGCTCCTGACAGACGGCACATGCCCTGCAGTAGTTTGCTACATCCCTGTTCATCCGGGGCCAATAAAACTGGTTCCGAATACCGGCGAGCGTCTTGCGGACCCCTGAGTGCCCTGTCAGAGGATTACCATGTGCGGATTTCAGCACATGTCCCCTGAACGCACTCGGGACCACAAGCCATTTGGTATTCGCGTGGGATCTACCTGTAGGGGCCTGTGCAGACTCACTGTACAGTCTCCCACCTTCCCAGTACACCTTGAAAGCGGCCCCGTCTGCGAGGGGCTCAGCGGCTTGCTGCATGAGCACCTCCAGGCTTGGGTCACTTTGTAGTGCGGCTGAGAATACGGCGCTGTCAGTTTCAGCCAACTGGCTCATGTCACACGAGGCCAGCGGCTGAAAGGTCTCATCCCTGCGGTCAGAGGAGGGGGAGGAGGCCGGAACCCCCTCCACCTGTTCTGAGCTCGGGTTCTGAGCAGTGCAGCTGCGCGGTATTGCTAGCACAGGTACACTGTCAGAATGGCACAGACGGACATTACTCAGATCATCATTGCATGCAGTAATGACATTGACAGGTATAGACATTTTTTCATTACAGACAGGTTGTACAGGAGACTCAGGTACAGTTACAGCATCATCACAACAGACGGTCTGTACCTCAAACTCAGGTGCCTTTGAAGCAGGCACTATTGAACCTGGTACCCTTGAACTGGGCACATTCAACCCACCTCCCCCTGGTGCTCCCCCAAGTGTATAAAGTACCTGGTGGTGGGTGGAGAGTCCGTCTCCTTCCGTGAGCGACAAGGCGGTCGCGGCAGGTTCATAGTAGGACACAAGCTTGCCCAAATCAGTCCCTAGCAACACAGGGACTGGGAGATCCTTCATAACCCCAACAACCCTTTCGTGGACCCCTCCCACTCCCCAATCCAGCTTCACTCTGGCGTGGGCTATGTGGAAAAGGGTGCCCTCTACTCCAGTAAGGGCAAGGGATCGGCTGGAGCTGATGCTCTCCTTTGGCACAAGATGTGAGTGAACTAACGTGATGTCAGCTCCGGTGTCTCGAAATCCGGTGACAACTTTGCCGTTCACTCTAACAAGTTGCTGCTGGTCGGTTCGGTCGCGGATTTCCTGTCCGCGTGCAAACAGGACAAAATCTGATGATCCAGGCTGTGGTTCGCTGGCGGGTTGCCTCTGCTGTGGGTGAGGTGCAGGTGATGCAGATGATCCAGGGGCTGGTGGTGTCTGTCTCCGCTCCGGACAGTCGAATTTCATGTGTCCGGGCTGGCGGCAGTAGTGACAGGTGACCTCTCCAGGCGCTGCAGGCCTGGGTGCAGCAGCTGCGCTGGGTGGCCTCTGTGGCGGTCGGCTCACAGGGGCAGGAGGGTCTGCCGAGGTATTGGGCTGACCTCCTCTCCAGCTGGATGGGACAGTCCTGCGGGTATCAGCCACCCGGGTAGTTGCAAAAGTCTCAGCAAGGTCTGCAGCGACAGTTGCTGAAGCCGGCTTGCGTTCTAGCACAAATTGTCGTACATCAGCAGGGCAAATGTTCAGAAATTGTTCCAGGACTATCAAGTCCTCCAGGACGCCATAAGACCCTTTGGTGAGGCCTAGTGTCCACTGGCGGAGTGTGGTGAGCAAGCTGCTGACCACATCTCGGTACGAATCAGAAGACTTTTTCTGCCAGGCCCTGAACTTTTTCCGATAGGCTTCTGGCGTCAGCTGGTACTTAGTAACGATAGCGTCTTTTATAGCAGCATAATCATTATCCTTCTCCGCAGGCAATTCTGCGAAGGCATCAAGCGCTTTGTAGCGCAGCAACGGTGTCAGATGTCTGGCCCACTGGTCTTGGGACAGACGATACTGACGGCATGCTTTTTCAAAAGATCGCAAAAACAAGTCAATGTCTGTGTCTTTTTCAATATTAGCAAATTTAAATTTTGCACTTACGGGTGCTGCAGCTCCTTCAGCAGGGAGGCTGGGCGGTGAACTCCGGCTGGCCTGTTGAACCTTTGCCATGTTGAGCTCATGCTGTCGTTGGCGCTCCCGCTCAGCGGCATCCCTCTCCGCGTGGCGTTCTGCAGCAGCGGCCTCCCTCTCTGCGTGGCGTTCTGCAGCAGCAGCAGCATTGCGTTCCGCAGATTGGCGCTCCTCACGCATGTACTGCAGGTACTTGTCCAGGTCAGTGTCCATCAGCTTTTGTAATGCCTGCTGCATTAGCGGATCAGTACAAACGGACAGTCCAGTACTGGCCGGTTCCAGGCGAGTACTTTCAGAAATTCTGGGATTGGGGTCCACACTGACAGTCTCTGGCGTAACTGTTGCAACAGGGCCCGCAGGATGCTCAACCTCTGTACGCCTAAGATCTTCAGCCTCTGGTTCCCCTTGATTGTCAGATGGGCTGGTATCCACCTCAGCGGACACTCCCGGCTCCCGCAGTTGCTGGGCATCCCATCTGGACAAGTCTGCTATCAGGTCCCGTTTTGTCTTGCGGAGGATGCCAATGCCCCTCTCTTCGCAAAGATTTTCCAGGTCTGCTAGGCACATGTTCTGGTAGTTCCCGGACATTTCCATGCCAAATAAAATAAAACTTTGGGGAAGGGGTACTGGCTACACAGTCTCTCTGTATATATAAAAAATATATTGCCTTCCAGCTACACCAACGAATTAGTTCGTTTCTCGATAGCGCTAGCGCTATCGCAGATACTTTCAGCACAACACAGATCCAACCGCTGCCTAACACTGTCACAGGAGCCCTTGTGGCTGACCGCACTTAGCCTTCTAAACGGTGCCAGCGCACAGATCGTGCGAACTCTGGTCGCAGTCAATGCGCAGGAACCGTTAAGAATTAGCCGCAGACAACTCAGAAGGGAGCCTGTGAGACACGGGTAATTACAACGTCACCTACTGGTTCAGAGTAAACTGCCACCACCGCGGTTACTATGGGACCGTGGGGCCCACTAACTGACTGACTAATCCTGCGAATAAAACGGTTAAACACACGATATTCTGTCTAGCCAACAACAAACAAACAGTAGCGTATCTTCAGAGACCCGGGATCATTTCTGTGTGTGCTGATAAGCAGGGTAGCGAAACAGTGAATGACTTGGGGAAAGTCGTTTATTCACGCAATATAAATAATTAATATATACAGACAATTATGAAAATCAACAATTATTGAAACAGTAATAGCCAGTATGAAAAATAAAAGAAGGGAGAAAAATACTTAGTTCCTGGAAAGATGTCCTGTTTGTGGGAAAAATCAGAGTTCTGGTTTCCAATCAAGTTCAAGCAAAACGGTTTCAAGTTCTTAGAGTTCTTTGTTCGGATGGGTCAGCAAAATGGCCACCAGCCCTATGTCCTCTGGCTGGCAGCAGATTGTCATGAAGATGGTAAAGGGAGGAAGAGCTTCTCAGGCAGCTCATTCACTTTTAATGGAGATGAGCTCAGAGGCGGGCTTCCAGAGTCGGCCCCCTAGGCCGGACTATGGTAATCACACCTGGGCAGGGGCTTTAGCAAATCCATAATCCTGACAGGTTCCCTAGGCCGACCTGCGCGGCCGGCACACAGATAATAATTACATATTCTCGATCCCCAGAACCTACCGATTAATATGATATCAAACTTGGGCATGTTTGCATGCCCGGTTACAAAACGGTGGAATTCCCAGCGTTCTGGTTAGGCTAGGGGCCCAAATTTAATATCAAAACACTCACAAGCTCCGGACCAGCAGAATGATATAACTTTCACATTTCTCCGATGTATGGTACTTCTAAAACATGCATAAAGATCATAACTCTATGTTCCCCTATCCTGGCTGAATGGTTCCGCTAAGTCTGCCCCCTGCTGGGATTAGCTTCCTTGGCTCTGAAAAGACTCCTGGTTTGTTAATTAACATCTCCATGAGATCAGCTAAGTGTCACCTGGCTCCCAGAGCCAAAAGGGAAATTGTGCCTTCCACAGGGAATATGTCCCAGCTAATTAACAGCTTCCCCCCAGGCTGTCACTGTAGCTTAGGAACAGCTGGGGAATCTGTCTTAGCTGAGGGATACTGTCTGAAGCGCAATCGATGCAGGAATCGAGTGCGATCGTTCTTTACTTCACGGGCGGTGCCAGGACGCGCCTGCGTCCCCGCAACCGTCCGTGACAATGAGTATCGGAGAAAACCGACCTACTGTTTCATCGATAATCTTAAGGGCCCGTTTCCACTAGCGAGGTAACTGGTCCGAATCCGCAGAGTTTTCCCGCAGGCAAATCACATGGGGAAACTCTGCCATAGGAAACAATGGCGCAGCCGGCCGAATCACTTGCCCTAGCGATTCGGCCGACATTGCCATCAGTTTTCGTGCAGGAGGCAGCGAATCCTATAGCCGTGCATGGCATTGCTTCTGGTATTCGTCTGCGTACCCGCAGATCCGGAAGTGTCTCACAGCCAAGAGCTGTGGCTAGTGGAAATGGGCCCTAACAGTCACAATACTGCCAAATTATTTACAGTATACAACCGCATATACAGCTGGTTCGTAATTGTAAAGAACAATAAATAAATAATAACAACAATAGAAGTATAAGAATATAAGACTAAAGTATATCTATGTATAAAATCCAGGTACAAGTTCATTCATTATATATGCACTTGTCTTAGACAAGTCTTTACAGTGTACTTATCTGCTCCTGTATATCACAACCATCTACTACACATAAAACTTCACAGAGGAACTGGATACTATCTATCGATTTAATTAATTTGAATTCTCAATTTTATGCTTATGGAAAAATGTATGCGTACAGATATACATATATGGGCGTTCAGGCGTGTACATAAATAAGCATTGAACTTTTACCTGGATTTTATACTCACATACCGTATATATTCGACTATAAGTCTAGAAATGTAGGTCTGACTCACTAAATAACCTATCAGGGTAGACTTAAACATGAGTCACAGGCAACACTGAGTACACTGCATAATGTGTGTACTATTAGTGATATTACTATTTGCAGCAATGTACTCAGGGGTAAGTGAAACTTTCTTGATAAGGGAAATGCCAAGATAAACAGGTCTGAAAGTCCTGACCAAAACAATTAGCATGGAAAGGGGCAGGGAAAAATACTGGGTTGCAGGAAGGGGAAGGTGGGGGTTGGGTGAATAATTGCAGCACTTGGGGGCCTGGAGGAGTTATTGGCTGGCTTAAAGCGGAATGAAACCCAGCATTTCGTCTTTGCTCTAATAGATTATTTACAGCATATTATATACAACCAGCATTTTTTTTACTAGTACAGCATTCAAAGGGTTACACACAGGATTTACAGTAGAAGCTCTGTGCCAGCGAAGCTGGACGCATCCGAACTAGAGATAATGTTATCTTGTATTTAATTGTATCAAGGGAGAAATGTAAACAAACACTTCTCTGATATGCAGGCCCTCCTGAAAACAGTCAGACGATCAGAAAGCATTTCTGCTTAAGTTAGAACATGAATAAAGCAGTTATAAATAAAATGCAAAGTCAGCTGTCAGAGCAAAAGAGTGTACTTTGGGAATGTATAATTTCTAAATTAATAATAATACTTATGCGCAAAAGCAAATATGATAACCGTATGGCATATAAAAAGTAGGAAAACACGTTTTTATTGAATATTATGTCAGAGTTTTATACCGCTTTAAGTGACAGGAGGGGTTAATGGCTGCAATACTGTATGCAGCGCAGCTGTTAATTCTTCCTGGTCCCCAAGTGCAGCCATTAACTTTTCTGGGTAGACTTATACTTGAGTCAATATAAAAATCTAGCTTAACAGGGTCAAATATTGGAGTCAACCTATACACAAGGTCAGCTTATATTCGAGTACAGGTAAACCCCAGTTTACGAACGCCCGACTTACGAACGACCCGCCGATATGAACGCCCGTCGACCTGCCGCGATGACGTCACGCCGCCGGGGACTACCTCTTCTGCGCCGTTTTTAATGCAGAGTAAGTACAACAAAAGGTAGATAGGGGACATCTCACCTGATCCTCGGCGGTAGAAGGTCCCATCGTGCTGCCCGGAAGCTGCGCGGCCCGTCCTCTCGCTCCGTCCACTGTCCTCCCGGCGACTTCTCATGCGTTGCATAATGACGCAATCAGGAGAAGCCCCCTAGTGGCGGCGCCTCCTGATGCGTCATTATGCGACGCATGTGAAGCCACCGGGAGGACAGTGGATGGAGCGAGAGGACGGGCCGTGTAGCTTCCGGGCAGCACGATGGGACCTTCTACCGCCGAGGATCAGGTGAGATGTCCCCAGTGGCGTTCCTATCGTTGGGCGCAGGGGGGCGTGGTGCACCGGGTGACTGATAGGCAAGTGGGTGTCGCCAAGCCTCCCTGGCCCCTGGAGCAGCAGAACAAGGAGGAAAAGAAGCGCTAGAAGGAGGGGCGTGGAGGCAGCGGCGGGGAGGGGGGCCAGAACCCCCCACTCCCTCACCAGGGACCCCTCCTTCTGCTAGCTTTCCCTCCCGAATAGCGGCGGCAAAGAGGCCAGGCGGGCGGGCGGAGGATTACTCACCTAACTTCCGCGTTCCAAGCGCTGGAGCACAGCGTCCTCATCGTCACAGCTCTCCGCCTTCAATGCCGCCCACTGTGCTTCCTGATTAGCGGAAGCACAGTGGGCGGCATTGAAGGCGGAGACCTGTGATGATGGGGACGCTCCGCTCCAGCGATTGGAACGCGGAAATTAGGTGAGTAATCCTCAGTCCACCTCGCCTCTTTGCCGCCGCTATTCTGGAGGGGAAGCTAGCAGAAGGAGAGGTCCCAGGTGAGGAAGTGGGGGGGTTTTGGCCCCCCTCCCCACCGCTGCCTCCTCGCCCCTCCTTCTAGTGCTTCTTTTCCTCCTGGAGCAACTACACTGGGGGCAACTACTCTGGCCACACTGGGGGGCAGCTACACTGGGGGCAGCTACTCTGGCCACACTGGGGGCAGCTACACTGGAGGCAGCTACTCTGGCCACACTTGGGGCAACTACGCTGGCCACACTGGGAGCAACTACACAGGCCACACTGGGGGCAACTACGCTGGCCACACTGGGGGCAACTACGCTGGCCACACTGGGGGCAACTACGCTGGCTAAACTGGGGGCAACTACGCTGGCTAAACTGGGGGCAACTATAGCCACATTGGGGGCAGCTACTCTGGCCACACTGGGGGCAACTACGCTGGCTAAACTGGGGGCAACTACTCTGGCCACACTGGGGGCAACTACGCTGGCCACACTGGGGGCAACTACGCTGGCTAAACTGGGGGCAACTATGCTGGCTAAACTGGCGGCAACTATGCTGGCTAAACTGAGGGCAACTACTCTGGCCACACTGGGGGCAGCTACTCTGGCCACACTGGGGGCAACTACGCTGGCCACACTGGGGGCAACTACGCTGGCTAAACTGGGGGCAACTACTCTGGCCACACTGGGGACAACTACGCTGGCCACACTGGGGGCAACTATGCTGGCTACAGTGACTGGGGGTAACTACGCTGGGGGCAACTATGCTGGCTACACTGGGGACAACTATGCTGGCTACACTGGAGGTAACTGTGCTGTCTACACTGGGGGTAACTACACTGGGGGAAACTATGCTGGCTACACTGGGGGCAACTATACTACCTACACTGGGGGCAACTATACTAGCTACACTGGGGGAAACTATATTACCTATACTGGGGGCAACTATAATTAACTATACTGGGGCAACTATACTACCTATACTGGGGTGGGGGCAACTATAATAGCTACCTATACTGGGGGCAAACTTTATTATTGCTGGGAGCACCTATACCTGGCATTACCTGTCGTGGCACGCGTAGTTTGCCGCACTTGCTCCTTTTTTTTGGGGGGGGGGGGTGTCTTATAATACCCAGCACCGGGTGTCAAATACTCTAGGTACGCCCTCATGTCCCCTATCTACCTTCCACTGCGCTTACTCTGCATTAAAAACGGGGGCAAAGGGGGCTGTCCTGACTTAAGGACAGATTCAGGTTAAGAACGAGCCGACAGTCCCTATCTCGTTCGTTAACCGAGGACTACCTGTATATACTATATTCTTATACTTCTGTTGCTGCTATTATTATTTATTTATTGATCTTTACAATTACGAACCAAATGTATAGATACTTGTACGGTATATGTAATTTGGTATTATCATGATTGATAAGATTATTGCTTGGCTTTTTTGGGGGGGCTGAATCTATTGAATGGCACTTTATCTGACCTGAAGAAGTGAGCTTAGAGCCACAAAATGCGTTGCCAGTGTATATTGAAGTGTCATTTGCTATATGAAGTCATCGCTTTTGAGGTAAGTTGCCTTCTCTTTTCTCATTTTAGTTATTTTAACAAGTTAACAACAAGTATGTTTTAATTCTGACATTCACTTAGGGGCATACTCACATTTCTTGTCAGTGCTTTAGACATTAATGACTGTGTGTTGAGTTGATTTGATGGGGCAGCAAATTGACACTGATACAAGCTGTACACTGACTATGTTACATTGTATTAAAGTGTCATATCTTCAGCTTTGTCCCATGAAAAGATATCATAAAATATTTTCAAACGTGAGAGATGTATTCACTTTTGTGAGATGTTGTAGAACTGGTAATATTGTATAAGGATTGAATCATTAATGAGCACCTTAACTGATTAACACAGCTACTGGCTAATTAATCAGCATCTAGTATCTTTTTTTCAATGTTTTTAATGAAGGTGCAAAGTTACAGCAATTAACAGGCATATAATGTTTCTTGTACATAAGAACTTTAACTCAAGAGAACAAGTGACAGATTTGGTAGAAAGGGGTAAAGAGGCGCCCAAGGTGAATAAAATGCATTAAAAGCAATTGAAATTTAGATAAATGAGGTGGCTTACCTCAATGATGACACACCCATATAGAAATGGTGTAACGATCGGTGTAACACAGAGAGGATCTGATTACTGGTGATCTGCAGTATCACTGGCAATACAGATATATACCCGATTATTGATGATCTGCAGTATCACCGATAATCAGATATACAAGCTAACCTCTGGACACCTGAGTAGAGTGTTTGGTGCAAACAGTAATATTGAGAGGACTGTGCCTCAGCGCAGTAAGGAGTACTGCACAATTCCTTCTGGACTCTCCCGGAGGGAGGAGTCAGGCTGAGAGAAAGAATGTCAGAACGAGAGTGACACTCAAGAGGAAGTGTCACTATCAGGACTGGGAACCGCCTCTAACAGTAAGGTCGGTTCTCGAGGTCGGACAGATCAGGTCGTAACCACACGGACAGACAAGGTACAGAATCAGAAGGCAAAGGGAGGAGTCTAAAGTACAGGCAGGGTTCGGCAACAGGGTATCAGAAATATCGAGGTACAAAATCGGAAGGCAGATGCAGAGTCTAAGGACGAGCCGGGGTTCGGCAACAGAGTATCAGAAAGGCAAAGTACAGGATCAGAGTTCAGGAGAATGGTCAGGCAGGCAGAAGGTCATAACAGATAATCACAATCAAACTAGTACTTTAAACTATCAACAATCTCTAGCTAAGTGTAGGATTACAGCTCCAGCTGGTCCCGGCACACTTTCGGATCTGATTCAGGTCTGCGTGCTACCACGTAGTGATCGCAACGCCAGACAACCAGCAACTGAACAGCCAGCAGTATATATACACAGACACTCTCCAGGCCCCTCCCTAATTGCTGGATCAATGAGAGTTGTAGAAAATGTCAACTGACCAGCCTGGTCAGCTGACTAACTTCTGGCTGTTATATAAGCTCTGCGCTCGCGCGCGTGTCACTCTGAATCCCGGTGGACCATCAGTCCCAGCCACACCAGTACTGTCTTGCAATGTATCCATCGGACCGAGCGTGGGAGCCGCCGCACCGCTCCCTACACCAGCGGCGGCTTCCCCACGCTCAGCCCCCTTGTCAGGGACACTGCCATGCGGCAAGTCCGCCGCCTCCAATGCGGATTCCGCCGCTCCCAATGCGGATTCCGCCGCTCCCAATGCGGATTCCGCCACTCTGCCTATGCGGCATGCGGTGGTTTTTCCGCGTTGTGACGCCATGCTGGACGCGGAAACAGCCGCCTCACCCTGAGAAGCAGCAGCTTTTCCGCATTTCTTCACAGTACCCCCCCCCCCCTGAGGAGTGGATTCCGGACAACTCCTCCCAGGTTTCTCGGGATGTAAGGCATGAAACTCCTTCCTTAACTCGTCCGCATGCATGCGAGTCCCCGGTACCCATTGTCTCTCCTCAATGCCATACCCTCTCCAATGCACCAGATATTGTACCGAATTCTGGACCATGCGTGAGTCTAATATTTTCTCTACCTCATACTCAGGTTTCTCATCCACCATCACAGGAGGAGGAGGAGTGGGACCCACATGGACTGCAGGTTTAAGCAGGGACACGTGGAAAGATCTTACGCCCCGCATGCTGGCCGGAAGATCCACAGCATAAGTGACGTTGTTGATCTTTCTGGCTATCGGGAAAGGACCGACAAACCTGGGACCCAACTTGTCTGAGGGCTGTTTCAGGGTCAAGTGACGTGTGGATACCCAAACCAAGTCTCCTGGTTGGAATCTCCACTCCAAAGACCGTTTCTTGTCAGCTTGACCCTTCTGACTCAGAAACGCCTTTTCCAAACTGTCTCTCACCATCCGCCAAATGTCTTTAAAAGACCTTTGCCAGGCCTCCAGAGCTGGAAACGGAGTGGGGGCCACTGGTAATGGTGAAAATTTGGGTAATCTTCCAGACACTACCTGGAACGGAGAAAATCCGGTGGAAGAACTTTTCAAATTATTTTGTGCAAATTCTGCAAAGGGCAGAAATTTAACCCAGTCATTCTGCGCCTCTGCAACGTAGCATCTCAAAAACTGCTCTAATGACTGGTTGACCCTCTCCGTCTGACCATTGGTCTGTGGGTGGTAGCCCGATGAAAACGACAGCTTCATGCCCATTTGGTGGCAGAATGCCCTCCAGAATCTAGACACGAATTGGACTCCTCGATCGGACACTATGTTTTCCGGAATGCCGTGCAGCCGGAACACGTGTTTGATAAACAAGTCGGCCAATTCCTGGGCCGAGGGGAGTCCTTTCAAGGGCACAAAATGGGCCATCTTGCTGAAGCGGTCGACTACCACCCAAAGGACCGACAAGCCCTCTGACCTGGGAAGCTCACCCACAAAATCCATGGATAAGTGGGTCCATGGCTCACTCGGGGTGGGTAAAGGCTGCAACGTACCTACAGGTGCCAGCCGGGAGGGTTTGCTTTTAGCACATACCGCACATTCCTTAACAAATTCTTTGCAGTCAGCTGCCAGAGAAGGCCACCAAGCACACCTGGCCACAAGATCCTGTGTTCTAGATGCCCCAGGATGTCCCGCATTCTTGTGTGAATGGAACATCTGAAGCACCCGGAGACGGAATGGCAGAGGCACAAATAAAACCCCCTCAGGCTTCCCCTCAGGGACATCCTGCTGAAAAGGACTCAAGGTCGCTGTCCAGTCTTCCCAAGTCTCCGTTACTGCTAGCACCAAATTCTGTGGGATAATGGTCTCTGGGGCAGAGGGCTGTGCTGTCTCCAACTCAAAGCATCTGGACAGGGCATCTGCCTTAATGTTCTTGCTACCCGGGGTATACGTAATTACGAACCTGAACCTCGAAAAAAATAAAGACCATCGAGCCTGACGGGGACTTAATCTCTTAGCCCCCTCGATGTATTCTAAATTCTTGTGATCCGTGTATACAGTAATCGTATGTTCTGCTCCTTCCAGCCAGTGACGCCACTCCTCAAAAGCAAGTTTAATGGCAAGGAGCTCTCTGTTGCCTATATCGTAGTTTCTCTCTGCCGGAGAGAACCTACGAGAGAAATAAGCACAAGGGTGTAGCCTTCCCTGCAACCCTTACCGCTGAGACAGCTCAGCCCCTACCCCAACCTCCGAGGCATCTACCTCAACAATAAAAGGATAAGAGGTGCCTACATGTCTCAGGATGGGTGCGGAACAAAACAAATCTTTTAAAGTGGAGAAAGCACTTAATGCTTCAGGAGACCAGTGGGTGGTATCTGCCCCTTTTTTCGTAAGACAGGTGAGGGGTGCAATGACCGTGGAATACCCCTTTATGAACCTTCTATAATAATTCGCAAAGCCTAAAAACCGCTGTAAAGACTTCAACCCAACCGGCTGAGGCCATTCCAAAACAGCGGAGACTTTGGCGGGGTCCATAGACAGGCACGTGGTGGAAATTATTTACCCCAGAAAGGCGACAGATGTTACTTCAAAAATACACTTCTCAAGTTTAGCGTAAAGTGAGTTTTGCCTTAGTTTGTTTAATACAAATTTTACATGTGTTCTGTGCTCAGAGAGGTTGTTGGAGAAAACAAGTATATCGTCTAGATAGACTAGAACAAATCTCCCCAACACCTCTCTGAAGACCTCGTTGATGAGTTCCTGGAAAACGGCCGGGGCATTACATAATCCAAAGGGCATCACCAGGTACTCGTAATGCCCGTCTGGCATGTTAAAGGCCGTTTTCCACTCATCGCCCTTTCTTATGCGTACCAGGTTGTACGCGCCCCACAAATCCAGCTTTGAGAAGATCTTAGCGTCGGTGACCTGCGTAAATAAATCGTCTATCAGGGGCAACAGTTAGCGATTCTTCACCGTGATTTTATTTAGTCCCCGGTAATCAATACAGGGCCGCAGGCCCCCGTCTTTCTTTTTAACAAAGAAGAAACCTGCTCCAGCAGGCGATTGGGACGGGCAAATGAAGCCCTTGGCCAAATTCTCATGGATATATTCTTGCATAGCCAACTTTTCTGGCCCAGATAAATTGTACAAATGACCCCGAGGGGGCATACAACCTGAACGGATATCAATGGGGAAATCGAAAGAGCGATGTAGGGGTAATTTGTCTGCTGCCTTGGGACAGAATACATCAGAATATTCCAAATATTGCTCAGGTACCCCCTGTACATGAACCCTGGTTTGGCCCAATGTCACCTTCCCTAAACATTTCTGAAAGCAGTGTGCTGACCAAGAAATTAGTTGGCCGGTGGCCCAATCAATGTGTGAAGAATGTAGGTGCAACCACGGCATGCCGAGTATAATGGTGGAGGTTGTCATATGCAACACAAAGAACTGTAACTTTTCCCAGTGCAGTACCCCTATGGTGACCCCCACCTCTGGTGTCTGAGACAGTGGGTGATTCCCTTGCAGAGGAGAGTCATCCACTGCCGTAACCTGGATGGGTGGTTGTACTGGTGTGAGGGGAATACACAATCTCTTAGCAAACTCAAAATCCATAAAATTTGCCGCGGAGCCTGAATCGATAAAGGCTTCCGTGACCTCAGTCTTATCTTCCCACGTAACGGTACAGGGAAGAAGCAATCGTTTTTCTTCTAGGGGTAAAAGTCGGACGCCCAGGGTGTTACCCCCTACCACTCCTAAGCGGTAGCGTTTCCCCAGCTTATTTGGGCAGTTCTGTACTATATGCCCCCCTTCAGCGCAGTACAGACACAGCTGTTCGGTCATTCTCCGTCTTCGCTCCACCTGGGTCAGTTTTGACCGACCAATCTGCATCGGCTCGGGTGGAGGCAAGACCGGAGTAGGAGGTGGAGTCACTGGAGCTGTGGCGTAAGACACCACTCTGACACGGGAACTACCCCTGGTCTGCTTTTGGTAGCGCAGCCTGCGGTCAATGCGAATGGCCGATGAAATGGCCTCATCAATGGTTCTGGGCTCGGGCTGACTCAACATTAGATCAGAGACCTCATCAGATAGGCCTGACAAAAAGCAGTCCAACAGGGCATAGGTGTCCCACCTAGCTGTAACTGACCACCTTCTAAATTCAGCCGCATAATCTTCGACCGGACCTTTGCCTTGACGCAAAAGCTTGAGCTTCCGCTCAGAAGTCGAGGCAAGGTCCGGATCGTCGTAAATTACTGCCATGGCTTTCAAGCAGGGATGCTCGGATGTGCCTCATCCACGAATTCGGCAATCCGCGTGGTTGCAAAACAAAATCCGCATTCGGCCCCGCCGCATGCGGATTTTCGTCCGCGTCCACGCAACCACGCGGATTTTCTGCAGTGAATGGCGTAATCACGCGTGGATTCCCGCCCGGAGGCGGATTTTCTTTTAACGTTAATAACAAAGCCCCCATACATGCTACAATCCCCCAAATTGCATGGATTATCGAGGTGATAAGGGGCAACATAACTTCAACATAAAAAATACCCCCAAATTTTTTTTTTCTAGAGAAAATGGATTTTAAAGTGAAATCAACACTTTAAATGGGGCTATTAATTGGTAATAAGTGGTTTTAAAAAGGGATATACGCGTTAAGCAATCAAAGAGGTGAAGGCGAGTTCCAATGGCACTTGGCGGCGAAGGTACCGCTGGAGGAGGATGAGTGACTGACGCCAAAAAGGCCCCAGAGAGGTTTTTGTAATTTTTTTTTTTTTTTTTTTTTGCAGCAATTAGCAATGACATCGCTGCAGAGTTGTCAGTGGACACGGGCAGTGTGAACGCAGAGGACAGTGGTGGTAGCGACTGAGTCAGGAGAAGGACTATGCGGGCGGTCAGTTCAGCAGCACAGAAGGACCACAGCAACATACTGGTAGTAGTAGTAGCAGCACAGCGTCATAGTGCTGGCCAAAAAATTAAATGCACCCGGTGACCCGGGCAGTGTGAACGCAGACAGAGTACATTGGTGGAAGCGACTGAGTCAGGAGGAGGAGGACAATGCGGGCGGTCAGTTCAGCAGCACAGAAGGACCATGGCAACATACTGGTGGTAGTAGTAGCAGCACAGCGTCATAGTGCTGGCCAAAAAATTAAATGCACCCGGTGACCCGGGCAGTGATAACGCAGACAGAGTGCATTGGCGCGAAACCCTGCCAGACATGTTGCTAGTAATGAATCACTGGATGCAGTGGGCACAGTACAAGGTCACTGAAGGATGCACCAGGCACAGTACAACGGCACTGAAGGATGCAGTGGGCACAGTACAAGGTCACTGAAGGATGTAGTGGGCACAGCAGTGGGCACTGGATATACAACTAGGTCACTGAAGGATGCAGTGGGCACAGTACAAGGTCACTGAAGGATGCAGTGGGCACAGCAGTGGGCACTGGATATACAACTAGGTCACTGAATGATGCAGTGGGCACAGTACAAGGTCACTGAAGGATGCAGTGGGCACAGCAGTGGGCACTGGATATACAACTAGGTCACTGAAGGATGCAGTGGGCACAGTACAAGGTCACTGAAGGATGCAGTGGGCACAGCAGTGGGCACTGGATATACAACTAGGTCACTGAAGGATGCAGTGGGCACTGGATATACAACTAGGTCACTGAAGGATGCAGTGGGCACAGTACAAGGACACTGAAGGATGCAGTGGGCACAGCAGTGGGCACTGGATATACAACTAGGTCACTGAAGGATGCAGTGGGCACAGTACAAGGGCAGTGGGCACAGCAGTGGGCACTGGATATACAACTAGGTCACTGAAGGATGCAGTGGGCACAGTACAAGGTCACTGAAGTATGCAGTGGGCACAGCAGTGGGCACTGGATATACAACTAGGTCACTAAAGGATGCAGTGGGCACACAAGGATGTCACACTGTGTAATGAGATGCTTATATGCCAGCAAGCGAGCAGTGGGCACTGGGCACGGCACAAGGTCACTGACAGAATGAATGAACTGCGCTGGCAGAGAGTGGCGGCGCCGGCGGTGTGACTGGCTGCCTGCAAATAGTACAAGTGTATAACTGTCACTGGAATATACAAGTGAACACTGCAGCTGCACTAACCTGGCTGCCTGCACTACACACAGATAATCCCCACTCCCACTACACTGACTACACTGCAGCACTGAACCTGCCTGCACTACACACAGTTAAATAATCACTAGACTCCCACACTCCCACTACACTACACTGACTACAACTAACTACAGCAATCACTCACTGACTAGCTAACTGTGTACAGTATAAGAGCAGTGTTAGCAAAAAAACCGCTTTGTTTTTAACACAATAAATGCACTTGCTTAAACAACAATGGCCTGGAGATAATCCTCTCAGCACCACAGTCTAGCAAGGACAGAGCTTTTCCATCATGGCCTCCGCTTTATATTCAGGAGGGGAGGGCATAGCTCCCCTCCTGTGATTGGTTGCTAGGGCCTGGCTGGGGCCCTCTGATTGGCCTGCAATGTGTCACTTTCGCATAGTTTGACGCATTTCCGCTAACCACGACTTCAGCGCCGGGTTCACGAGCGTGAATGCGGATTTCTGTCCGCATTCACGCGAAGCCGAAGCAGATTTTCGTGGTTGAAAATCTATTCATGGCTTAGCGTGTCCGAGGCGGAATGCGTCAAAATGGTCGTGAATCCACGCGTAAGCGTGATCACGACCTGGCGGTGAGCACCACTGCTTTCAAGAACTCCTCCACAGAGGTAAGGGCTAAGTCACCGGCAGGCAAATTGTACGCCCAGGTCTGGGAGTCACCAGATAGCAAGGTTTTAATAAATATGACCCGTTAGGCATCAGTCCCCGAGGATCGGGGTCTCAACTCGAAATATGATAACACTCTACTCTTAAAATTCCGGAAGTCAGACTTGTGGCCGGAAAATTTATCAGGTACGGGCATACGTATGTCATCACTAGGAGGGGATCGCACCTCATCAACTGACGTCTGGAGGGTTCGCACAGAGCCTGATAGGGCATCAATTAATGCTTTGTGCTGGCCCAGTGCTTGATGGATGTTATCCACCGAAGTGGCAAGCACACCCAGAGGGTCAGTGCGTGCGTCCATCTGTTTTTTGGTCTGGCGTTCTGTAACGATCGGTGTAACACAGAGAGGATCTGATTACCGGTGATCTGCAGTATCACTGGCAATACAGATATATACCCGATTATTGATGATCTGCAGTATCACCGATAATCAGATATACAAGCTAACCTCTGGACACCTGAGTAGAGTGTTTGGTGCAAACAGTAATATTAAGAGGACTGTGCCTCAGCACAGTAAGGAGTACTGCACAATTCCTTCTGGACTCTCCCAGAGGGAGGAGTCAGGCTGAGAGAAGGAATGTCAGAACGAGAGTGACACTCAAGAGGAAGTGTCACTATCAGGACTGGGAACCGCCTCTAACAGTAAGGTCGGTTCTCGAGGTCGGACAGATCAGGTCGTAACCACACGGACAGACAAGGTACAGAATCAGAAGGCAAAGGCGGAGTCTAAAGTACAGGCAGGGTTCGGCAACAGGGTATCAGAAATATCGAGGTACAAAATCGGAAGGCAGATGCAGAGTCTAAGGACGAGCCGGGGTTCGGCAACAGAGTATCAGAAAGGCAAAGTACAGGATCAGAGTTCAGGAGAATGGTCAGACAGGCAGAAGGTCATAACAGATAATCACAATCAAACTAGTACTTTAAACTATCAACAATCTTTAGCTAAGTGTAGGATTACAGCTCCAGCTGGTCCCGGCACACTTTCGGATCTGACTCAGGTCTGCGTGCTACCACGTAGTGATCGGAACGCCAGACAACCAGCAACTGAACAGCCAGAAGTATATATACACAGACACTCTCCAGGCCCCTCCCTAATTGCTGGACCAATGAGAGTTGTAGAAAATGTCAGCTGACCAGCCTGGTCAGCTGACTAACTTCTGGCTGTTATATAAGCTCTGCGCGCGCGCGCGTGTCACTCTGAATCCCGGTGGACCATCAGTCCCAGCCACACCAGTACTGTCTTGCAATGTATCCATCGGACCGAGCGTGGGAGCCGCCGCACCGCTCCCTACACCAGCGGCGGCTTCCCAACGCTCAGCCCCCTTGTCAGGAACACTGCCATGCGGCAAGTCCGCCGCCTCCAATGCGGATTCCGCCGCTCCCAATGCGGATTCCACCGCTCCCAATGCGGATTCCGCCGCTCTGCCTATGCGCCATGCGGTGGTTTTTCCGCGTTGTGACGCCATGCTGGACGCGGAAACAGCCACCTCACCCTGAGAAGCGGCGGCTTTTCCGCGTTTCTTCACAAATGGATATTTACTAGTGAAAAAAGCACAGGCAACGTGTTTCAAGGGAAACTCGCCACTTCCTCAGGCCAGATAAAGTGCAACTAGATGCCGGTAGCCGGATTCAAGGCACCTCTCTGTGACAGATTTGCACATTAGGCATAGCAGAGAGAAAATCTTCCAATCAACCTCTGATAGCTCAATGTATTTTTCAGTATATCAGGTCCATCATATGACTTTTTATCTTTTGCCTTACTTTTTTCTTTTTACAGTGATATGAAAATGTTGATGTGGTGTTGAATATCATGAGACTACACCACAGCCTTTCTAGTGGGGATTAAGCCACGCTCATGTTTGTTCCCTGTCAAGTTCATCTGAGGTAAAGCAGCCCTTTTTAAGTCCTTTTAACTTCTGTACAGGGTGGAGTTCTGTCTCTAAAGTTACATACTAATGGAATGTTCTGCAATCTCATGGGAAAGAGGTCAACATGGAAGAAAAAAACTGTAAAGAATTCATGTTTGTCTGCCTGGGAGAAGGTATTTTGCAGTCCAAAATCTTAAGGCTTGTACACACGTGCAGACAATCTGCCCAAATATCATTCCAACCGACAGATGACTGATAACGGGCGGTTTGTCCGATCCAACCGGCGGATCTATTGACCAACTATCGTACAGGCTGGCCACGTGTGTACAAGTCGTTTAAACGACTTGTTTTTTCTTTTAATGCGGGGTATAGTGTACGCAGAATATTTAAACAAGTTGGTTGTTGTTGGTCAGCAGGTTGGTACATAATGATCGTGCAAATAACGAGTCGCGCAGTTGGTCGGTTGGTCGTGCATTAAGTTGCACATGTTTATGTACCTTCAGGGAGGGAACAACACACTAGATGGATTCTGCACAGTCAAATTGCACAGTTTTCTTCTTTTTCCCGCAGGATGCGCTCTTTCGCATACAGTATATTGGAAATGCAGAGAAATCATGGAACGATTGTGGGAAAAATGTTTGTGAAAAATGCATACACAAAAGCCGACACAGATCCGGTAATCGCAGGGTAAAATGGCCCTGCAAGTGTGTTCCCTGCTTTAGGTTACTTTCACACTGATATGTTGAATTGTGTTGGATAAAATAACTGCATAGCAAATGTAATACGCAGGGCTGGATTTACCATAAGGCACTGTAGGCATGTGCCTACAGGCGTCTGGCGGCTCACTCTCCTCTCCGAGTGCCTCCCTCCCTCTTTCCCTATGCAGAGTCCTGATGAGAATGTAAATGAGAGGTTACTAATACTCACCCGACTCTCAGCATTCCACTGATGAGATCTACCTTCAGTCATGTGAGGAAACGCGGAAGCACAGCCGCTCGCTCTCAGAGCGGGGCGGCTGCTTCCGCATCCAGCATGGCGGCGCCGCATGGAGGAGCCGCCGCACGCCGCGTGAGCAGCGGTGAACGCGGAAAGGCCGTCGCACTGCACGCTCCCGCGGCGGACGCCAGGGACAGTGCTGGTGTGGCTGGGACTCATAGTCCACCAGCGTTAGTCGTGACGCGCGCGCACTGAGGCAGAAGATATGATGGCCAGAAGTGAGTCAGCTGACCAGGCTGGTCAGCTGACTCTGGCTCCACTCCTCATTGGTCCAGCACTTGGGGAGGTGCTGGAGAGTTACCTGTGTATATATACTGCTGGCTGTTCAGTTGCTGGTTGTCTGGCGTTGCGAACACATACGTGGGAGCACTCAGACCTGTAGTCAGATCCTTAAGTGTGTCGGGACCAGCTGGAGCTGTAATCCTACACTTAGCTAGATTCTGTTGATAGCTTAAAGTACTAGTTGTTTGTGATTATCTGTTATGACCCTTTGCCTGCCTGACTATCCTCCTGAACTCTGATCTTGTACCTTGCCTTTCTGATTCTCTGTTGCCGAACCCCGGCTCGTCCTTAGACTCTGCTTCTGCCTCCTGATTTTCTACCTCGATATTTCTGATACCCTGTAGCCGAACTCTGCCTGTACCTTAGACTCTGCCGCTGCCTTCTGAATCTGTACTTTATCTGTCCGTGTGTTTACGACCTGGCTTGTCCGACCTCGAGAACCCACCTTACTATTGAAGGCGGTTCCCCGTCCTGTTAGTGACACTTCCTCCAGAGTGTCACTTTCAGACAATCCTTCCTACTCTCAGCCTGACTCCTCCCGTCTTGGAGAGTTCAGGTCTTCGGAAGGAATCCGTGCAGTACTCCTTACTGCACTGAGGCCTAGTCCTCTAAGTGTTACAGTTGCACCTAACACTACACTCTACTCAGGTGAACAGAGGTTAGCTGGTATATCGGATTATCGGTGATACTGCAGATCACTTATAATCTGGTATATATCTGTATTTCCAGTGATACTGCAGATCACCGGTAATCAGATTCTCTCTGTGCTTCACCGATCGTTACAGAACGCCAGACCAAAAGACCGATGGACGCACGCGCTGACCCTCTGGGTGTGCTTGCCACTTCGGTGGATAACATCCATCAAGCACTGGGCCATCACAAAGCTTTAATTGATGCCCTATCAGGGTCTGTACAAACCCTCCAGACGTCAGTTGATGAGGTGCGATCCCCTCTCAGTGGTGATATCCGTATGCCCGTACCTGAAAAATTTTCCGGCCACAAATCTGACTTCCGGATTTTTAAGAGTAGAGTGTTATCTTATTTCAAGTTGAGACCCCGATCCTCGGGGACTGAGATCCAACGGGTCATCTTTATTAAAACTTTGTTAACTGGTGACTCCCAGACCTGGGCGTACAATTTGCCCGCCGGTGACTTAGCCCTTACCTCGGTAGAGGAATTCTTTAAAGCCATGGCAGTAATCTACGACGACCCAGACCTTGCTGCGACCTCTGAGCGGAAGCTTAAGCTCTTACGGCAAGGCAAGGGTCCAGTCGAAGATTATGCTGCCGAATTTCGTAGGTGGTCAGTTACGGCCAGGTTTGACACCTATGCCCTGTTGGATTACTTCCTGTCTGGGTTGTTGGATGAGGTCTCCGACCTAATGTTAAGTCTACCCGAGCCCAAGACAGTCGATGAGGCCATCTCATCGGCCATTTGAATCGACCCTAGGCTACGCCATCAGAGACAGACTAGGGGCAGTCATCGTGTCAGGTTGACTTCATATGCAGCGCCTCCCGCTGAACCCCTTGTAACTCCATCTCCTTCTGTCTCATCGTCTCCGGTCTTGCCTCCACCTGAGCCGATGCAGATCGGTCGGTCTAAACTGACACAAGTGGAGAGAAGACGGAGAATGTCGGAACAGTTATGTTTGTACTGTGGTGGAGGGGGGCATAGGGTACGAGACTGTCCCATTAAGCCTAATAAGAATAAGCCGGGAAACGCTACCGCCTAGGAGTTGTAAGGGGTGACACCCTAGGCGCCCAACTCACACCCCTAAAAGAAAAACGTTTGCTCCTTCCTTGTACGATTATGTGGGGGGACAAATCTAAAGCCACGGAGGCCTTTGTTGATTCAGGCTCCGCGGCTAATTTTATGAGTTCAGAGTTTGCAGAGAAGTTGGGCATTCCAATCACCCCAGTAAAACCACCTATCCAGGTTACTGCCGTGGGCGACTCCCCGCTACAAAGGGACCGTCCGCTATCTCAGACACCAGAGGTGGAAGTCATTATTGGGGTACTGCATAAAGAAGGTTTAAGTTTCTTTGTTTTACACATGACTACCTCCACAATTGTCCTAGGTATGCCTTGGCTGCAGCTCCATTCGCCACTGATTAATTGGGCTGCAGGACAATTAACCAGTTGGTCAGACTTCTGTTCCCAACAGTGTCTAGGGAAAGTGACATTAGGTCAGACCAAGATTCATGTGGAGGGTGTTCCCGAGCAATATTCTAAATTCTCAGACGTATTCTGTCCCAAGGCTGCTGATAAATGACCTCCTCATCGCCCTTTCAATTGCCCCATCGATCTCCGTGCCGGTTGTATGCCCCCGAGGGGTCACCTGTATAATTTGTCTGGTCCAGAAAAAGTGGCTATGCAGGAGTACATCCGTGACAATTTCGCCAAAGGGTTCATTCGCCCCTCCTGGTCGCCTGCGGGGGCCGGTTTCTTTTTTGTTAAGAAAAAAGACGGAGGTCTCCGACCTTGCATCGATTACTGTGGCCTGAATAAAATCACGGTAAAGAATCGTTATCCATTGCCATTGATAGACGATTTATTCACGCAGGTCACAGAC
This sequence comes from Hyperolius riggenbachi, assembly GCF_040937935.1. Lineage (NCBI taxonomy): Eukaryota > Metazoa > Chordata > Amphibia > Anura > Hyperoliidae > Hyperolius > Hyperolius riggenbachi. The sequence continues at coordinate 316,131,699 of NC_090651.1, forward strand.
GCTAAGATCTTCTCAAAATTAGATCTAAGGGGTGCATACAACCTGATCCGCATTAGAAAGGGCGATGAATGGAAGACGGCCTTCAACACACCCGACGGGCATTACGAGTACTTAGTGATGCCCTTCGGGTTGTGTAATGCACCAGCCGTCTTCCAGGAGTTAATCAACGAGGTATTCAGAGAGGTGTTGGGTAGATTTGTGCTGGTATACCTTGACGATATACTAATCTACTCCAACAACCTCTCCGAGCACAGGGTCCATGTTAAATTTGTATTGGAAAAATTGAGACGAAATATGCTTTATGCCAAGGTGGAGAAGTGTATTTTTGAGGTGACCACTGTCACGTTCCTAGGGTATGTGATTTCCACCTCGGGCTTGTCAATGGATCCTGCCAAGGTCACAGCTGTCTTAGAATGGCCACAGCCAGTGGGGTTGAAAGCCCTGCAGAGATTTTTGGGTTTTGCGAACTACTATAGGAGGTTCATAAAGGGGTACTCCACGATAATTGCCCCCCTTACCAGTCTCACAATAAAGGGGGCAGATACCAACCACTGGTCCCCTGAGGCTGTGGCAGCCTTTTCGCACCTAAAAAAATTGTTTTGCTCAGCGCCTATTTTGAGGCATGTAGACACGTCCTTTCCCTTTATTGTGGAGGTCGATGCCTCGGAGGTTGGGGTGGGGGCGGTGCTGTCTCAACGGTCAGGGTTGCAGGGCAGACTACATCCATGCACCTATTTTTCCCGTAGGTTTTCACCGACAGAAAGAAACTACGACATAGGCAACCGGGAACTTCTGGCCATTAAATTGGCATTTGAAGAATGGCGCCATTGGTTAGAAGGGGCAGAACATACGATCACGGTTTACACTGATCATAAGAATTTGGAATACATTGAGGGGGCTAAGAGACTAAGCCCCCATCAGGCCCGTTGGTCTTTATTTTTACGAGGTTCAGATTTATAATCACGTACACTCCAGGCAGCAAAAACATCAAGGCAGATGCCCTGTCCAGATGTTTTGAACAAGAGACAGCATAGCCCCCCGCTCCTGAGTCCATCATCCCGCAGAGGTTAGTGTTAGCAGCCACAGAGACCTGGGAAGATTGGGCAAGGGTTCTGGGTCCCTTTCAGCAGGATGTCCCTGAGGGAAAACCTGAGGGGGTTTTGTTTATCCCATTGCCATTTCGCCTACAGGTTCTACAAATGTTCCACACCCATAAGAATGCTGGTCACCCTGGGGCTTCCAGAACGCAGGATCTGATTGCCAGGTGTGCTTGGTGGCCTTCTATGGCAACAGACTGCAAGGAATATGTCAGGGAATGTGCGGTATGTGCTAAGAGTAAACCCTCCCGGCTGGCACCTGTGGGAAGGTCACAGCCTTTGCCCACCCCGAGTGAGCCATGGACCCACTTGTCCATGGATTTTGTGGGGGAATTGCCCAGGTCGGAAGGCATGTCGGTCATTTGGGTGGTAGTCGACCACTTTAGCAAAATGGCCCATTTTGTGCCCCTGAAAGGACTCCCCTCGGTTCAGGAATTGGCCGAATTGTTCATCATTCACGTCTTCCGGCTGCATGGCATTCCGGAAAACATCGTATCAGATAGGGGAGTCCAATTTGTGTCTGGATTTTGGAGGGCATTTTGTCACCAAATGGGCATGGAGCTGTCGTTCTCGTCGGGCTACTACCACCCACAGACCAATGGGCAAACGGAGAGGGTCAACCAGTCTTTGGAGCAATTTTTGAGGTGTTATGTTGCGGAGGCGCAGAACGATTGGGTCAAGTTTTTGCCTTTCGCGGAGTTCACACACAATAACTTGAAAAGTTTCTCCGCGGGGTATTCTCCGTTTCAGATAGTAATCGGGAGGTTGCCTAAATTCTCCCCATTACCAGTGGCCTCCACTCCATTTCCAGCACTGGAGGATTGGCAGAGGTCACTCAGGGACAATTGGGGAATTGTTAAAGAGAATTTGCAAAAAGCGTTTCAAAGTCAGAAGGGTCAAGCGGACAAGAAACGTTCCTTGGAATGGAAGTTTCAGCCAGGGGATTTAGTCTGGGTGTCCACACGTCACTTGATCCTGAAGCAGCCATCTGCTAAACTGGGCCCCAGGTTTGTGGGGCCATTTTCTGTGACTAGGAAAATCAACAACGTAACTTATGCCATTGATCTTCCTGCCAGTATGCGGGGTGTAAGAACTTTTCACGTATCCCTGCTGAAACCTGCAGTCCATGTGGGTTCCACTCCCCCTCCTCCTGTGTTGGTGGATGACCAACCCGAGTATGAAGTGGAGAAAATATTAGACTCGCGCATTGTACAGAACTCAGTACAATATCTGGTGCATTGGAAGGGGTATGGCATTGAGGAGAGACAATGGGTACCTGAGAACCGCACGCATGCGGACGAATTAAGGAAGGAGTTTCACGCCTTACATCCCGAGAAACCTGGTAGGAGTTGTCCGCAGCGGTGAACGCGGAAAGGCCGCCGCGTGCAGTGCGGCGGCTCCCGCGGCGGACGCCAGGGACAGTGCTGGTGTGGCTGGGACTCATAGTCCACCAGCGTTAGTCGTGAAGCGCGCGCGCGCACTGAGGCAGAAGATATGATGGCCAGAAGTGAGTCAGCTGACCAGGCTGGTCAGCTGACTCTGGCTCCACTCCTCATTGGTCCAGCACTTGGGGAGGTGCTGGAGAGTTACCTGTTTATATATACTGCTGGCTGTTCAGTTGCTGGTTGTCTGGCGCTGCGAACACATACGTGGGAGCACTCAGACCTGTAGTCAGATCCTTAAGTGTGCCGGGACCAGCTGGAGCTGTAATCCTACACTTAGCTAGATTCTGTTGATAGCTTAAAGTACTAGTTGTTTGTGATTATCTGTTATGACCCTTTGCCTGCCTGACTATCCTCCTGAACTCTGATCTTGTACCTTGCCTTTCTGATTCTCTGTTGCCGAACCCCGGCTCGTCCTTAGACTCTGCTTCTGCCTCCTGATTTTGTACCTCGATATTTCTGATACCCTGTAGCCGAACTCTGCCTGTACCTTAGACTCTGCCGCTGCCTTCTGAATCTGTACTTTATCTGTCCGTGTGTTTACGACCTGGCTTGTCCGACCTCGAGAACCCACCTTACTATTGAAGGCGGTTCCCCGTCCTGTTAGTGACACTTCCTCCAGAGTGTCACTTTCAGACAATCCTTCCTACTCTCAGCCTGACTCCTCCCGTCTTGAAGAGTTCAGGTCTTCGGAAGGAATCCGTGCAGTACTCCTTACTGCACTGAGGCCTAGTCCTCTAAGTGTTACAGTTGCACCTAACACTACACTGTTCTCAGGTGAACAGAGGTTAGCTGGTATATCGGATTATCGGTGATACTGCAGATCACTTATAATCTGGTATATATCTGTATTTTCAGTGATACTGCAGATCACCGGTAATTAGATTCTCTCTGTGCTTCACCGATCGTTACAAGTCAGAGGCACCAGTAGCTACCTAATACTGAGGTTCCTCTAGATACCTAATGTTGAGGGTACTTCTGGCTACCTAATACTAATACAACTATGACTAAGGGCAGATTGTAAGCCTGACACGCGTTAGTTGATCCTGTGGATGTATTGTGTCTTTTTTGTGTGGACTTGTTAATAAAAGAATATCGACATTATACCTACCTTGCCTGGTTTGCAGACCCTCTCCGTTTGTATACGTGGACTAGCCTGGCCGACCAGATCCTGCACCGTTGGGTGTAAGTTTATGGGTGTATCGGTGCGTTTTGAACCATTTTTTTGACCTAATACTAAGGGGCATCTGGACCAGCCAGCACACTGGCGGAGCAGTTTGGTGGGGTTTGTAGGTTCATGAAGGGCGAAGTCTGACGACATCTGTGCCTATAGGCTCTTCTTGTGAGGTAAATCCGGGCCTGGTAATACGATTATACTGCAATGGTACATACATTCACATCGGTGTGTTAGTGGTGTGACAGAATCCATCGGAATAACACAAGGCATGCTGTGTGGTCATGTATAACGTGAGCATTTAAAGTTGTAGTAAAGCATAGTTTTTATGTACCGCTTCACTGTATGCATCGTATCGCATGTACTTTGCAGTCAGGAAATACAATACTATGCCCCACTGTGAAATTAGCCTTAGGGACCTGATCCCCGCAGCTCCCTCTGAAAAGCTGCAATATAATAATTTGCTCAAACTGGAAGCTAAACTCTATTGCAAGGCAAATTGCAACCAACAGCAAATTTTTTTTTTCAAACTCTCAGCAGCGATAATACGCCATATCCTAACCAGAAATTGGCTTCATCAGCACCTTCCCCTTGTTGGGTTAATAGTTGCATCATGGTTTGCCATATCTTTTATTTAGTAATCTTATTTGAATTAGAAAATATTAGAAATATAGTAAAACAATGCAAAGTAATGACAGATTACTGTTCACTCAGACATCCCACCTACCACACCCCATACATACCTCATACATCCTCCATATACTTCCCCCCAAAAAACTCGGACACTTCTAGGTCCTCTCCTCCTCCTTACAAAAACAAAGAGGTATACGGAAGTCAGACAACACTCCGTTTCATAACAACCCAACAAGTAGCATCAGACCTTTCAGTCACATCATCTTCTCCTATCCAAACTCTATTATTTAAAAATGCTATAATATCCTTTTTCCATTCTCCAAGAGAGAGTGGTTCCAGATTTTTCAATTTTTTAATAATAAGCTTCCTAGCTAAGCTTACCCCCAAATCTACCAATAGTTTTTGCTCAGGACCACCTTCTGCTTCTTTTGTATCCTTAATCCCAAAGATTGCCTAGTTTACATCTAATGTAACCCCACGGATTAAGTACCCGGAGCAAAATTCCTCCACCCCCCTCCAGAAGCCCTCCACCACAGGGCAACTCCACATCATATGCAAGAAGGTACCTGAATCCTGTCCGCACTTCCAGCAGGTTTCATCTGGCTATTAATTTATATTGGGCAAGCGGAATATAGGTGTCCGATTTTTAGAATTCCAGTGCATAATTCTCCATTCATTTTAATTCCTTCAATTTTTTCCCAACCGTCACAGAATCGTGGGAGGACCCTGTGGAGGGTGGCATCCAGCACTTTATAAATGTTTGAGAGAGTCCTCGGTGGCCTTTGTTTTAATAGAACCCATCTTTCAAAATTGTTTACTTTGTTGCTAATAACACCCTCCTTTCTCTCCAAATTCTTCCAATAACTCTTTAGCTGTACAGCAACGAAACAATTAATTTTATGGGAATCAAGTAAGGGAGAGATAGCTAGTTCACTATTACCTACTAAGTCTATAAGTCTCATATCCATAGCAAGCCATGTCTTTAGTTGGTCCAAAATCTGGATTATTTACGATTGATATCAGTGGGGATATTCCATCAAAATGCCGCCATCTCTTAATTACTTTAGCTAAAATTGACACCGTTGGTTGGATAAGGGGATGGGAGGGAACCAACAAAGCAGCTCGTATCTGAGCTGGGATCCAGGAAAGGAGAAGGTCCCGGCGGAGGTAGCTCCCCTCTATTCTTACCCATAATCTATTGTCCTCATTTATTCTCCAATCCAGCACACGAGCTAGATGAATACTAGTATAATATCTGTAGATGTCTGGAACTGCCATACCCCTGAGATCCTTACCCCTTGAAGTAATAGAGAAGGCTATCCTACACCGTAACCTTGCCTATACAGGGAGTGCAGAATTATTAGACAAATGAGTATTTTGACCACATCATCCTCTTTATGCATGTTGTCTCACTCCAAGCTGTATAGGCTCGAAAGCCTACTACCAAATAAGCATATTAGGTGATGTGCATCTCTGTAATGAGAAGGGGTGTGGTCTAATGACATCAACACCCTATATCAGGTGTGCATAATTATTAGGCAACTTCCTTTCCTTTGGCAAAATGGGTCAAAAGAAGGACTTGACAGGCTCAGAAAAGTCAAAAATAGTGAGATATCTTGCAGAGGGATGCAGCACCCTTAAAATTGCAAAGCTTCTGAAGCGTGATCATCGAACAATCAAGCGTTTCATTCCAAATAGTCAACAGGGTCGCAAGAAGCGTGTGGAAAAACCAAGGCGCAAAATAACTGCCCATGAACTGAGAAAAGTCAAGCGTGCAGCTGCCAAGATGCCACTTGCCACCAGTTTGGCCATATTTCAGAGCTGCAACATCACTGGAGTGCCCAAAAGCACAAGGTGTGCAATACTCAGAGACATGGCCAAGGTAAGAAAGGCTGAAAGACGACCACCACTAAACAAGACACACAAGCTGAAACGTCAAGACTGGGCCAAGAAATATCTCAAGATTGATTTTTCTAAGGTTTTATGGACTGATGAAATGAGAGTGAGTCTTGATGGGCCAGATGGATAGGCCCGTGGCTGGATTGGTAAAGGGCAGAGAGCTCCAGTCCGACTCAGACGCCAGCAAGGTGGAGGTGGAGTACTGGTTTGGGCTGGTATCATCAAAGATAAGCTTGTGGGGCCTTTTCGGGTTGAGGATGGAGTCAAGCTCAACTCCCAGTCCTGCTGCCAGTTTCTGGAAGACGCCTTCTTCAAGCAGTGGTACAGGAAGAAGTCTGCATCCTTCAAGAAAAACATGATTTTCATGCAGGACAATGCTCCATCACACACGTTCAAGTACTCCACAGCGTGGTTGGCAAGAAAGGGTATAAAAAAAGAAAAACTAATGACATGGCCTCCTTGTTCACCAGATCTGAACCCCATTGAGAACCTGTGGTCCATCATAAAATGTGAGATTTACAAGGAGGGAAAACAGTACACCTCTCTGAACAGTGTCTGGGAGGTTGTGGTTGCTGCTGCACGCAATGTTGATGGTGAACAGATCAAAACACTGACAGAATCCATGGATGGCAGACTTTTGAGTGTCCTTGCAAAGAGAGGTGGCTATATTGGTCACTGATTTGTTTTTGTTTTGTTTTTGACTGTCAGAAATGTATATTTGTGAATGTTGAGATGTTATGTTGGTTTCACTGGTAAAAATAAATAATTGAAATGGGTATATATATTTTTTTTTTAAGTTGCCTAATAATTATGCACAGTAATAGTCACCTGCACACACAGATATCCCCCTAAAATAGCTAAAACTAAAAACAAACTAAAAACTACTTTCAAAAATATTTAGCTTTGATATTAATGATTTTTTTGGGTTCATTGAGAACATGGTTGTTGTTCAATAATAAAATTATTCCTCAAAAATACAACTTGCCTAATAATTCTGCACTCCCTGTATAAAATTTTGGAAATAGGAAACAGCAAATTTTTAAACATGTCACCACACCCAATTTCTATTTCCTTATATCCATGAATGTCTTTGCACACTTGCGCTAAACCTGAGATTAGAAGCTGACTGGCTACGACACTTCCATCAATTAGAAACACTTTGATTTATGTACATGTGTACATTGAAACTTAAAGTCTAAGAGGCGGGGGGTATACAAAAATCATACCTGGGGCTTCCTCCAGCTTCCTCCAGACTGATCGCTCACCACTCTCCTGCGCCGCCTGGATGGTCCATAATTCGGATCAGAAAGTCCTTCAGTTGGTGCCAGTTGAAGCACTGCAGGAGTAGTGAGTGGCGCTGGAGACATAGCAGCACGGCGGCACGTGATCCTCGCATTTAGCCCGGAAGGAGGTGAGTTTTTACTCTTACTTTTAGACTGCTTCCCGCCACTGCCATAAATCTTTTTAATGGAGAGGGGAGCAAGGATAGGGGCCCAAGGAGAGCGAGGGAGGAGTCGGCGAAGCAGTTTATTTCAACGCGTCCTGCTGAGAGCCGAGCTGGGCGCTGTCATAGCAGCAATACTATGATGCACACCATGCGTACCGGTAATACGGAGCACCGGCGGCTGCCAGACCACGCATTACATCTCCCTCCGAGTTGTCGCATAGTATTTAATGGCACCTCGGAGTTTAGCGGCAGCAGGGAGACCCATCATTCGTCTCGTCCTGCGCCGAGACGCCATGTACTCAGAGTTGGGCCGCCTCCCCGGGGCTGCTCCCCCTCCATCACTGTAATCCCCCTGCCTGCCAAAGCAGGGGGAGGAGGGCACCTATACCTGGATACCGACCGTATACTGTGGCACCTATAACTGGCTAACCTATACTGTGGCACCTATAACTGGCTAACCTATACTGTGGCACCTATATCTGGCTAACCTATAACTGGCTAACCTATACTGGGGCACCTATACCTGGTTACCTATACTAGGGCACCTACTGTATACCTGGCTAACCTATACTGGGGCACCTATACCTGGTTACCTATACTAGGGCACCTACTTTATACCTGGCTAACCTATACTGGGGCACCTATACCTGGCTACCTATACTGGGACACTTATACCTGGCTACCTATACTGGGACACCTATACCTGGCTACCTATACTGTGGCACCTATACCTGGCTAACCTATACTGGGGCACCTATACCTTGTTACCTATACTAGGGCACCTACTGTATACCTGGCTAACCTATACTGGGGCACCTATACCTAGCTACCTATACTGGGGGGTTAAATACACTGCATCGCAAACATCGTTCCCAAGCCCTCCAGGGAGGGGGGTTGCCTCAGACACGCTTTCCGAGCTGGTAGCATTTTGCATATGAGAAGTTATGAGTCTTATCAAACTGCACAGAACAGTCCCAGCCAAAGGTATGCGTTTGAGGAGGTGCACAACCGGGTCAGCGCATGCACAGTAGTGCGCACCCCAGCTGACATGCAGGTTTTACCAGGGCTGAAAGCGGATCAATTGAGGTGACCTGAAGGAGAGTGAAGGACCTTTAAGACTAAAAGGGTCTGGAAGAACCCTGGATAAGTAAGAACATGCTTTTCCCCCCTGCCTCAGTATTTCTTTAGGGTGGCCTTTAACGGTACAATATTTTCCTCAGATGTGGTCATTCAGTTATATTTGGAGTATCGTAAATAATCAGAAGGTTATTATCAATTGATAAACAGGACGATTATAGAATTTTCTTCAGATACGATCATAAAATCCAACATTCCGATTGACAAAATTCTGCATTCCAATCGACCATAAAATCATTTCATGTTGATTTTCTCCACCTACTGTGTGGTATTCAATACAATTTGATTGTAAAAATCTGATCGAATGATCGCATCTGCTGAAATGATTGCACAGTTAATGGGCAGCTGTACTCGTACTTGTGACAGTGTCTGTTTTGCCTTACCTTTTATGAAGAACCTCTCAGGTCTGGCTGGAAGAAGCAGAGCCTACAGCAGCACACAAGCAGCTAAACTGTGAAAAGTGACATCTATCAGAGATCAGCTGACAGTAGAGGTGGTAGGCTGACACCTGAGAAGCAGGGGAGGCATGCAGAGAACACAGAAATAGTATATGAATGCTAAAATCTCCCGGGCTGCTAACAATTTACTTTAGCCAGGAGCAGCTCCTGCTCTAATCATTTACAGCAGAGTGGAAAATAACCTGCAGGAAATACCCGTGTTTCTAAGTAATTTGTGAGGCATAGAAACAGTCACTGCTTATCATTGCTGTCACTTACTCATTCATATGACTCAAGTACCTGCATACTTCCCACTGTACTGACTGAGGATTAGTGTTGTGCAGCATTGCTGTGCCTCCTTATGAGACATATTGTATATCTCCCCCCTCTGGCCCTGAAAACTGTCATGACAGAAATCTAGAAGCTGTAACAAGTGCATAGGTCAGGTTAATAGTTTAATGCCATCCATATCTCTTACAAGTATAGCTAAAAGTATTACAGCCAAAGGATTAGACTTGGCAATCACTTTTAAAGAACACCCGAGGTGAAAATAAACGTATGAAATAAACAATTGTATCTATTTTCCTTCTCCTAAAAATGACTTTTTAAGATATTCCACAGTTTTATTTTATGTTTAAATCTACTTTTTAAGTTTTTACTGTTTTATTGTTTTTGCTCAATGACACATTCATTGAACTATGCCAAAGCTAAAATCTATGAACTATTGACCCTTTTTATCTCTTTCCTGCTGTCTGAAGCCATTTTCTGCTAGGAAAGTGTTTTATAGTTGGAATTTCTTATCAGTGGGGGTCACACTGTAGTCACTTGCTGTCTGAGTCAGGACTGAGTCAGCCGCTTACATACATGATGTTAAACTCTTTCAGGCAAAGAAAGAAAAATAACACAGCATAGTTATTTGTGTGCTAGGCACTGTACATACCCATGTCTATCTCATCATGTCACATGTCACCTCGGGTATCCTTTAAGCTGCATAGATAGAAAGTTTTGCAGTCTGAAAATAGCATTGTGGTACTTACAGAGTGAACTGGAGAACTGGATATTACATTATTATGCAAGATGACTGCTTCCACTATTTTTATTTCTGCACAGATTACTTTACTTTTGGTCCAAAGCTGGCAGATTAATAATAATCAATAGTGAGTTAGTAGAGACGTTTTTGACGTTTTTAATTGTACTCAAAATCAAACAGAGAAATCAAACAGAGGGGACTAAGAAGGGAAGGAACAAAAAAATGTAACAGATAATATATACCGTAAGTGTAGAAAAAGGATGTGATGTCATAATATATAACGCCACACCCCCAAATAAGAAACTCGACCCAATATGCAATTATCTTTTTCTCCTGAGTTTTTTTCCCAAGGAGATGATTTTTCATCTTCTCTTTAAAATAACTTTTTAGAACTTTGCAGTTGAAAAAGTATCAAAAATATCTGATTTGTTGCTTGCTGGTAGGGCCCATATGCAATTAATTAGGTTACCAGTATATTTTCAAACTTGTCAAAATACCTTTTAACCTCCTTGGCGGTATGAAAAATACCGCCAGGAGGGAGCGCAGCAGTTTTTTTTTAAATTTTTTTTTTTTTAATCATGTAGCGAGCCGAGGGCTCGCTACATGATAGCCGCTGCTGAGCGGCATCCCCCCGCCCGCTTCGATCGCCTTCGGCGATCTCCGATCAGGAAATCCCGTTCATAGAACGGGATTTCCTGGAGGGCTTCCCCCGTCGCCATGGCGACGGGGCGGGATGACGTCACCGACGTCACTGACGTCGGGACGTCATTGGGAGTCCCGGGCCACCCCTCGGCGCTGCCTGGCACTGATTGGCCAGGCAGCGCTGGGGTCTGGGGGGGGGGCCGCGCGCCGCAGCAAATAGCGGCGATCGGGCGGGGGCCGGCGGCGATCAGAGTGCTGGCGCAGCTAGCAAAGTGCTAGCTGCGTCTAGCAAAAAAAAAATTATGAAAATCGGCCCAGCAGGGCCTGAGCGGCACCCTCCGGCGGCTTACCCCGTGTCCAGCACGGGGTTACCGCTAAGGAGGTTAAACCATCTTACTGAAAAAAAAGTTCTTAAAGTGAACCAGAGACAAAGCACTGCTCAGCCTGCTTGCTATCAGCTCTGATAAAATCCCCAACTGAACATTCAGTCTGGCTTTGCTCAGGAATCATTATAGCTGAGTCTGTCTTCTCTGATGTCTTTTCAAGCCCAAGCCTGCCCTCTTGTGGCTCTGCTATAATGACTCAGCTATAATGATTCCTGAGCAAACCCAGACTGAATGCTCAGAGCTGATAAGAAGCAGGCTGAGCAGTGAAGAATGAAACAGAGAGCAGGGTAGGCGTTTTCTCTAATGTTCCCACTGATATATATGGTAAAATACATGAGGGGGCTTCGTCTCTGGTTCACTTTAAAATAAAATTCTTAAAATAATTTGGAGAGTACTTTTCCACCTACTTGGTTTTGTTATTTTTTGCATTGCAAAGTGCTGAAAAGTAATCCTAATTCGAAGATGAAAAATTATCTCTTTGCAGAAAACTAAGGAGAAAAGTTAAATTGCACCTGGGTCAAGGGCCCTTATTCAGTACATCTTGGCCCATATACTATTACAATGTTTTCCTGAGTTTTCTCCTAGGTGATATTTTAAAACTTATCAATAAATTGCATTTTAGTGTGCAAGGAAACGCTCAAAATAGTTTTGATAGTACTTTTTCAACTTCTTTTTGGCACTTTTTAAATTGAAAATTACAAGTTATTTTAAATAGAAGATGAAAAATGATCTCCTAGGAGAAAATTGAGGAGAAAAAGTGAATTGCAAATGGGCCACCTTCTCAAGTTTTATCTTAGGGGATATGTTCATACCTTTTCAGCAAAATGTCTTTGAAGCCACCAGCAAGAAAATACTCAGAATAGCTATGAAATATTACTGTATCTCCTGGGAGAAAACGTAGGAGACAAAAAATAAACGTGAGGAAAGCCAAAGAGCAATAAACACCCAATGGACTGGTTTGGGAAGGGGGTATAAGTTAAACCTGAATTCTTGTAAAGCCTGGTTGAAATTAGAAATTGTAGTTTTAAGGAATGTGCCCTTCACACAACACAGTATCAAAGACTGCTGATACCATTCAAAGTATTAACATATTTTATAAAACATATGAAAACAATAATGAGTGGTGTAGCCACTGAGGGTGTGGAGTAAATCTGTACAATAAATGTTGTAACACATAATTGCAATGAGATATAATGCTGTGCAAATATCAGTTAAAACATTATAAATTCAAATGATGCATGCAAAGGGAACAGATCACAACATGTCTTGGACTTTTGGAGCAAGATTCTGTGGTAGGGCCTGATGCACATTTTGTTGCTGAAAGACCACTTCCTCAGAGGTCTACAGAGTCCAGTGAAGACCAACATAGTGGGATTAACCACTTCCCCTCCCACGAGTAACTACGTCCCTGCATTTCCCCATATCTTCTTGCAGGGGCGTAGCTACTATGTCCCTCCCCGCCATGCACTCCCACTGACACCCCCCCCCCCCTCGTGCGCTCCCACGCTCGTTACCGCCGCTGGTTCTTAGTCTGGAGACCAATGATTGGGAACATAGTTCCCATACATTGATCTAAGTTCCCATGTGAATGAACGCCGTCATCATTGAGATTGCGCCCTCATTCACAAAAGCCGATATTTACACGTCCACGCATTGCTTCCTGTTTGGGTAGTAATACTACGCATGAGGAAGTTATACACAAGGACATCTTGTGACCAAATAGTAAAATTACATCTACAAACATTTTTTTAGACTAACAGACTTTTTTTTTCATTTAAAATTAACCCCTCACCTCCCACACTCCCCAATAGTTACTCCAAAATTTTTTGTAAATAAAAATATATATATATATACATTAAAAAAAACGGAACTTTTTTTTTAATATGTATGTCAAGAGAGTATAGTACTATTACTTTATAAATTATGGGCTTTTAATAAGTAATGGACGCAAAACTGAAAAAATGCAGTTTTATTTCCAAATAAAATATTGGCGCCATACATTACAAGGGCAGTGACCTGCAAACTTGGCTCTCCAGCTGTTAAGGAACTACAAGTCCCACAATGCATTTGCCTTTATGAATGATGACTGTGGCTGTCAGACTCCTGCAATGCATTGTGGGACTTGTAGTTCCTTAACAACTGTAAAGCCAAGTTTGCAGATCACTGTACTAGGGAAACATTTTAAATGTTGCAATAACTGGGACAAATGGTCAAATAAAATGTGTGAGTTTTAATTAGGGTAGCATGTTTTATTTACAACTATGATGGCCGAAAACTGAGAAATAATAATTCTTTTTACATTGTTCTTATTTTTCCTGTTAAAATGCAGTTAGTATAACATAATTCTTAGCAAAATGTACCCCCCAAAGAAAGCCTAATTGGTGGAGAAAAAAATGAGATATAGATTGTTTTGTGATAAGTAGTAATAAAGTTATAGGCGAATGAATAGAAGGAGCGCTGACAGGTGAAAATTGCTCTGTTTTTTTTTAAGGGGAAAAACCCTTGGAGGTGAAGTGGTTAAACTTGCAGTAGCAATTTTTCCATACTGTGTGAGCACAGAATGCTCCCGTCCACGGGAGTGTGATCAGGAGGCGCATGACCCAGAGCTGCGCATGCATCTGTCAGAAGGGCGCTGCGGCTGAACAGAGGAGCACGGAATGACAGCGAGGGTGCAGGAGGACTGCAGGGAGCTGGAAGAAGCCCATTGTACGGCAAGTTTAACCGCCCGCCTTTATTCCTCTTTAGGTTCTCTTTAATGAAGAAGGCACATAATTCCATGGAAGTATTGATTGGATGAATTTTCAATATCTGTGGCCTTTTTTTGTACCTGCTGTATTTATTGCCATTGAAGCGACATTTCAAATATGAATGTGGATTTTTTTGCATTAATAAAAGAAGATAGAGATAGTTTTTGCCATATCCTTTGGGCATTTGTCTCATATCACATGCTGCTAAAAGATTAGCGCTCTTAAAGTTGTGACATGATATTTGTTTTCATCTGGTCTGTTCTTTAAAGGACAATTGTAACGAGAGATATATTGAGGCTGCCATATTTATTTCCTTATAAGCAATACCAGTTGCCTGGCAGCCCTGCTGATCTATTTGGCTGTAGTAGTGTCTGAATCAAACCAGAAACAAGTATGCCGCTAATCTTGTCAGATCTGACAATAATGTAAGAAACGCCTGACCTGCTGCATGCTAGCTCAGGGTCTATAGTTAGGAGTGTTAGAGGCAGAGGATCAGCAAGATAGCCAGGCAACTGGTATTGTTTAAGGCCTCTTTCCCACCAAGACGTTGCGTTTTAGGGGACGTTAAGGTCGCATAACGTGCCCCTAACACAACGTATGGTGGTGTTGAAGTTGGGCGTCAGATTGAGCTGCGTTATGTGGCTCACAAAGCAGCCGCTCCAAGATAGTGATGGGAAGTCCAGATTTTTTTAAGGATTCCGATCATTCGAATCGGATCAATGAAAAGATCCGGATCTTTGAACCGAATCATTTGAATCATTTTACTAGCAGGGCCGGCCCGCTCATGAGGCGGGGTGAAACTTTTGCTTCAGGCGGCAAATTTCCAGGGGCGGCACCCGCCCGTCCGTGGGTGCGGGGAGCCGGCCGCCGAGCTGGAGGGATAGCTGGTAGGACGGGGGTATTGGGCCTAGCGGCGGGGAGGGGGGTCGGACCCCCCCCTCCCTCGCCTGGGTCCCCCGATCTGCGCTCCCCTCCAGCCTTAAATAGAAGCAGCCGCTACTTGTAAGAGGCACGGGCGGGGAGGACTCACCTCTTCCTCGTTCCAGCGTGCGTTCCACTGACGTCACTTCCTGCAGGAAGTGACGTCAGTGGAGCGCACGCTGGGAAGAGGTGAGTCCTCCCCGCCCGTGCCTCTTACAAATAGCGGCTGCTTCTATTTAAGGCTGGAGGGGAGCGCAGATCGGGGGACCCAGGCGAGGGAGGGGGGGTCCGACCCCCCTCCCCGCCGCTAGGCCCAATACCCCCGTCCTACCAGCTACCCCTCCAGCTCGGCGGCCCCCCAGAGCGGGGAAAATTTGCCTCAGGCGGCAAAAAGTCTAGGGCCGGCCCTGTTTACTAGGGAAGCAGACTGGGGGTGAAATGACTAGCAGGACAGGACTTTCCCTGCACTGTACATTCTGTATGTTCCTGTTTCTTCCAGACAGACATCCACTGTGAACCGAATCATTCATTGTGATGATCCGGATGATCCGACTCACCAAAAAGATCCGGATCAAATGAACGATTAGTTGATGATCCGGACAACACTACAGTCCCACCACAAGTATGTGTAGTACAGATAAGAAATAAAACATTAAGATCAGATACATCAGTCTAATTGTTTCCAGTACAGGAAGAGGTAAGAAACTTCAGTTGTTATCTCTATGCAAAAAAGCCATTAAGCTCTACGACTTTCAAAGTCGTGGAGAGGGCTGTCTTCTGACTTTTATTATCTCAACTGTTCCTGAACTAATTACTTTTTCTCTGCCAGAGGAGAGGTCATTACTTCACAGACTGCTCTGAAAGACTCATTTTGAATGCTGAGTGTTGTGTAATCTGCACATATTAGAGAATGATGCAATGTTAGAAAAAACACTATATACCTGAAAATAAAAATATGAGAATATTTATTCATAGTACACAACCAATTCACTATATCATATTTTTTTTTTCGCTTCAGTGTCTCTCTAAGGTGGCCGCACACGATACAATAAAATGATCCGATTTTACAGAAATTCAATAAAAATGATTGGCTTTCCCCAAAAAATGAAATCTTTTTTTTTTTTTTTTTTTTTAATTCAAGCAAGAAATTGGATTTCCCGATTTTATTCAATAAAAGTCAGTTGGTAGTGTAACATTTTTCTGATCAGTTTTTATGAACACTGAATTGTGTGTGTGTGTGTGTGTGTGTGTGTGGTAGATCTTCGGTGTATTAATATATATACCCAAGCAATTTTCTCAGTTTTCAATTATTTTTTCATAATTGGGGAAAAATGTAATATAGGTGTGTGGTACATTGGTCATATTTTTGAAATTTTACAATCAGTTAGAAAAATTGATTGCAATTCTTGAATTGGAAAGATACCGTACATAACCACTTGAGAACCACAGTGTTAAACCCCCCTAAAGACCAGGCCTTTTTTTGTAAAATAGGGCACTGCAGCTTTAAGGCCAAGCTGCAGGGCCGCACAGCACAGCACACAAGTGATTTCCCCCCCACCCCCACCCCCACTTTTCTGCCCATTAACAGAGCTCTCTGTTGGTGGAGTCTAATTGCACCCCAGGTGTTTGGGTTTTTTTTTAAATATTTTATTTTTTTATTAAAATTGTGTCTTTTTTTTTATTATAAGTGCAGTGACCACTCCCTCCCTCCCCCCGCCAGCTTATCACTGTGATCGGCTATCATAGGCTTCATCCTCTGAGCCATTGGAGGGGACAGCCGTGTCACACAGCTGTTCCCAGTAGAGCGCTGCCTTAGATTGCATCTCTGTACCGGTAATTAGACGGCGGCTTCGCCATCTAACAGTCTCCCGAGCGGCGCTCAGAGACTGAAGGCGGAGCTCAGCTGGCTGCGTGCGATCTCCTGTAAAACAGAGCCCCAGGACTTTAGGCCGATCGGCGTTAGGCGGTCCTGGGGCTGCCGCCGTGGCCACGCCCATCGGCGTGACGCAGTCGGCTAGTAGTTGAAGAATTGTATGGTATGTGTGGCCACCTCTAAAGTTGCGCTGTGACCCGGAACAGGCTTATGGACTTCCTCCTCGCGTGCACGGCAATATGACGCGCGGTAGAGGGCGGGGAAAGAAGCCAGGAAGCCTGCGCATGCACACAGGGGACCTGCAGGCTTCCTATTCCAGGTCACAATGCGACTTTATGCCCAGAGTCACTGATCCAATGTACTGAGAGGAGGAGCGCTTACTGTAAAGCGGACCTGATGGGGCTCCTCTTTTTCCTCGGCTCAAGCGTGCACCTTAATATAGCGCAGGAGAACGATCAGGTCCGCTCTACTGCGCAATATTAAGGTGCACCACAATATGTGGCTTTAGGCCTGGAACCCACTACAAATCGCAATCGCTAGCATTTTAATGAGCATTTTGTAAGCGATTTCATGATTGTTTTCTGGCGATTTTGGTAGCGATTTTAAAAAGTGTAAGCGTTTTGCCAGCGATTGTGTAGCGATTAGCGGTTTTAATTCTAAATGGTCCTTTCAATTATAATTTTGTTACAGTGTGCAGTAATGTAAAAACGAGAGCAAAATCACTCTGTGCAGGTTTTGACGAGCGATAATGCCAGCGTTTTTATATACTTTACATTGCAGAAACGCTAACGCAAAACGCTAAAAATGCTGCATGTCCTGAGTTTGCGATAAAAACACAATTTGGCCCATCCATTAACATTAGCTGAGCGTTTAGGGAAATCTCTAGTGTTTTGAAAACATCCCTAAACTCTCAGAAAATCGCTCTGGTGGGTTCCAGCCCTCCCTCTGGTCACGTCAGTATTTCCTGCTCTGCCTTATGACTGGTGCAAATGTATGCGGGTTGGAAGTGATCCATTCCCCAGCTGAATACATTTTCATACAATTTGCATTGACTCAGAATTTTATTATTGCTACATTTATTTTTATTATTGTTGTCGTTTTTTTTTCTTATTATTATTCTACAGCAGGTTATTGCAGTGTGGTTTCCGGTGTGGAGGTAACTGGCAGCCTCCATGTAAGTCTGTGGCATGCTTATCTATTGCAGTGAATGTCCTGCTTTTGTGACGCTGGAGTAGCTGTCAGGCTCTGTACAGGAGAAGTGTTGCCCTGCAGTGATGTGGTGTGCATATGTACAGTGCTAACGGGTATAACCAGTGGCGTAGCAGAGGTTGCGACTACACCAGGGCCCTTGGGCCAGAGGGGCCCCAAGAGGCTCTCCCTCAACCGTAGTATTAGCTCTTTACTGGCCCTGTGCTGGTAATAATCACTTCTATAGATACTTTGAATAGTAGTAATCATTAACACACTGTTCCCCATCCCCTTCTTACACCTCTAATACTGTGCATATCCTGGGCAGGTTTGGTGCGCCACATCAATGGTTATGTAGAGTGCTTGTGAGGGCCCAATGTAAAATGTGCACTGGGGCCCATAGCTCCTTAGCTATGCCCAGGGCTAGATTTACCATAAGGCACTGTAGGCATGTGCCTTCAGGCGCCTGGAGAGGGTGAGGTGGCTTACTCCTCTCCCCAAACACCTCCTTTCCTATGCAGAGTCCTGATGAGAGAGAGGTTACTCATCTTGCTCTCAGCATTCCTCTGACGATATCTCCCTTCAGTCAGGGTTCCACTAGATGCCAAATACTTGGGGGCAACACTAGCTACTTAATATTGAGGGTACTTCTGGCTATCTAATACTAAGGGGCACCTGTAGCTACCTATGATGGGTAAGGGAGGAGTGACAGCTGGGACAGCCAGCACACTTGCACTGCGGTTCGGCGGGGGTTTGTAGGTTCATGGAAGGCGGAGTCTAGGGTGCCAGGACACCTGTGCCTATAGGCTCCTGTGAGGTAAATCCAGGCCTGGCTACGCTACTGAGTATAACTTACATACGCCAGCCTCTCCTGTAAAATTCATGTGTCCTTTAATTCAAAATAACGAAGGCAAGTAATTGACCCAAATGATCTCAAAAAGGTCACTCCCAGACCTAAACTTAAAGGAATACTGTAGGGGGTCGGGGGAAAATTAGTTGAACTCACCCGGGCCTTCTAATGGTCCCCGCAGACATCCTGTGCCCGCGCAGCCACTCACCGATGCTCCGTCCCCGCCTTCGGTTCACTTCTGGAATTTCAGACTTTAAAGTCTGAAAACCACTGCGCCTGCGTTGCCGTGTCTTTGCTACCGCTGACGTCACCAGGAGCGCACTGTGCAGGCCCAGTATGGTCTGTGCCTGCGCAGTACACTCCTGGTGACATCAGCGGGAGCCAGGACACGGCAACGCAGGCGCAGTGGTTTTCAGACTTTAAAGTCTGAAATTCCAGAAGTGAACCGGAGGCGGGGCTGGAGCATCGGTGAGTGGCTGCGCGGGCACAGGATGTCTGCGGGGACCATTAGAAGGCCCGGGTGAGTACAACTAATTTTCCCCCGACCCCCTACAGTATTCCTTTAACACCTGGTAAGAGAGGTATGTTGAGGCTGCAATATTTATTACCTTTTAAGCAATACCAATTGCCTGGCTGGCTGTGCTGCTGATCTTTGGCTGCAGTAATATCTGAATCACACACCTGAAGGAAGCAAGCAGCTAATCCAGTCAGGCTTCAGTCAGAAACCTCTGATCTGCATGGTTGTTCAGGGGCTATGGCTAAAAGTATAAAGCCTGGCACACACATTCAATTTTGATTGGCCAATCACTAGAAATTGATTAAAGGACAACTGCAGTGAGAGGAATAAAGTGGCTGCCATATTTATTTGATTTAAAAAAAAAATACTAGTTGCCTGGCTGTCCTGCTGGTCCTCTGCCTCGAATACATTCAGCCCTAGACCCTGAACAAGCATGCAGCAGATCAGACGTTTCTGACATTCTCTAACAAGATTAGCTGTATGCTTGTTACAGGTGTCATTCAGACACTACTGCAGCCAAATAGATCAGCAGGGCTGCCAGGCAACTGGCATTGTTTAAAAGGAAATAAATATGGCAGCGTCCATATTCTGCTTACTTCATTTGTACTTAAGAGAGGAAATGGAGCCCTAGGCAGGATAGCACTTTTTGCTGATGGTCACCTGGCTTTTTTTTCTATTAAGATTTGGCGGCGGCTAGCCTCCACCAGGCCCTTAGACTCTCTCCAGGCCCTAGGCATATAACTGCCTTGTGAATGATCCTCCTCTGCCAATCACTGACTGGTCACCTCCATGAAGTATGAGGGTTTTATCTACACAACCTTTTCATAGTATTCAATATCCGTCGACCCTTCAACTACGTGGAGGGGGTAAAATGGGTCAGTGATCAGAGCCAATTATAATAATAATGCAGTGACAGCGATCTGAAGCATACCTCCCAACTTTTTGAGATGTGAAAGAGGGACACTTAAGCCACACCCCTGCCACACCCCTGATCACGCCCCAGCACGCCCCTAGTCACGCATACCATAAAGATTTCATAAGAAAATATGTTGTTTTATAATTCAAACCACACTGGTCCTTTCTATCCTGGTTTATTTTCCTTGATAGTAACATTTTACAATTAGAAACATATCAATTTATAGGATGGGAATAATGTTTAGAGTCAATCAAACACATTTTTTAGTAGAGAAATATATATATTTACATAGAAAGAGGGACAAAGTCCTGAAAGAGGGACAAATGAGGGGGAAAGAGGGACAGAGGGGCAGGGCTCCCAGAGAAGGACAGTTGGGAGGTATGATCTAGAGGGTCCGTCCCGCCTTGCCCACCTGGCATCAGGGTGGGGGGGGGGGGGGCGCCGTTGGACATGTGACATTGTAATTCTGTTAATGTCTGGTGCTGCTCTGACATAGAGCCACATAGGGGGATGCCGTGCCTGTCTAGGTCGGGTAGAAGTGCCTCGAAAGCAAGCACAAACTCTGGATGTGGCCGGTGTTGTGTCTGATTGCGTTGCCTGTTAATTTGCGCTGCCCCGCATGCGCAATAGGAGACTGTGCAGCCACATTTCCTATTTAATTATGCTGCTTGTGGTAAATACTAAATATCTCCGCTTACTTACATCCTACACTGCCCACATTTTCAGGGTAGGGGGAGGGGAGGGGACAGCCATGTCACACAGAACTACCTCTATGCCAAATTGCAGCCTCCGAGCCCCGCTGGTCTCCGAGATGGGTTTCTGTTAATCTATCTCCTGAACCAGTGGAGCTCGGGGGCTGCAATTTAGCATAGAGGTCTTTCAGGAGGTCCCCTCCCTACTTTGAAAATTTGGGGAGTGTAGGATGTCTGGAAGCGGAGATATTTAGTATTTTATCACCTGCAGCAGAATTAACTTCACACTGAGCATGCGTGCTACTCAGTGTGGAAGGGAGCTTCTGGGCAGCACAATCAGACATTACACCGGCAGCAATGTGAGTGTCAGAGGGCCCTTTTACACTTAATCAGTTAGGCTCCGTTATAACTGAAAGAAAACTGATTTTCAAAGTAATGCCCATGTTTTCCTATGGCACCTTTCACACTTAAAGAGAAACTCCAATCTAGAATTGAACTTTATCCCAATCAGTAGCTGATACACCCTTTTACATGAGAAATATAATGTTTTTCACAAACAGACCATCAGGGGGCGCTGTATGACTGATTTTGTGCTGAAACACCTCCCACAAGAAGCTCTGAGTACCGCGGTACTTTTGGCAGTTTGTTACAATGTAACAAGATTCACAGACAGGAAATAGCTGCTTACAGCTGTCTCTAACAGCCAAAACAGCTAGGAGCAGCTACATAACCTGCCCACAGTAAAAATGTCACCATGTCATAAATGTCAGAATGTAAATCAGGGATTTAAAAGATTTTACAATGGGCAAACACTGACTAAATCATTTATACATAATTATGGTAAAAATGAAGCACATTTTTTACTACAATATTTTCACTGGAGTTCCTCTTTAAAGAGAAACTTTGAGGCTACGTTTCCACTGTAGCGTTACATTTTCGCCTGCAAAAAATCGTATAAGATTTTTCTGATTGGTGAAAAATCGCATGTAAATTTGTACGCGTTTTTATGCAAATTTTCGTACGCGAAAATTCGCATTAGTTACATATGCATAATCTGCCTAGTAACAGCTTAGTCATGACTGCTGACAACTTCCTGTAACTATGGATCTAATGCGAATTTTCGGGCAAGTAACGTGAAAATTCGCATTGCCTATACAAAGCATTGTACGCGAATCGTACGCGATGTCCGAAAAAATGATACAGGTTTTTTGACGCGTATGAAAGCGTACGAAAATTCGCATAGAGTGGAAACAGCTGCATTGACTAACATTAGTTTTAAAGTCTATGCAAATTTTCTGAGCAGAAAAACTGACACAAAACGCACAAGTGGAAACCTAGCCTGACCAAGAATTGAACTTTATCCCAATCAGTAGCTGATACCCCCTTTTACATGAGAAATCTATTCTTTTTCACAAACAGACCATCAGGGGGCGCTGTATGGCTGATATTGTTATGAAACCCCACCCACAAAGAAATTCTGAGTACGTACTCTTGGCAGTTTCCTGTCTGTGAACCCTGTTGCATTGTGGTAAATAGCTGTTTACAGCTGTTTCCAACTGCCAACACAGCAAGCAGCAGCTACATCACCTGCCAGCAGTAAAAATGTCACCATGTGTGAATGTCAGAATATAATTCAGGGATTCAAAATATTTTACAATGGGCAAACACTGACTAAATCATTTATACATAATTATTGTAAAAATGAAGCACTATTTTTATTACATTATTTTCACTGGAGTTCCTCTTTAACACGTTTTAACTGAAATCTTCTCCCCAATGCACTGCTATGGAAAAGACGCATACTAACGTGCACGGACGCGTACCAACTGATTAAAGCAGGAGGATCAGCCATACTATGCCAGGGAAAAAAACACATATATAAGTAGATAAATACTTGAGCTACTTACATAACACATGTATTATACTGTCCACGTTTTGATTTCAGTGAATGTTATATAGTAAATGATGAGAATTCTGTTCCTGGTGGGGGCCATGTCTTTTGCCCACAGTTAAGGCTAACTCGTGATGTCATTTCTGCCCTTTACTTTTTTTCTTGTCTCCTCCAATCGCTGAGTCGCCTCAGCCTTGCTTGTAAACACAAGTGAGCAGGGGATCGTGTTTCAGATAAGCAGCTAGCAGGGAAATAAAGGTAAGAGGAGGAATAGATTATAGATAAAAGGAACCCCCAGCATGCAATTCTTTGGCACGACTACTAAAGGGCCAGTGTTCCTTAAGTATGTGATAACTCCAAATAATAACAGCAGAAAAAGTTTTGAATGCATACGCTCGGACCAGTTGCTGTTGAAATTTGATTTTTATGGTGACGATAACGCTTTAAGTGTAAATGGGCTCTAAAGCAGGCCATACACTGGCTCGATTCCCGGCCGTTTCGACAGCAGATTCGATCCTGGGATCGAATCTGCTGCCAATCGTTCGCGGTAAACGCAGCCGCCGATCCGATTCCCTCCCGGAATCGGATCGGTCCGTCGATCGCGCCGTGCGGGAAATTACCCTCGATCGCCCGCGGGTAAAGTGCGCGTCGCTAGCGGCGGCCGATCCGATCAAGTATACATTACCTGAGGCTGGCTCCCGGGCGTCTTCTCCGTGCTGCACGGCTCTGTTCCGGCTCCATCCATCCCGGCGCTTCCTGTGTCACTGCAGTGACCAGGAAGTTCAAATAGAGGGCGCTCTATTTGAACTTCCTGGTCACGGAGTAACACAGGAAGCGCCGTAATGGAGCCGGAACAGAGCCGTGCAATGCGGAGAAGACGCCCGGGAGCCAGCGTCAGGTAATGTATACAGGGGGGGGGGGGGGGGGACAGGCGGCAGGAGCAGCTCAGCAGATGGTGAATCGGTTTCAGGCTGAAATCGATTCACAATCTGTTTGCAGTAAAGGCAGCCATACGATCCCTCTCTGATCAGATTCGATCAGATAGGGATCTGTCAGCTGGTCGATCTAATGGCACATCGACCAGTGTATGGCCACCTTTAGTCTGACACTTTGATTTGAAAAGGCTGACGCTGTGCTGGTATTTTTCTGGCAACAGTGCCATCTAGTGGCACCCAGTTTTCCTATGTCTGACTATGATTGACATTGGACCTTTGAAGGTAGGGATGACAATGCTTAGGAGAGCTCACGGAGAAGCATGTGATCAGTTTGATACAGCTGATAGAGTTGTAAAGCTCTGATTGGCTGGTCCTGATCTTGCGGTAAACCAGGAAGCCATCACAGCAAATCAGAACCTTACAAATCTATCAGCTGATCAAACTGATCACATGCTTCTCCGTGAGTTTTCCTAACTCCTAAGCATTGTCATCCCTATATGAAGGTAAAGGCCGATGTCGGACTAAAGGTGCTCATATACGATACAAGCAAATAGTTTGATTTTTTTTTCTTTTTATCAACTGAAAAACATTTATTTTTTTTTTGCTAAAAATCTGATCGATTGTGTTGGAAAAATCAGGCTGATTGTTTTGAAAATGATATGGTGTATGGTAAGTTTGATAAATAATTTAATAGGTCAAAATCTTATAAAAAAATAAAATTAATAAATTGAATCCTGTATCATCATCTTCAGTCCGACCAAGGATTAGAAAGGTAAAAGGAAAGGAATATGGCGGCCTCCATATCCCAGGCTCTGGCGTCCTTTAACCTTGCAGATGGTGCAGCAGTCAGATTGCCAGAGGTTCTAGAACTGCCCTTACAGGGAGAGCTACAGTACAATCGGTTTGTATCGTCATGCATTGGTTTGTCACATGTGTGGGGCTGCTGCATGTCGTAATATTGTGTAGATGAAATAAACTGATTTTACAGAAGTAAAGATGGCGTTTTCTTCACCGTCCACATTAGGAGCTGATCCAGAACGCAGACGACGCTAAGGCCAGCGAGGTCATTTTCATCTATGATGAGCGAGAGTACGGGAAGGACTCCCTCTACTCCAAGAAACTCCAGGTTGTCCAAGGTAAGAGTCGTGCTCCACAGACGGGTAAAGCTAGGCGCACACAAACCCAATCCTCGTTCAATCGATTTAAAAAATGTCATTGGTAATGAATAGACTGCAGTACAATGCAATGCAATCAATGTGCAGTAGATTTTGTAGTGGAGGGAGATCCCACAGGAGAAAAGCAAAAAAAAAAAAAAAAAAAAAAAAAAAAAAAGCCTGATTTTGCATGCTAAAATGTGTACCCAGCCTAATAGATTGGAGTTCAGTAGCCTGGTAAGGGCTTCTTCACATCTAAAATCCAAATCGCTGACGCCATTGATTTTTTTTCTTTCTTTTTTTCAATTTTTTTCGTGCACTTTTGTAAGCGCTTTTGCAAAGCAATTTTTTTTTTTTTGCACTTCTGACATCAGTCAGGAAGTGAACTCTTTCACCCGGAAATAAATAAATAAAATGTACGTGCTGGAAAATCACTATACAAAGCATTTTTTTCAAGCGCTTTGTGATTTCCCTATACCTTCTAGTGAGGCAAATCGCCCCGAAAATGGCCCAGGCATCGCTTTGGTGAGCTGATCAGAATCAAACCACTCAGATGTGAACACTCTCATAGGGAATCATTGGACAAGCGCTTTTAGGGTGATTTTGAAAATCGATGGTGCTTTAAAAAAAAGAAAAGAGAGTACACAGAGCTGGACAGGACTCGCATGAAGACCTGGAAGCGAAGAGAAATGAGGGATGAGTGTTTTTTGCTCAGGCACCTGTCTAGTACTTTGATCCTCCCTTGAGGAACCTACTATATACAGTATATAGTAACACAGTTTGGTTAAGGCTACTTTCACAGGAGGACGTTGCGTTTTGATGCGACGTTAAAGTCACAACGCAAACTCACAACGCAACGCCCCAAAAAAGTCGCACAGCAACTCTATGCCCCGTTATCGTCGCATACAGTAGGCATACCGGCAATGAAAAGTGCGTACGTTAAAAAGGGGCGCTGGGAAAAAAGGGCGCCGGGTTTTAAACGATAAACATGGATAACGTTTAAAAATATAATGTACTATATTTCGTTTAAAAATAATGTTTTATAAAGTTATAAATCATTAAATAATGTGCATGAAATTGGCAATTGTGAAAACGTTAATCTTCCGTTTAAAAAGTGAAACGTATAATAACGTTTAAAAAAAATAGTAAGTAACCCTCCCTGTACCTACCCCTAACCCCTAGACCCCCGTGTTGGTGCCTAAACCTAAGACCCCCCTGGTGGTGCCTAAAACTAAGACTCCCCTGATGGTGCCTAAACCTAAGACTCCCCTGGTGGTGCCTAAACCTAAGACTCCCCTGGTGGTGCCTAAACTTAAGACCCCCCTGTTGATGCCTAAACCTAAGACCCCCCTGGTGGTGCCTAAACCTAAGACCCTCCTGGTGGTGCCTAAACCTAAGACCCCCCTGGTGGTGCCTAAACCTAAGACCCCCCTGTGATAAGCATTAATAACGTGTGAAAAAAATATTGTGCTGTTTTTCGTTTAAAAATAATGTTGTAAAAAAGATTGTACTGTTTTTCGTTTAAAAATAATGTTTAAAAAATTATAAATCATAAAATAATGTGTAATCATGAGAAGCAGTTATAAAACAGTAAAAGTCTCCGGGCGCCGCTTATAAAACGTTATTTTTCTCCGGCGCCCTTTTTTCCTGTCGGGCGCCCATTAAACGATATTTATTATGGGAGTGAATGGCGGCGCCCGATTTGTCCACTTGCCTCAGGCGCCCGAATTTACTGTTACCATGAAAAGTATGCTTCCAAGTCATTACTGAGCATGTGCAAACAGTCCAACGCAGCTAATAACGCGTATAACACACAGCATGCAGCACTTTCTAATAATGCTACACGTTACACACAAACGCAATGTGTGCACTGCGAATGTCGCACAGACTTAGTATTGCTGTGCGTTAGACCGTGTTGAAACATTTTTTAAAGTGTGACTCTAGCGTTGCACTGTGAAAGAGGCCTAAAAGAAGACATCCAGCCATCAAGTTCAACCAGAAAGAAAAAAATACAATAAACTGTCCTGAACCAGCACATATCCCAATTGATCTATGGGAAGGCAAAAAAAACTTACAAGGCCTGTACCAATTAGCCTTAAAGAAACTCTGAAGCGAGAATAAAACTCGCTTCAGAGCTTATATTCAGCAGGCGTATATCAAAAAAGGGCGCCTGGAAAAAAGGGCGCGGGGTGTAGCCGAAATTATAAGTTTGAATGCAAAACCATATTTTTCGTTTAAGAGGTTATAAACGATAATTTAATGCTAAATACGTTAAATAAACGGAAATGAAATGGCAAAATACCGTCTATAACAGTAAACGAATTCTGAAATGAAACGTCAAATAGCGTCTATAGCAAAAACGATATTTACACTTGTATTAAGCATAGTACTAGAATGGTAGGTTTTACAGGTATTTTACTACAATTATACCTAAGTTTAGGGTCACAGATATCTCTCCTTATCCCTATCCCTCACACCTAGACCCCCCTTTGTGTAAATATACCTAATGTAATAAATTGTATATATCTATATATATAATAGAGTAAGTGCCTCAACCTTCGAGCAAGAAGAAGAAGTACTTTGCATGAGAAAATGTATGCGTGCTCAATCACCAAGTTTTAGGCTTCTTTTCCACGGACTGTTGAGCTGTGTGCTCAGCAAGCAGTTACCAGGCAGCAGCAAGCAGTTACCAGGCAGCAGCAAGCAGTTACCAGGCAGCAGCGAGCAGATACCAGGCAGCAACAAGCAGTTTCCAGGCAGCAGCAAGCTGTTACCAGGCAGTAGTGAGCAGTTGTAAGAGTTTGAGAGGCATGTTACTGCCTATCAACTGTCTGTGGAAAAGAGGCCTACCCTAGTGATGGGCGAACAGTGTTCGCCACTGTTCGGGTTCTGCAGAACATCACCCTGTTCGGGTGATGTTCGAGTTCGGCCGAACACCTGACGGTGCTCGGCCAAACCGTTCGGCCACATGGCCGAACTAAGAGCGCATGGCCGAACGTTCCCCGAACGTTCGGCTAGCGCTGTGATTGGCCGAACGGGTCACGTGGTTCGGGCCCGAACGCGCTCTGATTGGCCGAACGGTCACGTGGTTCGGGTAAATAAATACCCGAACCACGTCATATCTCCGCCATTTCTCTGTGGGTTTAGCTTTGGGTAGGCAGGCAGGGTAGTTCGCTCTCCAGCCACGCTAGCCAGGGTCCCCCCCAGTCATTGTGTGTCGCTGCTGGGAACAGTAGTACACCGCTCGCTCAGCCACACTATATAGCATTCTGTTTACTGCCACTCTGTGTACCTCGCTCAGCCACACTATATAGCATTCTGTTTACTGTTCTGTGTCTGCTGGGAATAGTAGTACACCGCTCGCTCAGCCACACTATATAGCATTCTGTTCACTGTTCTGTGTCTGCTGGGAATAGTGGTACACCGCTCGCTCAGCCACACTATATAGCATTCTGTTTACTGTTCTGTGTCTGCTGGGAATAGTGGTACACCGCTCGTTCAGCCACACTATATAGCATTCTGTTTACTGTTCTGTGTCTGCTGGGAATAGTGGTACACCGCTCGCTCACCCACACTATATAGCATTGTGTTTACTGTTCTGTGTCTGCTGGGAATAGTAGTACACCGCTCGCTCAGCCACACTATATAGCATTGTGTGTACTGCCACTCTGTGTACACGGCTCAGCCTGACTATATAGCATTGTGTGTACTGCCACTGTGCACCTCGCTCAGCCACGCTATATATAGCATTGTGTTTACTGCCACTCTGTGTACACCGCTCAGCCAGACTACATAGCATTGTGTGTACTGCCACTCTGTGTACACCGCTCAGCCAGACTCTATAGCATTGTGTGTACTGCCACTCTGTGTACACCGCTCAGCCAGACTATATAGCATTGTGTGTACTGCCACTCTGTGTACACCGCTCAGCCAGACTATATACCATTGTTTACTGACACTCTGTGTACACCGCTCAGCCAGACTATATACCATTGTTTACTGACACTCTGTGTACACCGCTCAGCCAGACTATATACCATTGTTTACTGACACTCTGTGTACACCGCTCAGCCAGACTATATACCATTGTTTACTGACACTCGGTGTACACCGCTCAGCCAGACTATATACCATTGTTTACTGACACTCTGTGTACACCGCTCAGCCAGACTATATACCATTGTTTACTGACACTCTGTGTACACCGCTCAGCCAGACTATATACCATTGTTTACTGACACTCTGTGTACACCGCTCAGCCAGACTATATACCATTGTTTACTGCCACTCTGTGTACATGGCTCAGCCAGACTATATAGCATTGTGTGTACTGCCACTCTGTGTACACCGCTCAGCCAGACTATATAGCATTGTTCACTGCCACTCTGTGTACACGGCTCAGCCAGACTATATAGCATTGCGTACTCTGCCAGTCAGTGTGTATATTGCTGGGATCAGTAATACTCCACTCACCGTCAACCACTATATGAGCTCACCATGAGTTCCTCAGAGACCTCCGCTGTGAGCAGCACTCCCAACAACAGCAACAGCCAACGCCCCACGCAAGCTATAACATCCACCCCAGCAGCCAGTGGTCAGCAGCAGCCCTCCCCGGAGGAGAACGTTGTGTCCATCGGTCCGGCGCCAGAGCGATTAATGAGGGCTGCCATTGAGGGGATGATGGGGCCTGATGTGGAGGAGGAGGTCGGGCTCAGGCCAGCATCCCAAGTTAATGTTGAGGACGATGAGGGGTCTGTGACTGTGTCTGGGGATGTTGGGGTGGCAGAGGTGGTGGGTGGGTCAGACTCAGGAGAAGAGTTGTATGATGAGGATGATGATCGGGACCATCTGTATGTGCCTCAGAGTCCGACCCCGGAAAACATGTTGTATCGTGTGTTTAGGTACTAAAATCTGCGTTCCCAGTAGTGTTGGGCGAACAGTGTTCGCCACTGTTCGGGTGCTGCAGAACATCACCCCGTTCGGGGTGACTATATAGCAGACTATATAGCATTGTGTTTACTGCCACTCTGTGTACACGGCTCAGCCACACTATATAGCATTGTGTTTACTGCCACTCTTTGTCTGCTGGGAACAGTAGTACACCGCTCACCCGCCACTGTATAGCATTGTGCTCTGTGTCGCTGCTGGCAATAGTGGTACACCGCTCACCCACCACTGTATAGCATTTCTGTACTGCCACTGTACTGCTGCCAGTCAGCGTGTACTGTAAGGATAAGTGAAATGAGGAAGAAATCCGGTGAAAGAGGGAGGGGCAAGGGAAGAGGTGTTTCCCCTGACGGTTGTGCTGGGGAGCTGTACTCCACGGCGGCGGCCCCCCACAATGACATATGACGAGTTTGAGGAGATGGAAGAGGAGGGTATGGACAATGTGGACATAGACCCAGATTTTGTTTGTGAACGAGAACATCGCCGTCGTAGCAGCAGCACAGATGAGTCTGTTGAAGAACCCACTGCTGCACGAGTTCGCCTTGTGCCACAAGGTAGGCGGCGCGCAATTTCAGGCACCACAAGCGTGGAAGTTCAAGTGAGAGGCAAAAGAGGCGCAAACAGAAATCGCCAGCAAGGCAGGTGCTCCAAATTCTGGGCTTTCTTTGAAGACTGCACTGAGGATGTTACCATGGCGATTTGCAAGGTGTGCAAGACCCGCCTGAGCAGGGGGAAAAGTATTAACAACCTCTCCACCACCAGCATGAGCCGCCACATGCTATCCAAACATCCCACTCTGTGGGCAAACGCGGCAGGACAGGGTACCACCAGCAACACTGCCTCCCTTGGGTTCACCAGACTCACCACCAGACCCGCCTCAGCAGCAGCAGTAGCCCAGCCATTGCGTGGTTCAAAACATTCCAAAAAATCAGATGACACTGACACTGTCACTTTCCGGAGTAGTGCTCTTGAGGTCTCCCAGTGTTCATCAAACACAACAACCAACAGCCCTTCGTTGTGCAGCCCTACGGTTCAGTTGTCTGTCTCGGAGATGTTTGAGCGCAAGAGGAAATTGCCAGCAAATGACCCCCGGGCCGTGGCAGTAAGAGCCAGCATAGCCAAGCTTCTGGCCTGCGAAATGCTGCCATATCGAGTGGTGGAGACAAACAGCTTCAAGGGCATGATGTCAGTGGCCATCCCACGTTACGTGGTTCCCAGCCGCTACCACTTTGCGCGCTCTGCAGTGCCTGAGTTGCATGAGCACGTGGTCAGCAAAATAACCCGAAGCTTGAAGAATGCCGTTGCCTGCAAGGTTCACGTATCCGCCTCTCCACAGAAAATGCAGACCGTCTGACTCAAATTAAAATGAATCAATCCTGGATTGGAAATGACTACGCAACACTCCAGGACCCCAACCAAGTAACATGACCAATGAACATCTGGGATGGTTTAGCGTTTCCGGTCCCTGTTTATTGAACCTCTCATCTGTATTACATTTATGACTGCATGGCGGCAAAAAGCATTGCTGCTATATCCGCACGCTTTTTGTCCTCATGCAAGGCCTGGGTTGTTGTGTCTCAAAAAGCATGGCCTTCTCCTCCTGCGCCTCCTCCTGTTCCATCACGTGTGCTGCTGCTGCTGGGTTAGCGTTTCCGGTCCCTGTTTATGGAACCTCTCATCTGTATTACATTTATGACTGCATGGCGGCAAAAAGCATTGCTATATCCGCACGCTTTTTGTCCTCATGCAAGGCCTGGGTTGCGTCTCAAAAAGCGTGGCCTTCTCCTCCTGCGCCTCCTCCTGTTCCATCACGTGTGCTCTGTGCTGCTGCTGCTGCTGGGTTAGCGTTACCGGTCCCTGTTTATTGAACCTCTCATCTGTATTACATTTATGACTGCATGGCGGCAAAAAGCATTGCTATATCCGCACGCTTTTTGTCCTCATGCAAGGCCTGGGTTGCGTCTCAAAAAGCGTGGCCTTCTCCTCCTGCGCCTCCTCCTGTTCCATCACGTGTGCTCTGTGCTGCTGCTGCTGCTGGGTTAGCGTTACCGGTCCCTGTTTATTGAACCTCTCATCTGTATTACATTTATGACTGCATGGCGGCAAAAAGCATTGCTATATCCGCACGCTTCTTGTCCTCATGCAAGGCCTGGGTTGTTGTGTCTCAAAGCGTAGCCTTCTCCTCCTGCGCCTCCTCCTGTTCCATCATGTGTGCTCTGTGCTGCTGCTGCTGCTGCTGGGTTAGCGTTACCGGTCCCTGTTTATTGAACCTCTTATCTTTATTACATTTATGACTGCATGGCGGTAAAAAGCATGCTATCTGCACGCTTCTTGTCCTCATGCAAGGCCTGGGTTGTTGTGTCTCAAAGCGTGGCCTTCTCCTCCTGCGCCTCCTCCTGTTCCGTCACGTGTGCTCTGTGCTGCTGCTGCTGCTGGGTTAGCGTTACCGGTCCCTGTTTATTGAGCCTCTTCTCTTTATTACATTTATGACTGCATGGCGGCAAAAAGCATTGCTGCTATATCCGCACGCTTCTTGTCCTCATGCAAGGCCTGGGTTGTTGTGTCTCAAAAAGCGTGGCCTTCTCCTCCTGCGCCTCCTCCTGTTCCATCACGTGTGCTGCTGCTGCTGCTGGGTTAGCGTTACCGGTCCCTGTTTATTGAACCTCTTATCTTTATTACATTTATGACTGCATGGCGGTAAAAAGCATGCTATCCGCACGCTTCTTGTCCTCATGCAAGGCCTGGGTTGTTGTGTCTCAAAAAGCGTGGCCTTCTCCTCCTGCGCCTCCTCCTGTTCCATCACGTGTGCTGCTGCTGCTGCTGGGTTAGCGTTACCGGTCCCTGTTTATGGAACCTCTTCTCTTTATTACATTTATGACTGCCTGGCGGTAAAAACCATGTTACCTGTGCAAAGAAACATGACATTTTCAGCATTTAAAAGACAATTTTTCCTTTGAAACTTTACAATCAATTTTCTCAAAAACTATAAGCTCTTTTTGCTAAATTTTTTTCCCTCTTGTACCCACTCCCAAGGTGCACATACCCTGTAAATTTGGGGTATGTAGCATGTAAGGAGGCTTTACAAAGCACAAAAGTTCGGGTCCCCATTGACTTCCATTATGTTCGGAGTTCGGGTCGAACACCCGAACATCGCGGCCATGTTCGGCCTGTTCGGCCCGAACCCGAACATCTAGATGTTCGCCCAACACTAGCCTACCCTAGCAAGTCTGGCTTTGCAAATCTGGCCTAATTGGCTATTCATGAGGCAATGCTCATGCAAATATGCATTTGCTTTTGCATGCCAAACTATGCAGGGTCAAAAAACCAATACTGCAAAGCAGTCGCCCTGCTACATGCCAGTGATGAGCGAAAATGCAAAAATTTGTTTCGATAAATTTTTACAGAATTTTCGCCTAATTTCGTTTTGACAGGCAAATTTTCCATCTAATTTTTTCACGTTAATTTTCGCCTAAGGCCAGTCATTTTCGCATTACTTGCGTATGATTGCGGACATTTTCCACATAAGGGCATTAGCGCCCGCATTCAGAGAAGTTCCTTGTGCATTATTGCGGGCATTTTTCCGTATAAACGTCCGCATAGATTGAATTTCCATGCGGATTATTGTGGACATTTTTCCGCATAAGGGCATAAGCATCCGCATACAACGAATTTTCGATGCTGGTCAAAAACGCAAATATTTCTGAAGATTTTCGTTAAAAAATTCGCCAAAAAACGAAAACGGGATTTTCGAGGAGAAAATTCGCAAGCAACACTGCTACATGCTACATTAGCACTATCCAGGAGCGCCACGGGGGGGATTCCCAATGCCCCCCTTTTATACAACCGGGGGGACCACAGGGTCCCAGGCTCTCTCACTGCCTGGGAACCACAGCGACACCCCGGAGAGGGAGGCGCAGGCGACCCCCCCCCCCAAGCGTGGCCAGCGTCGGGGAGAGCCGTCCACACCCACCTCCCAATATTAAAAACAGGCACTTACCTTAACGTCCATTGCGTTCTGCTACATGCGCATTAACTTGGGGGCACCACATGAGAAAGGAGTGAAGCATGGGTCACCCGAGCTTTAGAGCTCAGGGCTGACTCACATACAGCACTCCAGAGGGGGGGGGGGACAGGTGCA
Source organism: Hyperolius riggenbachi (assembly GCF_040937935.1). Lineage (NCBI taxonomy): Eukaryota > Metazoa > Chordata > Amphibia > Anura > Hyperoliidae > Hyperolius > Hyperolius riggenbachi. The sequence continues at coordinate 316,165,792 of NC_090651.1, forward strand.
GACAACTCACTCCAGGGCTCACACCACCGGAGCAAGCCATCCACCACCTGCCTCCAAAGGATACAAACTGCAAAAAATGCTTTCCATGAGAAAATTAATGCGCATGTAGCAGAACGCAATGCACGTTAAGGTAAGTGCCTGTTTTTAATATTGGGAGGTGGGTGCAGACGGCTCTCCCTGGCGCTGGCCACGCTTGGGGGGGGGCGGTCGCCTGCGGCACCTAGCCTCCCCCTCCGGGGTGCCGCTGTGGTTCCCGCGGTCCCTCCGGTTGTATAAAAAGGGGGCATTGGGAATCCTCCCTGTGGCGCTCCTGGATAGTGCTAATGTAGCATGTAGCAGTGTTGCTTGCGAATTTTCGCCTAAGTCATTTTCGCATCGAAAATCCTGTTTTCGTTTTTTGGCGAATTTTCACGAAAATCTTCAGAAATATTTGTGTTTTCGATCAGCATCGAAAATTCATTGTATGCGGATGCTTATGCCCTTATGCGGAAAAATGTCCACAATAATCCGCATGGAAATATAGACTATGAATGTATTTTGTAGGTACTGATCTTTTGCAGGAACGGATCTTTTGCAGATAATGATCTTTTGAATGTGTACAGCAACTTTGTGTGCAGCATCTTGCAAAGATTTCTATCTAATGGGGAGTGCAGCTCAATAGAATAGACTGTGTAGGTGTGGCTCTGATACTACATGGAAGGGGGTAAAGTTGGTCTGTGATCTTTCATTTTTCCAAAGAGTTTTATCTGATGTGTGTACCCACCTTTATTCTTCTTGCTTCAAGGTTGAGGCACGTACTCTATTAGATAGATAGAAGATGCGGCGTATGCTACGACGCGGGACGGCTAGTTACATATATTGTACTATAACTATACCTAACCTTACTCTCATACAGAGCCCTCCCTATACCTATCCCTAACCCCTAGACCCCCCTGGTGGTGCGTAAACCTAAGACTCCCCTGGTGGTGCCTAAACCTAAGACCCCCCTGTTGGTGCCTAAACCTAAGACTCCCCTGGTGGTGCCTAAACCTAAGACCCCCCTGTTGGTGCCTAAACCTAAGACTCCCCTGGTGGTGCCTAAACCTAAGACCCCCCTGTTGGTGCCTAAACCTAAGACTCCCCTGGTGGTGCCTAAACCTAAGACCCCCCTGGTGGTGCCTAAACCTAAGACCCCCTGGTAGTGCCTAAACCTAAGACTCCCCTGGTGGTGCCTAAAACTAACCACCCCCCTGGTGGTGTATATTGCACTGTATTTATACCTAACCCTCCCTGTACCTATCCCTAACCCCTAGACCCCCCTGGTGGTGCCTAAACCTAAGACCCCCCTGGTGGTGCCTAAACCTAAGACCCCCCTGGTGGTGCCTAAAGCTAACCACCACCCTGGTCCTAACCCTCCCTGTACCTATCCCTAACCCCTAGACCCCCTAGTAATGCCTAAACCTAACCATCCCCACTGCACAAAACACGCTAAACACATATAAACAATAATATATTTAATCCTTAAAATACTTCACTCCAAATAACATGAATAAAATAATTTATATATTTGTAATAGAATAACTAGCCTTAAAATCACGTAGAAATCTTAAAATAACAGTAATTTGTAATAGAATAACTAGCCTTAAAATCACGTAGAAATCTTAAAATAACAGTAATATTTAAAGCGATATTTTAGTAACTATGATCAACGCATTAGAAGTGTAAAAACAAAGTTAATACCATAAGCGATGTATTTCTAATACAATCAGCTTTAGAAACGTTATTCAAGCATTATACATATGAAAACGAATTTTAAATGATAAGAGAAGTGTAAACGAAATTTTAGTTGTTATAGTTTTATAAGCGCATTTTTAAAACGAAAAAACTAGTTAAAACCCATATAAGCGAAATTTGCAAACGGGAAAATAAGTATAATACAAAGTTTAAACGAACTTGTAAACGATATTTGTTATAAACTTTATCCTGTAAACGAAAACCTTTGTTAACACGATCCCTGTAAACGCTATTTCTCGTGCGCCCTTTTTTCCTGTCGGGCGCCGAATAGCCGATATTTTGCATTGCAGTCTATAGCGGCGCCCTTTTTGTCCACTATCCCTGTGCGCCCTTTTTTACTAGTTCCATTCAGCAGGGGCAAGTGTGCCCCTGCAAAAACGCCGCTATCACGCGGCTAAACGGGGGTCCCTTACCTCCCAAATCCCCTCGTGGTGCCCGGGGATCTCTTCCTGGTGAGGCAGCAGGGCTAATCTCCGCCTCTTCCCCGCCCCTCTCAGTCTTCCTTCACTGAGAGGGGCCGGGCGGGGGAGAGGCGGCGATGCGCCGCTGATAGACACGCTGAGAGGCTGCGACTGTTAGCCCTGCCTCAACAGCAGCAAAATCTACGACCAAGTTGGTCGTGGATTTTGCAGGGGGGAATTTGGGAGGTAAGGGACCCCCGTTCAGCCGCGGGATAGCAGCGTTTTAGCAGGGGCACACATGCCCCTGCTGAATATAAGCTCTTAAGTGAGATTTATTTTCGCTTCAGTGTCTCTTTAAAAGGGAAAAATTCCTTCTTTACTCCAGATGGCAGTCAGATAAGTCCCTGGATCAAATCTTCTGGGATTCACCTATTATAGCCATGGATGCCCTTCAATAGAGTGACCATATTTTTGTGGGTCCAACCTGGGACGTGGGGGGGCGGCGCGCGCAGCGCGCCGCTGCGAAAAGTGGGGAGGACTGAGCGCGCAGCGGCGAAGACTGGGGGGGTTGTTGCGCCGCGCCGAAAAAATGGGCGTGGCCATGACATTGTATGGGCGGAGCTAACGTAATGATGTAACAGCGAGGCATAAGAAAGCAGTGTTTACGCCATGATGTGGACAAACGAGACTTTGCATCATGGGTGTGCAGAAACTGTGTGATGCTAATAGTATACCGTAACCACAAAGCAGCAAACATAGCCATCTATGACCAATCAAATAATAAATGTAGTAACAGTTACCCCGGACACCATAAAATAAACGCAATAGGCAACATGTCAGCACAAAATAACCGCAATGCGGGCAACATGTCAGTACAAAATAAACGCAATGCGGGCAACATGTCGGTACAAAATAAACGCAATGCGGGCAAACATTTCACCAGAAAAGAAACGCACTGCGGGCAAACATTTCGCTAGAAAAGAAACGCACTGCGGGCAAACATTTCGCTAGAAAAGAAACAATGCGGGCAAACATTTCACCAGAAAAGAAACGCACTGCGGGCAAACATTTCGCTAGAAAAGAAACAATGCAGGCAAACATTTCCCCAGAAAAGAAACGCAATGCGGGCAAACATTTCGCTAGAAAAGAAACAATGCGGGCAAACATTTTGCTAGAAAAGAAACGCAATGCGGGCAAACATTTCACCTGGAAAAGAAACCTAATGCGGGCAAACATTTCACCTGGAAAAGAAACCTAATGCGGGCAAACATTTCACCTGGAAAAGAAAGCATTTACTCACCTGGCAGAAGTGTCCGGCCTCTGGCGCGCTGCTCCGTCCCGGGACCGTCTTGTTCCTCCTGCTCTTCTCTCCCGCGCTGACAGGGCTACGGCAAGATGGCGCCCGAAGCCCTGTACTGTACAAATAGGTCTCCAGTACAGGGCCCGACCGTTCACCCTTGACCACTAATCTGTTCACAACATGCTGTGCTTGTCCTTGCTGTGAACTGTTAAGGAGAACTTGGAACAAAAAAAGTTCCCCTGGGGGGTACTCACCTCGGGAGGGGGAAGCCTCAGGGTCCCAATGAGGCTTCCCACTCCCCTGTAGCTGCAGGCAATCCAGCACTGGCTCCCCCGAAGTGTCCGGCAATCCTCCCTCGACAAGCCTGATAAGCGCTGATTTATTTACTTTTCCTGGCTCCAGCGGAGGCACTGTTGTAGCTCTCCACACGGAGATAGGCAGAAATAGCTGATCTCCGTCGGGTCCGCTCTACTGCGCAGGAGCAGGAGACTTGCGCCTGCGCAGTAGAGCGGCCCGACAGCGATCGGCTATTTCCACCTATCTCCGAGCGGAGAGCCAATACTGCACCTGCACTTGAGCCGGGAAGGTAAATATTTACATCCCCACTGTTCGGGGAGCTTTATCTCCGCCACCATTTGACCGAGGAGGATGGGGGAAGCCTCAATAGGATCCAGAGGCTTTCCCCACCCCAGGTGAGTACCCCCCCAGGGGAGGTTTTTCTCATTACAGGTTTTCTTTAAGGTGGTTACCCGTTTGCAGAGTTGACGTCCTTCTACCAACCATCTTTAGAGGAGAATGAACTTGCTTTCTACAAGTGCTTCCCCCACTATCATCATATTGAGAGGGGTGATCTGGCAGCTTTCCTGCTGTCAGTGTCAGAGTGAGATGTCTAGCACCTTCCCTATTAGCCTCCAATAGTAGACCTTTGTGTATTGCTAATTAGCCTTCAATAGTAGACAATTTGTGTATTGCTATATGCACACGTTAGATTATCCTCTGCCCTGGCTGAGTTTAAAGACCGTCTCAGCCGAGAATCTAGCCCCTCCTTCTTTAGTATAGATGGAGGTGTAGTGCAGCTATAATAACTAAAGGTAGCCATACATCTAGCGACGATGGGCAGATTCAACCAAGAGACCAATCTCTCTCTATTACACACATAGCAGAAGCAGAGCGAAGTGAGAAATGATCACTAGATACTTTGATACTAGATATTTAAAAATAGCAGCTATGCAATAGCAGCTTTAATAGCAAATAAACTATACTTGTAGTTTGGAAACATACGATATTACTTGTGCACAAAAACAAATATATACGATAACTGTATGAGTAATAAAAAGAAGGAAAATGTGTTTGTATTCAATCCAATAGTGATTGGCCAATGACTGATCAATTTTGCCACCACCATGTAGCATAAGGGCCAACCGATTTTGTATAATATGAGGAGATTGTATAGGTACACTTTCAAACTACATGGAAATGGTCAAATGTGGCCAATGATTGGCCAATCAAAATTTGTGTGTCAGGCTTAAAATACTTAAAATACGTTTGGTATTAGAGTACTTGTTTGCCTACTCTTTAGTACTTTTTTAATTGCTAAGTGCTGAGAAGTTACTCTTTAGACAAGGTGAAAACGCATCTCCTGGCAGAAAATGCAGGAAAAAAAGCTTATTGGAGCCGTAGTATCTTTGTACTTGCTTTTAGCAATGGCCCGTGATATGCTATGAATTGTGGCTTTCATGCAAATGATATGTGGCTTGAAATTGGACCAGTCATCAGTATCGGCAGAAAGTGCCTCTGATTGGCCATAACCCACTTTGCATCGAATTTGCATGCTAACAGAAATAATTAGCATCCCACTGACTATATTTACTTTTTTCTGCATATGAACAGTTTATTAACAGCTTCCTGTAGTGAATTAATTTCCTGCAACGCCTTCTCACATTCGTATATGTCCTGTTTCCTACCAGATTACCCAGCCATCTTCAGTGGAAACAATTTTGGCTTTCTGGACCCCCAGGAAGAGATCTTGCACAGAGGAGGTCGTCTGTGGAACATTGAGAAAGATGGCCGTGAGATAGAGGAACTTTCAGATCAATTTCAACCTTTCCAAAAGGCCTTGGAGTCCCTTGACGTGGGCTCCTGGGAGGAAATTCGCCATTCCGGACATTTCAGGGGAACCCTCTTTCGTTTCCCTCTTCGATTAGATCCTTCTGAAATTTCAGAAAACATTTACAGTTCAGAGAGGGTCCAAGAGCTGTTTGAGTCTTTCATAAAAGATGCCAGCATCAGCCTTCTTTTCCTCCGTCACGTGACTAGAGTGTCTCTGAAGAAAATTGACAAGGAAGGAGTGCTAACACCACTCTTAAGCACTGTTGTTTCTATTGAAGAGACCCATGAAAGCACTACAGCTGGGCTGGATGTTAAAACACACCTGAAAGTTACTACACTAACACGTTGTGGAAGTGAAGAGGAAGAAAGTAAGTGGTTGGTGACCTCTTGTGCTGTCCAAGATGACTTATTTCCAGACTTGACAGAGTTGAGCATCAAACTCTGCAACAAACCATCACTTGACCTGGCATACCCCTTATCTGAGACCAATATGGACTTGTATGGAGGTCGGTTAAGTTGCATTTTGCCCCTTCCAGACAAAGTGGAGAATCGGACTGGTCTACCCTTATTAATAAATGGGTGTTTTGATCTTACTGATGACAGGAGAAGCTTGAAGTAGCTTGAAGTAGACCAGCAACATGATGAAGCTGCCAAGTGGAACCATATCCTGGTGGAACAGGTTTTGCCTCTGCTATATACACATGCAGTCCGTAATGTGGTTGCTCTTGTCAAGTTGTCCAAAATTCCAGCAGAAGTGGCACAAAGCATTTGGCCGGACCCAGAAAAGACACAACATAAACACAAATGGCAAACTCTTGTAAATAAAATAGCCATGAACTTGGTGAAAGAAAGCGTTTTTCAAACAGCTGACCAGTCTTACTGGATAACTGCAAAAGAGGCGATTTTTCTAGTTTCTGAACATGAAGACCACCATGCTGGTTTAGAGGAGCTTCTTCTGTTACTGAAAGTTCCACTAGTTAAAGTTCCAAGACATGTCTACTCAACCCTCCAGCTAGCCTCAAAACCAAATCCTGTTTCTCCACATTTGGTGAGGCAGAAGTTACGCAACAGCAAGATGTGGCATCCGTTCTCACAAGAAAAAAAGCAATCCATTCTGAAGTATATCATCAGCGATGGACAGTACACCGAGCTGCTGAATCTTCAACTAGTACCCTTGACAGATGGATCCTTCACAAGTTTCCAAAATGCAGAGGACAGCATGATTTACATAGACAGTGAAGACTTTCCTAGGTAAGCTTCTTCCATCTCTGGTCTTGTAGTCCTAGGGTATTTTGTTGGTGAAAAAGTTGTTTTAATCTGTAGCCATTGAAAGCCTGTCTTCACTGGTGTAACAATAGGGCCTGCTCGGGGCCGTTTTGGGGGGCTGGAGGGGACGCAACATGAGGGGAAAGCCATGCCCATAGTCGGCGAGGAGGGGGGAAGGTCCCCCCCCCTCCCTCACCTCGGGACTCTACCCTCTGCGCTCACCTCCAGCTTAAATTACTGTCTGGGCAGCGGCGGGCAGTGTCTGGGCAGCGGCAGCTACATACCTTCTGTGCGCTCCAGCGTGTGTTCCTTTCTCTAGTCTCTGACGCGACTTCCTGTTTATACAGGAAGTCTCGCTGGAGAGCACGGAAGGTATGTAGCTGCCGCTGCCCAGACAGTAAATTAAGCTGGAGGGGAGAGCCCTGAGGTGAGGGGGGAGGGGGGGAACGTCCCCCCTCCCCGCCAAGCAAGGCCATGGCTTTCCCCTCATGCTGCGACCCCTCCAGCCCCCCAAAATGGCCCCCGAACGGGACCGGGGGGGGGGGGAGCTCAGAATTTCTGCAGGTGGGCCCGGTGGGGCCTAGTTACACCCCTGCCTGTCTTCATATTTTAGTTTTAGATGGTCTGAAAAAAGATTGCACTCTCGCAAAATGATTTACACTTACCCGTGGCTTCCTCCAGCCCCCTGTAGTCCGTTTGCTCCCTCCGTGTCTGTTCAGTCCCCTCCGTTCTGCTACTGTAAAGTCCGCAATAAAGTAAGGTTACGGCTACTGAGCTAGCATGGTCCCGCCCGTGCACCCGCTAATCACGGTTCCGTAGCCGGGAGCAGTCTTAAAAAAAAAACTGTGCATATGCAGAATGCTCCCGTTAAATGGAGTGCGGTTGGGTGGTGTGAGCAGTAGTTGCCAACTGGCCCAGTTATGGTTTTTACTGGTGCTGACAGCGGCACAATTGAGAGGCCTGGGGGGATGGGGAGGTAGCTGATGGACTACAGGGGACTAGAAGAAACCCCAGCTAAGTAAAAGTGCCTAATTCCTGTTTGCATTAAAGGGGAACTGTAGTGAGAAGTATATGGAGGCTGCCATATTTATTTCCTTTTAAGCAATACCAGTTGCCCAGCTAACCTGCAGATCCTCTGCCTCTAATACTTTCAGCCATAGCCCCTGACCAAGCATGCAGCAGATCAGGTGATTCTGACAATGTCAGATCTGACAAGATTAGCTGCATGCTTTCTTCTGATGTGATTCACACTGCTGTAGGCAAATAGCTTAGCAGGGCTGCCAGGCAACGAGTATTGCTTAAAAGGAAATCAATATCTCTCTCTCTCTCTATCTATCTATCTATCTATCTATCTATCTATCTATCTATATATATATATTTTTTTTTTTTCTTTTCTAATTGATGCTTCTTCAGTCCCCATCTGAAGTGAGGGAAAGTATCAATAGGGACAGAAACAGCATGCAAATCCCAAATTAGTTGCAATTCCTTTCCCCACTATCCAAAGCTAAAACCATCCTTCACCTGGAGTTTTAAGCAAACGTAATTAAAAGACAACTGTAACAAGAGGTATATGGAGACTGCCATTTTTATTGCCCTTTAAGCCAGGGCTGTGGAGTCAGTACAAAAATCTTTTGACTCCGACTCCTCAGTTTATGAAACCACGACTCCAACTCCCACTCCAGGTACCCAAAATGGCTCCGACTCCGACTCCTTAGTCTAATACTTAAAGAGAGTCTGAAGCGAGAATAGATCTCGCTTCAGACCTCATAGCTAGCAGGGGCATGCGTGCCCCTGCTAAAACGCCGCTATAGCGCGGCTTAACGGGGGTCCCTGTCCCCCCAAACCCCCTCCGAGCAGCGGGGGAGCGCTTCCTGGTTGGGGCAGGGCTAACCGCCGCAGCCCTGCCCCATGCGCGTCTGTCAGACGCGTACCTCCGCCTCTCCCCCGCCCCTCTCAGTCTTCCTTCACTGAGAGGGGCGGGGGAGAGGCGGCGATGCGCGTCTGATAGACGCGACTGGAGGCAGGGCTGCAGCCGTTAGCCCTGCCTCCAGGAAGATCAGCTCCAGCGACCTTTTTCCGACCCAGGTTTGCGGGGGGTGGGTTGGGGGTGAAGGGACCCCCGTTAAGCCGCGGGATAGCGGCGTTTTAGCAGGGGCACACGTGCCCCTGCTATATATAAGACCTGAAGCGAGATTTAGTCTCGCTTCAGTGTCTCTTTAACAGGGCTGTGGATTTTGTACAAAAATCATCTGACTCCTCAGTTTATGAAACCACGACTCCGAGTACCCAAAATGGCTCCTACCTCGACTCCGACTCCTTAGTCTAATACTTAACAGGGATGTGGATTTTGTACAAAAATCATCTGACTCCTCAGTTTATGAAATCAACTACTCCAACTCCGGGTGCCAAAACTTGCCCCGACTCCTTGACTCTGACTCCTTGACATCCGACTCCAACTCCAACTCCGACTCCACAGCCCTGCTTTAAGCAATACCAGTTGCCTGGCTGTCCTGCGGATCCTCTGCCTCTAATACTTTTAACCATAGACCCTGAACAAGCATGCAGCAGATCAGGTGTTTCTGACATTATTGTCAGATGTAGCCACATAGATCAGCAGGGCTGCCAGGCAACTGGCATTGTGTAAAAGGAAATAATATGGCAGCCTCCATACTGTTCTCTCTTCAGTTGTCCTTTAAGGCGATGCTATAGTGGCTTGGCGGCATACTACGTGATCTTGCCACTTCAGCAGTGCAGTCCCATTGAGTCTCCACCCCCTCAGTGGTTGAGACCAGGGCGTGACAGTGGGATGTAAGGAAGTGTGTGGCTTATGCAAAAGGGGTGCATTATGTTTCATAGTCACTAACATTTTGTTTTTCTGTTGTTTTGTTTTTGTACACAGAGTCTTATTACCTGGACTTGCACATAGGTTTATTCCTGAAGATCTGCCCGCTGATCTCCGGCTGTTCTTCACAGATCTTGGAAAAGCCAGTAAGGATATTTGCATTGTTTAAATACAAAACTTAAATGCCTACTTTGGGTTTTGTGTGAATGTAGCAATGTTGTGTGTTGGATTTTAACATTCCTGTCACCCTTGTGGAGAGACCTCCTGACCAAATCCCCTCAAGTGAACCTGGTTTGCTTATTTCCTCCTGGTCTGAAGGCCACTGGAGAAGAGGTGGCTAATGGGATATTGAAGTGGGGGTGTCAAATACAAAGTGGGTCACAAATGAACACTGGGACCAGGTCGGCGGCCAACCTCAATGAACAGCGGCCACGTCCCTCCTTCATAAAGTTCCCTTGTGTATAATGCCCCCCCCCCCATACAGTTCCCTGGTGTTTAGTGGTACTCCCCCCCCCCCCCCCCCCCATACAGTTTCCTGGTGTCTTGTGCTTTCCCCTCCCTCCCCCATATGGCTTCCCAGTTATTTAGGCCTTCACTCTCAACATAGCTTCCCTGGTGGTTTAGAGTGGGCCAAGCTATGCACAGTGGGGAAGCTACTTGTGGGACAAATTTCATGGCTCTGCAGGCCAGATTTGGCCCACGGGCCAGAGTTTGACATGCGTTTGTTAGAGGTATCTGCTTGTATAACGGAAGCATCATTCATGCCTGTGTTACCACCAGCGGCCTGATGCTGCACTATAGAGTCACCTTCAGGGCTGTTGCTGGGTAGAGGCAGTTAATTGGGTGCAAATCATTTCATCCTGCATACAAATTTAACCACTTCCGGTTTCAGAGTTTTTACCCCAGTTTTGGCATTTGTTGTCACAGCAATACCATGTTTAATAACTTGTGCCATCAAAGTTATGTATATTGCTTTTTTCAGGATAATCTAGGCTGTCTTTACGTAATATTTTTTGTTTCTAAGCATTGTTTAATTTTAAAGGCATTTTACAGGGGAAAATTAGGCATAAATGCAGAAAATAGGGGGCACAAAGGGGACAGAAGGGGGCACAAAGGGGACAGAAGGGGGCACAAAGGGGGCAGACGGAGGCACAAAGGGTGTACAGAGGGATGCTCAGGGGGGAAAGGCAGTGCAAAGGGACAGAAAGGGACAGGTGCATCACATCCCCCACAATCTCAGATCAAAAGGATGTAATACCTTGGTCACCCCCAGAGTCCACCTCAAAACCTTTGGAGACCGAGCCTTTTGTCATGCTGCCCCTACACTTTGGAACTCCCTGCCACTCCCAATCAGGAGTGGACAGCTCCATCCCTGGAAGCATTTAAGTCTAAACTGAAAACCTACCTCTTCAGTCTGGCATTCATGAACACCTGATTATTTCCTCTATAACACAACCCAGCCTGCAGCACTGTATTAATCTGAGACACAACTATGCACTTTGAGTCCTATGGGAGAAAAGCGCTTTACAAATGTTATTGTATTGTATATTGTACAGAAAGAGGCACAGGAGGACAAAAGGAGGCACACTGATGAGAGCAGAGGGAGTCACAAAAGGGAACAGAAGGCATCACAATGGGGGACAGAGGGAAGCGCAGGAGGGCAGAGGTGGCACAGGGAGACAGGAGGCACAAAGGGACAGCAGGGGTAGAGGTGGCACGGGGGAATTCAGGGGCATGGTTTCCCCAGGACAAATAGCACTCATTGCAATGGCCTGGAATGCCTTTGCCTAAGAATGGCCCCTTGGGCCATGGCCCTTAGTAGACACCATGGGAGGGGTTTCAGTCACTATCAGTCACACAACCCTCCTTGATGATCTATTTGAGAAGAGGTGAAGATTTATTGTGGATTAGGGGGTACTGATTGGCATGAAGTTCAATCCTGGGATAAAGTTCCACTTTAACCATTTCAGCCCGTGTGTATTTTGCACCTTATGGACGAGAGGAATTTTCACCTGTCAGCACTTCTCCCATTCATTCCCCAATAACTTTATCACTACTTATCACAACTAAATGATCTATACCTTGTTTGTTCTGCCACCAATTAGGCTTTCTTTGGGTCGTACATTATGCTAATAATTATTTTATTCTAAATGCATTATGATGGGAATAATAACAAAAAAAATTGAAAAAAATCATTGTTTTTCAGTTTTCAGCCATTATAGTTTTAAAATAATTTATGCTACCATAATTAAACCCCACACATTTTATTTTGCCATTTATCCCGGGTTATTGCAACGTTAAAATTATATCCCTAGTATAATGTATGGTGACAATATTTTATTTGGAAATAAAGGTGCATGTTTTCAGTTTTACATCCATCACTCATTTTTAGTCCATTATTTCATAATTATACGCCCTCTTGTCATAAATATGATTCTTTTTTTCTTCCCTAAAGTCAGTAGGTGTACTTTACTATTTGGCCACAAGATGTCCCCGCTGAGAAAAAAAAAATCCTATTAGCGTACTTTGTATGCTACATAGGATACAATGTATTGTTACATTGTAACTAGGGGAAGTGACGTAGGCTTCCATCGGAAGCCTCCGATCACGGTGGCGGTGGGGAGATTATGAATGGAAACATTGTTTCCATTCATAAACTTAATGATCGGGCAGCAGAAATCAGCGGTGGGAGATAACGCGGCTGCTCTATGTAAGAATAAACACTGTTTTTGAACAAAACAGTTTATTCTCGGCGGAGTTGCTCGGATTGGCACAGGGGACTTGGCAGCCAATCCCCCCTGCTAGCAGCAGCAGTGCAATCACGGGCATCTGTCCACACGATCGCCTGCAGACCCCCCAGACTGCAGGGAACGTGACTAGCGCGTCCCTGCAGCTCTAGCACCTGCCGCTGCGGACGTGAAGCTCACGCCGACGCTGCATAAATGGTTAAAGGACAACTGAAGTGAGAAATATATGGAGGCTGCCATTTTTATTTCTTTTTATACAATACTAGTTGCCTGGTTGTCCTGCTGCTCTATTAGGATGCAGTAGTGTCTGAATAATGCCAGAAACAAGCATGCAGCTAATCTTGTCAAAATATGACAATGTCAGAAACACCTGATCTGCTGCATGCTTGTTTAGGGTTTATGGCTAAAAATATTAGAGGCAGAGGATTAGCAGGATAGCCAGGCAACCGGTATTGCTTAAAAGGAAATAAATATGGCAGCCTCCATATCCCTCTTGCTTCAGTTGCCCTTTAAATGGTTTTATGTCAACTTTTTTTTTGATGGGATAAAAATGTGCTTGATACATGACAGAAGGTGCAGTTGTTGCCAATCTTATTCTCTTGAGGCCCACTATAGCTTTCTTTGGCAATGCACATGTTAGGAAGATGACATTGCGTTGAGTTCATAGACCTCACTATGGTATGATATGACCCAGATGAGGGCTGTAAACGATTGCCACCATACATCAGTGGGTTTCTACTAAATTGAGGTTGTGCATGTAAAACCCCTAGCAGTAGGTTCTTCATTCCAGGAGAACTACATTGACTGACCCTTTAGGCTACTTACACACGAGGACGTTGCGTTTTAGGGGATGTTATGGTCGCATAACGTGCCCCTAACGCAACGCCTGGTGCTCTTTGATGTGGACGTCAGAGTGAGCCGCGTTGTGCAGCTCACTCTGGCGTCCGTGATGCCGTGATGCGTACTCTTGGACGCATGCGGCATCACGTGGTCCCGCCAGCCAATCGCCGCACAGAGTGGCCGCTCCAGGAAGTAAACACTGCACACGTCACAAAGTGCAGTGAATATTAATTAGCCATGTGCCTGGCCGCTCTCCGCTCCTCCCCAACATTACTGAGCATGTGCAAACAGTCTAACGCGGCTTAGCCGCGTCTAAAGTACTGCATGCAGTACGTTGTCTTGACGTCTTGCGTTACAACGTAACGCAACGTGGGCACTGTGAACAGCCCATTGATTTTTCATTACTGTGAGTTGGGCTGCGTTACAGGCTGCTCTAACGTGCGCCTGTAACGTCCCACTGTGAAAGCAGCCTTAGTCTTTTGTCATGGCCTTGCACGATTAATTACCTGTGAAGATTATTATTATGTATTGGATTTATATAGCGCCAACATATTACACAGCACTGTACAATAAATAGGATTACAGACAATAACAGGGGTGACAGCACAATACAGATAATAGACAATAGATACAACAATAGTAACAAGCAATAAGATACACAACACAATGCAGATAGTAATACAATGCCAGATCATACACTGGAGTGGTAGTGGTAAAAATACCATAAGTCCCATAATTCTGGGTAAAGCGCACACCGCCAAAGGCTTACAGTCTAGAGGGAGGGGGTGGTGACACGAAGGGAGGGGGTGCATCAAGAAGTTCTTGGCAGAGAGGGTTAGGGCAGTGTTGAGTTGATTTAGGCCTCCTTGAAGAAGTGGGTTTTGAGTGCTTTTTTGAAGGTGTTGGGTGCTTGCCCCCACCATGGGAAGATGTTTATTATTTCTGGAGAGTGGACAGCTTGCATATATTAACCTATTATTATGATCATCCAATACCAAAATATACATTCTGAGTAGAATTGGTCCAAAAGGACACCTGACGTGAAAAGGCTGCCATTGTTTATTTCCTTTTAAACTATGCAGATTGCCTGGTTGTCCTACTGATCTCTCTCTCGAATACTTGTAGCCATAGACCTGGGATGTCAAACTCAAATACAAAGTGGGCCGAAACTGAACACTAGGACAAGGTCACAAGGGCCAACCTCAATGCCTAGTGGTTACCTCTATCTCTTAAAACATTCTCTGTTGTCTAATGCTCCCCCCCATACAGTTCCCTGGTGTCTAGTGGCCCCTTCCATCCCACTTTTACATAGTTCTCTGGTGTCTAGTGGCCCCCTCCCCTATACAGTTCCCTGGTGTCTAGTGGTTACCCTCAATAGTTTCCTAGTGTCTAGTGGTCCTCACTCACACCTCTAAACAGTTACCTGGTATCCAGAGACCTACCCCTCCCCCAAAACAGCTCCTTGGCATCTAGTGCTTTCCCCCTCCCTCCCCCATATGGTTTCCCTGGTGATCTAAGGCTTTACCCCAATATAGCTTCAATGGTGGGCCAAAGAGTTGGCCAAACATAATGCAAAGTGGGAAAACCACCTGCGGCCAAATGTAATGGCTCTGCAGGACAGATTTGGCCTGCAGGCCAGAGTTTGACATGTATGCCATAGATATGCCAAGCATGCAGGTCAGATGTTTTACTGAAGTGTGGCTAGATTAGCTGCATGCCTTTTTCAGGTGTGTGATTCAGACATTACAGCAGCCAAAGAGATCAGCATGAAGACAGGCAGCTGGTATAATTTTAAAAGAAAATAGATATGGCAGCCTCTATACCCTTCACACTTCAGGTTTCCTTTAATGGAGATGGTCAGTGAAATGCTCATAATTTTGAGATGATTTAACATTTCTATTAATATTGAAGCAAACCTATGACTTTCCAAAAGGGAAAAGTTAAATACTTTTCCTCCTGGATCCTTAAAATGTACCTGAGACAGGCAAAGTAAGAGATTTTATACTTATCCACGGCTTCCTCCAGCCCCATGAGCACTGATGTATCCCTCGCCATCCTCCCGAGTGCCTTCGTTCACGTGGTAACCTGGCTCAGCTGTGCCAGTCGGCCCCTCTGCGCATGCACAGAAGAGCTGACTGGTGCGGCTGAGACAGATTACCGGGATCAATATCGGGTGAACGGAACCACTGAGGAGGAGGGCGAGGGACGCGTTGGTGCTCGTGGGGCTAGAGGAAGCCCCTGGCAAGTATAAAATCTCTTACTTTGCCTGTCTCAGGTTTACTTTAAGAGGCTTCCAATCAGTGCTGCTCGGATACCCCTTTTCAAAATCCGAATTGATTTCGGATCCGGATACCCAGATATCCGGATCCGAATCCGATATCCGAATCTGAACTTTTTGGTATCCGCGGATATCTAAACACATTATCCGGGATATCCGCACAGATTCAGATATCCGGATAGGAAAACCGGAAGTGGCCTTTACATTGCTTCTAAAAAATGTTTAGGGTAAATGAGACATGTAGCATCATGTTTGGAAACACTAAACTATTATGTGGGGAGTTAAAATAAAAAAATGGTTGTCAATTAACATCAGGACTAGGTTCCAGTCAGCGGTCGTGCAGCCCACATTGTGTCCAAAGTCCGACCGCACAACTGGGACATGACCGTTTTCAGCCCAGACACCTCCAAAAAATTACGCAGCAATTGTGTTTTGGGTTAAATATAGATGGTATCAGCATCACCAGCTATGGCATTTGGTTTGTTCTATCTCAAGCTGCATGCATTTGCATAAAATTAACATAAGCTTTGCATCTACACAAAATTACATTTTATTAACCATTTTTGCTATTTGTCATTCTGTATGACCATAGAGGAGGTTGGTTGAAGGGATAATACAGATCTAAAGTGTATTTTGAGATGTGAGGGTATAATTCTGTACAAGTGGACGCAGAACTGGTTTGTTATGCAAAATGTCCATTAAATTTGGCTGTATTCCTTTACTAGGCAGTTAATAGTGAAGCCTTAATAAGACCATAATATCCTGATTTTTCTTTTCTTCCCCAGAAACCTTCAAGAACCTGGTATGCTTAAACGAAGATGTAGTATGTAGACGGCTACGTGAAGCTCTTCCAGGAAGTTGGCTTCTTTGTCCTGATAAAGTCACCTGGTATCCACAAAATCGGGACCATCCACCACTACAATGGATTACTGCACTGTGGACCTTCCTCCAACGATATCCTACACTGGACTCCTTTGAACAGCAGCCCATTGTGCCCTTAAATCTGGTGGATGAAAGTTCTTCTGAAATTCAGCTTGCACGGCTAAAAAGAAAGACAACATTACTTCTACAAAACTGCGACCGCCACAGCCTGGCTGACTGCATCTCGGCAATCCTGGAGAAAGCCGGCTGTACTGTCCTACGACGTAAGAACTCTTGGTTGTGGCATAAAAACCTGGACATGTACCTTCTGGCACCAACCTCAAATAATATCCTGAAAGCCTTCACCCACTTGGATGTAAATCAGATCTCAAAAGTACTCATGGAGGCTACTGATGAACATATAAAGCTGCTTTGTGAAGTGCTTTCTCAAGCCTACTCCTTCACGCCCTCAGAGCTGGATATTCTGCACAAACTACCAATCTTCTGCAGTGCCCCATCTATTGCAGCTACAAACCCCAAACAGGTGGCTGCACGTGGTTTAGATGCCATCCAGAAGGACACTGTCCCAGCTGTCCCTCATGACCTGATTTTGCCGAACATAGTAATAAAATGCAGAGATGAATCTGACCGAAGGATGCTCCAGCAAATGCAAATCAGACTGCTGAATGCGGCAGATGTGGCTTTGATGACCGTGACCGCAATCCAAAATAAAAAATATGCTGCTCTTCCAAACAAAGCCGAAAGTGCCATGTTGTGGATACTGAGAAATGGACAAGTGCTTTTTACTCAGAGTGGCCAGCTGAAGAACCTATGCAGAGATCTGAACTTCATACCTTCCAATGGTCATTTTACCCAACCGTGTGCTCTTTTTTAACCAAAAATAGACATTCTAAAGGAGCTGCTTGCACTTGAAAAATTCCCACCCTCAGATTATCATGAAGATTCTGTGTTGGCTTCACTGAAGAAGTTGGGGCTAAAGGGCTCCATAGAGGATCTTACACCTGATGAGGTTCTACAAATTGCTGAAACTGTAAGGAAAAATGGATCACATCACTCTGCTGCAAAGGCCAAAGCACTGGTCAAAGTTTGCAATGAAACTAGTGTTTTATCTCGATTTCCTCATCACAGCTTACAGAAACTCTGCAACCTTCCCTGGGTTCCAGCTAAGAATTACAATTCACAGTTGGTTTTCAGCCAACCAGTAAATGTGAGAACTGTTGTGTATCGTGACATTGTTGGATTTTCAATGGCTTTTACAAGTGACTTCTCAGAAAAGTCAAATGCCACTCTTGGCTTAAGTAAGCAGCCACCTCCTACAAAAGTAAATGAACATCTTAAAGCTCTTTGTAAACAGTACAAAAATGGTGCAAAAGAAAACTCCTTTGAACGGAAGCTGCAGAAGGTATATGATTACATGCAAGATAATCTTTCCCAGTTCCATGATCATCTTCTCTCTGAACTTCTAATATGGAATGGAAATGGCTTTTCGTCCCCACTTGAGATTGTTATGTCCTATCCTGATGGCTTGGATCTCAGCTCCTTTGCCAAAAGTATTCCTTCGAGTTACCTAGCCTACCAGCCTCTCTTCACAAGATGTGGTGTAAAGAAAACCTTGTCAAACCAAGAGGTAGTTGAAGTGCTGTACAAATTAAAAGAGCGCCTACAAGGTGTTTCTTCAGGCCTTGGAACATACAAAGACTTAAAACTTGCAGTTCTGATCTTGGACTGGATGAAAGCAAATTCTGTAGATGGAACAGATGACCTTCCTATACCAGTTCAGTCTCGAAGCCATGGATTTGCATTAGAGCCACTGTCCAAAACTTTGTTTTGTGATATTGATAAACAGAATTTATCAAGTACCTTTGCTAATGACATGGACTGTTCTATTGTACATGAAGAGGTTTCTGTGGCAACGGCAAGATTTTTGAAGGTTCAGCTTCTGAGCACTAAGGTATTAAAGCCAGAGTTTTTTGAGCCATGGGGACCATCTGAACCAGTGACTCTTCTCATTAGAAACATCCTTCGGGAATACAGTGAACTCGCAGAGATTTTTAAAGAACTCATACAAAATTCAGAAGATGCAGATGCAACAGAGTGCAAATTTTTGGTGGATATGAGACAGAACTTGGATAATCGACAAACTCTCATAGATCCAGGCATGGCTAGCTGTCATGGACCTGCACTGTGGTCTTACAACAACAGCACATTCACACAGAAGGACTTTATAAACATTACGCGAATTGGTGCAGCCACTAAAGAAACACAGGCCCACAAAATTGGAAAATTTGGCTTGGGTTTTAACACTGTCTACCATATTACGGATGTGCCTGCAATTCTAAGTAGGTCCACCATACTCGTATTTGATCCCAATGTCAATCACTTACAGAAACACATTCTAAGCAATAACCCAGGAATGAAGTTGGATCTCCAAAATAATTCTAAACCTCTTCATGCCTTTCCTGACCAATTCCAGCCTTTCCTCGGTGTGTTTGGCTGTGAATTTGAACAACCTTTCTTCTTTGATGGAACTCTTATTCGCTTGCCATTCCGGACTGAAAAAGAAGCTAATGACTCAAAAATCTGTCACCAAGCCTTCAGCGAAGAACAAATCTATACGCTCATGAATGATTTTGAGGCTTTTGCTGACACACTTCTCATTTTCTTAAAACATGTGAGGGAAGTAGAATTAAATGTCCTTTCTGATGGTTGTGACCCTAAAGAGAAGATTATAAAAGTGCACGTTCAAAAAGAAATAGTCCAAACACTGGCTGTGCCCCTGGAGGTGTCCTTGCAAAAAGAACAGATTGAAACATCTAAGAAGCTTGAAACACCGCTACTAATCTTGGACTTTACCACTTCAAATATCATAAAACTGACTGAACAAATTACAGCCATTGAGAGCAAGTATTATCTAACGCAATCCAGTCTTGGTGTCAATTAATCATACCAGATGTTTGTAGAAGATAAAAATATCTTCAGTTTGCCAGTTTCCGGAATTGCCCTTCCTCTAAAGAAATGTCCCAATTATGAGAAATGGACCCCCGCTTTGGAAGAATTCCAAGGCATGGTTTTCTGTTACCTTCCCCTGCCTGTGTCCTCTAGCCTTCCCTTTCACATCAATGGGACTTTTGCTGTCATGTCAAATCGCAAAAACCTATGGGATACAACTGTAAAAGGCGACTGGAATAAGAAACTGCTCTGTGATGCGCTCCTGGTTGCAATGATAACAGCACTGACTCAGTTACAGAGCTTGTATCAACAGGGTGACTTGCAGGACTACGACTACTACACATTTTGGCCAGACACCACAAAAGTCAACACCTTTTACGCAGGAGCAGTTAAAAGATTTTACCATGCTGTTACTTTTGGACTGAGAAACTCACTCCCTGCTCTGTTTAGCAATGGCCAAGAATGGTGCACAGTCAAACATGCCTGCTTTTTAGATCTAGAAGATATCCAAGATGAGATCATACAACATCTTGCCAAAAAGGTATTTTCCTCGCTACTTAAAAAGCCATATATGGCAGTAAGCCTTCCAAAATGGGTGAGAAAAAGTTTCAGCGCAAGTTCTTGCTTCAGTGAACTGGAGAAGAATTTTTACAACTCTGAGAGGTTCTACAAGGAGATAATATTTGAACAGCTGGAGGATATAAGTGTAGAGGACAGAAATAAGTTAGTACTTCATGCCATTGATCTCCAGAATAAATGTCTTGATAAGCTACTGATGTCTAAACCTTGTATCCCATCTTCTAATGGCAGAATGCAGTTTATTGGGAAACTTGTGCATCCAAAGGGAAAGGTGTCATTACTGTATGATCCTGAAGAAGGGTGTTTTCCTGGAGAAGTTGAATTTCTGAGACCAGAAAGACTGGTACGTTTACAGACTTTAGGGATGCAGAAGGACAGCCTGCCCATGACTGAGCTCCTGCAGAGAGCCAGCAAAATAAAAGATGTCTGGAGGATTGATAGGGCTAAAGCTTTAAATCGAATTGGCTGCATTTTGGAATTACTTAATGACCTGCTTCAGCAAGGACTTGACACAGTCCATCATGGACTATTCAGAGAGATCCTGTTTCTTCCTGCTATCCCCCCTCAAAGCAAAGATGTCCAGTCAAGAGATGTAACATTAATGAAATCAAATGGGCTTTATTATTACAAACACATAGCTCTTGTCTGCATGGTCGAACATGTGCTCAGCAAACAACATTTAGGAAAGGTCAAATGGTCTAACGCATTGCTGTCCTTTTTGGGCCTTAATAGTCTTCCTTCATTTGAGACAGTGTTCTCCCAACTGCAAGAAGCTTGCAAAGTTCCCAACCGGTTCAAACCTGAAGATATACATTGTCACAGGAGCCCTAGTGGCTGACCGCACTTAGCCTTCTAAACGGTGCCAGCGCACAGATCGTGCGAACTCTGGTCGCAGTCAATGCGCAGGAACCGTTAAGAATTAGCCACAGACAACTCAGAAGGGAGCCTGTGAGACACGGGTATTTACAACGTCACCCACTGGTTCAGAGTAAACTGCCACCACCGCGGTTACCATGGGACCGTGGAGCCCACTAACTGACTGACTAGTCCTGCGAATAAAACGGTTAAACACACGGTATTCTGTCTAGCCAACAACAAACAAACAGTAGCGTATCTTCAGAGACCCGGGATCAGTTCTGTGTGTGCTGATAAGCAGGGTAGCAGACAGTGAATGACTTGGAGAAAGTCGTTTATTCACGCAATATAAATAATTAATATATACAGACAATTATTAAAATCAACAATTATTAAAACAGTAATAGCCAGTATGAAAAATTAAAGAAGGGAGAAAAATACTTAGTTCCTGGAAAGATGTCCTTTTTGTGGGAAAAATCAGTTCTGGATTTCAATCAAAGTTCAGAGTTCAGACCAGGTGGATGCCAGCATATCCTCAAGCTGGCATCTCATGAGTGCAAGATGTTTCAGTCTGGAGGACACTGAGTTTGGGTCCTCAGCCATTCTTATGCCCCTGCTTCAGTAGGAGGGAGTGAGGGCGGGGAGCCATACACCCCCTTAGAAGATGAGATGAGCCCTCCCCTTATCCTGGGGGCTAGAAATCATATCTACCCATATATGGGCTCTATCTCACAGAACCGTACAGGTCAGGGCAGATTTATTAACATTTTCAGGTCTGTCTCGATTTACCCAGCGCCCTGATACCAGACATGAGGGGTGGGACCCCTGTGGTATCATCAGGGCATTTTCAAACTGCCTAACTGGCAGTCCTTACCTCAGAATGTTCTGAAACTTCCTCAGAACCAGCACCGGGGCTCATGCTACACTTCCCCCACGTTTGGCGAAGCTGCCATCTCAGGAACCCCAGAAATATGACAGATCTGGGAAGTTATGGATTATGCTATGAGACTCAGCAGCTAGAACACATCCTGAATAAACCTAACAGCTGGCTTCCCTTTGATCTTTACCAGTGAGCAAGGTGTCAAGACCTCCCGTGGATTCGTAGCCTGCCTGGCTGTACCTAGGCATCCTTTGGTTAATTAACATCTCCATGAGATCAGCTAAGTGTCACCTGGTTCCCAGAACCAAAAGGGGAATTGTGCCTTCCACAGGGGATATGTCCAAGCTAATTAACACCTTCCCCCCAGGCTGTCACTTCAGCTAAGACAGA
Organism: Hyperolius riggenbachi; assembly: GCF_040937935.1. Classification (NCBI taxonomy): domain Eukaryota; kingdom Metazoa; phylum Chordata; class Amphibia; order Anura; family Hyperoliidae; genus Hyperolius; species Hyperolius riggenbachi. The sequence continues at coordinate 316,187,883 of NC_090651.1, forward strand.
TCCCCCAGCTGTTCCTAGGCATAGGGATACTACACGTCAAATCTTGGTTCTATTGATCTGAGGCGCAATCGATGCAGGAATCGAGTGCGATCGTTCTTTTCTTCACGGGCGGTTCCAGGACGTGCCTGCGTCCCCGCAACCGTCCGTGACAGCCCTCCCCCTTGTCCGCGGCTTAGCCACTCATCCGCACGATGTGTGGCGGCGCCGCTAACCTGGCTGACGGGCCTCGAGTTGCCAGTACGGCGGGAAAACCTATTGGAGCCTGTGGCTCGGTTCCCCTGGACCGGTCGCGGTCTGCTACCCTCAGGGTTGACCCAACATGGACCGTTCTGGACAGGGCGTTTGCGCCACTGCAGTCGGACGTGGTGTCTGCCGGGACTGCTGACAACGGGCAGTGGGTTGGTTAGGTCAACAGCTAGCCCACGCAGGGTTCCCCTGCTGAGTGGCTGTGGACCTAAGGGAACCCCGCGGGAATCCCTGGACCTTCCCAGCTCCTGACAGACGGCACATGCCCTGCAGTAGTTTGCTACATCCCTGTTCATCCGGGGCCAATAAAACTGGTTCCGAATACCGGCGAGTGTCTTGCGGACACCCGAGTGCCCTGTCAGAGGATTACCATGTGCGGATTTCAGCACATGTCCCCTGAACGCACTCGGGACCACAAGCCACTTGGTATTCGCGTGGGATCTACCTGTAGGGGGCTGTACAGACTCACTGTACAGTCTCCCACCTTCCCAGTACACCTTGAAAGCGGCCCCGTCTGCGAGGGGCTCAGCGGCTTGCTGCCTGAGCACCTCCAGGCTTGGGTCACTTTGTAGTGCGGCTGAGAATATGGCGCTGTCAGTTTCAGCCAACTGGCTCATGTCACACGAGGCCAGCGGCTGAAAGGTCTCATCCCTGCGGTCAGAGGAGGGGGAGGAGGCCGGGACCCCCTCCACCTGTTCTGAGCTCGGGTTCTGAGCAGTGCAGCTGCGCGGTACACTGTCAGAATGGCACAGACGGACATTACTCAAATCATCATTGCATGCAGTAATGACATTGACAGGTATAGACATTTTTTCATTACAGACAGGTTGTACAGTAAACTCAGGTACAGCTACAGCATCATCACAACAGACAGTCTGTACATCAAACTCAGGTGCCTTTGAAGCAGGCACTATTGAACCTGGTACCCTTGAACTGGGCACATTCAACCCACCTCCCCCTGGTGCTCCCCCAAGTGTATAAAGTACCTGGTGGTGGGTGGAGAGTCCGTCTCCTTCCGTGAGCGACAAGGCGGTCGTGGCAGGTTCATAGTAGGACACAAGCTTGCCCAAATCAGTCCCTAGCAACACAGGGACTGGGAGATCCTTCATAACCCCAACAACCCGTTCTTGGACTCCTCCCACTCCCCAATCCAGCTTCACTTTTGCGTGGGCTATGTGGAAAAGGGTGCCCTCTACTCCAGTAAGGGCAAGGGATCGGCTGGAGCTGATGCTCTCCTTTGGTACAAGGTGTGAGTGAACTAACGTGATGTCAGCTCCGGTGTCTCGGAATCCGGTGACAACTTTGCCGTTCACTCTAACAAGTTGCTGCTGGTCGGTTCGGTCGCGGATTTCCTTTCCGCGGGCAAACAGGACAAAATCTGATGATCCAGGCTGTGGTTCGCTGGCGGGTTGCCTCTGCTGTGGGTGAGGTGCAGGTGATGCAGATGATCCAGGTGCTGGTGGTGTCTGTCTCCGCTCCGGGCAGTCGAACTTCATGTGTCCGGGCTGGCGGCAGTAGTGACAGGTGACCTCTCCAGGCGCTGCAGGCCTGGGTGCAGCAGCTGCGCTGGGTGGCCTCTGTGGCTGACGGCTCACAGGGGCAGGAGAGTCTGCCAGAGTATTGGGCTGACCTCCTCTCCAGCTGGATGGGACAGTCCTGCGGGTATCAGCCACCCGGGTAGTTGCAAAAGTCTCAGCAAGGTCTGCAGCGACAGTTGCTGAAGCCGGCTTGCGTTCTAGCACAAATTGTCGTACATCAGCAGGGCAAATGTTCAGAAATTGTTCCAGGACTATCAAGTCCTCCAGGACATCATAAGACCCTTTGGTGAGGCCTAGAGTCCACTGGCGGAGTGTGGTAAGCAAGCTGCTGACCACATCTCGATACGAGTCAGAAGACTTTTTCTGCCAGGCCCTGAACTTTTTCCGATAGGCTTCTGGCATCAGCTGGTACTTAGTAATGATAGCGTCTTTTATAGCAGCATAATCATTATCCTTCTCCGCAGGCAATTCTGCGAAGGCATCAAGCGCTTTGTAGCGCAGCAAAGGTGTCAGATGTCTGGCCCACTGGTCTTGGGACAGACGATACTGACGGCATGCTTTTTCAAAAGACCGCAAAAACAAGTCAATGTCTGTGTCTTTTTCAATATTAGCAAATTTAAATTTTGCACTTACGGGTGGTGCAGCTCCTTCAGCAGGGAGGCTGGTCGGTGAACTCCGGCTGGCCTGTTGAACCTTTGCCATGTTGAGCTCATGTTGTCGTTGGCGTTCCCGCTCAGCGGCATCCCTCTCCGCGTGGCGTTCAGCAGCAGCAGCAGCTTGCCGCTCCCGTTCCTCCCGCATTTGGTGCTCCTCACGCATGTACTGCAGGTACTTGTCCAGGTCAGTGTCCATCAGCTTTTGTAATGCCTGCTGCATTAGCGGATCAGTACAAACGGACAGTCCAGTACTGGCCGGTTCCAGGCGAGTACGTTCAGAAACTCTGGGATTGGGGTCCACACTGACATTCTCCTGCGTAACTGTTGATGCAGGGCCCTCAGGATGCACAACCTCTGTACGGTCAGGAGTCTCAGTCTCTGGTTCCCCTTGCCTTGAGTCAGATGGGTCAGCGTCTACCTCAGCAGACACATCCAGCTCCTGCCGTTGCTGGGTATCCCATTGAAACAATTCCGTTACCAGGTCCCCTTGTTTCTTGCGGCCGACATCAATGCCTCTCTCTTGGCAAAGATTTTGCAGGTCCGCCAGGCACATTTTCTTGTAGTTCCCGGACATTTCCACACCAAATAAAATAAAACTTTTGGGGAGGGGTACTGGCTACACAGTCTCTCTGTATATATAAAAAAAATATATTGCCTTCCAGCTACACCAACGAATTAGTTCGTTTCTCGATAGCGCTAGCGCTATCGCAGATACTTTCAGCACAACACAGATCCCACCGCTGCCACCACTGTCACAGGAGCCCTAGTGGCTGACCCGCACTTAGCCTTCTAAACGGTGCCAGCGCACAGATCGTGCGAACTCTGGTCGCAGTCAATGCGCAGGAACCGTTAAGAATTAGCCGCAGACAACTCAGAAGGGAGCCTGTGAGACACGGGTAATTACAACGTCACCCACTGGTTCAGAGTAAACTGCCACCACCGCGGTTACCATGGGACCGTGGAGCCCACTAACTGACTGACTAGTCCTGCGAATAAAACGGTTAAACACACGGTATTCTGTCTAGCCAACAACAAACAAACAGTAGCGTATCTTCAGAGACCCGGGATCAGTTCTGTGTGTGCTGATAAGCAGGGTAGCAGACAGTGAATGACTTGGAGAAAGTCGTTTATTCACGCAATATAAATAATTAATATATACAGACAATTATTAAAATCAACAATTATTAAAACAGTAATAGCCAGTATGAAAAATAAAAGAAGGGAGAAAAATACTTAGTTCCTGGAAAGATGTCCTTTTTGTGGGAAAAATCAGTTCTGGATTTCAATCAAAGTTCAGAGTTCAGACCAGGTGGATGCCAGCATATCCTCAAGCTGGCATCTCATGGGTGCAAGATGTTTCAGTCTGGAGGACACTGAGTTTGGGTCCTCAGCCATTCTTATGCTCCTGCTTCAGTAGGAGGGAGTGAGGGCGGGGAGCCATACACCCCCTTAGAAGATGAGATGAGCCCTCCCCTTATCCTGGGGGCTAGAAATCATATCTACCCATATATGGGCTCTATCTTACAGAACCGTACAGGTCAGGGCAGATTTATTAACATTTTCAGGTCTGTCTCGATTTACCCAGCGCCCTGATACCAGACATGAGGGGTGGGACCCCTGTGGTATCATCAGGGCATTTTCAAACTGCCTAACTGGCAGTCCTTACCTCAGAATGTTCTGAAACTTCCTCAGAACCAGCACCGGGGCTCATGCTACACTTCCCCCACGTTTGGCGAAGCTGCCATCTCAGGAACCCCAGAAATATGACAGATCTGGGAAGTTATGGATTATGCTATGAGACTCAGCAGCTAGAACACATCCTGAATAAACCTAACAGCTGGCTTCCCTTTGATCTTTACCAGTGAGCAAGGTGTCAAGACCTCCCGTGGATTCGTAGCCTGCCTGGCTGTACCTAGGCATCCTTTGGTTAATTAACATCTCCATGAGATCAGCTAAGTGTCACCTGGTTCCCAGAACCAAAAGGGGAATTGTGCCTTCCACAGGGGATATGTCCAAGCTAATTAACACCTTCCCCCCAGGCTGTCACTTCAGCTAAGACAGATCCCCCAGCTGTTCCTAGGCATAGGGATACTACACGTCAAATCTTGGTTCTATTGATCTGAGGCGCAATCGATGCAGGAATCGAGTGCGATCGTTCTTTTCTTCACGGGCGGTTCCAGGACGCGCCTGCGTCCCCGCAACCGTCCGTGACATGCATCAGATAGCAAAACAATGCTACAATTATTTTAATATAGAAATTGAGAAATGCCCAAATCGTTATCTGGAGATAAAGAGGGAAGCTGCCGCTATGAATTTTGTTTATGTGGATGAAGAATTTGTTTCACTTAAGGTAGTCGCCCATCAAATTCCTTTTAATGCGCACCCTTATTTGCACAAACTTCCAAAAGATTACGAACCATTTGATGAACTCTGGGCTTGTATTGGAGTACGGAAAGAATTTTTAGCCCAAGATTACTTTTCTGTTCTCAGCCAGATGGCTAATCAGATTGGAGAACAACAACTTTCGGTTCGAGAATTACAACTTGCCGTTAACTTGATAAATCACAGCTTAGAAAAGTCTGGATTTGCATCATATGAACCATCTGTAGCAAAGCTTATATATATACCTGACAAGCAAGGCATATTGCGTCATGTGAGTGATATCTTTTACTATGACACGCCCTGGATTCCCTATAATGAAGACCAATATTTTTGCCATGATAGAATTCCACTAGAGGTGGTATCAAAATTTGGTGTTACACCAAAAACCCATCATATACTTCAGAATCTAAAAATTTCCAATCTCTCCAACTGGGTTTCACAGTTTGGTGCAAAGGAACAACTTACCACCAGAATCAAGAACATTATAAAAGAGTGCTCTTCAAAAAAAGAAATTTTGAAGGAACTTATTCAGAATGCAGATGATTCTGAGGCGACTGAAATACACTTTGTACTGGACTGCAGAACCCATCCCACTACGAGAACTTTTGGAGAAGAATGGCATCCACTGCAAGGTCCAGCTCTGTGCATTTACAACAATAAGAAGTTTGAGTCAAAAGATATTGATGGAATTCAGCAGCTGGGCATAGGTAGCAAAGAGGACCGTTTAGACAACACTGGAAAGTTTGGACTTGGCTTCAATTCTGTGTACCACATAACTGATTGCCCATCTTTTGTGACTGGTGACACCACCTTGGGCATCTTTGACCCTAATATTTTGTTTTTGGACATCTCTAACGAAGCCAGTCCAGGTAACCTGTTTACTGTGAACAATGAATTCAAGGACACATTTGAGGATGTGTATAACACCTTTTTACCTTCAAAATTTGATCTGCAAGAAGGCACACTATTCCGACTACCACTAAGGATGGCGAATACTGTCTCAAGGTCAAAAATAAGTAATGAAACTTCTTCAGTACAGGACATCAGAAGCATGTGTGAGGAACTGAGTCAAGAGGCAGAAAACATGATCCTCTTCTTGAATAACATTAGAAGGATTTGTTTTTCTGAAATTAGACCTAATGGTGACTTTATTGAAAACTTTTCAGTTGAATGTAAAATAGATTGTAAGGATGAAGAAATGCTGTCTTCCTTTCAACAAAGACTCCTTGAGTTTTCTAGGAAGAAAGAGCATTTGTTGGAGACCTCATTCTTTCAAGTACCTTACACTGTAGATATTGCACACAGCAAGTCAAGTAAGGGAAGCAACTGGCTTGTACTTAAGCAAATGGGTACAGAAGGCAAGAAAAGCTTGGACAATTTGAAGACAATTTCAGGCCGTTTGCATCAAACAGTTGTCCCCCATGGTGCGGTAGCTGCCTGTCTCAGCCATTATATACAAGGAAGAGCTTTCTGCACCTTGCCTCTACCACTTGAAACTGGTCTTCCTGTACATGTCAATGCCAATTTTATTGTGGATTCAGCACGGAGAGGCATCTGCCAAGAGGATGGGAACAGCCCAAAGACTGAGTGGAACACATTTTTGTTTTCAGATGTTTTAGCTCCACTGTACAGCTGTCTTCTCGAATATCTGTGTAAAATATTTACAAAGCAGCAAGGGGAACCACTCAAGTTCCAGAATTTAGACTCCTGCAAGCTTTTTTTGACCACATGTTTACATTTTTTTCCAAAGGTGACAAAGTCTGTGTCTCCTCAGTGGCAAACATTAGTTAGGAAGGTATATTTGACTATATTTGAAAAGAAAATGCAAGTGGTTACAATTTGCAAGGAACAGGAAATTCAAGGGAAGCTTGTAAAGAAAACATGTATTCATGTTGAGTGGACAAGTGTTGGTAAGACCAACCTCACAGAAGAACCTTTCTTCCTTACTAATGAAGAAAATGAATCTGTTGGATCTGCCTTGCAAAGGATTAACATGCACTTAGCATTTGGAGGGTTCTCCAATTTTCTATGCACGGAATTTAAATCAGCTGGAGTACCTGTTCAGGAACTAAGTCCTCCGTCCTTGTGTGAGTTCATGAGACATGCTCCGCTAGTCCCTCATGGTCAAGAATGTCCTACTTCTGTGTGCAGGACTCTTCTCAGAGATGAGGAAACCTGCAGGGTTCTTGTAGAATACTGCCTGAAAGGAATGTCAGCCAAGACCGTAACTGATTTGCAAGGCGTTCCTTTACTAGTTACCGTAGACGGATTGCTCCACATCTTTGACAGAAGTAATCCAAAATTTTCATCAAGATACTATGAGCTTTTCCCTGATCACAGCAGCCAGTTTGCTACATACAACCAGTTCACTCTTTATTGATTCAACTTGGCTTTTTGAAAATTCTAACTATCACAAATTCTGCTGCTTTTGTAAAGAATTACTTGGGTGAATTACATAACATGTCTTCAAGTAAACCTTGCCCTATCCTTACCACTGAGAAGGCCAGGTGGCTGGAAAATTTATGGAAATTCTTTGAAAGTGAGATAAGCAAGAAGAAACAAGATGAAAAGGTTGAACTTTTTGAGTCCATTATCTCTTTGTACTATCACTGGGCAGTTTTACCTGTGTGTTTTTATGAAAAAGAACCCAAAATCCTTTCATTTGCTCATATAGAAAATATATTGCTTCCAAGTCAAAGCGATGTTGCTGAATATTTCTTGAAATTGGGATTTGCCATGTTAGAACTGCGTTTATTTCCTGCTAAAATACTTTTTTTACTTGCAGCCCTATCTGCTGAACACCGAAGATGTTGAAGTTGTTCTTCAACATCTGAGCTCCAGAAGAGATTATCTTCGTTGGGAGCTGATGGATGATGTCGAGCATGATATGTTTCTAAAAAGGATCTTATCAAAGCTTAATAAACAAAGAACGCCAAAATCTATAAACAACCTGCAGTGTTTACCCCTGTTTGAAGCACATGATGGAAAAATACAGAGTTTGAATGAGTATCAGACAAAATATCTGCTTGGCTCAAGGTTGGAGGTGGAACCTCTGAAACTTTCTGAAATTGATTCGCAAACAATATTCCTTAAAGATACCAGCCTTAACCTCTTGCCGACCGCGTCACGCCAGTAGGCGTGGCCGCGGCGGCAGCCCCAGGACCGCCTAACGCCAATTGGCGTAAAGTCCTGGGGCTCTGTTTTGCAGGAGATCGCGCGCAGGCTGCGCGCGCATCTCCTGCTTGGGGGGCGGAGCTCCGCCCCGCCTTCAGTCTCCGAGCGGCTATTGCCGCTCGGGAGACCGGTAGACGGCGTGATCGCCGTCTATTTACCTTGTGCAGCGCTGCGATCAGCAGCAGCGCTGCACTGGGGACAGCCGTGTGACACGGCTGTCCCCCTGGGGGACAAGAGAGCGATCGGCTCTCATAGGCAGAAGCCTATGACAGCCGATCGCCGTAATTGGCCGGCTGTGGGGAGGGAGGGAGCGAGGGAGGGAAGGGGTTTAAAGGAAGAGGGTTTTTTTTAAAAAAAAAGGCAACAATAATATTTATTAAAACAAAAATAAACATGGGGGGAGCGATCAGACCCCACCAACAGAGAGCTCTGTTGGTGGGGAGAAAAGGGGGGGGGGAATCACTCGTGTGCTATTTTGTGCGGCCCTGCAGCTTGGCCTTAAAGCTGCAGTGGCCTTTTAAACTAAAAATTGCCTGGTCACTAGGGGGGTTTAGCCCTGCAGTCCTCAAGAGGTTAAAAGACAAGCTTATAAATTCTTAAACATTCCACTAATTGGTGACCTTGAACTGCTTACTGAATTCCTCCTCCCAAGAGTACAGTACCTTCGTGAAAACCAGTTGTTGGCGGTTCTACAGATAGTTTTAGATCTGCAAAAGTTTAGAGGGTTTCGGGAGAAAGAGAAGGACATTTTATCCTTTCTCGGACCAGTTAAGCTTATCAAAAGTAAACAAGGACAACTGCAACAAGCCTCATATTTTTATGACGATGCTGTAAATCTGTTCAACACATTTGGACTACAGGACTATTTCATCCCTAGCGATTTTTGGGAAATGTTTAAGTTGCACAAAACACCATTGCGCACTCTACTGCACAAGATGGGCATGAAAAACCAACTAGCAGAAGATGATTTTATCGAATTTGCCACTGTGATACAGGAGGATGCAAAAAGTAGATGCTCAACAGAAACTCTGACCGCAAGAGCTGAGGAGTTATTTGATTATTTGCTTTCTATGAATTTGGACAAATTAAGTTCCAGTTTCACAACCAGGGTGGGAAAAATTGCATTTGTCATCCCATCGAAGGTTGAACATTTAGAAGCTTTACATCCTCCATGTACTCAAAACATCATGACAATTCCTCTCCAGGGATCACTGCTAAAATGTAACGGTTATCAGTATGTGGTTTGGACCACTATGCCACTAATAGAAAAAAACATAAGTACTGAAGAACAATGGCTAATTCTACACAACTGTGGAGTCCTTCCAGAACCACCCATTCCTTGAGTAACTGAAAACGTGAGAAACGTTTGTAAAACTCTATGTAACAACAAACAATTAAAAATGATCAGGCAGAAGGTCTTAAAAAAAACTTACAGGTTTCTTCAGAATCACATTGCGGATGTGGATCCCAATTCCCTCAAGAATGTTCCATTTGTTTTAGTAGATGATAATGACCTTGCCATACCCGGACAAATTGTATTTAACCTTCAAAATTCTGATGTTTTTCGACCATATCTTTACAAATTGCCTCCACTGCTGGCATGTTACAGTAATCTGTTTCAAAAAGTAGGAGTTGAGGCAGAGGCCTCTGTGATTCACTTTGCAAACGTTCTTTTATCTATTCATGCGGACACGGAAGACAAAGAGTCTTTGCATCCTAACCTCCAAAAGACTGTCTCTGAAGCTATAGAGCAATTTTTCAGGCTTCTGGAAAGCAAAGTGCCAAAACATAATCTTCAGAATCTCAGACCCCTGTATCTTCCAGCAATTAATGGCAAACTCTATATGTCATCCAGTTTGATCCTAAATGACTGTCGACCTGAGGGGGAAATTAAGGAATGGAATATTGCATCTGAATTATTATTTCTACACCTTGATTTTGACCTATATAAAACAAAACACCTTCTCCAACTATTACCTGTGGAGATTCGCCCAAAATTGCTTTCTGACATTACAGTTGAGGCTATCCATGATTTTCAAAGGTGTGCGCTTGAAGAGTGCATAGTCAAAAGAACTCTAGAGGAACATCTTCATTCTCCATCTTTTCTTGATGGCCTGGTTTGCCTTCTGCGGAGCCAGAGCAATGGTAAGATTAGCCAGGAGGAAGGAGAACAAAAATGCTCCAATATTTTTTGAAAACTAGAGGTCATATGCTGTTGTAAACTCCTAACGAGTCTTGTGTATAAAGATGAAACAGTGAAGGGTTTTCAGGTACTGAAAACTCTTGTATGCCAAATTAACAACTTAATTGGTAATGTATTCACAGAAAAATCAAGAAATATAGTTGAAGGAATGCTTGCTTGTGATAGTCCTCATGAGATACAGGAAGTACTGAAGGATAATGACGTATGGATTAACGAGGGTGAAAGCAAAATCCCCTGTAAAAAAACCTGGAGAAGTGATTGACAAAGAGTGGTATGACAGCTTGGAAATGAATAATGCCAATACATTTAAAGTAGGGGACATTGGCCTCGATTCATCAACACTTAGCAAATTTGTTAACAACAGTTTGGTAAAATACCAAATTCGTTAACTTCATTTCAGGATTCATCAAAGTTATCTACAGCTGTTAGCGAACATTCGTTAACGATTCGGTAACAATTCGCTAAAACGAAAGAAAGTGCAATTCATGAAAAAGAAAGTGGGCGTGGTTTAGCGTTACATTTAGGATTAGTTATCTCCTTCACTGCTCTGTCGTAATTCCTGTCAGATCATTGCTGACAGAGAAGATGGAGCCATTTGAAGTGGTTATGTATCAGCTGAGAGTGATTCAAAGGCGCAGAAGGGCAAGAATAAGGTCTGCAACCATATAAATTTGTAAGAGAATAGATTAATTTGCTATAACACGACATCTGCATTTCTCTTGAATCATCTTGTAAGAGAACACAGGCAGTGCCAGGGTTAACTAATTTTGCTAGCTGCACTATAATTTTTTAGAAAAGGCTCCTATCAAATTGTGGGATTGTCCCAACCACTTTCAGAATCCTGGTCCAGGTGTAAAGCCCTATTCAGAATGTTGCTACGTAGTGCTCAAAGGACTGCCTTTTACCCACAATTCCATGGGAATCTTATGGCCTTGTGTTAAAGTACCACTGTAAAATGGAAATATCGACACGTTACCGAATGGTTACCGAATTGTTATCGAATTCACACCGAATGAGGAAAAACCTTGATGAATACAACTAGAAATCGCTAAACTTCGAATTCGGTAATTTAACAAACTGGAAAAAGTTATCTCAAAGAGAATGATGAATCGAGGCCTATGTGGGCTACAAGGTTCCTGAAGAAGAAGATGAGGTGTATATGTATGCTGTAATTAAGGAGGAGCTGGATGCTAAAATATTTGAAGGTTGTGAAGTCCCGATGTATCGCATAGACATTGGTCAAGAAAAATTAATTGATGTTAGTGTATTTGATTTATATCAGTTTAAAAGTTCTGCAAACTTCGATTCAAAAGCTCTTATCCCACATGATAGCATAGGAACGCCACAGCAAAGTTCTGAAAGATGGCACGCAAGTTCTTTGGAAAAAATTAAAGAAGAAATTGACCAGGATCTAATCAGAATACAGCAACTGCCTCAAGCTGAAAGGATAAAAGCCACAAGACGCATCTACTTAGCGTACCACCCAGACAGAAACCTAGGTCACGAGGAAATCTCAACAGAGGTTTTCAAATATTCTCAGCAGAAGGTTATAGAAATGGAAGCTGGTGAGGGCATTCAGCTTTGTACAACATCCAGTCGTCATTCCAACAAATCGGGAGGCGTTACTACATTTTGGGTAAAATGGGATCGAGAAGCTTTCCAACACAAACAACACAGACAAAGCTCTTCAAGAAAAGCTGCGCACCATTATGGTTATTTGGGCTATGGCAGCACAGCTCAACCAAAACCTCAAGAGGCCGAGAGGTGGCTGAGGCAAGCCAAATCCGATTTGGATGCTGCCGAGAATGATATTGACCGCCAAACAGAATGGGTATTTTACAAAGTGCACCAAGCTATGAAAAAGGCTCTCATTGCAGCACAGTATATGAAGGGGAAAAATGTCGACAGGAATTAAGGCCTAGCCACCTTAGCTGAAAAGGTATCTTCCTACAGTGAAGGTCTTCAAGGTCTTCTTGATCAGGTATTACAAATCACAAGACATGGTGTAGATGACCAGAAAACCCAATATCCGAGCAGTTTCCCTCCACCCCAAATTCCCAATGGAAGTTTTCCATCAGACAAAATAGCGGAAGTTATTACACTTGCAGACCGCATTTTGCAGAAGATAAAGGATTATGTTTTTTCCTAAAAGATCAAGATATCTTGCCCTAGAGCACTGAAGGGAACACTGGAATGCACTAACTTCATGCTTTGCAAAAAATGCAATTTAAGCATCTAGATCAGGCATGGGCAAACTTGGCCCTCCAGCTGTTACGGAACTACAAGTCCCACAATGCATTGCAGGAGTCTGACAGCCACAGTCATGACTCATAAAGGCAAATGCATTGTGGGACTTGTAGTTCCGGAACAGCTGGAGGGCCAAGTTTGCCCATGCCTGATCTAGATCCTTTAAGACCGCACAGCTAGTTACGAGATGAAAAAGACAGGAAATGTTTAATGAGAATAAATTGCAAAATGACTGTTAGGCTGTAGACACACTGTTAGCACTTTCTGGGTGCTTTTCTGACCACCAGCTCTTTGAGTGTTTTATTTTTTAAAAAACGCTCCCATTAACTTGCAGTAAAATAGCTGTATAATTGCCACAATCACGATCTTTCTGAAAATCACGATTGCTGATATTTAACCGGGATTTTAATGCAAGTCAACAGGAGCGTTTAAAAAAAAATGCTCAGAAAGCGCTGATGGTCAGAAAAGCACCCTGAAACAGTTCATAGTGTATCTACAGCCTTAACTTTGTTTCCCTGAGTTTTTTCATACCTCATGACCGTTAACCAAAATGACAGCATTTTTACTAAAATTTAAGTAACTACTCTTAAGTACATAAAATAACATTTGAAAACCTTTCCAAGCATTCTCTGTGAGTAAAAAAGTGTATTGTCACTGCAGAGAGCAGTACAGGCTTGCTTATCTCTGGTCATCAGCAAATATAAACAGTACTGCCTGGTGTCTTTACTCTGATTCTCCTCCCCCCCCCCCTTCCTTTCTGCTGAAGTGACTGAGAGCTTCAGCCAGCTATGATTACATTTGCCGATTAGCCAGAGATAATCAAGCCTGTACTTCTCTGGCAGTGAAAGTAAAGCTGGCCATACACTGGCCCGATTTGCCGCCGTCTCGACAGCAGATTCGATCACTGGGATCGAATCTGCTGCCAATCATTCGCGCTAAACGCACCCGCCGATCCGATTTCCTCCCGAAATCGGATCGGTCCGTCGATCGCGCCGTGCGGGAAATTACCATCGATTGCCCGCGGGTAGGGAGCGTGTCGCTAGCGGCGGCCGATCCGATCAGGTATACATTACCTGACGCTGGCTCCCAGGCATCTTCTCCGCGCTGCACCGCTCTGTTCCTGCTTCCATCCCAGCGTACATTAACTTCCTGTGTCACTGCAGTGACCAGAAAGTTCATATAGAGGGCGCTCTATTTGAACTTCCTGGTCACGGAGTGACACAGTGTACGCTGGGATGCGGTGCAGGATGCTGGGATGCGTGCAGCGCTGAGAAGAGGACCCGGAGCCAGCTTCAGGTAATGTATACGGGGGGACGACGACGACAGGCGGCAGGAGCAGCTCAACAGATTGTGATCGGTATCAGGCTGATTCACAATCTGATTCACAATCTGTTTGCAGTAAAGGCAGCCATACGATCCCTCTCTGATCAGATTCGATCAGGGAGGGATGTATCTGTTGGTCAGATCTGATGGCAAATCGACCAGTGTATGGCTACCTTAAAGGTTTTTACACACAGGGAATGCTTTCAAATATTCTTTTATGTACCTAAGAGCAGTTTCTGAAATTTTTAGTTTTCAGAGTATAAACCAACTTTAAGCCCCAAGAGAGCAAGGCAGTACTCAAGATAACTGATATTAACTGTTTTTGTAGTTTCTCGGATGTTAAATGTTAATGAAGAATATGGAGGCTGACATGTTTATGTCATTTTATATTAAGCAGGTTGCCTGGCGTCCTGCTGATCCTCTGTCTCTAGTACTTTAAGCCATAGTCCTTGAACAAGCTTGCAGCAGATCAGGTGATTCTGAGTGGCTTAGCCACATGCTTGTTTCAGGGGTGTGATTCACATAGTACTGCAGCCAAAGAGATCAGCAGGACCACCTGACAACTGATATTGTTTAAAGCGGATCTGAATTTAGAACTTCATCTTGGCTCTAAAAGGTAAGCAACATCCCCTTAAAGAAAAAAACATTTCTTTGTTACAGCTGATACATATCCTGCAATAAATCTGCAGTGTGTCTACTTCCTGCTGACGCAGCTGAGATCAAATTACACTTGTGATTATTCACATATGAGGGGGAATAAGAAAGGCTAAACTCTGTAAATACATACAGGGTGCATTTCTCTTTGTTTTCCTCCTGTCCAGTGCAAGAGTTCAGGTCCACTTTAACAGGGAATAAATATGGCAGCCACCGTGTGCCTCTCAGGATGTGCTTTGAGGTGTTATTTTGTGAAACTGAATTCCCTGAATGTCTTGTTAAGAATCTGGGTTATCCGGCTGCGTCCGGCGAAACGTGTTGTGTGAATAAATGTACTTGTGCAAAAACATGCTTTGTCATCCTTAGTGTGAGCCCGCTCTCCATTTCTGCGCAGAGCATCTATTAATTGTATTGTTATCCTTCAGCAGCTGTTCCTGCACCGTGACATACAGGTTACTAGCACTCTTGCTTTGCAGCATTAGTGTTCAGTCTGGGCCAGTACACTATCTCCATAGAGCTTGTGTCTCCTCCCCGTATTTGTGTGGGATTCCTCCGGGCACCCAGGTTTACTCCCACATGCCAAGAACATACAGATAGGGTCACCGGACTCGCCAAAAGTGACCTAAAACTACAAAAGGAAAATTAGACAGTGACTGACTATGGTAGGATATTAGATTTTGGCAATGGTAGGATTAGAGTGTGAGCTCCTCTGAGGACAGTCAGTGACATGACTATGTACTCTGTAATGTGCTGCAGAAGATGTCAGTGCTATATAAATACATAATAATAATAATAAGGTAGGACATTAGACTATGCCTATGGTGGGATTAGAGTGTGAGCTCCTCTGAGGACAGTCAGTGACATGACTATGTACTCTGTAATGTGCTGCAGAAGATGTCAGTGCTATATAAATACATAATAATAATATGGTAGGACATTAGACTATGACTATGGTAGGATTAGATTGTGAGCTCCCCTGAGGACAGTCAGTGACATGACTATGTACTCTGTAATGTGCTGCAGGAGATGTCAGTGCTATATAAATACATAATAATAATATGGTAGGACATTAGACTATGCCTATGGTGGGATTAGATTGTGAGCTCCTCTGAGGACAGTCAGTGACATGACTATGTACTCTGTAATGTGCTGCAGAAGATGTCAGTGCTATATAAATACATAATAATAATATGATAGGACATTAGACTATGCCTATGGTAGGATTAGATTGTGATCTCCTCTGAGGACAGTCAGTGACATGACTATGTACTCTGTAATGTGCTGCAGAAGATGTCAGTGCTATATAAATACATAATAATAATATGGTCGGACATTAGACTATGACTATGGTAGGATTAGATTGTGAGCTCCCCTGAGGACAGTCAGTGACATGACTATGTACTCTGTAATGTGCTGCAGGAGATGTCAGTGCTATATAAATACATAATAATAATATGGTAGGACATTAGACTATGCCTATGGTGGGATTAGATTGTGAGCTCCTCTGAGGACAGTCAGTGACATGACTATGTACTCTGTAATGTGCTGCAGAAGATGTCAGTGCTATATAAATACATAATAATAATATGGTCGGACATTAGACTATGACTATGGTAGGATTAGATTGTGAGCTCCCCTGAGGACAGTCAGTGACATGACTATGTACTCTGTAATGTGCTGCAGGAGATGTCAGTGCTATATAAATACATAATAATAATATGGTCGGACATTAGACTATGACTATGGTAGGATTAGAGTGTGAGCTCCTCTGAGGACAGTCAGTAACATGACTATGTACTCTGTAAAGTGCTGCAGAAGATGTCAGTGCTATATAAATACATAATAATAATATGGTAGGACATTAGACTATGACTATGGAAGGATTAGATTGTGAGCTCCTCTGAGGACAGTCAGTGACATGACTATGTACTCTGTAATGTGCTGCAGAAGATGTCAGTGCTATATAAATACATAATAATAATATGGTAGGACATTAGACTATGACTATGGTGGGATTAGATTGTGAGCTCCTCTGAGGACAGTCAGTAACATGACTTTGTACTCTGTAATGTGCTGCAGAAGATGTCAGAGCTATATAAATATATAATAAACAGGAAGGCCTACTTCTGGGCCATTCCAGTGATACAAGAATGGGTAAAACAATATTACTGGAAGATGGATATAAATTGGCATCTGTTCCTGCAGAGCATCTGGAAAAGCATCTAAAGCTTTATTAATACATAAACACCTGGAACACCGCTGATCCCTCTCTTCATACACACATTATCCAATGATTTCCCTGCAGTTGAGATGATGAATGAGATGCAAACAATTGTGGCTTGCATGGCAGCTTACATCAGGCTCGGAATCGACCCAATAAAAAAACAGCAGGAAGTGGATTTGATTGGCCCAATTCTAAGCCGCTTACAATTTGCATTACATTTGCATGCAAGCTAGAATGATTAGCATCTCATCAACCTTCTGTGTACAGCACAGAAAAGTGGGGGTGTCTTCATATCCCAGGAAAAAAAGGACATAGAGACAACGGAAGCCCAAATGGTGCAGCTCGTTAATGGCTGATGGCTGGATAGTGTACGGGTAAGGGCTCTGCCTCTGACACAGGAGACCTGGGTTCCAATTTCGGCTCTTCCTGTTCACTAACCAAGCACCTATTCGGTAAGGAGTTCTTGGGCAAGACACCCTAACACTGCTATTGCCTACTGAGCGTGCCCTATTGGCTGCAGCTCTGGCACTTTAAGTTCACCAGGAGAAAAGCGCAATATAAATGTTCTGTGTCTGCAACTAATAGTGAGTGTAGTTAGAAAGGGCTACTCACAAAGGTAACTTACCTTTGTAGAATGGGTAACCAACCACTTAAAGAAAACTCGAGGTGGGCTCAAAAATGAAAAAAAAAAAAAAGTAGGCTACCTGATCCGCGGGGCTGAGTGGATCAGGTAGCTGCAAAAACCGCCGCCCCCGTGGGCCGCATTGGCCCACTTTCACTTTCGTGACCTCTGGTTCACCGTTGCAAGGAGAGATTGTGTTTCTCATACATAGTGTGCGGGGCGTGGCCAGGAGAGCTGCCCAATGGCAGCTCAGGAAACCCTGCAGGAACGCCCCTGGTGGGTGTTTTGAACAGGGAATACCTCTCCCCTGTGTTTACCTCAGAGTTAGGAGGGCAGAGAGCGGTGGTTGGGGGACACAGAGCCATGTCATTAGGCAGAGGACATTGTGTCCCATCTGCCCCCTGAAGATCCACCTCGGGTTCTCTTTAAGGCAGGTGGAGACAATGAACCCAACTCCACTCGGGGGGTACCTATGGGGCTGAATGCATTTGCTCTCTTGTGTAAAAAGCCCAACTGGGAATCACAGTGGCGTCCACCATGTGGTACCAGAAAGGATGGGTCCCCTCCAATGATGCGATGGGGGTGTGAGGCACATTATAATGGTAGAGAGGTGCCCAGGTTATAATATCATTGGATTAGAAACAGGATAAAATGAGAGCATCCATCTGAAAATGGCGCCTGTGAATAATGGCGCACAGTGTTGCCGCTAATCCGTTTGCCGCTTATCGCTATTTAAAGAGACACTGAAGAGAAAAAAAAATGATGATATTATGATTTATATGTGTAGCACAGCTACGAAATAAAACATTAAGCTCAGATACATCAGTGTAATTGTTTCCAGTACAGGAAGAGTTGAGAAACTCCAGTTGTTATCTCTATGCAAACAAGCCATTAAGCTCTCCGACTAAGTTAGTCATGGAGAAGGCTGTTATCTGACTTTTATTATCTCAACTGTTCCTGGACTATTTACTTTTCCTCTGCTAGAGGAGAGGTCATTACTTCACAGACTGCTCTGAAAGACTCATTTTGAATGCTGAGTGTTGTGTAATCTGCACATATTATAGAATGATGCAATGTTAGAAAAAACACTATATACCTGAAAATAAAAGTATGAGAATATTTTCTTTGCTGCTAATCTTCTAGTAATTATTCATAGTACACAACCAATTCACTATATCATATTTTTTTTTCGCTTCAGTGTCTCTTTAACGTTAAAGCCTTATTGTTATTTAGCGTTAAAGCCTTATCGTTATTTAGCGTTAACACACAGAACCCTCTCTGTACCTATCCCTAACCCCTAAACCCCCCCCGGTGGTGCCTAACCCTAACCACCCCCTGGTGGTGCCTAACCCTAAGACCCCCCCCCTGGTGGTGCCTAATCCTAACCACCCCCCTGGTGGTGCCTAACCCTAACCACCGCCGGTGGTGTATATTGTACTGTAACTATACCTAACCTCACTCTCATACAGAACTCTCCCTGTACCATACCCTAACCATCCACTTGGTGGTGCCTAACCCTAACCTTGACAGTGTTACATTAAATCCATTCACAGTTTTGCAGTTAAATAACGTCTGCAGTCTGGCTTATGTAGGGCGCTACTGATAAATAACGTTAGTGTGTGTCACTATTGATAAATAACGTTACTGTGTGCCGTTTTTTTAGCGATAAGTGTATCTTTTTAATGCGGCGCCATTTTTATGCATAGGCGCTGTGCACCATTATTCACTGATCCCAAAATGAGAAAAGTGTGGGGTGGCTTACCTCAATAAAGACAGCCGAATGTGACAATAAGAATTTATTATGCTCCGGCAACGCATTTCATACCTCTCGAGGATCAATAGTTCATATATATATATATTAGCTCTGGCATACTTCAATGAACATGTCATTGAGGAAAAACAATAAAACCAGTTAAAACTTAAAAAGTAGATTTAAACATAAAATAAAACTGTGGCATATCTTAAAAAGTAATTTTTAGGAGAAGGAAGATAGATACAATCGTTTATTTAAATAGTTTATTTTCGCTTTAGGTGTCCTTTAAAGTAAATGTTTATGGTTGACTGGTCCTGGCCCCCCGCTCCCCCCCCCCAAGATCATGGTGGTGATAGTTACGTGTTATGATTGTCAACTTAAAGCAGTAGGATCAGCCATACTATGCCAGGGAAAAAAACACATATATAAGTAGATAAATACTTGATCTACTTACATAACACATGTATTGTACTGTCCACGTTTTGATTTCAGTGAACGTTATATAGTAAATGACGAGAATTCTGTTCCTGGTGGGGGTCATGTCTTTAGGCTAAATTCTGATGTTATTTCTGCCCTTTACTTTTTTTCTTTTCTCCTCCAATCGCTAAGTCACCTAAGCCTTGCTTGTAAACACAAGTGAGCAGAGGATCAAGTTTCAGATAAGCAGCATGCAGGGAAATGAATATATTATAGATAAAAAGAACCCCCAGCATGCAACTGTTTGGCACTGACTACTAAAGGGCCAGTGCTCCTTAAGTATGTGATAACTCCAAACCATAACAGCAGAAAGTTTTGAATGCAGGATTAGCATCTTTATCACTTAATACACTCAGACCAGTTGCTGTTGAAATTAATTTTTATGGAGTCATTCCCGCTTTTAAAGAGAAATCGTAACCAAAAATTGAACTTTATCCCAATCAGTAGCTGATACGCCCTTTTACATGACAAAACTATTCTTTTTCACAAACAGACCATCAGGGGGCGCTGTATGACTGATATTGTGGTGAAACCCCTCCCACAAGAAACTCTGAGGACCGTGGTACTCCTGGCAGTTTCCTGTCTGTGAACCTTGTTGCATTGTGGGAAATAGCTGTTTACAACTGTTTCCAACTGCCAAAAAAGCATGCAGCAGCTACATTACCTGCCAACAGTAAAAATGTCACCATGTGATAAATGTTACAATGTAAATCAGGGAGAGGAAAGATTTTACAATGGGCAAACACTGACTAAATCATTTATACATAAATATTGTAAAAATGAAGCACGCTTTTTTATTACATTATTTTCACTGGTGTTCCACTTTAAGTTGGATCTTATGTTGCAGTGGGTGGTAAAATGCAGATTGTTTTAATGCCTAATATCCTCCCCATTATTATTGGCTTATAAAGTGCCAGCATAGTTTAGGCACTGTACATGGGGTACATAATAATATAGACAATGGTATACACCAAATATAGACCCTGGTACAAGATACAGAACTGGCAGACAAATGTAACATGATGAATAAAATGTATAACAAATTCCAACACACAAAAGGGTGAGAGAGCCCTGCCCTTGCAAGCTTACAATGTAACAAATAGGGAGGAAACTAGAGGTGGGATAGTATAGTAGTATACAACATGTGTACCTAGAAGCAATGTATTTTTCTCCTGTTATATATCACCTGCCCCCCCCCCCCGCAATACCCAAGCACTATACCCCCCCCCCCCCCAATCACACACTGCCCATTCCTAACTTACCTATACCCCAGACTGTTGCAGCTGGTGCCCATTTCTCCTCTCGGCTCCCTCCACCCCGTAAATTTCTGAGCGACTTACTAATGGCAGAAGAGAGGCAGTAATGCCAGCAATAGCTGGAATCTGAATGACATCTTACCGCCTGAGTCCATGGCGGCCTGGAGGGGAAATAGTAATTAACGCCGCTGGGACCTCTGCAGGAGCAGGGTGAGATGTTTTTCTGCTTCACCCTGTGCCCAAATCTCCTGGCGGCTTAATTATAGGTACCTGTCTGTACCACCTGGGCAGGGCACTGTACAGGGTGGCTTGTCTTTCCCTTCCCTATGCCGAGTCACCAACTTTCTCAAATGCATGTCCATGACTTCCACATCCTCTACTCTAACTTGCTGGCCGAGTTAATTAAACACGTGAGGTGGGAGAGGAGAATGCAGTCAGGGGCAAAAGACCATTTCATTCTGGTGGTGCTCCAGACACGGGCCTGGAATAGCTGTGGCTAGAAGCGCCACTGTCTGGGACCTTCTAAGCAAGGGCTTGTCGGATCTGCTGTTATGGCCAGCTCCGGGACGCCCATGACGCCAGGTGACGGCTCTTCCTTAGAAGGCAAACCTGCGCCAGGGCGGCATTTCCCCTCCCTCTCTGGCTACTGCTCATTTCCCTTCTGTGGGGTTGGGGTGTCTGCCAGAAGTGGGGAGAGGGGCCGACATCATTCCTCCCTCCCTCTGTGTGCCTCTCCTGTCCCTCCTGTAGAGCTGGTGCAGTGGTCCGGGTTGTAATTAACTCACCTGCTCACTGGCTCTATACGATGTGTCCCCGCTAGAAGCTGTCTCCTCTCTGTCCGTCCGATCTCTGTATGATGCGCATAATCACACGTCATGCAGGGAAACCGGAAGTAGAGAGGAGACACTGCCAGCAGGGACACCGCATGGAGTGAGTGAGCAGGCAAGTTAATTACAAAGCACACCAGTGCGTCAGCTCTTCAGGGGGGCAGAAAGGGGGTCCATGGAGAGGGAGGTAAGAATTATGTCAGCTCCCCTCCTAGATCTGCTACCTATATTGGGGGCACTTATACCAAGCTATTTATACTGAATGCACCTACACCAGGCTATCTATACTGAGGGAATCCATTCCTGGCTTCCTTTACTGGAGGCACCTATACCTGGCTTCCTATACTGGTGCCACCTCTACCTGGTTAACTATACTGGGGGCACCGATACCTGGCTAACTATACTGGGGGCACGATACCTGCCTAGCTATACTGGTGGCACCGATACCTGGCTAGCTATACTGGTGCCACCTCTACCTGGTTAACTATACTGGGGGCACCGATACCTGGCTAACTATACTGGGGGCACGATACTTGCCTAGCTATACTGGTGGCACCGATACCTGGCTAGCTATGCTGGTGCCACCTCTACCTGGTTAACTATACTGGGGGCACCGATACCTGGCTAACTATACTGGGGGCACGATACCTGCCTAGCTATACTGGTGGCACCGATACCTGGCTAGCTATACTGGTGCCACCTCTACCTGGTTAACTATACTGGGGGCACCGATACCTGGATAACTATACTGGGGGCACGATACCTGCCTAGCTATACTGGTGGCACCGATACCTGGCTAGCTATACTGGGGGCACCGATACCTGCCTAGCTATACTGGTGGCACCGATACCTGGCTAGCTATACTGGGGGCACCTATACCCGGTTTCCTATGCAATCATTCCAAATCGGAAGGGGCGGGGGGGTTGCGCATCCTCACAAGTCTGCCACCGGCAGCATAGAACCGGCTGTAGCAGTGCTCCTGTGGGTGTAGAAATGCAGCCATGTTCCGCATCAAGGGGTGTATGGTGTCCAGAGGAGTCCAAGAACCATCTAGTGGATACAAAAGAAAAATCAGAGACACCAGGAGCCCTTTATGGTGTAGTATGTCAGGATGATACCTTAAAATAGTAGAGATTAGTCAAGAATACTCACATATGTAGGTTGCAAAACCAGCAACCACAAAACAAAAACAAGTGGAAACCCCCAATAAACTGAAGGGCTGTTTAGGCTATAACTGGGAGAGAGGAGGCACTCCAAAACTGACTATCAATATAATAAATAGTAAGAAAAGATGACTAACTTACCTCTAAAAGAAGGGGCAACACCAAAATAAACTTTAATAAACACTTGAACGATAATGTGTTTCGTGGAGCACAGGGTGAAAAACGAGTGGAAGATAAGAGAAACTAGCGGGCAAAACGTTTGGGCGCAGAATCGAGCACCAGAATTGACCCGCATATTAGATGCCTATGCACTGTATACGGATTGTCACATGATTTCAGCATGAGTCTATTGGAAATCTGTGGAGCTACCGGCGGCTGCCAGAGAGAT
Source organism: Hyperolius riggenbachi (assembly GCF_040937935.1). Lineage (NCBI taxonomy): Eukaryota > Metazoa > Chordata > Amphibia > Anura > Hyperoliidae > Hyperolius > Hyperolius riggenbachi. The sequence continues at coordinate 316,211,016 of NC_090651.1, forward strand.
ACGTAGAGGACGCACTTCTTTTGCGCAAACTTGCCGCGACTGACTGAAGTGACGGGACACGGTACCTGCGGCGGTACAGAAGACTGAGGACTGGGAGTGATCTGTGCACATGGGGCTGGAGGAAGCCCCAGGTATGTATAAAACTTTTAGTTTATCTCAGCTCTGATAAACTTTAAGGATCCCTTTAAAGAGACTCTGAAGCGACATTAAAAAATCGCTTTTACCTTATAATCAACATGGGTATGGTTGCCCCTGCTAAAACGCCGCTATCCCACGGCTGAATGAGAGGTCTTTACCCCCCCAAATCCCCTCCGTTGTTCCCAGGCAGCGCTTCCTGTTGAGGCAGGGCTAATGACCGCAGCCCTGCCACTCAGCGCGTCTATCAGCACATATCTCCGCCTCTCCACGCCCCTCTCAGTCTTCCTTCACAGAGAGGGGCGGGGAGAGGCGGAGATCCGCCGCTGATAGACGCGCATGGAGGCAGAGCTACAGCCATTAGCTCTGCCTCCATGAACAGCAAAATCTACGACCAAGTTGGTCGTGGATTTTGCAGGGAGGGGGGGGGATTTGGGGGGTAAAGACCCCTCGTTCAGCCGCGGGATAGCGGCGTTTTAGCAGAAGCAAACATGCCCATGTTGATTATAAGTTAAAAAGCAATTTTTAATGTCGTTTCAGTGTCTCTTTAAGAATCCAGGACTGTAAATGACATTTCCTCTGCTGCTAAAGTGTTGGGTAAAGCCTTGTACACGTTAGATGATGACTGGATTAGCTGCATGCTCGTTTCAGGTATGTGATTCAGACACTTCTGATGCCAATAAGGCCAGTGGCCTGCTGCTCTTTTTGTCATCAGAAGTGTCTGAATGACATAGGCAACTGGTATTTTTTAAAAGGAAATAGTGGCATAGTGGTTAGCGCTCTCGCCTTGCAGTGCTGGATTCCTGGTTCGATTCCCAGCCGGGGCAACATCTGTAAGGAGTTTGTATGTTCTCCCTGTGTCCGTGTGGGTTTCGTCCAGGCACTCTGGTTTCCTCCCACATCCCAAAAACATACAGATAAGTTGATTGGCTTCCCCCTAAATTGGCCCTATACATGCACTACACGATACATACAAGGGTGCTCAAATACCCCTTTTCAAAATCCGAATTGATCCGGATCCAGATATCCGGCTCTGAACTTTTGGGTATCTGAATAAAATCCCAGTATCCAGGTTAGCCGGGCGGATTTGGAAATCTGGATAGGGAAACCGTAAGTGGCCTTTATATTGCTTTTAAAACGTTTTTAACGGTAAATGAGGCATGTAGCATCATGTTTTTTTAAAGGGAAACACAAATTGATGGTGTGGAGACTTAAAAATCACCCTCCTCCCCCCCCCTCCCCCCCAAAAAAAATGGCTGTCAATGAACATCAGGACTAGGTTCCAGACAGCGGTCGTGCAGCCCACATTGTGTCCACATTGTGCACATCTGGGACATGGCTGTTTTCAGCCCAGACACCTCCAAAAAATTATGCAGCAATTGTGTTTTGGGTTAAATATAGGTGGTATCAGCACAGCAGCTGTGGCACCCTGGCGGTGAGAGCAGCACAGGCAGCAGGAGCAGGGCAATGCAGCAGCAGCAGGTGTAACATCTGCCAGGAGCATGCCGGACGAGGCACTTTGCACTTGGCACTTTTCACGTGGCACTTTGCACTTGGTACTTTGCATGTGGCACTTTGCACTTGGCATGTGCAAAGAGTCACGTGCAAAGTGCCACGTGCCGAGTGACAGTCAGACAGCAGAGGAGAAGACACTAGTGCACACTAACTGTCACACTGGCACTGCTCACAGCACAGCAGTTCTATAGTAAGCTAACACAGTAGTACTACTACTCTAACAACTACTAGCACTGACTGCAGTACTACAGTACTTACTACACAATAACACAGTAATCCTATTCCCAAACCTAAACTATACTGTAGCTAAGCAGAAAACAAAGCAAGCGCTCACCAACATGGGCTGCAACTGAATGACTCATCACCTCATATGCACCGCTTATATAGCTCAAATACACACTCAGCAATCAGACAGATGCAAAACATATGCATAACTAAATACTTACCATGCAAAACAGGATAGCACAATGGGTGCTGCTAGCCTGGTAGTTACAGAATTATGGAAACAAAGTAAAGGTAGAAGGCTGCGCATCCCTGACCCAATACTGCGCAATTGAATGGTTAATCGCTGTAGCGCACACCGGTCCGCCCCCCCTGGACTGAAATGTACGCCCGCATCCAAACAATGCAATACTGGTCTATGGAGACATTTTAGCTTCCATCATAGTTTTGCATGCAAAAATATAATATACTGGACATCTGCACCAACGTTGAGGTAAATCTCCAGAGCAGATATCCTAACACTAACTAACCTAAGTTAAAAGCAAATGTCTTTACCCTGGCAGCAGCTACGCTAAAATGTGTAACTTACATTCAATACAGACAGCAGAAAACAAAGCAAGGGATGCGCAGCCTTCTACCTTTACTTTGTTTCCATAATTTTGTAACTACCAGGCTAGCAGCGCGTACGTACAAAAAGGGCGCCCGGACAAAAAGGGCGCGCGGTGTAAACTCTAAATAATAATTAATCATTAATAGGGTTTATAAAAATAGTGTGCTATATTTCGTTTACAAATAAAGTTTAACAAAATTATAAATCATTAAATAATGTTTATGAAATCGGAAATTGTGAAAACGTTAATCTTGCCTGTTTCAAAAGTTAAACTTATAATTACGTTTATTAAAAAAACAATAATATATGTTTAATTGTTATAATTGTATATTATTGTGAATAACCTTCATTTATGGTTTGTTCTTATAATAAAATCTGAAAATATTATTTATAACGATGATATATATATAACTACATTCGTAATAAGTGTTGTAAAACATTAGTAATTATTACTAAAATTTTACAAAAACTATACCTAAGCCTACTCTTACACAGAACCCTCCCTGTACCTATCCCTAACCCCTAGACCCCCCTGTTGGTGCCTAAACCTAAGACCCCCCTGTTGGTGCCTAAACCTAAGACCCCCCCTGTTGGTGCCTAAGTAACCCTCCCTGTACCTACCCCTAACCCCTAGACCCCCCTGTTGGTGCCTAAACCTAAGACCCCCCAGTTGGTTGCTAAACCTAAGACCCCCCTGTTGGTGCCTAAACCTAAGACCCCCCTGTTGGTGCCTAAACCTAAGACCCCCCTGTTGGTGCCTAAACCTAAGACCCCCCTGTTGGTGCCTAAACCTAAGACCCCCCTGTTGGTGCCTGAACCTAAGACCCCCCTGTTGGTGCCTAAACCTAAGACCCCCCTGTTGGTGCCTAAACCTAAGACCCCCCTGTTGGTGCCTAAACCTAAGACCCCCCTGTTGGTGCCTAAACCTAAGACCCCCCTGTTGGTGCCTGAACCTAAGACCCCCCTGTTGGTGCCTAAACCTAAGACCCCCCTGTTGGTGCCTAAACCTAAGACCCCCCTGTTGGTGCCTGAACCTAAGACCCCCCTGTTGGTGCCTGAACCTAAGACCCCCCTGTTGGTGCCTAAACCTAAGACCCCCCTGTTGGTGCCTAAACCTAAGACCCCCCTGTTTAATATTTAGCAATTTACGTTACATACTGATCGCTTTATTTTGTGAATAATAATGTTTTACAAACAGTAAGGGATAAAACTTTAAATAATGTTTGAATTAGTATGTTTAGTATTTTTATAAACGTTATTCTGCACGGGTGCATTTTATAAACGTAAATCACCACAAGCACATTTATAAATCATTAAAAATCTCCTGGCGCCGTTTGTAAACGTTATTTGTGTCCTGCGCTCTTTTTTCCTGCCCGGCGCCCATTAAACGTTATTTATTATGAGAGTGAATGGCGGCGCCCTTTTTGTCCACTAGCGGCCTGCGCCCTTTTTTCCCGGCTCTGGAAAAAAGTATGTGATAGTGCATTAAACTCTGGGACAATTGCACATCTTATACTGCACATATACATACACATATACTGTATATGCACACATATACATGTACTCAGAGCCAGTACAAGGTCCTCCGGCACCCAAGGCTGAGACACCAAAGTGCGCCCCTCCATCCCTCCCACCCTAGCCGTCACACACTGATTGCTATAAGAGTAAGAGGTGCCCCAGAGGCTCCCCCCCCCCCCCCCAACACCTTAATCTCTAGTTATCTGGCTTGCAGTCACTGCCATGTATCCCATTTTCTTATTTCTCTCTGCTTTAACCACTTAAAGGACTTGCGAGGCCAAAATCCGACCCCCAAATGTAAAAAAAGTTATCTACCTGTATGACTTTCTAAGGCACGGAGGACGCCGTCCGCGCCCTCCGTGCCGTTCCGCCGGGTCCCCGCCTCTCAATACGACCCCGAATGGCTCCCGACCCCACGGCCAGGGTCGGGCTCTGCTGCCTGTATAAAGATGGCCGCCGACCCTGGCCGCGGCTGCGCACTCCGCATGGCCGCTACTGCGGCTGCGCAGCACTAGGGCCAACCCCCTGATCCACGCAACAGGCTGTTTCCTGTAGCGTGGATCGGGGGGTTGGCCCTAGTGCTGCGCAGCCGCAGTAGCGGCCATGCGGAGTGCGCAGCCGCGGCCAGGGTCGGCGGCCATCTTTATACAGGCAGCAGAGCCCGACCCTGGCCGTGGGGTCGGGAGCCATTCGGGGTCGTATTGAGAGGCGGGGACCCGGCGGAACGGCACGGAGGGCGCGGACGGCGTCCTCCGTGCCTTAGAAAGTCATACAGGTAGATAACTTTTTTTACATTTGGGGGCCGGATTTTGGCCTCGGAAGTCCTTTAAGGACCAGGGCTTCTCTGACTGATCTGTGCTGCGTGGGCTCTCCGACCCACAGCACAGATCAGGTTTCAGCGAGGGCGATCAGACTTCCCCCCTTTTTTCTTCACTAGGGGGATGTCCTGCTGGGGGGTCTGATTGCCGCCAGCTATCTGCGTGCTGCGGGGGAGGGGGGGGCTCCTCAAAGCCCCCCTCCGCAGCGATTTCCGCTCTCTCTGCCCTTCCCTGTCTCTCACTCTAGGTATGGGCTGCACAGGACGGATATCCGTCCTGCGCCGCCTAGAATAGGCTTCAGCCTATCAGATGTCGGTGATCCCCGGCCAATCAGAGGCCGGGGATCGCCGATCTGCTTTACGGCGCCGTATGATGTAAACAGCGGGGATTTCTTCCCCGCGTGTTTACATTTAGCCTGCGAGCCGCGATCGGTGGCTCACAGACTGTTCACGGAGACACCCTCCGTGAACTGACATGAAACGGCCGCTCGAGCGGCCGTTTCCATGGGAAACCACTTGCGACCTGCCGACGCATATCGGCGTTAGGCGGTCGTTAAGTGGTTAAACACAATAGGGGAATGATAGCTGAGGGAGTTGTGCGCCCTATCCTACACTGCACCCTGAGGCTGGAGCCTCTCTTGCCTCTGCCTCGGCCCGTCCCTGCATGTACTTTAAATGTTACAATTTTTTGCAATAGTGGGGCTTGAATAAAAATCTTCTTTGGAATATACCAGATAATAAATTCACTAAAACACAGCGGATGATGAGGCTGCAGTAACTATCCTTCCTACTGCGGGACAGATAAAAATTAGTGTTATATACTGTATCTGGCTTTGTCTTCCTGCTGATCGACTGCAATGTGATCAGCTGCTCCTCCAACTGCCAAATGCTCCAACTGCCACTATTGCAGGAAGTATCACACTGTGGCACCTGCCACCCCACTCAACAGTGGCAGTCTATGGGCATTTCATTAGGAGGTACAGGTTTTATAGTTTGTTACATTTTTACAGTTCAGTTCACAGAGAATGTAAAAGAGTTGAAACTGTAACAACGTTTCTTCGTTGTGTCTGAATTGGAGGAGACTGGGACCATACACTATGCAATATTTTGAACAGATTTGATGTTAGGGGCAAAAAAAATCATGTAATGAGAAATGATGACCCTCTGGATTTATTTCAGGTTTTCAGGTGTGCTGATCACACAGAAGAGAAGTAACCTTCATCTGACCTGATCCTGGAGTTCAATCTGCTAAAGCTGGGGAACAGGAAAGAACAAAGTGTTTGCCTTTCCATGATAGTGAATACAGATTAATGCATAAGCTATATATTCCCTTGGCTACAGGTGGCTAAACGTTACTCGCTAGGAGGAACCCCCTCTTGTCTGTTTGTATTTAAGGTGCAAGGATCCATGTAAGAAGACTCTGTTGGCGCTGCTATCATTACTGGACTTGTACTTGGGATTTGACTCTCATCTATAGTGTGCTGCCTGGAGCTCAGGGGACATTAAGGACATTGTGCGCAGTAACATCTGATAAGGACCCTCTGGATTGATGTTTGCTTTATCTGTTGAACATTATATGATCTGATATACAGATAATGGTGCCCATACATGGTACAATTTTTTCATTTTTCAGATTACATAATTGCGTTTGATTATTCCGTTAGTTCAAATATAAAGATTTTTCCAACATGTCCGATCAGATTTATATAGAAAAAACAGGATAATCGTTCAATTTTCTAGATTTAAAAAAATATTGTTTTTAACTATTTCTGCCGCCCGGACGTGAAGCTCACGTCCGGGCGGCTGCTCTGCTGCGGTTCCGTGCTTCGGCGCGCTCCCGCACACGATCGTGGGCGTGCCCTCGTGGTGTCCCCCGGTAGCCCTGGGATCAGTGAACGGAAACATGATCCCCGATCACCGATCCGTGTCCCCCGCAGAAAAACCGAAGCACTCTTACAAGAGGCTTCAGTGTTTCTGTGCGTCAAAATTTCCGCATCCCCCTTGTGCTTCCGCTTAGCGAGAAGCACAAGGAGGGAAAAAAAACTGAAGGTGGCCATCTTGTGGCCAAATAGTAAAACTACAGCTACATATTTTTTACATTACAATTTACACATATAACAACATTAAAAATTAACTGTTTATTTCCCACACCAAAATATTACCCAAATAAAAATTTTAATGGGAAAAAAAATTACAATTGAAAAAAAAAAAAAAAGACAAATAGTTACCTAAGGGTCTGAGCTTTTTAAATATGCATTTGAAGGGGATATACTACGAACATTTTTTAAATTATAAGCTTGTAAATAGTGATGGACACAAAACGGAAACAATGCACCTTTATTTCCAAATAAAATATTGGCGCCATACATTGTGATAGGGACAAAATTTTAATGGTATAATAACCGAGACAAACGGGCAAATAAAATACATAGGTTTTTAATAATGGTAGCGTGGATTATTTTAAAGCTATAATGGCCGAAAACTGAGAAATAATGATTTTTTTTCCATTTTTTACTTATTAATCCTGTTAAAATGCATTTATTAAAAAAATAATTCTTAGCAAAATGTACCACCCAAAGAAAGCCTAATTAGTGGTGGAAAAACAAGATATATATCAATAAATTGTGATAAGTAGTGATAAAGTTATTAGCGAATGAATGGAAGGTGAAAATTGCTCTGATGCATAAGGTAAAAAATCCCTGCGGGCTGAAAAGGTTAACTTTCATTCGATTCGATCGTTTTGGTCGAGTAAATGGGAAAATTGAACGTTTCTATTGTACCATGTATGGGCACCATTAGATCAGATCTCTCCTGGAATCCGATATAATACTAAGTGGTGCAATGTAGTAGGCCAGGTAAATGATTGGTATCGTGGAATAGATCTATGTGGTTTGATCCATCCTATAAAATACCGCAGACAGAGCCCTGGTTATCCAGAACTCAACCAGCCAGCACAAATAGTCAGCAGTACTCACAGTGGTGAAGGCCAACGTTTTAGACTGTTTGTGGGTTCCACAGCTCCCCCAAGGCTATTATACTTTCATTTGCTGTATTTTAACATTTAATACAGAGTTAATGGTATGTATATAGAGTGGGGTATACTACTGCATTAGCTAGGCCTATGTTTAACATTAAGTCTCAAGCAACCAGAGAGCACATCAACCAACTCCCCATCCGTGCCAGATAATGTATCTGTACAGCACTATGGGATATGTTATACATGATATCTGTTCTAAGTGGGTGAAATCCAGGCACCTCTATATTGGGGAAATGTGGGCTAAATGATATAGGTATTTAATGAGCCTAATCTGGGTATATTCTAATGGGGAAAAAGTGAGCTGCATGATCTGGGTATGTAATGGGCATAATCTGGGTCCATCCTTTTTACTAGAAATTTGTAAAAGGCCATTGAAGAGTAAAGTAATACAGTCATCTTTTCTGTTAAATTGGCTGTATAGTGTATTAAGGGCTCTTCCTGTTCAGTAAGCTAGCACCTATTCAGTAAGGAAACCTTGGGCAAGACCCCCTAATGCTGCTACTGCCTACAGAGCGCAGCCCAGTGGATTTGAGTCTGCCAGGAGAAAAGCGCAATAGTTTTCTCTGTATGTCTGTATCTTTTCTGTTAAATGATCTCACCTTACTTATTAACCCCCTGGTGGTAAGCCCTAGCCCCCGGGAGCTCTATGCAGAGCAGTGCAAGCAGCGGACATTTTTACTCACCTCCTGGGGGATCCAGACGTCGGTAGCCGTTCTCCTTCCTGTCCTCCAAGGCTCTGAATCACTCTAGTGAGATTGCCGTCAGTGATCTCACTACATAGTTACAGCGCCACCTGGAGGACAGAGGGAAAATTGCAGCGCTGGAGCCCAGGGGTGAGTGAGACACACAGCAATTGATTTGCAACCAGTAGTGTGCCATCTTTATTTGTGTGGACGTTTCCAGGGCTGTGTGAGCAATCCGGCCTGAGACTTGGCACCAGCCTGTAGCCAGGTTTTGTATACCTGAGGAGCAGTTTTTCCTGCAGTACATTGTGTGGGTGAGTAAGTGCTGGGGCTGCTGCTGGCTTTCAGGCAGCATGATTTTTTTTTCCTGATTTTAGAGTCTGAAGCAAGCTGAAAAGACCCTAAAATCTGGAAATAATCATACCACCAGGGAGGTTAACTCACAATTTATCTTTCCTTGAAGCAGGGGTCACACAGAGAGCAGGATCATCCAACAGGCAACCTAGGCAGGTGCTTGGGGCCTAGTCTGTGTCAAGGGGCCCACCTGCCACCCTCTCTGACCTCTCTCCACTTAAGCTTACCAAAAAGTCCACAAGGGGGTCCCAAATCTACTCTCTTGCCTAGGGCCCTATTACATCTTAATCCAGCTCTGGTCACACTTGTCTATTCGTTTTTCTGCATGCGTTTTCTGCACACCAGGCGTTTGAGCTAACGTGTCCACAGAAGCTAATGTGATTTATAGGAAAATGCATACCGTTCTGCACTGCTGTCAGTTCTGCTTGGGAAAAACGCATTCAAGTGTGAACTAGCCCACTGATTAACATTGAGGGCAGGAGCACACTAGGCAGAAACGCCAGCATTGCGTAAACCGCTAGCGTTAACTAACGCACATAATGTAAGTTAATTGCATTCTGCAATGTGCGTTTTTGAAAACGCTGAACTTGAATTTTTCCAAAATGCATCAAAAATGCACATAATGTTTGTCAATGGTGACGCAGAGGTATACCTTTTTATTGCGTTTTTTTATGCTTCTTTTTAAAAAAAAACAAAAAACAAGTTTGATGATGTATTTCCGCTTCCTGTTGATTTCCTAGTGATGAGCGTAAAACGCAGACTTGTGATTCATATGTCCGAAACGCAAATGCATTAATTATGCAAGCAAAACGCATGTGTGGAAGCGCAAACGCACTCAAAACGCACATAAACCACACAAATGCATATGCAGCAAAATGCAACCTTTCACGCAAAGCCTAGTGTGTTCCCAGCCCGATTCTTAGTATATGTGTGCAAAAAACGCGCATAATAGCAGACAAGTGTGACCACTGCCTTAATGACTTAACTCGTGATTTATTTCTCCTTATTATTGCTATTACTATTGTTATTGATTTACAAAGTGCCAACATATTGTGTGGCACTTTGCAAAGTAAGAAACAAACATCGTGTACATACAGTAATAATACAGACAATGGTGTACACCAGGGCTGCCCAATAGGTCGATCGCGATCTACCGGTAGATCGCGACCGCCTGATCGGTAGATCGCAGCCTCATGGCCGCGTCCTATTGAATTTTGTGGCCAGCAGCTGTAGGTCCGATCAGATGCTGCTGCTGGCCGCTGAGGGGGAGGAGAGAGGTCAGGGGCGACGCTGGAAGCAATACTTCTGCCTCCACTCACTCTGCCTGCCGGAGCTCTCCCTCAGTGAAGTGAAGAACAGGACGCCACCGCTGGAGCTGGAGGGAGGTAAGTTATAACATGTACCTGGGCTCCTACACCCAGCTACCTATACTGAGGCACATATACCCAGCTACCTATACTGATTTGTGGGAAGGGTAGGAGGCGCCTGGTAGAACGGAAAATAGTATATTCACTCTATATGGTAGATACAGCATTCAATAAAAAATGGTGTGATCCTACCTTCTAGGTGTCCCCTTTCGGGAAGTATACAAACGGGAGTTTATGCAGACAGTGAACAGAGGCACTATCATTGACCTGAGGAAGCGTCTCTGACCGTGAAATGCGTTGTCTTGTTCAAAATAAAACTCCCGTTTGTATACTTCCCGAAAGGGGACACCTAGAAGGTAGGATCACACCATTTTTTATTGAATGCTGTATCTACCATATAGAGTGAATATACTATTTTCCGTTCTACCAGGCGCCTCCTACCCTTCCCACAAACCCCTAACCCTACCCTAACCCCTTCTCTTAGGGGAAGATCTATATCGGAAAGCTTACAATAGATCTATTTTTTGGAGCAGCGACCAAGAACAAAGGCTGAGTGGGGACGGAATTTCCCCACAAGCGAAAACGAGTGGTTACCTCACCCAGCAACCTACTCTTGTGAGTATAAAATCTACTGTACTTACTAAATATCCCCGTACCAACTAACATATTGCACCAGATTGGGCTTGGATAAAGTGAGGGTGACAGAAGAAGTGCTGCCTCCTGCAGGGCAAAAGGGAAGGCACACAGCTGCACAATAAGTAAATGGAGCACTGCTGGATCTGCAGGCAGGGTACATTCAATGCTATGCCAATGTACATGGCCCCAGGAGCACCATCACTACATGAACCTTACAGGCTGAGCCATCACACCTTACTTTTACAGAACATCTCAAGGGGCACGGATCATCCAGATTCAAACTTTTTTACTTTAAAACCATCAATATGCAGTTCAGATATAAATCCTACTTGTGTCTGTGTGTTTCTCCTTCAGGCCTGGTGTGGTGGAGCCATCATTGTAGCATGAAAAAAAAATTCAGGTGCACAGAATGTGTCTATGTACATGGATCACAACATAAAGAGTATGAGCTGCCCAGCACCGTGAGAAAGAGTATAAAACATAATCAGGCTACAAAAGCTGAAAAAAACAGTTTCTGGTAATAAAATCCTGCGTTTCAAGCCCTACTCCATAGAGCCAAATTAATCCATGTCATGCACTGATGAGGATCAACCAATCCGAAACAGTCTGTATGCATATTGGATTATTATGGCTCTGTGCAAATTAACAAGCTGACACATCGTTGCATTCCAGCGGATCTGTAGGTGTGCTTAGTTTCTAAGGGCAACAATGGTTAGTTTGCATATATTCAGCAGTGATGCACTGGGAGATATCTCAGATGCTCACTCCAACCTGAATTATCGCAAATTCATTCTGTTTTAAGAAAGCAAACTTTTGTTTTCCTTGGTAATAAAATGACACCTGGGGAAAACAGCTGCACATAGATAGACACAGAAGTATTGCAGCAGTTAGCAGTTCAGCCACTAGATGTCGCTGATGTAATCCTCATAGGAGAGATGGATGGGAAGGCACTGCACCTACAGACAAGAGTCCTGGCTTAGGAGTTGAGGCTGGCAGCCTGGGAAATAAGGTGCAAACTAGTGTAAAAAGATATTCTAAGTAGTCCTATTTTATCTTTAACTGATCCATTATTAAAAACAAGTATTGCACTTGAATTCTTGGCCATATCAGAGTCACTTTTTCACATGTTAAACACCAAGTGGGTAGTGGGTGACACAAGCTGCTGCCACCATCTCCTTGCAGAATTCTTCCAGTACTATGAGACCGAGGCAAAAAGTTTCATGGCCCAGCCTGAGGAAGAGGTACAGAAATAAATATTGTAGTGCTAAAATATCACTGAAGTACAGACAGCATCCAGAAATGAACAACCATTTGCTTTTATATGCCACAAGATATTCCTTCCGTGTAACTTAACTTGCTTCTATCAGGTTAATCTCCTTTCTCCCTGCAGAATGCTGGTAACTGCTTGTCCAACAGCATCAACATGAAACCCCTCCCAATTCCTCCAAATCATAGGTGAGGAGTGTGATGCTACTACAACTAAGGGATTGAAAAACCTTGTAAAAATGTATGAAATTAGGGAGGTGATTATGTGGAGAAATAATCAGACGATACAGTGTCTATTATAAAATAAATGATAGGTTTACTTTATAGGATGGAAACAGCTGTCACTTTCCAGGTGACCCTCGTATTTTGCACTTCCAGCAATTCAAAATATATTAGAAAGAATAAGCTGACAATTCATGGTTTGTGACCCCTAAACCTTGTTTAAAAGTATACCAGAGCTGAAATTAAAGAGTGTTCTTTTACTAACCTGGGGCTTCTTCCAGTCCCCGTAGGCTTGTATGTAACTCCCAGTCCTCTTCTTCACTCCGCTGTTTGGCCCGCTACAGCAGCTAAGTTGCCCAAGCCGCATAGTACTGTGCATGCACTGGCCCAGCGGCGGGCACCCTTGATCGCGGTCCTGTAGCATTCTGGGAGTGGGAGCATTCTGCGTATATGCACAGCTATGGGGCTTGATGTAGCTAGTGTTGGGCGAACAGTGTTCGCCACTGTTCGGGTTCTGCAGAACATCACCCTGTTCGGGTGATGTTCGAGTTCGGCCGAACACCTGACGGTGCTCGGCCAAACCGTTCGGCCATATGGCCGAACTAAGAGCGCATGGCCGAACGTTCCCCGAACGTTCGGCTAGCGCTGTGATTGGCCGAACGGGTCACGTGGTTCGGACCCGAACGCGCTCTGATTGGCCGAACTGTCACGTGGTTCGGGTAAATAAATACCCGAACCACGTCATATCTCCGCCATTTGTCTGTGGGTTTAGCTTTGGGTAGGCAGGCAGGGTAGTTCGCGCTCCAGCCACGCTAGCCAGGGTCCCCCCCAGTCATTGTGTGTCGCTGCTGGGAATAGTAGTACACCGCTCGCTCAGCATTCTGTTTACTGCCACTCTGTGTACCTCGCTCAGCCACACTATATAGCATTCTGTTTACTGCCACTCTGTGTCTGCTGGGAATAGTAGTACACCGCTTGCACAGCCACACTATATAGCATTCTGTTTACTGCCACTCTGTGTACCTCGCTCAGCCACACTATATAGCATTCTGTTTACTGCCACTCTGTGTCTGCTGGGAATAGTGGTACACCGCTCGCTCAGCCACACTATATAGCATTCTGTTCACTGTTCTGTGTCTGCTTGGAATAGTGGTACACCGCTCGTTCAGCCACACTATATAGCATTCTGTGTACTGTTCTGTGTCTGCTGGGAACAGTAGTACACCGCTCGTTCAGCCACACTATATAGCATTCTGTGTACTGTTCTGTGTCTGCTGGGAACAGTAGTACACCGCTCGCTCAGCCACACTATATAGCATTCTGTTCACTGTTCTGTGTCTGCTGGGAATAGTGGTACACCGCTCGCTCAGCCACACTATATAGCATTCTGTTCACTGTTCTGTGTCTGCTGGGAATAGTGGTACACCGCTCGCTCAGCCACACTATATAGCATTCTGTTTACTGTTCTGTGTCTGCTGGGAATAGTGGTACACCGCTCGCTCATCCACACTATATAGCATTCTGTTCACTGTTCTGTGTCTGCTGGGAATAGTGGTACACCGCTCGCTCAGCCACACTATATAGCATTCTGTTCACTGTTCTGTGTCTGCTGGGAATAGTGGTACACCGCTCGCTCAGCCACACTATATAGCATTCTGTTTACTGCCACTCTGTGTACCTCGCTCAGCCACACTATATAGCATTCTGTTTACTGCCACTCTGTGTCTGCTGGGAATAGTGGTACACCGCTCGCTCAGCCACACTATATAGCATTCTGTTCACTGTTCTGTGTCTGCTTGGAATAGTGGTACACCGCTCGCTCAGCCACACTATATAGCATTCTGTTTACTGTTCTGTGTCTGCTGGGAATAGTGGTACACCGCTCGCTCAGCCACACTATATAGCATTCTGTTCACTGTTCTGTGTCTGCTGGGAATAGTGGTACACCGCTCGCTCAGCCACACTATATAGCATTCTGTTTACTGTTCTGTGTCTGCTGGGAACAGTAGTACACCGCTCGCTCAGCCAGAGTATATAGCATTGTGTTTACTGCCACTCTGTGTACACCGCTCAGCCAGACTATATACCATTGTTTACTGACACTCTGTGTACACCACTCAGCCACACTATATACCATTGTTTACTGACACTCTGTGTACACCGCTCAGCCAGACTATATACCATTGTTTACTGCCACTCTGATTCTGCTGGGAACAGTAGTACACCGCTCGCTCAGCCAGACTATATACCATTGTTTACTGACACTCTGTGTACACCGCTCAGCCAGACTATATACCATTGTTTACTGACACTCTGTGTACACCACTCAGCCACACTATATACCATTGTTTACTGACACTCTGTGTACACCGCTCAGCCACACTATATACCATTGTTTACTGCCACTCTGATTCTGCTGGGAACAGTAGTACACCGCTCGCTCAGCCAGACTATATACCATTGTTTACTGACACTATATAGCAGACTATATAGCATTGTGTGTACACCGCTCAGCCAGACTATATACCATTGTTTACTGACACTCTGTGTACACCGCTCAGCCAGACTATATACCATTGTTTACTGCCACTCTGATTCTGCTGGGAACAGTAGTACACCGCTCGCTCAGCCAGACTATATACCATTGTTTACTGACACTCTATGTACACCGCTCAGCCAGACTATATACCATTGTTTACTGCCACTCTGATTCTGCTGGGAACAGTAGTACACCGCTCGCTCAGCCAGACTATATACCATTGTTTACTGACACTCTATGTACACCGCTCAGCCAGACTATATACCATTGTTTACTGCCACTCTGATTCTGCTGGGAACAGTAGTACACCGCTCGCTCAGCCAGACTATATACCATTGTTTACTGACACTCTATGTACACCGCTCAGCCAGACTATATACCATTGTTTACTGCCACTCTGATTCTGCTGGGAACAGTAGTACACCGCTCGCTCAGCCAGACTATATAGCATTGTGTTTACTGCCACTCTGTGTACACCGCTCAGCCACACTATATAGCATTGCGTACTCTGCCAGTCAGTGTGTATATTGCTGGGATCAGTAATACTCCACTCACCGTCAACCACTATATGAGCTCAACATGAGTTCCCCAGAGACCTCCGCTGTGAGCAGCACTCCCAACAACAGCAACAGCCAACGCCCCACGCAAGCTATAACATCCACCCCAGCAGCCAGTGGTCAGCAGCAGCCCTCCCCGGAGGAGAACGTTGTGTCCATCAGTCCGTCGCCAGAGCGATTAATGAGGGCTGCCATTGAGGAGATGATGGGGCCTGATGTGGAGGAGGAGGTCTGGCTCAGGCCAGCATCCCAAGTTAATGTTGAGGACGATGAGGGGTCTGTGTCTGGGGATGTTGGGGTGGCAGAGGTGGTGGGTGGGTCAGACTCAGGAGAAGAGTTGTATGATGAGGATGATGATCGGGACCATCTGTATGTGCCTCAGAGTCCGACCCCGGAAAACATGTTGTATCGTGTGTTTAGGTACTAAAATCTGCGTTCCCTCCCAGTAGTGTTGGGCGAACAGTGTTTGCCACTGTTCGGGTTCTGCAGAACATCACCCTGTTCGGGGTGACTATATAGCAGACTATATAGCATTGTGTTTAATGCCACTCTGTGTACACGGCTCAGCCACACTATATAGCATTGTGTTTACTTCCACTCTGTGTCTGCTGGGAACAGTAGTACACCGCTCACCCGCCACTGTATAGCATTGTGCTCTGTGTCACTGCTGACAATAGTGGTACACCGCTCACCCACCACTGTATAGCATTTCTGTACTGCCACTGTACTGCTGCCAGTCAGCGTGTACTTTAAGGATAAGTGAAATGAGGAAGAAATCCGGTGAAAGAGGGAGGGGCAAGGGAAGAGGTGTTTCCCCTGACGGTTCACGTACAGGCCACAGGGGAGCACCCAAGAAAACCCACTCAATACTGCCCATGTTGTCCAGGACAACAACCCTCACAGATCCAAAAGAACAGGACCAGATAATTACTTGGATGACCTCTCAAGCGTCCAGCAGTGGGTTAAGCAGCACCAGCACATCACGCACGAGGTCCGAGTCCTCAGCCAGTTAAAGTCTGGGCTTTCTTTGAAGACTGCACTGAGGATGTTACCATGGCGATTTGCAAGGTGTGCAAGACCCGCCTGAGCAGGGGGAAAAGTATTAACAACCTCTCCACCACCAGCATGAGCCGCCACATTCTATCCAAACATCCCACTCTGTGGGCAAACGCGGCAGGACAGGGTACCACCAGCAACACTGCCTCCCTTGGGTTCACCAGACTCACCACCAGACCCGCCTCAGCAGCAGCAGTAGCCCAGCCATTGCGTGGTTCACAACATTCACAAACATCAGACGATGCTGACACTGTCACTTTCCGGACTAGTGCTCTTGAGGTCTCCCAGTGTTCATCAAACACAACAACCAACAGCCCTTCGGTGTGCAGCGCTACGGTTGAGTTGTCTGTTTCTGAGATGTTTGAGCACAAGAGGAAATTGCCAGCAAATGACCCCCGGGCCGTGGCAGTAACAGCCAGCCAGCATAGCCAAGCTTCTGGCCTGCGAAATGCTGCCATATCGAGTGGTGGAGACAAACAGCTTCAAGGGCATGATGTCAGTGGCCATCCCACGTTACGTGGTTCCCAGCCGCTACCACTTTGCGCGCTCTGCAGTGCCTGAGTTGCATGAGCACGTGGTCAGCTAAATAACCCGAAGCTTGAAGAATGCCGTTGCCTGCAAGGTTCACCTCACCACTGACACCTGGACGAGTGCGTTCGGCCAGGGTCGATACATCTCCCTTACCGCGCACTGGGTGAACCTTGTGGAGCCTGGCAGCGATTCCTCACCTGCTACGGCGCGGGTGTTGCCCACGCCGCAAACAGCTGGATAACAACAGCAGCACCTACCTCTCTGACTCCTTCTCCTCCAACGCATCTCAAAGCTGTACCTCATCCGGAAATGCTAACCCAGCACCAGCAGCAGTAGGATCGTGGAAGCAGTGCAGCACAGCTGTTGGCATGCGTCAGCAAGCGTTGCTGAAGCTGATCTGCCTTGGGGATAAGCAGCACACAGGGGAGGAAATTTGGAGGGGAATAAAGGAACAGACGGATTTGTGGCTGGCACCGCTGGACCTGAAACCGGGCATGAAGCTAGACACCTGGCACGAACTGGCAATGTACGCAATAGAGGTGCTGGCTTGCCCGGCAGCCAGCGTTATGTCGGAACGCTGTTTCAGTGCTGCCGGAGGCATCATCACAGATCGGCGTATCCGCCTCTCCACAGAAAATGCAGACCGTCTGACTCAAATTAAAATGAATCAATCCTGGATTGGAAACGACTACGCAACACTCCTGGACCCCAACCAAGTAACATGACCGATGAACATCTGGGATGGTTTAGCGTTTCCGGTCCCTGTTTATTGAACCTCTCATCTGTATTACATTTATGACTGCATGGCGGCAAAAAGCATTGCTGCTATATCCGCACGCTTTTTGTCCTCATGCAAGGCCTGGGTTGTTGTGTCTCACAAAGCGTGGCCTTCTCCTCCTGCGCCTCCTCCTGTTCCATCACGTGTGCTGCTGCTGCTGCTGGGTTACCGTTGCCGCGTGGTCCCTGTTTATTGAACCTCTTATCTTTATTACATTTATGACTACATGGCGGTACAAAGCATGCTATCCGCACGCTTTTTGTCCTCATGCAAGGCCTGGGTTGTTGTGTCTCACAAAGCGTGGCCTTCTCCTCCTGCGCCTCCTCCTGTTCCATCACGTGTGCTGCTGCTGCTGCTGCTGGGTTACCGTTGCCGCGTGGTCCCTGTTTATTGAACCTCTTATCTTTATTACATTTATGACTACATGGCGGTACAAAGCATGCTATCCGCACGCTTTTTGTCCTCATGCAAGGCCTGGGTTGTTGTGTCTCACAAAGCGTGGCCTTCTCCTCCTGCGCCTCCTCCTGTTCCATCACGTGTGCTGCTGCTGCTGCTGCTGCTGGGTTAGCGTTGCCGCGTGGTCCCTGTTTATTGAACCTCTTATCTTTATTACATTTATGACTACATGGCGGTACAAAGCATGCTATCCGCACGCTTTTTGTCCTCATGCAAGGCCTGGGTTGTTGTGTCTCACAAAGCGTGGCCTTCTCCTCCTGCGCCTCCTCCTGTTCCATCACGTGTGCTGCTGCTGGGTTAGCGTTGCCGCGTGGTCCCTGTTTATTGAACCACTTATCTTTATTACATTTATGACTGCATGGTGGTACAAAGCATGCTATCCGCACGCTTCTTGTCCTCATGCAAGGCCTGGGTTGTTGTGTCTCAAAGCGTGGCCTTCTCCTCCTGCGCCACCCTCCTCCTGTTCCATCACGTGTGCTGCTGCTGGGTTAGCATTACCGGTCCCTTTTCCTGGAACCTCTTATATGTATTACATTTATGACTGCATGCCGACAAAAAGCATGTTACCTGTGCAAAGAAAACAGACATTTCCCGCATTTAAAAGACAGTTTTCCCTTTGAAACTTTAAAATCGATTTTCTCAAAAACTATAAGCTCTTTTTGCTAAATTTTTTTTTCCTCTTGTACCCACTCCCAAGGTGCACATACCCTGTAAATTTGGGGTATGTAGCATATAAGGAGGCTTTACAAAGCACAAAAGTTCGGGTCCCCATTGACTTCCATTATGTTCGGAGTTCGGGTCGAACACCCGAACATCGCGGCCATGTTCGGCCTGTTCGGCCCGAACCCGAACATCTAGATGTTCGCCCAACACTAGATGTAGCACACATGGGGGAGCGTGATCATGGACCCATGCCAACAGACCAGTCCAAGCACAGTACTGTGCAACTTGGCCGACTCGGCTGCTGTAGAGGGCCAAACAGAGTGAAGAGCACCACTGGGAGGACAGCGAGGGACATACACATAGGCAAATGCAGGGGGGGGGGGGGATTACAGCTGCCCAGAATCCCCCCTCAGACCCGGGCCGGTGCAGTGTCTGGGGACCTGCTACAGTTGACTTTGGATGTAAAACGCAGCAGCGTGTGTACAGAGCATAAAGCAGCTCTGGAGAACTTAACAGAGTCAGGTATGGGCACAGCCCTATGCCCTGCTGTATGAATGCTTCACTTTCCCCTTCATTAGCAATGTCAGCTGTCCTCATTATTTTCTGTATCCAAACTGCTCCTGCTCAATCCCATTCTCGATTGGAAATTTAGGAAATAATTGTCAGATCCTGTCAGTGGGGCATTATGTGTACCCAGCATAATGTCCTACTATATTATTATACTGTATTGTGTGTGGCTGAGGGAGACCTTTCAGAAATCCCCCCTTTGAAAATCCTGGGTTTGACCCTGATTCCTGCCTACAGGGGCTGGAAGAAGTGCCAGGTAAGTAAATTTCAGCTGTGGTATCCTTCAAAGCAATTATGTGTCACAGAAGTGCATAATACAGCCTCTTACACACACTAGAGGGGTCCTGGCCAGTTGGGGAACTCTCTTCCGAGAAACTAGCAGGTGTAAAAGCATCGCTGAGAGATCCGGAGTGGCGGATCATATCGGTGGAGTTGACTGTTCTCCTCCTTACCCCTCCCACACTAAGCCGCTCCATTGTCTCCCCCCATCCTCCAGAGCAACTGATGCCTCCTTAGGCTGGGGAGGGACTGAGTCCTGATCCCTGTGGGATGACAGTAAGGACCCATTCACACTTAGGCGATTAGCAGGCATTTACTGCTTATTGCCAGTGATCGCAAGCGCAGTGTTAACTACATGGCAGTGATCTCACTGCTGCAATCACCAGTGATTCCCGATTAGCGCTAAACGCAAACACGCATTTTATTTATTTTTTTGCATTTTTTGAGCGATTGCTATTACACTGTATTTCAATCGTGAATCACAATCAATCAAAAAACGATAAAATGTTATGTGAAAGATATGCGTTTTATGGCGTAAAAATCGCTGACACAAAATACTAGCACTAATCACTAACATTTTGCATTTCTAAGTGTGAACGGGGCCTAATTGTGCGTGTGTATGCATTCACCGATAAGTAATGATAGTTATAATTTGCCTACTTTGTGATTTTTTTTACAGCCTTTAGATTTTATAATTCATGTTTTGAATCTCTGACGAGTATAAGGAGTCATTTGCCTTCCTCAGTGTATGTGACCACCATGAATGTCGGTTGATTGACATGTTTATTTTGCTTCCAACTGTCATTTTACAGAACTGATTTTCAAATGAAACAGTTTTTTTCTGGGCAACAGATGAATACATGGGGCTTGATTCACAAAGCGGTGCTAACAGTTAGCACGCTGGTGAAAAGCCCTTTATCACGCCTAAACTCAGTTTAGGCATGATACGTTTAGGTGTGATAAGTTTAGGCGTGATAAGTTTAGGCGTGATATCTATAGCACCAACTGGGTTAGCACCGCAGTGCACAGCTGATCAAAAGTTTTGTGCTAGCAAAGTCTGGTGCACTTCGCATAGAGTTTAATGGCGCTGCTTTGCGTGCGGTCTAAACTTATCACGCCTAAACTGGCTTTTCACCAGCGTGGTGCAATGGTTATCACGCCTAAAGTCTTTTAGGCGTACTAACTGGGTTAGCACCGCTTTGTGAATCGAGCCCATGCTCTTCACACAAGACTCTGAGATACAGGTTTATCTTCCTCACTAGAAGAGCTATACTAGACATACTCAAATCTTCCACCACCAATATCACATGACTGGAGAACAGGTGTTATAAGGTTGCTAAACAGTATCCTTTTATTTTTAAAAAAATGTACAAAAGGTTACTATAAGGCCCAGTTCACACTTGTGTTGAAGTGGCAAATGGATCCGTGAAAACGGATCTGATCACCGGACGATTCCGTTTCCCCATATCCCCCCAGAATCCCACCCCCAAAGTGTATTTTTCTACTTAGAACGGTCCGTTTGTTCACTAGTGTGAACAAATGTTCCAGTTTCTCATTATCCCCAATGCAGTGATTTAGCTTCTGTTCCGCTGGGCTCGGCTGTCCGGAAAAATTAGTGCCGCAGCTAACTTGTGGTCCATTCAGCGGATCATGTAGAACAGACCCGTTTGAACGGACGGATATGAACGGATCCATAGGTTAGCATTGGCTCCATTTGCATCCGTTCTCTTTCGATCCGGAAACAGACCAGGTTTTTTTTTTAACACTAATGTAACCGGGCCTCACTGCTTTAAAAGGATACATAAGGCAGGAAAACACTATAAAAACTTTTACCTCCATGTATCCAGGGTGCTAGGCAGTGGTGGCCCGCATCCTCCTTTTAACCCCCCACCACCACCACCAACCCAGTGCTGCATTTTCCATACCTCCCAACTTTTTGAGATGAGAAAGAGGGACACTTAAGCCATGCCCCTGCCACACCCCTGATCACGCCTTTAGTCACACCTCTAGTCAGTGTCACGCATACCATAAAGATTCCAAATATGTTGTTTTATAATTCAAACCACAGTGGTCCTTTCTATCCTGCTTCATTTTCCATCATATTAACATTTTCAATTTAGTAATATATCAATTTAAAGGAAAGGAATAAAGTCAATAAAACACATTTTTAGTAGAGAAATATATATATTTACATAGAAAGAGGGACAAAGTCCTGAAAGAGGGACAAATGAGGAGGAAAGAGGGACAGGGCTCCCAAAGACAGTTGGGAGCTATGATTTTCTAATAAAAAGTTCTGCACTAGGCCCCGAATGTCCTTGCTCTAGCGCATAATTATATGACTATCACGCTTTGTATCTACTTATATAAAGTGACCAGATTTTTGTGGGTCCAACCTGGGACGCGGGGGGGGGGGGGGGGGGGGAAAGTGGGGAGGACTGAGGAGCGCCGTGGCGGAAAATGGGCATGGCCACGATGTTGTATGGGCGGAGCTAACGTAATGATGCAACAGCGAGGCATAAGAAAGCAGTGTTTACGCCATGATGTGGACAAACGAGACTTTGCTTCATGGGTGTGCAGAAACTGTGTGATGCTAATAGTATACCAGAACCACAAAGCAGCAAACATAGCCATCTATGACCATTAAATAATAAATGCAGTAACAGTTACCCCGCACACTAGAAAATAAACGCAATGGGCAACATGTCAGCACAAAATAAACGCAATGCGGGCAAACATGTCAGTACAAAATAAACGCAATGCGGGCAAACATGTCAGTACAAAATAAACGCAATGCGGGCAAACATGTCAGTACAAAATAAACGCAATGCGGGCAAACATGTCAGTACAAAATAAACGCAATGCGGGCAAACATGTCAGTACAAAATAAACACAATGCGGGCAACATGTCAGTACAAAATAAACGCAATGCGGGCAAACATTTCACCAGAAAATAAACGCAATGCGGGCAAACATTTCACCAGAAAATAAACGCAATGCGGGCAAACATTTCACCAGAAAATAAACACAATGCGGGCAAACATTTCACCAGAAAATTAACGCAATGCGGGCAAACATTTCCCCAGAAAAGAAACACAATGCGGGCAACATGTCAGTACAAAATAGACGCAATGCGGGCAAACATGTCAGTACAAAATAAACGCATTGCGGGCAACATGTCAGTACAAAATAAAACGCAATGCGGGCAAACATTTCACCAGAAAATAAACGCAATGCGGGCAAACATTTCACCAGAAAATAAACGCAATGCAGGCAAACATTTCACCAGAAAATAAACGCAATGTGGGCAAACATTTTACCAGAAAATTAACGCAATGCGGACAAACATTTCCCCAGAAAAGAAACGCAATGCGGGCAAACATTTCCCCAGAAAAGAAATGCAATGCGGGCAAACATTTCCCCAGAAAAGAAACGCAATGCGGGCAAACATTTCACCAGAAAAGAAACGCAATGCGGGCAAACATTTCACCTGGAAAAGAAACGCAATGCGGGCAAACATTTCACCTGGAAAAGAAAGCATTTACTCACCTGGCAGAAGTCTCCGGCCTCTGACGCGCTGCTCCCGGGACCACCTTCCTCCTGCTCGTCTCCCGCGCTGACAGGGCTATGGCAAGATGGTGCCCGAAGCCCTGTACTGGAGACACAAATAGTCTCCAGTACAGGGCTTCGGCAGCCATCTTGCCGTAGCCCTGCTCGCCTGCCGGTGTCGGAACAGACACCGGAAGACTAAGGAGGCTGGAGCGGGGCTGCAGGCAATGAACTGGCACGGTGTCTATAGACACCGCTGCCAGTTCATGAGGATAGAGTGGCCAGAGTCCCGAGGCCGGGACGTCCCGCTGCTGAAAGCGGGACGTTTCCCGGGACCTCATGCAGCCTGGGACAGCGGACCCCGAATCCGGGACGCGTCCCGGGCAATCCGGGACATCTGGTCACTCTGGACTTGATGCAATTTACCCTATTTGTATAGTTTACCCTTTAAAAGAAGAGTGTTCAGATATTTTTGGGCTCACATGGTCTCTCTCTCCTCCTTTCTCTATCCCTTGATTTAGTTTACAGTAAATCGAAGGAACCCGCTTCTCCGTATACCAAGCCAATACCCTTATTTGGCCACAAAATGGCAATGGTGCAAACCAACATACAGGCCAAAATAAGGAGGTTTTGCTGCACATCATTGCTTGGCAACCACCACGCGAGACAGAGGCCTGAAATGCAGCACGTTGAGTGGCGAGGATACGCCAAAAAGACAGAAGTCGGCAGCCCGTGCCACACTGGAATCCAATGACACGCTGGTATGAGGGCCCTCATCTGGAGCTCTCTTCCACACAGGGTTGCCAAGCGTCTGTCAATTCACGGACAGTCAGTAAAAAATGAGGCAAATTAGTCCCGTCCGTACTGCCCATATTTTTGCACTGTGTGTCCGTTTAATTTACTTAGCAAGTCGGCATGTGCATTCTTACAATTGTGATGTACTGCAGCTCCTCCCTCTTGCTGCAATACATCACTCGGCCTCACCCCTTGCAGCCAGTAAGATCCCTTCTCTCTGTAGTCTGTACTGGCGTCCTCCAGCGTGCCTGGCTCCGCCTCCAGCCTCGTGAGCTTTCTTCAGATGACTGGGACAGCATGGGGACAGAAACAAGTGAGTCACAATTGGGCTCACTACACCTCGGAGGGTCTGGCCAGCATGCAGCACAGTAGCTGGCTCAGTAAATGCTGTCCCTCCTCACATTCCATCGGGGCTGCTCTGGTCTGGCTGACAGTGTGGTGAAATTTTTTGCAACTTTATCAGATTTTGCAACCGGTTGCACTTATTTATAGGTATAGCTATCAGAAAGTGTAACCTTACCATTGACTTTAACCTATCTGTATCAGAAAATGCAACCCAACCAAACCCTATTCTCACACAGAACCCTTCCCTCTTGCTCAACTAATAACCCCCCCTGGAGGGAACAATCCCCCCTCTTGCCCAACTAATAACCCCCCCTGGAGGGAACAATCCCCCCTCTTGCTCAACTAATAACCCCCCCTGGAGGGAACAATCCCCCTTGTAGCTCAATGGGATCTGTGGTTGCAAAAAATTACAGGCGTGTTAACAGAGAGGAGCCACGCCTACACAGTCATACACTGTCCTCTATGGCAAGTTGCAAAATATGATGGGTAGCTAAATTTTTCACTACAGCGGCTGTCTGTGACCACTGACCAGGTCACATATAGGCCATTCATGCCTGTATTCAGCATCAAATGCAGAGCAAATTCACAGTTCCCTCTATTCAGGGGTTTCCTGCTGCAGTGTATGTGTGAGAGGTGAGGAACAGTTCAATCACTGCTAAATGAGTGGAAAAAAAAAATATATATATATATATTTTCAATGTGTAGTGGCATTGTTTTCTCCCATCCTGCCACTTCTGCCAGCATCTTTCTAAGGCGTTTGTTCACTGCTCTTTCTATACAGTATAGCAGACCTCCGCTGTGGCAGCGCTGATGAATTCAGGGACATGAGCGTATTATCTATCGTGACAGGAAACTATGAACTGCATCAGCAAGGATCACTTATTATTTAGCATTTATATAGTGCTGATATCTTCTGCAGCGCTTTACAGAGTACATAGTCATGTCACCGATTGTCCTCAGAGGAGCTCACAATCTAATCCCTACCATAATCATAGTCTAATGTCCGACCATAATATTATTATTATGTATTTACATATGTATTTATATAGCACTGACATCTTCTGCTGCATCTAATCCCTACCATAGCCTAATGTCTTATAATAATATTATTATTATTATTATGTATTTATATAGCAGTAATATATTCTGCAGTACTTTGCAGAGTACATAAGTCATGTCACTGACTGTCCTACCATAGTCATAGTCTAATATCTTACCATATTATTATTATTATTATTATTATTATTATTATTATTATTATTATGTAGCATATAGCACTTACATCATGTTTCTTTTATGGATAAACAATTCTTCTCAGTTCAGTAGGGCTGTTTCACATGACCTTTATGCAGTAATCACTTGCTTTAGCTATGTTTCTTCTTCCCGAAATAAACAATAAGTTCTCTAAAAAGCCCGCTACTGACTCCACCCTTGACTCCGCCCCCTGTCCATCCAAAATTTGGGGTGTCCAGATTTTTTTACCATTTTGTCCAGTAAAAATTAGAAATTGGGTTGGCATCCCCGCTTCCACAGCCTGTTCGTCATGCTCCAAACCTGGCCATCTTCCAACGCACTCTTAAAACACACTTTTTCAGACAAGCTTATAACATTTTATAGCCCCCTATTTACTTACTGTTCACAATGTAATCAGAAGCAAAGGCTCACTGCCTCATCTAGCCATCCCCCCGCCCCCACCTAGTGTGTCCCCTGCCCCCACAACCCTTTAGATTGTAAGCTTGTAAGGGC
This sequence comes from Hyperolius riggenbachi, assembly GCF_040937935.1. Lineage (NCBI taxonomy): Eukaryota > Metazoa > Chordata > Amphibia > Anura > Hyperoliidae > Hyperolius > Hyperolius riggenbachi. Next base: position 316,237,256 of record NC_090651.1, read on the forward strand.
AGGGTCATCCTCCTAATGTTTACTGTTTTTGTTGCAATATTTGTGCTGCTTGAGACTCTGCTGTACATTTTTTTGGGTTGTACCTATGTTCCCCTTGTCGTCTTATTGTGCTTTATAAAGCGCTACAAAATATACTGGCGCTGTATAAATAATAATAACACAGCAAGTGAGCACTTCACTCCCTTGGACGAAATGGCTGTTAGGTTGCTCCGCCCCTGGCACGGACTAAGTAGATGCCATCCTTACACACAATCCACATCTAAGAGATGCAAGTATTATGGAGGCTTGCACCGCACAGCTCCACTCCATGTCAGCATGCTTTGCGATATACCTGAATGTGTTCACAGTATATGGAATAGGGTCTTTTGAAGAATCACAAGTAAAGAGGTGTCTTTTTATCCATCTTGTGCCTGCCTTGTCTTTGGTACTTCAGCAAACAGAATGTGCGCTCACTGCTCCAACATGTGAGACATGGATCCAAAACCAGTTCTCCAGGACGTGCTCACAGCTACAAGGAGATCCAGGCTGGACAGTGAAGCATACATGAACAACATTCGCCAAGTACAGTCCAAATGCAGGTCATTTATTGAAAAGTCCTATGCAATTCCCTGTCATGCATATGCATTAATACTGGACTGGTGTGTGGTGCAGAGATGTGGGTGCTCAGGCACAAAGGATTGGCAGAGTAGACCCGGATGTCTCCCCAGACCCTTCACAGCAGAGTAACGCAGCAGGCAGCATTACTCTCCATCTCCAGCGTCCACTCTCCAAGTCCGGAAACATCTTCTCTTCCAGGCGTCTCCCCCTAGCATCTGAGAATTATAGGATTTCTAGCGTCTGATTCATTCTCAGACACTAGGGGGAGAGGCCTGCAAGAAAAGATGTCTACAGACTCCGGGGACTAAGCGGCCGGAACAGCTGAGTATTGCAGCCTGCTGTACAACTCTGCGGGAAAGGGGGAGGGGAGAACATCCAGGGCACCCCAAAATAGATCAATGGCACATGCTATCACTGGCGTAGTTAAGGAGCTGTGGGCCCCGATGCAAGTTTTACATTGTAGCCCCCCAAGCACTCTATACATAACAGTTGGTACGGCGCACCAAAAGCTGCCAATGGCATTTACAGTGTCTGAGGTTCAAAAAAGGAATGGGGAACAGTTTGCTAATGATTACCACTATAAAAAGTATCTATAGAAGTGATTGTTATGAGCACAGGACCATTAGAAAGCAAACACTGCAGATGAGGGAGGGCCCCTCCGGCCCAAGGGTCCCGATGCTGTAGCAACCTCTGCACCCCCTATTGCTACGCCCCTGAATGCTATACAGACAGATCTATTGCACTTGCTTGGTGCTTTTAGTAAACTTCCAAACCTTCTTACCGATTGCGATTTTGCATTGCAGTATTCTGCAATTTTTTGGTAAATACATTTTGTGACTCTCATTTTAGAGAATGAGAATCACAACACAATCACTAGGAAAATTTTACATGCAGCACGTTTGCGATCGTCAAAAATCACAAGCATGCCGTAATCACAGCAGTGTGAGTAATCCCATAGGATAATTCATATAGCAGCACTTTGCTGATCACCTGCAGTCACCAAAGCACAAATCGCAGGCCAAAAGTGCCCGAGGGTGAAGTCAGCCTTCAGATGTTTTGTCTGTCTACAACTACACAACTATACACTTTCAAAATAAAAGTTGGTTGTTGGTTTTAAGACTGAATCTCTTCTATAACACTGGTCAGGGCCGCCATCAGAAATTTTGGGCCCACCCACTGGTTGCTGTGCCCGCCCACTAGCCACCCCACCCCGGTGTCTGTGCGTGAAGTGCGCTGCGGCAAAAAATGTGCATGGCTCCGATACTGAAGAAAGCAGTATGCACAGCGTGATGCGGCAAAAAGTGGGCGTGACCATGGCATGTTGTGGGTGGAGCCAAATACTAGCAAAATACAGGTAGTCCCCGGTTAACAAATGAGATAGGGATTTGTAGGTCCGTTCTTATCCTTTATCCATTCTCTTTTGTCCCCCTCTTTTCTTCCTGTGCCTCTTTTGTCCACCTCTGTCTCACCTCAGTTTGTGCCTCTTTTGTGTCCTTCTGTGTGACCTCATGTTCCCATCTCATCTCTTTTCTCCCTGTGCCTCTTTTGTCTGCCTCTGTTCCCCCTGTGCCTCTTTTATCTCCCTGTGTTACCCCAGATGCCCTGGGCCCATCACTGCAGTGTCAGTTGTCCCCCCTGATGGCTGCCCTGACACTGGTACTTCATTCCTCTTTGGGCAAAGACATGTAGGACGACAAGCGTGTCTGCTACTCCTTATTGGTGGGAGCTGCCCTTCCATTTGTTGTTGCTAAATTGTATCTTGTATACATTAAATTACAATCTCAGAATTTAATACAAAAAGACAAGTTACATTTTTTATTTCATTATTTTATTATAACTATGTAAATAGTATAATGCTGTTGCCCAAGTGAGTAGATGGTGGAAGCTGGTATGTGTCCCAAAACAACTCACCAACCCTCACTGGCAAATTATATACGACTTAAAGCGTTCAGCTTCTATCTGGCGGGACTTCTGTGCCTCAGATTTGTGATATCCAGCACAGTTATGGTCTCGCTTGGTTTTTCCTGTGGTAGTTCTGGAATGGGGGCTGCGCCTCTCCGGACTCCACAGCTTTCCAGATTATGGGGCTGAGGAACGGCTCTTCCCTCAGGTTTTTCACCAGTTCTTTACGGTCTTTCTGGTTTTTGCACAGGAGCTTCTCTAGGAAGTCTTCCAGCGTGAGGTCCATCACCTCTGAGAAATCTGGTAAATCGTTACAAATGGAGCGTCTAATGGCAGATTCTTCATCATAAACATCCTCCATGAATGGGTGTTTGTTGCATGCCATCTCACAAAGCACGACTCCCATAGAGAAGTAATCTATGGTGTGGCCGTAGTCCATCTCTAGGCACACCTCCGGGGCCATATAGTACACGGCCCATTCACGTGATCCTTTAATCGTGTCGTGCTCAAACACATTTTGTGCTGCTAGGCCGAAGTCAGCGATCTTTATATTCCCGACTCCGTCCAGAAGGATGTTATTCGGCTTGATGTCTCGGTGGATTATACCCTTGGAGTGGATGTACTCCAGGCCGATGACCATCTGTGCAGCAAATAGTCTGATGGAAGAGAAATAAAATAAATATTAGCATGACATGTTCAATACACAAATAAAGCAGAAAGATGTATCCATGTGGCTAGGTGCACACATAGCAAAAACGCTAGGGTTGCGCAAACCGCTGCGTCTTATGCACCATGGGCCGCATAAAAAAAATGCATGGGTGTGCGTTTGTACTTTAGCATTTTTAAAATCGCTAGTTTTGTTGGATATTATGCATGAACGCATCAAAAACGCACATAATGAAACTAAATTGAAACGCAATGTATTAAGTTATGTATGCGTTTTTGATGCTTTTTGTTTTAAAAAAATAAAGATATCTGATGTATTTCCGCTTCCTGTTGTCTTCTTAGTAATTTGCATAAATGGAAATATTAAACAGCATAAAATATGCATACAAATCTCACATGCGTTTTGTACCTGCAAACCGCAAATGCATTAAAACGCACGCAAAACGCTTGAAAAACGCACACAACTTAAAATGAAAACATGACAAAATGCAGCCTTTTTTAACGTTATGTTATGTGTGCACCCAGCCTGACTCATTCTAAAAAGATCTAATACAAATTTCAGTGTGTGTAAAATGACTTCTCCACAGTGATGTGATGTAAATAAAGCATTTTACCACAACCTTTTCTAATAAGGGTAATTTACAATATGGAATAGTTGTAACAGGAAGACTAGCAGATAACCCCCCCCCCCACACCCCCCCCCCCCCACACACACACACACACTAGTATGCAGAGCAGTGCAGGAAGAAATGTATGCTACCTGCTTGCAGCACCATGTTGCTCTGATATCCTCTCCACAGTGGGTGGCCTCTGTGCTGCACACCTCCACATGGCTACTGGCTCCTCTTCCATGTCATGTGACAGGTATGCAGCATAATGCACAGCTGCTGTGAGGAGGGGAGTGGCACAAGAACAGGTAACATACGCTGCTCCCTGCACTGCTCTGCATATTGGGGATGGGGAGGTGGGCCCCCATGGGCTACAGGGGCTTTTATTAACTCCCCAGAGGGGCAGTTGTTAGCTTTATAAAATAGCAGAGCAATCTTACCTCAGGGTTGTTATGTCAAAGCGCTCGTCAGCAACTTTTAGCCGTTCCATCAGTTCCCACAGTTCTCCCCCGCTCATGTACTCCATGGCAATGTAGAGGTAATCCTGTAAAAAATGGCAGAACAGAAGACAGGTTAAGCATATTATACGGCTATTTTCTCTTTCTGAGGGGTTATATCAAAGACAGCACCAGCACATAAAGGAATGGAGCAGAGGTGATTTCCTTACATTTTTTTGAAAAACAGCTTAAAGGGAACCAGAGAGGAATGGAGCCTGGAAAATAGAAACAGCTTTTATACATACCTGGGGCTTCTTCCAGCCCCATAAGCCTGGATCGCTCCCACGCCGCCATCCTCCGCTTCCTGGAACCGCCGGTACCGGGCCTGTCACTTCCGGCGGACGCGGCCAATTGTCCACATCACAGGGGCTCCCTCCATACCCGTAAGCATGAGGCTGCGCAGTAGGCAGCCTCATGCGTACTTGTATAGAGGGAGCTCCGTGTGATGCGGAGAATCGGCAGACTGGCCGACTCGTGGCAATGACGGGACCCGGTGGCGGCGGATCCAGGCAGCAGAGGACGGCGGCGGATCCAGGCAGCAGAGGACGGTGGCGTGGGAGCGATCCATGCGTATGGGGCTGGAGGAAGCCCCAGGTATGTATAAAAGCTGTTTTTTTATCCTCTCTGGTTCCCTTGACTAGTTGTAATTTTACATTGTGTTCATACAAACATTGAAAACGTTGTCTGTCAGCTAATCTTGAAGCAGTAAAGTGTTGTACCGTGTTAGCCATGAGTAAAAGCAAGAAGTTTTGAATCAGGATGATACCATTTATTGGCTAACTTAGAGATGGATAAACAGTGAGCTTTCGACTTATAAAAAGCCTTCGTCGGACTGGTTCCTGACCAGAACTGAAAAACACAGCTTATATACACTGACACACAGAGGAGAAACATTCTTTAGCAAACATAAATGTAATTAGATGCCTTAACTGTTACTGAGGAGGCTTTCCCAGGCATCCTATCTAAATTGATAAGATCAATAGAATCCTCAACATGACATAAAGCAGACTCTGGTGATGAAGAGACATCGTAAATTCCGAATTCAAATGGTAACTGGCCTGGTTACATGCACCATTAATTCTAAGCTTAAGAGAATTGTGGCATTTAAAGCCAGCACCTGAAAGCAAATAAAATGAATAGTGACAGTGAATTCCATCTTACACAGCATATGGCACAAAAATGAATGAAAAGATAGAAAAATTAAAATTAAAAGAACTGTGGCAGCTAATCTTGATGGAGACTTCTCCCTCTAGTGGTGATATGCAGCACTGCACCGAATAATATGTCTGAGCAGGTGTCCCATGTGCAATTATTATAACCAAGTCCAGATTTCTGTAAAGCAAATTTATACAAGAAGACGCAAACCATGCGGGATTGTGAGGTGTAAGACCGTAGCCAAAGTCCAAGAAATTTCAAAAGGTCCGCACACTCAGTCAGCTCAAATAAAGCTGTTTATTAACCATCAGGTATCAAATGAACTGACAGGAGGTTTTCGGGGCCACAGCGGGTCCCCTTTATCAATGCATGTACAGAATAGTAACTGTTTGGTTGCAGTGCTGTACATGCCTTCATAAAGGGGACCTGCTGTGGCCCCGAAACAGCACGTTGGTTTATTGAATGGACATTTGGCACCTGATTGGTTTAATAAACAGCTTTGTTTGAGCTGACGGAGTGTGCAGACCTTTTGGAATTTCTCAGATTTCTGTAAAGGCCACAGAGGCCCGGGCCTTGGGTGGCTCCCGCCTGAGGTGGCATGGCTGGACATGGAAGAGCATTTTCTGCATATTGTAGACGAGGCTGCAAATAGAATATGAAGGCTGCATGTGGGCAGCAACAAGTGGAAGAGGGAAGATGCCGCCTTAGGTGGCTGTACAAGAAAGAGAAGGGCTGCTGATCATAGAGGGGCTATAAGAAAGCTGGTCTAGTGCTGGAAAAAGTATAAATCTGGACTTGGTTATACCATTGCAGCACCAGGATAAAGGGGTCTCCTACTACACAAGGAGGGCATGTGCAGAGCTGGCACACCTCATGACTAGTATGTAGGTGCCAGCTGGGCATTTATGCTGGATAATCATCTGTTTAACAGAGTGCTGTCTTTATACATTTATCTCTATAAGCTCTTGGGGAATGGAAGGGATGCATGGGTACGGGATCTGGTGAGAGAGCTGATAGTAGAACGGAATAATACTTACCTCTGACTGGAATGTACCAAATAGCTGGGTGATGAAGGGACCCTTCCTAAGGGTCTCCAAGACCTGACATTCCCTGAAGATGAGCTCGGGGTCTTTCTTTTTGACCATTTTTATGGCCAGTTGTTGGTCACTGGCTAGATGGGAAGCAAGGTGAACCTGGAAGAGACAGAGAAGAAAACTTAATGTTCTATAGATAAAATGGACCGTCACAATACAACAATGCTGCAGGCCGGGGGCTGCCTGTCTATATCTAGTTCCACTGAGACCAATAAAGATGACTATCTAAAGCCATATCTGGTCTGACATCCCCTCCCCCTCCCTCCAGGGAAATCTGTCCAATTACTCACCTTGCCAAATGCTCCCTCTCCAAGACGGTCATGGAACTTGAAGCTGTCCACAGTCAGTGGCGTCCTGATGGTCTGGATTCCACTCGGGCCTTGGAAAAGAAAGAGAAATCACATTAATATCATCATCTACTGAGATATCCTATAAGCCAAAGCATATACATAATCAAAGCTTATACATGATTGTAAAGGTAGCCCTACACTGGCAGATGTCTCGCTGAGATTAATAGGTAGTGAGAGATCTGCTTGTGCTCATCCACATCTTTCCTGCCGGGACCTTCTCACACTTATCTCCACTCCTCTATATGTCAGCCAGCATTCTCCCGCATGTGGCCTCTGTGAAATAGTGATGAACCTTCTACCCTAGAATTTCCCCTAAAGGAGAGGTCATGGAGAAATGTGATGGGCTGGTCATGTGATCACAGTGCATGGGCTGTGTTACCCGGGGATAACTTACCTAGGCCGCCACCTCCATTCTAAAGCTCACCATGCCGCTCTTCATCTTCCGGCACTTCCACCTCCTACACTGGAAGTCCTTCTGTAAAGGAAGTGTCAGAGGATGGAGAGCGACGTGGAGCACATCAGAAGGCAGGTGGCAGGCTAGGTGAGTTAGCCCTTGCTTACACTGCCCCACTCACTCCGGGACAATTATTTTTTTTTGTGTGAAATCAATTGGACCAATCATACAGCCTGATTGGGCCCATCACATTGCACAATTTGACCAGTCACATAGCACAATTAGACCAATCAGATAGGACCAATCAAATAGCAAAATTGGATCAATCAGTTTGGACCAATCAAATTGCATGATTGGGCTAATCAGATTGGACTAATAACATTGCACAATTGTATCAATCAGATTGGACCAGGCACATTGCATTATTGGACCAATCAGATTGGACCAATCACATTACATAATCAGACCAATCAGATAGGACCACTCACTTTGCACAATTGGACCAATCAGAGTGGCGCAATCAAATTCCACAACTGGATATATCAGATTGGACCGATCAAATTGCATGATTGGACCAATTACATTGCATGATTGGGCCAATCAGATTGGACCAATTACATTGCATGATTGGACTAACCACATTGCACAGTGAACCAATTAGCTTTAGGACTGTACGGTTGGCGGCAATTGGATATATCAGATTGGACCGATCAAATTGCATGATTGGACCAATCAGATTGGACCAATTACATTGCATGATTGGACCAATCAGATTGGACCAATTACATTGCATGATTGGACTAACCACATTGCACAGTGGACCAATTAGCTTTAGGGCTGTACGGTTGGCGGTAGTTTGAAATTCTCCAATTAAAATCTATGAGACAAAGTTGGGTCTTTGGTGGGCTGGCCCAGGGGCATGGAGGGTGGAACCATTAAAAAAAAGTGCAAGTAAACCTAAACCGCTAAAGGCCAAAGATGTGCAAAGTTTCACAACTATCCTCCTAAAACTGTAGGAGAAAAAGAGTGTAGAAAATAGCTATATTTTTACTGGCTGGGTTTTTAGCCCCACCCACTTTTGGGTATCCCAAATAAATGTCAAAATTTCCGCATCAAAGTCAATGAGGCGAGTGCAAAGCACACACAGACACACAGATGCTGGCTGGAAGTTATTACGAAATGATGAACCCCTTTTTGAAAGATGTGGTTTACAGTGTAGATTTTTATTAGAAAAATATTATTTACAATTATAATACAAATAAATAAATAAAATAATTTGAACAATTAATCAGACCAATTGTAACAAAAAACAAGATCAAAGAAACAAGAAAAAGCAATCAATTCTGCATATATATGTGCAAATAAACGCAGGACTTCTATGTCCAAAAACAACAAAATCAAGATAACATTATCATACAATATTAATCTGTTATGAAGACCTGAGCAGAAGAATGCTCAAACATACCACCGATTCAACCAACGAGACATGACTAAACAACACAGACCCAACACCTGAACATATGCAACAAATGACAATAACCAACACCACACAATACCTGACATCACCTAACAGCCTAGAATCATGACTTTGTACATGTTGAGCACATTAAAACCACTTCCCTACCACAGGTTATTTCCCCTTAACAACAAGGTTAACCTGTTAGCGGGGGTTAAAGGACAACTGTAGGGAGCGGGATATGGAGGCTGCCAAAGTTATTTCCTTTTAACAAATACCAGTTGCCTGGTAGCCCTGCTGGTCTATTTGGCTGCAGTAGTGTCTAAATCGCACACCAGAAGCAAGCATGCATCTAATCTTGTCAGATCTGACAATAATGTCAGAAACAACTGATCTGCTGCATGCTTGTTCATGGTCTATGACTAAAAGTATTAGAGCCGAGGAAGAGGATCAGCAGGATAGCCAGGAAACTGGTATGGCTTAAAAGGAAATAAATATGGCAGCCTCCACATACCTCTCCCTGCAGTTGTCCTTTAACTCACCTAGGCCGCCGCCTCACTCTCGGTGCGCTCCATGCCACTCTTCATCTTCTGACACTTTCATCTTCTAAACTGGAAGTCCTGCTGTACAGGCGGAAGTGTCAGAAGATGGAGAGCGACGCGGAGCGCATCATAAGTGAGGCGCCGGGCTAGGTGGGTTAGCTGTTGCTTACATCCACACACACTCCGGGACGATTACTTTTTAGTGAAATCGATTGGACTAATCACATTGCACGATTGGACCGATCACATTGCACGATTGGACCAATCACTTTGCACAATCGGACCAATCATATTGCATGATTAAACCAATCAGATAGGACCAATTACATTGGACAATTAAACCAATCAGAGTGGACCAATCAAATTGCAAGTGTCTCAAGGAAATAACACACTATACTGAGCACAGGGCCAGTGCTTCCAGAGGGGAAAACAAGGCAATTTCTCAGGGCCCTAGAGCAGGCTAATGACCCCCCAGGTCTATCCCCAAGATAATAGTGTCCACTCCCTCAGGGTCCTGTATTGATGGTCGGTGCACTATTAGGACCAGCAGACCTGTCTCCAACAGCTAACTTGTGCACTGGCCCTCGAAGAGGAATACACTAGCAGGAAATACAATGTAGCAGCCCTAATAAGGGCTTAGCTATTCAAGACAATGTGGTGGCAGCAAGAATGTGCACTGAGAGGACACAGAACACAGGCCTACCTAACTCTCTCCCTGTCAGCAACACACTGCCCCTGCTCTCACTAACACTGCAGCCACAGAAAGAGTCTATCAAGGCTGACTTCCTGGCATTTTTATAGGGGATTGTGGTCCAAAAGGGGGTGCAATCTGATTGGTCAGCGCACATGCACGGCACATGGGCAGGCGTTAGGAAGAACATGAGGACAGGGAAGGGGGGTGATCGAGTGTGTGCTGTGCACGGTGTGCGGGCGTGTACGCTCTGACCTGCGGTTGATGCTGCGGCGATGGTGACGAAAAGAGCGGGAGGTGAGGGGGGTTGTGAGGAGTGTAGCGACAGAGGCCTAGTGCCAATTATCGTAACGGGCCCAATGCCTATTAACAGATAATGATGTAATGCTTACCAGCTTCCTCTGCTGTATCAACATAAAGGGAGATATCCGACAACTGATATCCCGGCGCTGGATTCTCAGCTACTTCCTCCACCACATGACCGGAATCACCTGTGAACACATAGATAAAAACAATGATTAGCCTAGAATCATGACTTTATACATGTAGAACACATTAAAACCACTTCCCTACCACAGGTTATTTCCCCTTAACAACAAGGTTTACCTGTTAGCGGGGGTTAAAGGACAACTGTAGGGAGCGGGATATGGAGGCTGCCAAAGTTATTTCCTTTTAAACAATAGCAGCTGCCTGGTAGCCCTGCTGGTATATTTGGCTGCAGTAGTGTCTAAATCACACACCAGAAGCAAGCATGCAGGTAATCATGTCAGATCTGACAATAATGTCAGAAACAACTGATCTGCTGCATGCTTGTTCATCGTCTATGGCTAAAAGCATTAGAGGCAGAGGATCAGCAGGATAAGGATAAGCCAGGAAACTGGTATGGCTTAAAAGGAAATAAATATGGCAGCCTCCACATACCTCTCCCTGCAGTTGTCCTTTAACTCACCTAGGCCGCCGCCTCACTCTCGGTGCGCTCCATGCCACTCTTCATCTTCTGACACTTTCATCTAAACTGGAAGTCCTGCTGTACAGGCGGAAGTGTCAGAAGATGGAGAGCGACGCGGAGCGCATCAGAAGTGAGGCGCCGGGCTAGGTGGGTTAGCTGTTGCTTACATCCACACACACTCCGGGACGATTACTTTTTAGTGAAATTGAATAGACTAATCACATTGCACGATTGGACCAATCACTTTGCACAATCGGACCAATCATATTGCATGATTAAACCAATCAGATAGGACCAATTACATTGGACAATTAAACCAATCAGAGTGGACCAATCAAATTGCAAGTGTCTCAAGGAAATAACACACTATACTGAGCACAGGGCCAGTGCTTCCAGAGGGGAAAACAAGGCAATTTCTCAGGGCCCTAGAGCAGGCTGATGCCCCCCCCAGGTCTATCCCCAAGATAATAGTGTCCACTCCCTCAGGGTCCTGTATTGATGCAGTACTTACAGTGAAGCACACTCACCTCTCCAGCCGACACGCCCCCTTCCTATGTTCTGCCGTTTCCATCACCGAACACTGGCGCCTGCCCTATGTGACCCGGCAGCATGTACATACTCACATAGCATGCTGCCAGGTCAGAGAGAACAGCCTCCAGTGCTAGGGGATGGTGACAGAAGGACACAGGAGGGGTCTGGCTACTGGAAAGGTGAGTGCACTGCTGCCATTTTGCATCAATACAGGGCCCTGGATGACCACTATTAGCTTGGAGGGGATACCTTGGGATGGGGCAATAAGCTGGCTCAGGGCCCTGGGGGACAACACTATCTGGGGTGTGGGGAGCAAAGGGAACAACTATTGCTGCATTGGAAAGTGTAGAAACATTATGTAATGTGCCT